>NC_090930.1:971634826-972259826 GCF_040938575.1 Ambystoma mexicanum | reverse complement strand
CTGTTTCTCCAGTGAGCAAGCACCTGACTCCTCAGAAGTCTGCCTGGAATAATGGGTCAACGGAAGAAATATCAGCTGAAGGGAAATCTGAAACTACCAGTACCAGAATGCAACTGAGCTAAACCGACAAAACTCAGCGTGGAGCCGGAGGAAAGGATTTGGTACCCAAATGAAAATGTACTGGAGTTTCTTCTTCCCAAACTGATGGAGACACCCAACATCCACCCAAGAAGCCTAGACACACTCATGGAGAGCGGTGGGGGACAACCAAAGAAATTAAGCTTGCAAGAGACTACCATTGAACACAAGAGACCCAGAAACACTGCCCAACCCCCATTTGCACACAGACTTACTTGGAGCAGAAGAAACCTCAAGAGCAAACAATCAGTCTGGGCACATGGCTGCTTGCAGGAGACTGAAGTCTAAAAAAGGGGCTGGGCTAAAAGGCTTCCTGAAGACTCCCAGGGCAAGTCCTGTCCCACAGGGGAGTAGTTCTAGTAGATTTTGGATAAGGGGTGTAGCTGACCTAGAGGGTATCCACAGAAATAATCAAATGCAACATTTATTTGATCGAATTTGTTAGGGGCTTTTGAACATTTTAATTAATATATAGATGGGGGTGGGGTAAGGGAATAGGTGAAAGTAGGGGAAGTTGGGATCTGACAAGGGGTCTCCCCCTGCATTATTAAAAATAAATTAGACCAAAAGAAATGTGGTCATTTCTCATTGGGTATTTTTTTCTGATCATTTCATGGACAAGCGACTTAGAGAGCCAATGTAACCTCTTGAGCAGGAAAGACTAGGCTATAAAAAGCCAGCAGTTGCAGTAGGGAGTGAAAGGTGTTCTGGAGAGGGAGTGAAAGTAGAGGAGAGGGAAAAGGCGAGTGAGAAAGAGAGGGAGAGAGCGAGAGAAAATATATATATATATATATATATTCAGTGAAAAAACTTTGTTAAAGGGGACGTTATGGTTAAGTTGCGCTACTAAAAACCTATCAAATTCAGTAAAAAAACTTTGTTAAAGGGACGTTATGGTTCAAAGTAAAACCGAAAAACCCCTGAAATTCGGCAGTTATGGTAAGATAAGCAACCATAACTCGCGCCACTGTGCACTGCTAACACTAACACCCTGGACATCAAAGAAGACATCACAAATGTCATTGATGACATCACATGGCTGGCTCTCCCTTTTTTTTCCCTTTACTGACATATCTGAGCCACATAGTTTTCTTCAGTAACAGTCAGGAAGTAAAAATTGAAAAGGTACTATATTTGTAGACTTAGGGTCAAGTCATATCATTATGTCTATGGGAAAAAACAAAAGTTTTTGGACCCCCCTATACCTTTGCCCCCCCTGGACCAAACCTCTCCAAACGTTGCAAAGAAATTCAGAGTGGGCCATATACTTTTTTTGCAAAGTTTGGTGAGGATTCGTCCAGAGGGAGCGAAGTTATAAGCCACCCAAAAAATGCTCTATATGTATATATATATATGGGTAGAGTTGGGAGCATAAGATAGGAATGGAGTTGGAGGGAAGAGAGTGGAAAGACCAGGTGATGGAGTGTGGAGAGAAGGAGACACATAGAGAGATGAGACCAGGGAGTGGAGTACATGTAGATGGGAGAGAAAAGTTAGAGGGGAAGATAGGAGAAGCAGAAGAGAACCATAAGACCAGCGGGCGAATAGAGAGACACACACACACTGGGTTGTGAGAGGAGACGGGTCAGTGAAGAGTTTTCCATCAGGAGAGAAGCGACAGACCTGCCAAACTACCCTGTTAGGTCCCTATGGGAGTGATATATATATAGGACTATGGTCTTTAGGCCTCCCTCATGTGTGATAGATCTAGCTTGTAGGGGTACCCTGGCCGTAGTCACCTAATTGCAGGAATAATTGTGGCGGAATAGGTAGCCCTGGCTAGTGAGGTGGTGTAAGGTTGAAGATAGGGTGCAGAGAACACCCCTAGACTTAGAACCTCAATTACTTTGCAGATATATATGTTTTCTTATGAAAAGGTTGAAAGTAAAGTGGTGTCCAGTCAACTGGTCGACGACAAACTGGTCGACTGCAATTTGGTCGACACCATTTGGTCGAATGCCAAATGGTCGAATTTTTTTTTTTTTATATATATGTGTTTTGTGGGTTTTCGTGTGGGGAAAAAAAGAAAAAAAGGGGTTTGGGGGGGACCCCCCCAAAAAAAACCAAAAAATGGGTAAAAAAAAAAAAAAAAAAAATTCGACCAAATGGTGTCGACCAAATTGTCTGTCGACCAAATGTTTTCGACCATTTGACTGGTAACCCTTGACAATAGGTTTCCTGCCATCTTGTACTACCTTCAGTCTGTGTGCCCCAATTCAGACTGATTGCTCCCTCATACTGCTTTTTTCTTTATATTCATCTCTACTTTTCATTGTTTGCTCACAGGGCTCACGAGACGATTTCTACCCATGAGCTTCCCAGCCTCGAAGATTTTTCTCTTGGTTTCCCCCAGTCGGGCTCCCCACGCTTACGAACCACACGCTCTTACAACCTGAGACAGGTAAATTTCCTCCCCTGTACGAGTGCCCCCCCACTTTATCCACTTTTGTGACAGTACCACACCACCCACTGCACAGCAGTGCCACTAACTGCGGTTTGTTTTATTTTTGTTCCATTTTATCGCAGTTTCAATGAGGTGCCACATCCTGTGGACCCTCCTCAGTCCCTGCCTATCACATCAGGGATCCCGCATCAGCCAGGCATAAGGGTCGCCTCCCACCACCCAGGCCAGCCCTTATGCTCACGCAGCCTCAACCTGCATCCTCACCTGCCCCATTTGTGGATTGACATGGCGTCCATCTACACTCACTGGAAGCACGACCAGTGGTGAGTGGACTCCCTCTTTTGGAATCTGTGCCCTGTTCTAGTATTAAATACTATGTATCGACCCATTTTAACACTCTGCTGCTGCATTTTTACATTGATTCCTTTCCCTCATGACCTTTTCCTTGCTTTCTCTTTTTTCTCACACAGAGTCTCCTGACTATTCTTGGCCCAAGAAGAAGGCTATCAATCTATCCTGCCGAAACGTCAGCAGCACACCCACCCAAACTCTATTGGGCCTTTTTTGATTGTGCTGCCCTTTAAAATTCCTAACATCATATGCAGACGTAGACCGAATACAAGGTCAGACTTTAGCCGGGCATAGGAGACATATATCCAATCGTTTCACAGTGTGTTCTCCATTCTCAACGACATAAGACATTTTGATTTTCAAGTTGTTGGTTAGACACAAAAATGATGAACCTACTTCTTATGTCACCGAGTACAGTTTCCTTTATACAGTGAATTTTTATCTATGTATGTTTTTCCATGAATGGACATCGTGGACTGTTATGAAATGAAACAACTGAAATTTCTTGCAAATATAAAGTTTATTTAAAGCTCATAATAGAAAGTCAAATGATAAATTAAAATTCATTTTACATTTATTTTTTGAGTCATGTGTTCAGCATCAGCAAGTATGTTGTTTTTCTTAGTGGTTGCTCAGAATGATATATGTTCCCACTAGGGTCCAAATAACCAGTGTACACTGAATTTTCCCTGTACACCTCCTAGATTCATAGAGGGGAGGACAACCCCCTTGTTATAGCAAAGGGACCTCAGAGCTAATTACGGTACCGCAATTTGCGTTACCGTAATTAGCACCTTCCCCATTCCCATTATGCCCTATGGGGGCAAAAATGGGAATGGGGAAGAGCCTTGGTGAATGGGGAATTACCGCCCCCGCTCACCTTGGAGTAGGGCGGTAATTCCGCCATCCACCAAGGCGGACACGGTAAAATACCGGCGGCAACCATGGCGCTAATAGCGCCATGGTTACCGCCTACCGTGTAATGAGGCCATATGTCTTAGTTACTTACCTGTAACTGTATTTCTCCAGCATTGGTATCTTTCATAGATTCACATGCTTGAATATTCCCCATCATCAGAGTGGGAATCCTCTGTGATAAAAATAATTATTAAAATGTTTTAATATACACACATTGCTACATAGCAATGCATGTACATAGCCCATTATGGCCTATGAGCCATTCTATTGCGTAGTCCCTCCACCTCATTTTGGTCCTTTATGGCCCCAACCAATGAGGTGGCAGGGCTTAAGCTCTGCCCCCAGCAGCCATCTTCAGATTTTGAACCATAGAGACTACAGTATGATGGATGATGAGCGTAGGAGCAGCCTCTCAGGGGAGGCAGGCAGGCGCATGTGAATCTATGAAAGATTCCAATGCTGGAGAAATACAGTTACAGGTAAGTAACTAAGACTTCCCCAGCATTGGATCTTTCATAGATTCAGATGCTCGAATAGAATACCAAGCAGTTAAAACATGCCACCATCATATACATATATGCATAAATACAGAAAAAAAATATTTCTGATCAAACCTTTACCATGCAGCAACCCAACAGTTACATACTTCGGGAAAGGTGCGAAAAGGAGGCTGATCTTACCTTATGCAAAGTGATGGTGGAGCACTGCCTGTCCAACTGCAGTTTCTTTGTTGGCATCTTCAGCCAGGCAGTAGTGTTTCGCGAACGTGTGCAGAGTGCTCCACGTGGAGGCTCTGCATATATCCTTCAAGGCCACCCCTGCGTGGAATGCTGTTGATGCCGCCCTCCCTCTGGTGGAGTGCGCTGATGGTGGTCTAGTTAGAGGGTCGCCTTTCTTCTGATGGCAGTGAGTGATACAGGATGACACCCAGCGTGCCAGACTTTGTTTAGAGATATGCTGTCCCTTGGTATGGCCAGAGAAAGCAATGAACAGTCGGTATGAGGAGTGGAACCCCTTGGTTCTCTGCAGGTAAATTTCAGAACTCTCATAATGTCTAGAGAGTGTAATGCTCTTTCTGCTTCAGAA
Organism: Ambystoma mexicanum; assembly: GCF_040938575.1. Lineage (NCBI taxonomy): Eukaryota > Metazoa > Chordata > Amphibia > Caudata > Ambystomatidae > Ambystoma > Ambystoma mexicanum. The sequence continues at coordinate 972,254,929 of NC_090930.1, read as the reverse complement.
GTGTGATTCTAGAAAAAGGTTGGCAAAACAATGCGTTCAGTGAGTGTCATTTCCGAAAGTACCTTGGGAAGGATCTGGCCTTAAGATGACACAGTCCTTCTGCAACAAAGTAAAACGGAGGTTCAGACAACAAAGCTTGCAACTCACTGATCATTCTGTCTAATGCGATGGCTATCAAAAAGGCTGTTTTCCAAGATAAGAACTTTACATCGCATCTGTGTATGGGTTCAAAGGGAGGTTCCATGAGGGCTGTCAAGACAGTATTCAGGCTCCAGTTCGGAACTGGCGTGGGAGGATAAGTACACATCAGCCCTTTCAGAAAGACTTTAACCTTCGGCAAAGAGAGTAAGGATTGCATCTCCGGAGTTGTTGTGTACGCCGCTATGGCTGACAGATGGACCTTGATGGAGGACAATGAAAGCCCTGTCTTAGCTAGGCACAATAAGTAGGGTAGAACTTGGTCCAACGAAACGGTAAGAGGATCGAGGGCAGCTCTCTCGCACCACTTGGAAAATCAAGTCCACTTCCTGGTGTAGGTGACTCGTGTCGACGGGGCTCTCGCAGCACCAATGATATCCCAACATTCCGATGGTAGTTTAAGAGCCATCAGTTTGCGCTGCTCAGGAACCATGCCTTGAGAGATCGTGGTGGAGGACCTTGCGGTTCTGTTGCATCAACAGATTTTGATGTGCCTTGAGGCGTATCGGGGCCATCGGGAGAGATGCTTCAGAGTCGAGTACCAGACTTGTCGCGCCAATCCAGCGCAATTAGGATCATTGAACGATTCTGTACCTTCAGTCTGCGCAGTACCCTCGCAATGAGGGGAATGGAGGGAAAGGCATAGATGAACCTTCCTGTCCAAGCCATTGAGAACACGCCTCCCAGTGATCGATACTCCGGGTACCTCGAGGCAAACCTTCGGCACTACTTGTCCTTGGTGGTGAAGAGGTCGATCTGCGGATGGCCCCATAATGCAAAAATCTGCTGGATTTCTTTTTCGTCCAGATCCCACTCATGCAACAATGTGTATTCCCTGCTTAGCTTGTCCGCTAGGACATTGTCCTCTCCATGAAGATGTTCTGCTTTGATCTGCACCCCATGGTGCAAGGCCCATGCCCATAGCCTTTGGGCTTCTTGCAACAGGATCTCTGACCTCGTGCCTCCCTGCTTGTGTGTGTAGTGCATGGAGGTCGTGTTGTCTGTCTGGACTGTGAGTACCTGTGTAGCTACCACCCAAAGGAAAGCAAGCCTTCAGCACCCACCTTATGGCCCTGAGTTCTAACACATTGATGTGGAGTTGGGACACTTGCACCGACCAAGTGCCCTTGGTTTGGAGGTCCGCAAGGTGAGCGCCATAGCCTGATAATGACGCGTCCATCCTCAGCAGAAGGGTCGATGGCGGTGCTTGAAACAGCATCCCTTGTTGAAGATTCCGCTGAACATGCCACCATCGAAGAGCCTTGTGTAACGTCGATGGAATCTGGACGACGTCCTCCCAACATCCAAGAGCTTGTTTCCATTGGTGGTCCAGGGCCTCCTGAACCGGTCTCAAACGAAGCCTGCAATTTGGTATGAGGAATATGCACGAGGACATCATGCCCAGAAGGGATTTGTAAGAACGTACCGATGTCTGTTTCTCCAGGAAGCATGAGGTTGAGCGTACAAGCGCTGATACCCTTTCTGCCGATGGTCTCACCCTGAGAATGCTGGTATCGAACGCGGCGCCCAGGAAGAGAGCTGTCCTGCTGTGAATAGGGCAGGACTTCTTGTGGTTTATGGAGAAACCTAACCCTTTCAGGAGGTTGATCGTCCTTAAAACTGCTGAGCGAGCCCTTGCGGCAGAACATGCTTTTATCAACCAGTCATCCAAGTATGGGAAGACTTCCGTTCCTGTCCTCCTGAGCTATGCAGCTACTGGTGCCAAGCATTTTGTGAAAACTCTTGGTGCCGATTTTAGCCCGAACGGGAGCACACGGAACTGAAAATGAAGCTCTTCCACCGTGAACCTGAGAAACTGTCTGTGAGCTGGATGGATCGGTATATGGAAGTAAGTGTCCTCTAAGTCTAAAGTTGCCAAGAAGGCGTTTTTGTTTACCCAAGGCAGCACTCCTTGCAATACTACCATCTTGAATGTTATGCATTTGATATATTTGTTGAGCGCCCTCAGGTCCAAGATGGGTCTCCATTCTTTCTGATGAGGAAGAAGCGGGAGTAGAAACCCTTTCCCCTCTGGGGGTACGGTACCGGCTCTACCGCTGCTTTCTGGAGCAGTTTTTGAACTTCGGAAATTACCTGTTCTAACATGTGCACCCTGCGCGAAGATGGAGGCAGAGAAGGAGGTTGGTCTAGAAATTCTAAGGTGTGACCATCTCTGATCACCTGCAACACCCATTTGTCCGATGTAATTGACTGCCAGTGTTGGAAGAACTGGCTTACCCTTCCCCCCACCGGGGTGTGACGTTGAGGGGACAGAATCGGATAGTCAGTTTTGTGTGCCTTGTGACTTCCCCTGGGCAGAGCTGCGCCTTCCTCTATGGGAGTATCTGTTGGAGGATTGATACTTGTTCTCTTGGTACGTGCTACCTTGTACCTTCTGACCATAAGAGGAGCGGCCGTACCCTCTGTATTTAGAAGATGAGCCCCTAAAGGGGCGAAAAGACCAACGGCCCTTATCCTTGTCCTTTAAAGAACTGATGGCTCGGGCCGTGTCCGTCTCTGATTTGATTCCCTTCAGGTGGTCGTCTATTTTCTTCCCGAAGAGGTCTTGTCCATCAAAGGGCATGTCTAATATCTGCGCTTGGACTTCAGGCCTCAAATTAGTAGCCTTCATCCAGGCCTGCCTTCTGAGTACTGTGCCATGGGCCATCTGTCTGAAGCCTGATTCGACCACATCAACCACTGCATCGATAATATGATCAGAGGTTGCTTCACAATCAGCGATTATCGATCCAGCCTCTTCCTGAAGCTCTAGTTGTAACTGCTTAGCCAATTTGGACATGCGTAGCCAAAGCTTGCGATCATATCTCGCAGTCACGGCCATAGCATTACCCGCTCTGATGGTAAGTGACGCCGAAGCTGATACCTTCCTGCCCATGGCTTCCAGCTTAAGCCCGTCCTTGTCCGGTGGTCCTGACAGTGGCGAAGCGGGATTAGCAAACTTCTTTCTAGCCGCAACTGTGATAACAGAGTCCGGTTTTGTATGACCTCTCAAGCAAAGCGGCGCAGACTCTGGCGCTTTATATTTCTTCTCTGGTCTGGACACCAGAGCCGGGGTAGACAAGGGCGTAGATACAATCTTAGATCCGGACTCCCAGATGGTGTCGAGGAGCGGCATGGTGGTAATCGTCCTCCTGCATTTGTCCCTGTGCTCATAAAGCACCGATTTCTTTTCCTCGGATGTAACCTGAATTTTGAACAATTCTGCAGCCTTACCAATTATGATGTGGAAAGAAACCAGATCATGCGGAGGTGAAGCATCTCCTGGGGAATATCTCCTCCTGGGCTTCTCGACGATGTACTCGTCCCACTCACTGGCTGCGTCAGGCTCCTGTGTAATTTTGCCTTTTTCTGGATCAGAGAATTCTCTAAAAGGATCTTCCTGCCAATCCGAGACTGAAACGGAGGACGGCACCAATGTGGGACCCCATCCGGAGATCGAGGTCTATGCGATGATGGTGGTGATGTGTAACGCTCACCTGGTCTCCGCGGGGGCAATGGGGCACGGTTGGAGCCTTCCCTTGACCTGGCTCCTCGGAATCGTCTCCCCCTCCAGATTGCTGCCGGACCTGCTGCTCGAGATACTGGTGTTGCCCCTGAGTAATGATGAGAGGCAATGAAAATGGAGTAGGGGTGTCGTAACTTCCCTCGACCCTTTCGTGCCAAAATGCAGTGTGCAAGCGCCTTCCCATACGAGCTCACCCGTTTTGTAATGTTGAGCTATCTGTCCTGCTTATCCTAGCAGGGGCGCGTAGAACGGACCGAGTTACTTCACTGGCCGTGGGAGTGTTGATCCAGACCAGCTGCAACCAATCCACTTGGAAGGTAAGTCTTTGATTATGAATATTGTTCAATTAGACTGTCTGTATATTGTCCAATAATAATTCTTGCAATGTCTCATTCTATCTCCATAGGTGTGAAGAAGTAAATCGGAGCCAAGGGGGATCTGGGGAACCCCTTGAGACTGATGGAGTTTCAAATATGGCAGGTAAATTGGTCATTATAAGGAAACTCCAGTCCCTTGTATGGCACGGCCAAGTGTTCGTTATTCGTATGATTTCTAACCTGTTGCGTTCTTTATTTCCTTGCAGGTGCAGGCCGACGGTAAAGAATGGCGTCCAGATGCTTGATGAAGATCCGCGGTTGCAGAATGAAGATACCGCGAAGGAAATGGAGAGAAGTGGAGCTCCGGATAGCTGGGCACCCGGATCAGGTAAAATGAAGGCTCCGACTCCGGGAGTGAGCAGATGCAGGTAAGATGTGCGCACAGCGATGTAGCAGCTGGCAGCAGGTAAGAAGCGTTCTCAGCAATGGAGTAGCTGGATCAGGTAAGAGGCGCGCACAGCGATGTAGTGGCTGGCAGCAGGTAAGAAGCGTTCTGAGCAATTGAGTAGCCGGATCCCGTAAGAGATGCGCACAGCGATGTAGCGGCTGGCAGCAGGTAAGAAGCGTTTCCAGAGATTTCTTCAGGAATGGAGCTGCAGGAATCCAGGTAAGCACAGCGGAGAGCGTTACGCTGCTCAAAGCAGAATAACGTAAAGCGAAGGCACGTCGATGGGTTGGCCTCATATAGGCTGCCTCTGGCCCCTCCCTTTAACCCCTCCTACTGACTCCACCTTGCCCTTCCCAGGGACTTTGGCACGTGCCTTCCAATGTTGTTCTATGGCCATGCCCGGCCCTGCTGCACATGCCCTTGGCACTGAGTGTGCAAGGCACACTTTTACATTAGCCTGGCGCCAGAAGCGCCAGGACTGGGTCCATTTGGACCCTGGGGATAAGGAAGGACTGGCCCCTTGTCCAGTGGCCATGACATGATGGGACCCTTGTCGTTCAGGCACTGCGAGTCCTGCTCCTAGACCTTCAAGGAGGTTCAGGTGATCGTGCCCTCTTCTGAAGTCTACTCCTCTGAGGTGAACTTCTTTATGTTCCTAGAGTTGGATACACGTCTCTCTGACGGGTTTCCGGTTCTAAGGGATCAGACGGCCTGCTCTGCTCCCTTTGACACCTGTAGAACTCATCCAAGATCCTCTGTACGGACAACATCAGTATCGGGTCATGAGGATAGTTGGCCTCTTCCGTAGAGGGCTGCCAAGGGGGACTATGCTGCTTAGGGGAAGGACAAGATCATTCTTCCACCACTTCTGCATCTGAAAATTCCTCCTGGAGAATTACATCAGGAAGCTCTGCCATGTCCTCCAAAGGAGAAACTTGCGCTACCATTGGTTCAGCAGCCTCAAGGTAACTGTCCTCAATGACAGGTGTCACCCTGGCGTGAGTGGAAGGCGCCTCAGGCTCCAATTCCTCGGTGCTCGATGGTACTTTCGTCAACGAGTGTCCCGCCGAAGTAGTTCCGTCGACGAACCCGGCTTGGATGGTTTCTCCATGTCAACGAGTGTTCCATCGACAAATGTGTTTTGGCTGGTCTCTCTTCCGTCCATGAGTGTTTTGTCGATGAATGTATTTTTGGTTGGTCGCTCCCCCATTGACTCCGTGGACGAATGGTGCGCTTCCATCTTCGACGACCGTTTCATGGACGATAAATCCAATGACTAGGATCTTGCCGTAGACGATGTCTTATGTGTAATCGTCGTCGATGAGGGTTTCATCGACGGTGTGGCCGACGATGGGCCTTTATCCTTCAGATCGCTCGTGGACAGTTTCCCCATCGACGAATGCCCCCCCCCCCCACCGCCTTTTGCAAACTCCTCCTTACCTTTGGAGGTAGATTTGGCTGATGAATGTGACTTTTTCTGGCTCGAGGAGTCCAGTGGAGGTAGAAAGGGTATCCACTCCAGTTTCCTCTTACTTTTGGCCATGGGAGAGGAACTCCTTTCCACTGAAGAGGACTTTCTCTTCGAAGTTTGCCTCTCAGATGGAATGCTGGATTGGACAGGAGCTGTTCTGACAGACTCTTCATCTGAAGATTGATCCCCGGCTTCCAGATGCAAAAGAAGTCTTCTGTGCCTGTCCTGAACAGTCTTGTTTTTGCAAATATCGCATTTCTGAATGTCATGCGGATACAAGCAGTAAATGCAATGTTCATGGGGGTCCTTCATGTAGACTAACAGACTAACTTCTTCTTGCACCTCGTGCAGTCCCTGAACAGGGAAGGCTTCTTAACAGCCTGAGATGCAGCCATTCTGAAGAGAAGGTTTACACAACGATTTTGGGTCAAAAATAAGAGATATTTGTCTCAAAAACACCTGAGACCAAAGCCCCTAAACAGGGGAACAAAGTGGAATTTATTTGAAAAATATATATTCAACACAAAAAATAGAAAAAGAATTGAAGAGCTCAGAGACCTTGAGGATTCCCTATGTCTGTTAGACTGCGGTGAAAAATCTGAAGAGGGCTTCTGGGGACGGAGCTTAAGCCCTGCCACCTCATTGGTTGGGGCCATAAAGGACCAAAGTGAAGTGGAGGGACTACACAATAGAATGGCTCATAGGCCATAATGGGTTATGTACATGCATTGCTATGTAGCAATGTGTGTATATTAAAAAAAAATGTAATAATTATTTTTATCACAGAGGATTCACAGTCTGACGACGGGGAATATTCAAGCATCTGAATCTATGAAAGATCCAAGGCTGGAGAAACACATTTTCCTAAACGAACTGGGAACCCACCCCAATAAGCTTGCATTATTGACATACAACTGGAATATTGATGTTCTGCACCTGGGACATATTTGCAATAACTTCACTTACGTGCAGTGTCTATATGGGGATTTTCTGCACAGCTCTTAAGATGGGGCATACTAGCTAGGTCAAAGGCTAAGGTACTCTGGGCAGGTCTGGCCAGGGATTAACGTAGGGGTGTAGGGCAGTCAGTAGCAGGTCTTAGTGATTGGTAGAACCTTTCATTCTCCTCTGGTCTTCAGACACTGCAGCTGGCAAGGTGAGTTAAAGGCTGCGTTGGCAACCTTGCTTCTCCTTGCAGTTAGCGGGGCTGCAGTGTGCCAGTTAGCAGGACAGACAGCAGCAGCTGTGTCATGGATTTTTCTCCCTTTGCTCTTCTCTGGTACTCGAGCTTTTCAGCTAGTGCAGCTCTCAGTCCGAGGTGGGATTTGGCTCAACCTTGGACACACCTACCCCAGCTGAGTCTCCCCCCACCCCCCAACAGCAATCATGTCTGCCAAAGGGTAAAACACCCAGCAACAAGGCTTCAGGGTAATGCCTAGCTCAGAGCACAACTCTGCATCCATATGTGTCCCTTGAAGAGGGTCTAGAAAGCACTGTGTCACACAGCAACAGGCTGGTATCTAAAGACCAAGACAGGAGTGCTTACATTTTCAATGGCTTGGGAACATACGAAGCACGGGTGCACGAGGCACACAGGAAGGATGCACCAAGTACCAAATCTGGGGTGAGGGTGCAACAACTATACATTTCCCACACACCGTATTTGACAGGAAAGCTGATAAAACCGGAATTAAAATGATGTAAACCCGAACAAGGGTGAGAGTTACACAATGTTTTATGATAAAATAAATTAGTTAAAACATTCACACATACAAGGTGCACCCCCAGGGCAGTATCAAGGTTGGAGGAGGAGGAGGCATTCTCCTTTCAGTGCCAGGAAGTCTGAAATACAACTCAATGTAAAGAATTGGAGGAAGAATGTTTTGCCACATAAGGGTTCCATCTGAGCTGACATGCAAACACAAGGCAAAGGAGGGGGCTGCTAAGACTAAGGCTGTGAAGGGTTTCAGAATTCTGAGATGTTAAAGGTTCCAGCCTCCCCCCCACCTCCAGTCATGTCCATTGAAATACATTTCTGTCCATTCCAAGACATGGCAATGCATATGTGAATTTAAAGGACACTTTCTCAGTATTCCACTAATATGAAAATACAGCTATTGCTGGCCACATGAACGGTTCCTTTGTCACTAGCCCTTAGGGCAGGACTTGCCTGAATGAAGTTTCAGACTGTTTGTACTGCCACACCACGGCATGTCCAGCCTGTCAGGGTCCGGAGGCTCACACACCACAGCCTCTCTGTTGCAGGCACACTGTTCGTACCACTCGCAGTCAATGGGGGAGGGGCTAAAAGTGCTTCTTGAGACAGACTAAGGGGAGCATGAGCAGGGGCATCATAGCTTTGTTTGACTTCCCCTACATAAGCAACTGCTTGAAAATATATAATTTCCTTGAAAAGGAACCGTGTGGGAGACTGCACTGGTGATCCAGGGACTGTTTTGGTACCTGCAGTGCCACTTCCCATTGAGAGCAATTTTAGCAATCCTGCAGCACACTCAACGTGAGCATAGGTCATGCTAAAACATAATGTGACACTTGCACCCACTACTGTGGATGCAAGGATTAAATTCAAAACCCTCTACATTGTCCACAAGGCTTTCTGGGGCCTGGGTCCAACATACCTTCAGCTATCCCTCTGCAAATACCTCCCATCTTGAGCACTCCGCTCCTCTACCTCTCACTCCCTCAGGGTCAGTCGTTTCTCGCAGAAATGAGCTGGGGGTAGATCTCTGTCTTCGGCTGGGGCCTCCCTCTGGAACAGCCTCCCTGCCACTCTAAAACCTGAGAAGCATCTCCGGTTCCGGAAGTACATCAAAACCTTCCTCTTTGCTTCTGCCCTCTCCTCTCCTCTCCCCTGTTGATTCTACTCTCCCTCGGCACCATGCACCTGGCCACCCTCTGTCCTCTGGGCCCAGGTACCTGCTCATCTTGCCATCCTCACGCACTGCCTCCGGGCCACCCCCTGCACTGGGGTCTGTATCTGTACCCATACAGCCCTCCCCTTTTCTTCCTGCACTTTCAGACCTACATGGCCTACTGCCATAAACCCAGCACTTGCCACTTGCTGGCTGCACTCCCATTGTTTGTTGCCTTTTTAGTTATTATTTTATTATTATTTTTGTTTTTTTCTTCTCGCTCCGCACTCTCCTTTTGTTCCCTCTTCCATGCACTTCTCCCCATTCCCCCTCTACCCTGCACTTGCCCGTTCTCAATGTCACTGGGCCTAGTAAGATCATTGTTTTTGTTCTCCCCTGTTCCCCTTGCCTTGCCGCGCTCTGCGCGATAGAAATAAAATATCAATATCAATACTGCTGGAGAACTTCACAAACAAATATCCTCAGTGGTTCCAACTGCAACAGACCATCCTGCTGCAGCCTCTTGCATTGCCCGACCCACCGCAGAGCATCTTCTTTAACTTCAAGACTTCTTTGCCTCCAATAGGCATGCACGGACGCTAATACCTCGATCAGACACTAGTACACACCCTTCTTGTTTGATTGAACTAGGCAACTATTGCAAGGTCACCCTTTTATCACATTGCTAGCCTTAAACATTGGGCAGGTAAAAAGACCCATAAGTCCTTTTCATTGAAAATGTTTCCACCACAAGACATCAGTGAGCATCTATGATAAACCTATATCATAGTTTGCTAATTCTAATTTCATTTTTCATAGCAGACTAATTTTCCATGTAGGGTTAAGCGTGTTTTTTTTGTTCGGACATTTTCGTGCTTTCTCATTGATAAATTCTCATTCTATGGAATACCCTTGTCTATTTATTCATTGCCTGTTTTGTATTGTGTTTGCGGTTTCCCAAATTCCCCTGAGGAGTCTGTGGCCAGGTGTGTTATGAAATGCTTGATTAACGCAATTCTGCTTAAGACTAGTACAGGTTATGAAGCCTCTAGTTATTCGCCAACGCAGGCAGAACAGTATGCAGCTGGGGCCCTAATCAGGGAGTACACCCAAATCAAATTTGCAGTGGTAAAAAAAAATGACAGTGGCATCTTTTATTTGGAAACTACTAAAATATGGTCCTTTTTGAAATATGTACTGAGCAAATGTTTGGCATTAGAAGTAAAGCATCTCATGATAGGAGACCATGTAGTAGGTGTCATGCAGCGATTAATTCTAGGATAAGGAATACGAGAGGAAAAGTGTAAAAAGACAGAGACCACAGATGATGTGGTTGGGAGCGAGAGATGGCCCTTCTTAGGATAGCTCCAAGAGCTTTGGTAGTCTATGTACTGAGTAACGTAGTACCTGATCATTCTGTGGACACCCAATAAGTCATGCCCGCAGAACGGTGACATCCATAGACTGCCAGTAGATTAAAAAAAAGTAGGAGTAAAATTTACTGTTGGTGTTATCCAGACAGGGGTAAGGAAGGGGCATCCGATTTCTCCTTTCATGTTTTCTTTCTGAAAAAGTAATCTTGGACATATCCAAGTTTCATGGACCAGTTAGAAGGAAATAGCGATTCCAAGTACAACAAAGCATCCAGGTCATGGGAGGAGATGGCGGATCGAGAGACCAGGCGGAAGAAGGACGTAGCAGCAAAGTGTGAAGGATATTTACAGAGCGCGTGTGCAAAGTGAGCAATTGGTTGGTGACAAAATGTGGCACGTGGGTGAGAGTAAATGCCTGGTGAGTGAAGAAAGTGACTGATGTTAAGGGTAAGTGTAGGGGAGTAAGTGGGGTTGAATGGGAAATGTGGATGGGAGAGTGAAATAAGAGTGACTGTGACAGTGGGGTCTAGTGAGTAGTGGGATGAGACGGTAATAGAGCGGAGTGGGGGGAGAAGGTAGTGGAGAGTAGTGGGAGAAATGTGTGGTAGAGAGTAGTGGGAGGAGACTGGAGAATAGTGGAGAGTAGACGATAAGCAAGAGCAGTAGAGTGGTGAGGGAGTAGTAGAGAGTGAGGTAGAGGTAGAAAAGGCAGGAGATAGAAGAACATCAGAGGGACTGGGAGAGTGTGAGGAGAAGGAGAGGAAGAGTTGAAGGAGGGGAAATGAAAGGAAGGGAAGAACATCAGGGAGAGGAGTACTACGGCATGAGAGGTGAAGGCCAAGTGAGGCCTGGGTGTTTGTAAGACACCATTTCTTGAGATAATTTTTTATGTGGGACCCCAAGTTAGGATCTACCTGCAAATTCCCAGACGGAGTAAGAGAGAGGAAGCTTTTAGGCCTCACCACTAGCCGGCCAGATTTTAGATAGGAGTTATCAATCTCTAGTGACCAGCTTGGGATTTAGACATGTCTGGGCTAGGGTGGAGGGAGGCCCGAGAGACTAGAGAGAGGGCCAGTCCTTATGTGGACCCCTTCAACCATCTTCAAAAGTAGGTGCTCTCTTGAGACTATCTGTGAAAAAGGTTAGGCGTGATTGTTTGGCCTGTTGTATAACGTTGGTGATAACCATCACCTCACCCAATAACTGTATTTGGCTCTACAGTTTGTCAGCATGTGCACTGCATCTACTACTTGACCACCAAAGACTTGGCACAAAGGTATGCCCTTCTGCACCCTTTATTGAGACTTACAGGGATAAAATAACACAAAATAAGTAATTTTGAAGATTTGAAGACAATGATTTTTGGTAGAACCAACCTCTTTACTTCCCACGTTTCAGAGATCGAGCCTTCCTTTCTTGTTCACTTGGGAGTAGGGAAGATGGGGGGTTGTGGGGGTTCATGGCCTCATATAGTATAAAAAATGTCCCAATAACAATACAAAAGTGCCTAAACTGTAAATACTTGTAGCAGTCACAAGGCTGAGAGTAGTGCCCAGATAGTGTCTCAAAAGAGGCAATTCTTTCCCCCTACAAAAGGTCATTGAGCCTGCTCAGAGGAGTTTCCTTCCACTGTGCTGCATGAGCATCTGAGGCGATAGGGGGAAGATCCTATCTCCTGGTTGTCCCATATAATGCTCTGATCAAGCTTTCTAGGCAGCCCGTAACTTCCTACCGCAGAGAAACACAACCAGTGCCTGGAAAATATACATACATTTGGGCACCGTGGTCATCTTCAAAAAGTTGATTCTCCATAAATTAAATCGAGTTCAGACCACTTTGCCATTAGTGAATGTTTTTCTTTGAATATCCTCTTAGTCTTCTTGTGCCTATGCTTAATGGGGATTTCTAGAAAACCACGAAACTTACTACCTGTTCATACTGTGGTGCCATATCAGCTAGCTCTTTTCAGACAATAGTTTGCATCTTGGTTGCATTTGTATAACCAGAAAATAGTCCAAATATGGAATGCTTCAGCTAGTCATCAATGGTTCTGACGAGTAAACTATAACGTCATCTGTGTACAATGCAAACATAACTTAGCTCTCTTTTCTTGTAAAAGAAATGCAGGAATGCTTCTCTACGGTCAATGTTTTTCCACAAAAGATTCTAAAAAGATAGACGATGGGTGAGGTAATCCGACTTTCCCCCCTCTCCTGTTTTCTAACCGACAGCGATGCAGACACTTGCAATCCTCACTTTGAACTAGAGGTAGCAGGCATCAATCTGCTCTATTAAGTTGTCTGAGAAACCAGATATAAGCATGCTGCCCACAAGAGCCACCAGCCCAGCATAGATCAGTTAAGTAGTGTTGTCCGCAAAGCAAGTGTCAACTCACACTCTATGCGTATATTGCCTTTTTTGAAATGCAGTTTAAATAACAGATAGATAAAAATGCTGCAAGCATAGAAAACCTCATGCAGGAATCCCACATACAATGCATGGCCATGACTGAAACTTGATTTATAGATGGTGCATGGCCATCCTAGATGAGGTAGTTCTTATAGGCTTGTCATACCATGGGCATGAAACAACAGGCTGGACCACATGAGGTTGAGCTGTCAAGGTTATGTTGTTGATTTATTCTTTGTTTTTGCCTTTCTCAAATCTCAACAAAATAAACAAAACAGACCTCCAATAGGCACCCCCAATCTTTAACTTTCTACCCCCACGCTCTGGTAAGAAAAATAACTCGGCAGAGCAAAGGACATTTTCTTTTATAAAAAAAAAGTCCATAGGGACCAGCTTTTGCAAAAGAAAACTGATCACAGTCTCTTTGCAGTTGTATTAGTTCGAGATAAAAGTGCACCAAGCTTTTTGTTAAGTGGTTAAGGGGTTTGTGCCCCAGCACAGAGTCTCTCATTTCCCAAGGTGTTGGTGCTACACTAGTATCTGGGGGGTAGTAGCTCTGCTGTCCTGCCCAGCGTCCATTTCAGTCCTCCGGCCCAGTCCGTAGACATTGTTGTGTCAGTATCACTGGGTTTTTTCTGAGTAGGACTTCAGTTTCAGGTGCTGGGGAGAACCAGATGGGCCCTCTCACTGTAGTATCCACAGGAGGGTTGCTGAGGGACCGATTACTTCCACTTCCCAGGGTCCCGATCTCTACCCTACTCAGCTCGTCTCCAACTGTCTTCTGAGCCTGTCACTGCACATCGCCATGTCATGGCCTCACTCCTCTTGAGCCCCCTCAGATTGGGCTTTAACCCTACCTCCTGCCATGGGCAAGATGTGCAGTCTTGTTTCTTTCTATTCTACCTGGAGTTGCTAGGTGTTCTACCAAGCCTATGGTCTTCCCCTTGCTGGCTCCCGCCAATCAACATATTAACTTTTCTTCCTGAAACAACCTTTTGTTCTCCTACCAGCACCGGCTTCTGTTCTTTTCCTTCCACCTGAAGGGATAGTAGTTCAAAAACTGGACGAAAGGACAATCCAAAAAGCCAAATAAGCACTGCACCTCTTTGCAAGGGAAAAAAAAGGTCTGTTACATGCAAAAAGATCTCAGACGGTCCCGCACAACCGAATTGACATGGACCTCTCTGATTTTTTCGAAGGGTTACATCTTTTATAGGCTGATAAGCCACACTTAATAATAGCATAATTATGAGTTACAACATAATCCCTCCACCCTCATTGGCTACCACCTTTATAGCATGCTAATGTCCCCCTAAAGTCGCTGGACCGATTGGCCACATCTAATCTAAGCCAACTCCCCTGTATACGTGGTTTACTACATCGCCACTATTATTTCCAGGACCAGAATGGGTGTTTTTATCTTATGGACAAATTCATAAATCAGAACCGTCACGTGATGTGTACCCCTCTGGCCCAGACACAATCAAAGTAAATTGACAAGGCCAACTCAGCATTAATGGACAATAGGCCTTCTCATTATACCAGACACCATGGCTCACACAAGTTGCTTCTGCGAGAAACCTGAAGGTGTCTACCTGGCTAGTCCCCAGGGATCTGTCATCCAGGTGACCAGGACACGGCCATTGTTATTGGATGTAGTTCCGGGGGGTGGACGACGTGAGGGTTAACTCAGCACAGTAGTTCAAGAGGAGGCGAAAGACAGCGAATACCGAGAGGGTGACAAGGTGAGACGTTACCGTGCCCTTTCCAATCCAGGCCTGTGAAACCTCCACAATCGGAAACAAGACTTCAAAGAAAGGCCTGCGTGTGTTGCAGCAGATGTAGTATAGTACACAAGACCCTCCTACGCTGATAACCAAGCCGGGGCTAGACGCTTGTCTCAGTGGTACTCGAAGGAGAAGAAATGTTAAAGGACATTTATACCGCGCACTATCACCAACAGAGTGGTCCCCTGGCACTCTGGCGGCTCTGAAAAAGGGGAAAGGGAGGGTGAGTTAGTGGGAGGAAGCTGGAAAAGTGCAAGAAAGCAGTGATGTGGTGTTGGCAGCCTTAGCCCGGTGGGTCCGTTGGCTGGGCCTGGGGTGTTTGCGGCTGGCAGTCGTCATGTACTGTTGTGTGAGTCTATGTGTGTTTTTGTTTTGTTGTTGCAATGTAGTGAAGTTTGTGCGTAATGTTGTGGTTGTGTTTGGTTTGGAGTTTGAGAGGTGTATGCAGAGGGGGAAATTGTTAGTGGATTGGTTAGTTGGCATTTGTCTTGAAGTGAGGTGCTGAGTTAGCGTAATCTCCCCAGAAGGGGTGTGGGGACATTTCTGCGCCTCTGTCCTGATCTGGGTTTGTCCGGTATTCACACTCCCTTTCCCATCTGTCCTCGACTTCCATTAATTTCCTTCATAACCTTACCTGCCTTCCTTTTCCACTCATACGGCCAGTGTAACTGCTAAGGTCCACAGCTCAGTTCGAGTGTGGTGATTGCTAACCAGTGGTCGAAGTGGGCGGGAGCGGTCGGGAGTGGTGCTCCTCTACTTCTTTTAATTAGGTTTTACCATTCCTATACTTTTATTTTAAAAAGAAACCGTTCTGGAACGGTTTCGTTTTAAAAATAAAAGTGTAGGAATAAGTTGAAACTTGCACTTTCAGTGCACTGCACTGGACTTTCCCTTAATCAGCAGGCACATGTGTTTTGGGGTTTGTCGGGAGCGGTGCAGAAAAGTAGGGAACATAGTTCCACTACTACTTCTTGTACACTTCGACCACTGTTGTTAACATATAGAAAACTCTATAACAGTGTGGCACCTGGTAGCACTTATGGGGCGAGTGATGCTGGCTGGAATTTCCTGGGGTTGTTGATTCTGTCTTAATGGGTGTCACTTGTGTTCTATTTGACTTGGCTTGGCCTGTCTAGTTGTGGTGGGAGTTTCTTAGTCGGTTCTGGGTGTTGTCAGTGTCCTCTTAGGTTTAGTCATTCTTTTTCTTTCTGTTGTTTCGGTTTTCAGTTTGAGTCGGTGGTGTTCAAGAGCCAGGTTTCTAGTAATTTCCTGAATTTTAAGTGATCTTTGGTGTTTCTTATTTATTTTGTGATGTTGTTCTAGGTTTTTGCAGCTAAGTGGTAGAAGAAAGTGCCTCCAAGTTTTTTCTTAAGGTATGGTTTTAGTTCCAGGCGGGTTTCGTTGCTTGACCTGAGGAATCTCGTTGGCTTGTAGATTGTTATTTTTTTTGTAGGAATTCTGCTCCTTGTCCACTGATCGCCCTGTGAGTTATGGACCTTGTTTTGAAGGTGATGCAATGTTTTACTGGGAGCCAGTGTAATGTTTTTAGGGCAGGAGAGATGTGGTGTCTACTGGATAGTTTGAGGAGTAGTCTGGCTGCTGAAATTTGGATCCATTGTAGTTTCTTCAGGAGGTATTCTGGTATTCCAAGGTAGAGGCTGTTTGCTTAGTCGATTCTTGACATGATGAGGGCGATGATTGTGAGTGTTTTGTGTGTGAAGGAGAGAAGTAGGATTCTTCTTGCCTTGTGGAGGAGGAAAAAGCATTTCTTGACTGTTGCATTTATTTGTGGTTCTAACGTTAGGGTGTTGTACATCAGGACTCCCAGATTTTTTACTACCTTAGATGAAGATGGTGCGGTTCCCATTTCCGTTGGCCACGGGATGGCGGTTTCGTTCTCTTGGTCTTTGTATATGATCACGATTTCTGTCTTTCCTGGGTTGATTTTTCAGGTTGTTGACATTCATCCAGTTGAAGACTTTTTTTTTTTTTTTTATATTTTTATTGGTTTGTTCAACCTTTTAAAAAAAAAACGATAACCAAAGCAGACAGCACAAAAACAAAAAATACATCACATGTGAATTTTTTGTTTTGTTTCCCTTCCTCCATCCCTCACTCCACCATTTCGTCTTAACAACTCTATTAGCGCTTCCATCGTGTCATATTAAGGGATGGTATCATGACAGCTACCAGAGAGTTCAAGTCTTTAGTTGCACCAGATTTACTTTTTGATCGTCCAGACGTCCTTTTACTACACGGAGAAAATGTATTAGTGCAAATAGAACTGCTCTATTAGATACCTCAAATAAAGCTGCCCACCAGTCATCAGCCGTCATACATTGATGCTCGTTAATCAGCTCTCCAAAGCGGATTTGTCTTTGATGTTGAAAAGTTTGACAGAACAGCGTTAGATGTTTTAAGGTCTCCTTATACTTGTTACAGAAACGACACCTTAGGTAAATGTCCGCGCACTTCGCCCAGCTGCTCATACGCTCCTTTGTTTTTAGCATATTTAACCTGAAGTGCATGTATAGAGATCTTGCATAATGATCTGGAAGAAAGGTTAAATAAGTGTGCCTCTGATGATATGCTTTAGCTTCTCCTGGGACCTCTTGCATTAGAGTTGAATTAGCTCTTGAGTCGCAAGTTTTGATCCAGTCAGCTCTCCAGATTTTAGTTTTTGCCAACTCGGGATTCTCAGATAACATTGTGACAGAAATGCCAAACTCCTTTAAAAGTGTTTCACAAAGGAGATTCCATTGAAAGAAAATCGTATGTTCTTTGGCAGTATCCGGCCTGTGTAATATTTTAAATTGGAACGCTGGATCTTTTATCAGTGTTTTCCTAAATAGACTCAATAGGTTCCAAGTGACTCTTGCATTTATCGAAATGAGTCCCAATTCATATCGGAGACAACCCGTCGAGGTGCCTCTGGGAAGCTGTAGAACTCGCATCCAGAATATGTTTTCAAGTGAGTTCCACAGGTCACTTGAACAACCAAATGCATTTTCACCGCCATATATTAAGGCGGGTACTACTTTTTGTTGGAAAAATTCGATTACTGGTTTTAAGGATAACTTTCCAAATTTTTTGTTAATTAGAATCGCTTGGCAAGCCATCTGTCGGCATTTGCCCTTTGCCAATTCTGCCCATGGTGCATCGTTTCTACTGGCACTGATCTTCATGCCCAAGTATGTAGAGTTTTTTACGATCTGAAGTTGTTCGTTACCAAGACACCATCTGTTCTTTTCCCGTCGAGTGCTACGGCCTTGCAGTTTCTCCAAAATTAAAATTTTGCATTTTTGTTTATTAATTCGAAGGCCGTTAGCTGTGGTATATATGTCGAGACAATTTAGTTTCCGCTGAAGGCCTATAGGAGTCAGATCGACTAGAATAAGATCGTCAGCGTAGACCAAGTAGTTGATAGGTGAGCCATGTAATTTCGGAGGAAACATTGTTGCACCAGTGAACGCCTCATTTATGTCAGATATAAAGAGGTTGAAAATAATGGCTGCCAAAGGGCAGCCTTGTTTCACTCCCTTCTGTGTACTGATAGGGGCAGATAACGTGCCTTTAGAGTCCAAACGGATCTGGATAGTGGTATCCGTCTGTAATTCACGAATCGCTTCTACTAGACTTGGAGGGCAGTTCCATCTGATGAGTTTCTCCCATAACAGCTCCCTGTTTATGCTGTCAAACGCATGGGACAAGTCTATCAGAGCCAGATAGATCTTTGTGTTGGTTCTGATTGCTTCCATCTTTATGAGGTTCAATATCAATAGATTCAAGCCGCATCCAACTCCCTTTACAAAACCTGCTTGTCTGGGGTCTACATGGTTATGATCTTTAGCCCATTTTAACAGTTTCTGTTGCAAAAGGGTGGCATAAATCTTCCCCAACACGTCAAGAAGAGCTATGGGCCTGTAGTTTTTTGGATTTAGACGGTCTCCCTTTTTAAAGATTGGGACCACTACAGCTCTTTTCCAAGACTTTGGGGTTGATCGGCTCTCGATGACTCGGTCAAACAGAGTAACACAAAAGTCTGCCCATAAGGCGGGAGTTTTTTTCAGTGTATAATTTGTTAGGCCATCAGGGCCGGGCGCTCTAGAGTCGTGCACATTCTTGATTATATCCAAGATGTCACTTCTCTCAAACGCCAGGTCCCACTTATTTGACGTGGTAGGTACCCAAGTTGGTACGGGTTTATCACTGCAAAAAAGGTCTGTGTAGAAAGTCGACCACTCAGCTTCAGTTACTGCGATGGCTTGGAGGGCTTGCTGTGGGGCCATAGTGTTATTTATCAGTTTCCAGTATGCTGCTGAGTTTTTATCAGCCATTTTTTGCAGCATCTCTTCTGAGTCATTTTGAAGCATAACCGCTGCATGTGATTTAAGCCAGTTTCGGTATTTGGCCTTGATCACTCTTTTATTCTCTTTCATATTATCGGTGTGTGGACCTTTAAGTTTTCTTAGTTCTTGTCTCATCTTTCTTTTGCGTTGCAGAATAGAAACGTCGAATTTATGCTTTGGGCGAAACTCGACGTGTTTTTGATTACGTTTATGTTCCTCAAAGTTAGACAGAGATCTTGATATTCCAGAGATTTAACAGTGTGTTGAAAGGCATTAGAGATAGCCGCTACTTCTGTATCCAAAAGATTTAGACTTATTCTACCAGTCCCAGTGCACACCGCAAACGGCCAACAGATCTGCTCACCCAAACAAGGGTGATGAATTGATAATTTCACCATATCGTGATCACTGTATTGCATTTTAATGACTTCCAGTTTCGTTGTTCTCTTATGGATGCTTTCAGTCACAAATATGTAATCAATGACCGATTTTTGATCATCTCTTCTCCACGTAGGGCAGGCCGGAATATCACCAACTGTTTGTCCATTGAGCATGTGCAAGCCTCTGAGATCTAGTTCCAGACACCATTGAGCCGCAGCTTGCTCGCGTTTGCAGTTGCCTCTCTTATTTTCATCAGTTTTAGCAGTATCTGGAATACAGACAATGTTTAGGTCGCCACATACAATTAAGTCTAGCGGTTGCTCCTTTGTAATTAAATCGTCGATCAAGGTTGTTACAAGGTCGATAAAGGTACGCTCTTCATTGCGTCTGTGGTTCCAGTATAAATTGATGATATACAGGCAAGCTTCCTTGTTTAATTCTTTCTGATAGACACCAACGGTGGAGACTTGGATAAATGGTGAAGGATATGAGTTGAGGATCCGAAATCCAACGCCTTTCCTCACAGCCAAGAGGAGGCCAGCCATCGGCCTTCCCTTTGTTTGTTTTATAGCGGGATTAATAGCTATTTCGAATCCTTCCAACAACGGACTTTGAGAGAGCCATGTTTCTTGTAAACACAGAATGTCCAGTTCTGAGGCCCATGTTGTTTCAAATAGATGCATAAAGCCTCTAGTGTTCCAAGAACCTATATTACATCTGTGAGTGCTTCCCGGTACCTGGCATTATGTCATCGGTTCAGTGTTTAAGGTTTTGGCCAACCAGGACCAATCATCGCATTTGTTTGTTATGATGGCAGGGTTCCTCTCATTGTCTCGTGTGGTAGATGGGCTTACCATTCCATTGACTGTAATTCTTATCAGATCGCACCCATGTGGAGAAGCTGCTGAGTCCCATATTCTCAGCGGACTAAGCACTTGACTTTCCTTTGGTTGATTCTCGGTGCTGTTCTCCAGATCTTGAATAGATCTTTTATTCACTGGTCTACTGCGGGACTTCTCTTGGGAGTCAACAAGCAAAACCCCTCCTTCGGCATTAGTTATGTCGAATCCTAGGGACATCAATACAGGACCGGCGTCCAATAGTGCATCTGCTATGATCTTAGAGTGCAGATGTAAAATCACAGCATCAGTTTTCATTTCATTCGGAAATTCCACAATTTTAAGGTCTTCAGAGGTTATCGCGCGTAGGCTTGGAATCAGCTGACACAGCCGCAGCACGTTAAATCGATTTAGTATCAGGTCATCAGAGGATTCTATACGTTCCAGTATTAGGCGATGAGGTGCTTGCCGCGTCGCTGGTTGATGTGTTCTCCCCTTTGCCATTGGTTTTTGAGGTTGTTTAGTTGATCGGTTCACCCACTCTGTTTGATTTTTGTTTTTATCTATAGGCATAGGCAGTTTGAACCCAGGATTGCTCGCTGTATGAGCCCCGATATGTGCAACCTTTGTCGCACATATAGAAGCTTGCAACACATTAGGCCCGATGGATGATTCAGTCCCGACCTGCAGGCCTAGAAATGGGCCCCATTGTACGGATTTTGGCATCAAGCATCCGTCTTTTGTCGTCCAGAGTCACAAAGCGGGGACTCTGCAGAACATCATCTGTGTTCTGCAGCGATGGTGGTTTAATCAATTGGCAGATTCTAGACACTCCCTTAAACGCTTTCTCAATAGCAGGCACATGTTGCCTAAGCTTCAGAAATGAGGTACAAGAACTTTTGACTTCTTCCTGGGGTGTAATATCAGGCACGACTGAATCAGTGTAGGTATGTGCAGCGGAGCCTAATTTAAGTCCACCCTGCGAAGATGCCACCGACCTGTCTCTGACGGTAAGTTCTTCCTCGTCGTACACAGATACATTCAGTAAATCATCGGAACCATCACTGACACAATTTGATGTCTCTTTGAGATCTACTGGCATAGATTTTGTTGAGCTTACGACCATCTTTTTTCCAATAGTGGTGTCTTTAGTGATGGCGCCATTCACGGTTACGTTAACTGTTTTAATGTTACGTAAACATTTTCGAGTGTCAATTCCTCTTCTCGCTTTCCTTGCGGGTTGGTTTTTAGGTTTTTTAAGTGAACCACCTCTGGTTTGTTTGTTGGCTGCGGGAGACTTTTGTGCAGCAATTGGTTTCTTGAAGATGTCGTATATTGCAGACACGGGATTTACCCTCGCAGGTGGAGACATCGATTGCAGTTGGGAACAAGACGGATCTTGATTAGGAGTCGGCTTAGAGGTTGATGCCTCTTGGGGATTTTGTAGTGCCGGGTTCGTAACCGCCTGGCTCTCTTTTAGAGCAGTTGCAAACGGAGTACTAAGCTGGCATTCGTCTACTGCGGTGATATCAACATGCGGGTTAATAGACGCTCTCCTTCGTTTCTCCGTTGTCTCTGGTGTCAAGTTGAGATCTATCGAGTTTGCAGTGGCGATATGAGGCACCATAGACTCTGGAGTTCCCTTATTGCTTAAGATCGGCTCTTTTTGCACATTGGCAGGCCTGCATAATGTATTGGCAGCAGTAGTGTTGTTGTCGCTAGCAGCATTCTCAGGTGGGTTAGTTGATGTACATCTTTCAGTACTAAATGAGAAGACTGACATGACTCGTGGCTGTTTCGCCTGGAGTGCGACATGAGGGGAGACTACCCCCTGGTAGCTGTGTCCTTTTTTTTGTTGTTGAAAGATACTCAGCGCTTCTTTAGCTACTTCAGCTAAAAGCTTTTTGTCTAGGTTTGCATTTTTGGCGTGATCTGATAGAGTTTCAAGCGCCCAATCTGTTTTTTTGTGTAGCTCTTGTAAGACTTCCTTACAATGGAGGTTTTTGTTTTCCATGCTCTCCATTTTGTGATTCATGGCAGTAACCACCGTAGAAAGCTCTTTTATGTTGTCATTGAGATTCTCATACATTTTGATGAAGGGTGCGATGGAGATGGCCATAGAGGAGATTATAGTTGCTTGTAGGTCCTTAGTATATTGAACAGTTCTTGGACCTTCTGGATTTGTAGAGTCAAGTGGTGGCATTCGCCTACCACGGTGTGCCGGTCGTCGGATCTTGGGATATGGCCGTTCCATTATGGATGAATCCGTTGAGGTTTGATCAGATGAGGAATCCATTGCACAAGAGATATCTTCAGTAGCTAGGACTGTAGCTGGTGAACCCATTGCATTGCTAGGCTCTGTCGAGCTTCTTTTGAGTTTCTTGTTTTGAGAGCAGCTCAAACTGGGGGATACGCTCCCCCCAATCCTCCTTCGTTTATGCAGTGAGCTTGACCTCAAGGTGAGCGATATGGGTTGCATGGTAGAGGAACACGCCCCAGAGCCAGAATGATATTTTACGGGAACCTTTAAATCCAGGTCACCGTTTGTAATATTTTTAACAGCTCTTTCTTTGTTTAAACGAGTGAGGTCAAATAACAGTTTGTTGGCCACCTCAAGTGAGTTTCTTCTCTCAGATCCTATTATGGGTTTAGCAGTGACAGGGTTCGATGTAAAAAGAGGCAAGGCGCCACTCAAAACATTATTCAGGCATAAATCAGTACCCCTCTCTTCAACTTGTCGTGCTGCAAGACACACGGTCCCCTTGATCCCACACATACCTTCGCTAAAAAGTGCATCTGGTTCCTCAAATGAAAAGGCCTCTTTGCTGTTATGTGCTGAAGAGATGTCAGGGTTTCCAGGTGAGGCCAAGGCACTATAGAACCCGGATCGAGGTGACTCATGAATTGTGTTTGTCTGTCCATTAACAGTTGGGCTAGTAGTTCGTGGAGGCTTAAGAGGATTCCCAAGACGCAACTGCGAGTCACTCGAAACGGCCACGGCATCCAAAAAACAGACCCCGCCAGGTTCGCAGGGCGCTCTGCTCAAGCAGAGCTGCCGCGAGACGGCGCCCTCTGTGACAAGCGGAGTCCGCCTCTCCGCCCGCCCAGCAAAATCAGCATCACACGAGGCGACCGCTCCGACCCCGGACGGCTCCAGGCATCCGGCGAGGTCGGGGACCTCCAAAACAGCAGCGAAGACTTCGCCATCCACGTTGCCACCGTCGCCGCAACCAACAACGTCGGCACGCATAGCATGCCCACAAGACCAGCCGGCCTCCCCGACACTCGGCAAAGCAGCGGACAACGATGGATGTATACAGGTGACGGGGGTTTGAAGTGTCTCAACACAATTGTCGATACAGTAATTGTAATTGCAACTGTATTGGCAACTGTATGTGGCACAGTGTTTATGCTGGAAAGCACTCACCTCTGGCATAGGTGCTGCCCGTGCAAATGAGCATAGTCTTGATGGTGATGGTGGTGAGGCCGATGCCGCACAAACCGCACCTCGGCCATCATAAGACGGTGCGTGCGCGGCAGGGTCGCCAGAAACAGTCCTTGCTGTGGATCTTGGAGAGATCAGTTTTCGTTGAGCGCGGGTTTCGCGCTTTCTCACACTGAGGCTATGGCCGCAGAGTGGGTGTCAGACCAGGAGGGCTACACACCTCCACCCCTCCACTCCTCCGATCCTCTGACTCCTCAGACTCTGCCCTGACTCCGCGCCCGCTCCGCGGGGGGAATGAGTCTTTGTAGGCAGACACACCCACAGCGAACGATGAACAGAGTAAACAGACTTTCCGCTCCACTCTCCACAGCTCCTCAGACTCTGCCCTGACTTCGCGCCCGCTCCGCGGGGGGAATGAGTCTTTGTAGGCAGACACACCCACAGCGAACGATGAACAGAGTAAACAGACTTTCCGCTCAACTCTCCACAGCTCCTCAGACTCTGCCCCGACTCCGTTTTAGACACTCGATTAGGGTTGAGTGATCGGCTCTGGTGTCTTCGATTTTGTAGATGATTTGAGTATCATCTGCGTAGATGTAGCATGTAATGTATTTTTTGAAGATTCTGATAACTGGAGTCTGGTAGATATTGAAGTACGGTGCTGATAGTGAGGATCCTTGTGGCACTCCAGTCGTTAACTCGTGGGGTGGATTTGAAGGGTTTAATCCATACGGTTTCTGTTCTGTCTGCTAGGAATGATTTAGTCCATAGTAGTGCTATGTCTGTTATGCCTATGTCTTCTAGTCTTTTGGTTAGCGTGTCATGGCTAACTGTCAAAGGCTGCGGAGAGGTCAAGCAGGATGAGGGCTTAGGTTGTGTTCGAGTCTGCGTTAGTTTTTAGGCCGTCGCAGATAGATAGTAGTGCTGTTTCTGTTCCTCATGTGGGTCTGAAGCCGACTTGAGCTTGGTCTAGCAGGTGGGGTTTTTCTACGTGTTCTTGGGTTAGTTTGTATATGTAGGTTTCTAGGAGTTTTGCTGGACAAGGAATGTTTGAAATCGGCCTGTATTTGGAGAGGTCTTCTACTTCGCCACTTGTGTTTTTTAAAAGTGGTTTGATGTATACTGATTTGAAGGTCCTTGGTACAGTTCCTGTTGCTAGTGATCGATTTAGAAGGTTTCTGTAATATTCTGCTGGCGTTCCTTGTGCAAGGATTGATTTGTAGATGTCTGAGGGACAGGGATCCATGGGTGATCCTAATCCTGCTTTCTTGCTGTGTTTTACCAACAAGGCGAATGCCTCTGCTGATATTTCGGGAAAGTTTGAGTTTGTGCCGTGGTTTGATGTTGGGTTTGTTTGGTTGTGTGTTGTGGTTGGTTGGTCTGTTTTGTATGGTTTGTCAGATGTCATTGATTATTTTTCTTGAAGTGGTCTGCCAGGTCGTTGCATAGTTTCTCTGAGGGAGTTGGGGTATTGTCACAGCCTGGTGGGTTTCTCATCTCCTTAATGATATTGAACATTTATTTTTTGAGTGTCGGTGGCATTGGCGATTCTGTCATCATAATGCCTTCTCTTCGCCTTTAGAATTAACTTCTTGTATGCGCGGATTTGTTTCTGGAAGAGTTTTATATTGGGTTGTATTCTTTTCTCCAATCCAGTTCCATCTTTCTGTTTTCTTTTTTCATGGAGCTTAATAGGGGGGTGAACCATTTTGCCATTGCTCTTTTTTTTGATGGGGTGAATGTTTTCTCCGGGGCGATCTTGTCAATTGTATCTGCAATCTATTTGTGTATTATCTCCGCTTTCCCGTCTAGGTCAGCTAGCTCTAGTTCTTTAGTTGGGGGTTTGGTCATCTCCAGTTGATCGAATAGGATGCTTTCTTTGACGCATTTCCAGTTTTTTTTTTGATGGTAGCGAGTTTAGGGGGATGGATGTAGATTTGAGTTGGAGGAGTGATCACAAATGGGATGATGAGATGGTCGCTTCACAGTATTTGTATTGGCGGTGCTGTGGTGATGAGTTTTTCCTTGGCGAAGATTGTGTGGAGGGTGTGTCCTGCCACATGTGTTTCCTCTTTGACTAGTTGTCGTAGTTTCATGGTAGCGAGTTGTCCAATCAGTGAGTTTAGGGAGTTGGCATGACTGTCTTCAAACCAGATGTTGAAGTCCCCGAGGATGATTAGATGTTCGTGGTTCATGGCTATGTTGGGGATGAATGTGATGTTGGTTTTTGGGCTCCCTGTTAGGTGAATAACCATGGTTTCACAGTTGATGATGTTCAGCTGTTCGTCTGTTTTTATTTTCAGGTGTTCTTTGAATGCTATTGCGATGCCTCCTGCTTTTTTGTTTTTCCTGTTTATTTGAAGGCATTTGAAGTTGGTTGGAAGGCAGCTTTGGAGTGTGATTTTGTAGTGTAGTTGTCATCCAGCCATGTTTCTGTGATAAATAGGATGTCAATGCCATTGTCTTCGAGTAGGTCGAAGATCTCTGTTGAGTGTTTTGACATGGATCTTATTAGATTGCAGTGGAGTTTGGAGGTGTAGTTTGGTTTGGACTTTCTTGTTGGGGTGGTCTTCTGGTCAGTTTGGAGGTTTCCTTTCTGGTTCATCAGTTGTGGAGGTCTTGGTGCCGGAGTGTCAGTGTCGAAGAGTTTTTATTTTCATCAGGTTCGTCTTCCAGGAATTGTGGGTGTCGATTGGAAGTTCCTCTTGTTTTGGTGATGTATGGTGTTATTGCATCGATCATGTTTTTGTTGTTTCTAGTGTTGTTTATCCTTCTTCTGCGTGGTTGCGTTTGGTTGTTTGATGTTGCTGGTTCTAGCGTTGGGTTGGTTTGTTCTGATGAGCAGTTGGCGGCGAGGTATGGAGTTAAGTAGAGGGATTTGTCCCTTCTCCGGATGTTGGTTCGATTTGTCTTCTTGTCTGTGAGGGTGAGTTCTGTAGTTGTGGTTCTTTGTTGCTGTTCCGGAGTGTTTGTTCTTTCTTCTCTTTTTCTTTCCCTCTGTATGGGTCGTTTGCGGAGCATTTTAAGATTTAGAGATTTGTTTGCTGATGCTGAGTTGGTTTTACTTTGGTCTGGTTGTTTTGTGGTGTAGTACTGGGTGTGAGGGGTTGTCCTCTATCAGTTTGGGCTCTTGTCTTGAAAGGGGTAGTGGAGGTATTAGGGGTTATATAGTTGGGTGTTATCGTTGGCTGTCCTTAATGCCCATCTTCCTGGACGCGGTTCTCTGCGGTGAGCTAGCTATGTGGGTTTAAGAATATCTACTATCTAAAGTGAATTTGACGGCGCAGCTAGGGCTCACTGTGTCGTGGTGTCACTGCACAGTAATACTCACAATGCTATTTGGGAACAGAACCCCTGCTAAATTTGAGACACCTGTATAGTGGGAGAGAGGCCTATCAATGCAATCTGAATATCATACAATGTGATTTAGGAACAGAACCCCTGCTAAATTTGAGAGACCTGTATAGTGGGAGAAAGGCCCATCAATGCAATCTGAATATCATACAATGCAATTTGGGAACAGAACCCCTGCTAAATTTGAGAGACCTGGATATTGGGAGGAGGGCTATGCCTAACAGGTCAGGTGAGTACAGTATTAAACACTGCTTAAATTTAGTCTAAGTTGAGGGTGTGGGAGAGAGATGCAGTGGGGGGTAATCACCTTGTTCAATGTGGGTTTGCTAAGTGGCTCGGATTCTGGGTTAGAGTGGTTGCTCTACTCCTAACCCAGGCCACCCCTACCTTACTGGTCCTTGTAGTCGCTGGTTGACGGCTGGCCACTGGCTTCCCCAGCGGACACCTGCAGACACTCTCTGGAGCCGCCTCTATTGGAGCCTGCCCTTGGCCTTAGGGCCCTTAGCCTCAGGGCCTCAGGGCTGCAGGGCAGAGGGCTGCCCTGGGAGGTTTGGTTAAGACAGGGCAGGAGACCAATCACCGGAGGGGGAGGGCTAGGGAGGCGGGAACAAGGAAGTCTGGGAAGGGGAACGGAGCACACAGGCCTGGGGGGGGCACGCAGTGGCAAAAATATAGTGGAAAGGCCCAGAGGGTCTTCAAGGGGGCTACACTCACCTGCTGTCACGACCCTCAGCCCTGACCCCCACCGGCAGGCCCATTGGCCAGGTGGAGTCAGGACTCGATCACAAATAAGGCCTGGCATCCACCTTTCAGGCCCTCTTGGGACCAGTCCTGGTGCCTTTGGCGCCAGGCTCTTACCCATTGAAAGACATCTGCTCAAGGAACTACTTTATTTAGGCTTTCAGCCAACATGGAGGCATCCACATAGCTTGATTCCTAAGAACCAAGCTATGCAGTATAGTGTTTTAGGTGTGGTGGCCTAGGGACTACTTTACCTGCACTACTTTGCAGAGGCTATTTAAACCACATCCAAACAAGACAACACGCTTCGCGTTACTTTGCAACTAGCAACATGACGCTCACCGTGTCCAGCTTTCTCACGAGCCTGGCAAAATCCGGACCTGCAGAAAGACAAAGAACATAGTTAGCAGCAGAATACTACCTGCACTCTCCATCCTTCACTGCTCGAGCTCCTGGGCAGCTCCGTTGGAACGGTTCGCCGCCCGGATCGAAGGACCTGAGAAAGGAAGAAAGACATCATTAAAGGAGGTAGTAGAGACATTACAACCACAAATTGCTTAAAGATTTACCTGGCTGGTTGCTTTTCGACCGACATAGCTCCGGAACTCCACCCGCGCTGGGAGCACACCGTGACCTACGAAAAAGAGAAAACACAGGTCAGCGAAGACAAGACATCGCAGCGCTGCGCAAAGCGCCTACTTACCACATCATAGCGCTTATTGTGCGCCATCATTTACCGGCGAGGAACAGCCTACCCAGTTCGCCAAGCGGACGCTCTGCGCAGCTAAGGGAGATAAAGAGAGACATTACCGAACAGAGAAAAGGCATGCAAGAATAATACCATAAACCGCAATAAAACCTACCTGAAAGACATTACTTGGGCCGCTGTCAGTGAAGTAACTGGACCGCACACGCCCACGAAAGACAACGCGCCCCTACCCAGAAAGCAGGACTGAGAGCCCACCAACTTCTACAACAAGGTGAGAAGAGAACCCGGAGGGGGCTGAAATCACACGGGAGGTTGGGGGGAACTTACCTTGGTCATTCAGTCCTAAACACAGTCTTCATTTCCAGGCAGAATTTCCACCGAGAACCACACCAGGGAATCACTGAGAAGGGCACCAACGACCAACTGGCTGGGTGGCGTCCCCGTGCATAACAGCTGAGCTTAACACCTGCCTTGCACGATGTAAAGTGCGGGCAGGCAGAGAGACACGGCCGTAGGGCCTACGAGGCTCTGGATGCAAAGGAGCCAATCACCGGAGGGGGAGGGCTAGGGAGGCGGGAACAAGGAAGTCTGGCAAGGGGAAGGGGAACGGAGCACAAGGGCCTGGGAGGGGCACGCAGGGGCAAGAAAATAGTAGAAAAGCCCCAGAGGGTCTTCAAGGGGGCTACACTCACCTGCCTTGCACAATGTAAAGTGCGGGCAGGCAGAGAGACACGGCCGTAGGGCCTATGAGGCTCTGGATGCAAATGAGCCAATCACCGGAGTGGGAGGGCTAGGGAGGCGGGAACAAGGAAGTCTGGCAAGGGGAAGGGGAACGGAGCACAAGGGCCTGGGGGGGCACGCAGGGGCAAGAAAATAGTAGAAAAGGCCCAGAGGGTCTTCAAGGGGGCTACACTCACCTGCCTTGCACAATGTAAGTGCGGGCAGGGAGAGAGACACATCTGTACGGCCAAGTGGTTCATCACAGCTGGTGAGTCGAAGGGAGAGTCGGTAAGAAACCGAACTGTATTTAACGAAAAGTAGCAAGAGCTGTTCTGAACTTTGAAAAGAACTATTGGGAAAAGAGAGGAAAACCTGCAAAAGAGGCGACCGGCGCCACGAGGGTGCTGGTGCAGGAAACTCTGAGTGATTACCCGATAAGAGACTAGCGTAACCAGAGGCCTTGGGAAGAGGTGAAGAGAGGTCAAAGTTGTCATACAGGGGTCTTGTAAAATCCTCTGTACCGTTGAGTCTTTGACCGACAGATGAATGTGAAAAAAAGGGAAATTAATCCTGCATAGTGAAAACTAGTACATTAACTGTTTGTTAAAAGGTGGCAAGAGTAAACCCGGCGGAGGGATGCTAACGAGACGGCGCAAAGTCTAAAGTCCCATAGTGAACTGTTTGTAGAAGTTGGCGAGAGTGAACCCGGCAGAGGGAAACCGACAAACCAGAATAGCGCATTAAGAAAAGGGAAACCGACCAAGCGGTGTGCACAATGAACTGTGTGTAAAGGTTGGCGAGAGTGAACCCGGCAGAGAGAAGCCGCCAATTAGAGGAGCAACCTGACGAAATGTTCAAAGACATTAAGACCCGTGAAAGTAAGAAGCATTGGAAGACCAGGAGAAGTGAATGGTCCCCCTTGTCAAGTGTGTCCGAGCCCGGTTGAGTGAGCTCCAAGAGTGAAAAGTCCACACCCAAAGTCCATTGATAAAGGAACATTTTGTTTGTTGTTGACTTGATCAGGCCCTCGAAAGCAAGAGACTATTTATTGGAAATAGACTTATCCATCAAAGAACTTGATAGATGGAAAGGAACTGTTAGCTCGTGCTGAGAAGGCTTGAGCGTGTGCTGTGCTCCAAGGTCCCACCTGTACCATGCTGAAAACATGGGGAAGGGAGACCCCTGGCAATCACATCCTGACTTATTATTTGTGAACCCTTCTTTCTTTATTAAACCCTTATCCCACACTCTTTTTGTAATTAGTTGTAAAGAATTGGCAATAGGATTTTCTTAGTGTAGGCCCTTTTATTTTGACAACGTCACAAGCACTCTTATTTTTCATTTGATGGTTGACGCTTGCTCCCATCTTAGATTCAGGTTTAGATTAGGCGTTTTTCCACCCTGCATTTAGAGTTTAGTAAACACCCTTGAACTGTGATCACTTGTGTCTGTCTTTACTGTTGCCACCATGAGTTCCTTACACCTCCCCATCCTTGTACTTAATGTATTGGAATCACCTCTGCTCCTCCTATCCCTAATGACGGAATGTTCCAGACACAGCTCCCCTTTATCGCTTTCAAACCCCAGGTGCCTAGTAATGACGTGACTGGGCACCACTCTTAAGTCTCAATTTCAAAGATTTATTTGCTTTTGGTTGTGTGGCTACTTGTAATTCGTGAGGCATGAGGGTGCTGACAAAAACAAAAATACAGAAATCAATAACCCAAATAAGAGCACAGTAGTCTAAAACACATTAACAAGTTAAGCAACAAAAACTAATAAAAACAAAAGAAAAAAATATTAAATCAAAACATACAGGAAGAAAGATCAATTCAGAACAATTCTAACCTTAGTGGGCAAGATCATGTCCTGTAAATGCGTAATTCTGTTAAAAAAAACAATGGTAAACTACTGGAACCACATCCAATAAAGATACAGTCTGTATTGTCCGCTGTACACCAATTATTAATCTGTAGTCGACTGAGAACTTTCAAGTCCTGGGTTCTGACACAGTTGGGACCTAATTTTTGGTTAAGCCATTTTAGGATTTTTTTCTTAAGCACCTCCCTAGATTCAAATTGTTTCGGCTTGTCAACGTTTGTTATGATGATGTTTCTAGGATCGAGAACAAAGCTCCTTGCACTAGAGTCCATAATTTTAGCAATAGTTGATTATTTATATCGAATTTCCTTGGCAAGTGGAGAGGCCAGTGATGAAACAGACTTAGTGGAAGGCGGAATACCCTCCAAGGGAGGTGCACCCCCTAGGCAGCGAGCAGGGGATGCTTCCTTTGCTTGCAAGAACAAACCTGTCTGGGAGGACTCTAAGCACTGTCTGACAAGGGGGATTTTGGGAGAACTTTTCCATTACTTTAAGATCAGTTTGACTGGGCTTCTGCACATTTGGACGGTGTAACATAGGTATTTTTGGACTAACGGAGGCCACCCAGGACTGAAATTCCTCAAAGTTTGAGCAAACCGTTAAATCCTGCAGCATATGGTTCTTGAAATGCACCCACTTGTCTGGTGCTTTGGGTTCACCCAACCCCCTCTCAGCACTTTCAGCAGTCAATTCTTCTGGCTGCTCCCCTTTTTTTAATGGCTGAGCTAACAAAATCTGGGCACACATAGGTCCATGGCCTTTCCGATTTATCGGATTCCTTGTCCTCTAATAACACCCTGTTGACCCATCCATGGGTATCATGAAGATCAAGTGCCTTTATAGGTTGCATGGATAGGGGGGTGGGTGGGACAGGCAACACTGGCATCACTCTTGGGATCTTTATTGATAAGCAGAAAATTGGTGAGAAAAAGATGTCCTTTCTGCAAATTTTATCTTCTTTTAGCACTTACTACTAAAACATCAGATAAACGGCTACCAGCCGGTGATGGTGAGTGGAGGGAGAATTCAACCCTACTTAAGGCATTAGGCTGATTATCAGCGGTCCCAGTCCCAGAACTAGGGGCAATATCAGGTACAGAAAGGAGATCCATACCCTTGTCCCTGCTGGACATTGCTTGCATTGTTTGCAGCCTCGTAATTGGCATGCTAGCAAAGAAGAGGTTTTAGGACGCTGAAAAGACAAGGCAGAACACGGTTGGAATGGGAGGATGATGAGCGCTTACCCGCATAAGCTGCACAGGGCCGAACGGAGCACTGAGCATATAGCTGGAATGGTGCTCTGTAAGCTGCCCCCAAAGCTCCCTCTGGAATTCGTCGCAGGAAAGACCTCCTGGAGAAACACAGGTCTGTGGCACCTGTAGTGACACATTGAGGTACCCAACCTCGTGGACCGATGCCGCCAAGGAGCGTGCACGGCGCAGGGCTAAGAGGGCTGAAGGGCAAAAGGGCTTCAAAAAATGAAGAAGGCTGCAATCCTCGCAGCAGAGAGCCTCACGGCCGAGCTCGCAGCTTGCTGCGTCACTGCAGCAATATTGAAGGAAAGGACCCTACGTTGGTACAGGGACACGTCAGGCTGCATGGCCTAGAACAACCGCCTTCGACGTTGGTTTACCTCGGTTTCAGAGAGCTGCCCTAAAGGCAGCCCTAAATCAGCAAGAGCACAGCCCTTGAGCCTTTGATACTGCTGGACCTTTAGGATCCATATGGGATGACTGCTCTTTGGGGAGGGCATTAGCAATCTAAATCTTCACCTTGCATATTGATATCACAAAACCTGCTCCCATGAATGTGTCCTTCAAAAGGGCGCATCCCTATCAGCTCTTCCTGCAGCTCACATTCCGTTCCCACCCCAATCAGGCTCTGCAGTTGGATACAATTAGCATTTATCTGTGCACTGCGGGTGCCTCAGACCTCGGCTTCTCTCCTGGGGAACATAAAAGGGGATTTGTTTTTGCAGCCAAGCTACACACAGCCTCAGCTCCATGCCAGGGCCTGCATTATATTCTATTCAAAGTGTACCATGCCTTAACTTCTAATATGGCAATACTTTTGCCATGTTAACACATTAACCTCGCTTCTACCACAACACCTTTCTGACTCCATCTTTCACCCACTTCGACTCTTTTCGTACCTCACTATCGTCCATAACTTCAAATACATCAAATAAACACCATGCTTATAATACTGCCCTACCTATAACCTCTCCAAACACGAGTAGTACATTCGTTGCTTTCTGTGTTGCTATATGTGAACATCTAAAATGTGTCAAACCTAACTAAAAACAAAACAGGTGCCTTCTGCTGCACAAACCTCAGTCTATTCACACACTATCTTGCACTAATAGGTTTTCCTCAGCCTGAATCTTTTTGCCTGGCTGGGAAGCTGTACATGCATTCCAACACACCAACCCCTGTTCCCCTCCTACCACCAACCACGGCTGTGCCTTTCCTTTCACTAACCTCTGCTGTGTCCCTCTGTCCACTTCCTGCTGTTTTACTTTACCCAAACCATATTTTCCTCTTACCAACATCTGCTTTCCTCTATCCAATGCTTGTTGTTATCCTCTTTACAACCCCTGCAGTTATCCCTTTTCAGACCCCTGCTGTTATCCTACTACTGTCAACACTGTAAACTCGCCTCCTTCCATAATCTGCTGTTCTCTTCTGTTCTTCTCCTCTCCGATCTCCTCCAGGCCCTCCCCTCAATCTCCACTTCCCCTCTCCTCATAGCTCCATCTCCCAAAGCCAACTGAATCCAAACTATGCTCCGAACACCTTCCTGGTCATCCCTTTCTATCCCTGGTCTGCTTCTCCCCGTAGTTGGGCTATCGGTTTCCAACCATGTACCATTTTCTGCTTTGAGTTGCAATTGTTCCAATTTGAAAAACCAATGCCGACCAGCTCTTCCTATTGGCTAATGCCAAGGAAGTAAGCAGGGGTTGGACTATTGCTTTAAAGAGTCAGTCCGCCATTTTGGGACTGGATAGCGCACTGCTCCAAGCATGTAAAGGCAGTCATCACCTCAGGAGCAGAGCTGTGTCCTTTTCGTTTTTTGGGGATAATCACTTGTAAAATGTGGTCTGTATACATCAGGTGATCGCAAAATACATTCTCCTTCAGCTGAAACAGGTTCATTGGGCACAAGTGGGGCAATTGCTCTGAGATATTGCAAGGGTCCTGGTCTTCAGGATTGGGGAGTCTGTCTTTTCTTCCATGCAGATCCTTCTCTTGAACGCATGTGATGGTGCCCAGCTTGCTGGTGAGATTTAAATAGGGGTAAAGCAGGGGATCCTACCCATACCATCATCCACTGCATCCGTGTCCAGACTAGGACGTTCTCGCCCTCCTTCCTCCCCACTCTCCTCACCTGATGATAGGTTATCCAAATCTTCTGGGTTGAAGTTCCTTCGAATAAGGTAATCCTCCTCCTTTTTATGTGGAGGGAGCCTGCCGCGAGAGGAAGCCACAGTGACCGCTAGCTATAACAGAAGTCCTGTGGCCTCGTTCCCACGAGCAGCCAGGAAATAAAAGGGAAAAAGCCGAACGGCAGAAAAAACCCTTTTTGTCCGTAGAGTTGTTCCGCTCGAAGGAGATCCAGCAATGGATAGCGGTCCGGAGATGGTAGGAGTAACTGGTAGGTGGAAGCTGGTTCAAGAAGCAGGCGATCTTTGAGGCAGAGGTAAGGCTAACCACAAAGAAGGAGTGGAAAGGTAAAAGCCACTGGAGAGGGCGCCGGCCAAGCGGTTAGCGAAGTAGAAATGAGAAAGCAGCGAGGCAATGAGATAAAGGGAAGGAAAGACGCCAGAAGGGCGTATGAAAAGGAAAGCAGGAGTCGGCTAAAGGAAAAGCCGAAAGAGGAAAACAGCGTCTGACCTAAAGGAGAGCGAAGCGCTAATCTAAGGGGGTTGCAACGCAACAGTAACCCGGAAGTAAACAGAATATATACTTCCGGGCGGCCGTCAGGACGCAACAACTAGACCTGCACAGAGAGGAAACTAACCCCAAACTCTTCCGTGACGAAGCCGCTAACGTGGAAGTAAACCCCATCCGGCACGGCGGATGACAATCAGAGAGGTACCCGACCCATCAATGCATCTCACAGAAGTCCCCAAATTCAGTCAGTGGACTTCATTACATTCTGTAAACTATTCTGAAAAGAATAGAACCCATAAAGAAAGGGAACGCTTTGCTTTCATCATACGTTTCACTTTGGCTTTGGTGGAAGCATCACTGGGAGAACAATTCCCTTGAACGTCACTGAAACCATGGATGTACTCTCACCAACAATAAACCTTTTAATCTTGGAAATAAATGTTTCACCACAGAGATCTGGACATTATGGAAGCCCATCAAAAGCTGAAACGGAAATGAAAGATCACAGAAGCGCAAACTTCCTCGAGGTACCATGAAGAAAGTCTGCACAAAGTAACATCATATGCTAAAAAAAGATTCACCTCAATAAATGTAAACAGCAGTTTATACAGCTAACCTACTGAGCAGGTTAACAGCCCCTCCCCAAAACGTGCAGCCTCTAAATTTGCCACAAACCGCATATTTTTCAATGATGGATTTTAAGGATAGCTGTGTCCACCAATTGCCAGTTCGTGCTCTGTAAAATACGGATTACAACATTGGGATGGAGTGGTGCTGTACACAACCAGATAAAGCCAGTCACAGTAAACGAGTAACCTGGCACCCTTGGGGGTAATCCATTGTGTCAGATGACAAATATGTTGGATAACGGAATGGCTATTCCAGAGGGCAGAGAGCCAGAAAATCGTGCTGCAAGTCTGGATAACAAAGCATTCTGGACTTCTGCTCTATTTGCCAGCACTCTACCATCAGAAATGCTCCATTGTCTGGGCATTTAAACTTTGTTATCCGGCATGTGACCATCTAGAGTACTACTATTTAAGGCCATGACAGGTGATAGTACATAGAACGCTCGGGATAGCAAAGTGCTGGATAAAAAACGGCATTAATTGTAGATGCAATATTGCCCTCTAACCCAACACCAAACTTGTGTATATAGCAGACACCATCGATACATTAAGGGGCACCGCTTTCAATAAAGCGAGTCATTCTGCCACGTGTTTGGACCCATGACCCCTAGCCATTTTTGGCCTGAAACCTATCATGGTGGAACTCTTGCGTTCCAGCTCGGGGAACCACACCTTCATCCGGAGGCGGGCCTTGGTCTTGGCGGCCCCTTGATGACCCTGGTGCGCCAGTGCAATCACCTCGCCCACCTTTGACTGGGGAACTACAATCCGATCACCCCGAAGTAACAGGCCCGATGTTGAGAAGGACAGTTCTTCGCGGACCTTCCATAGTTGCTCCAGCCCAGTCCGGGCCTCCTGAGTGCACCCCGCCAGGGCCTCGAGCGCTGACGTCCAGGAGCCTTGCTGCATGGACTGCCTCAGAACCTTAAAACACTCATCCTGTGCCGCCGCAGCCTCCAGCTCCTGAAGAGGCATGGCATTCGGTGTGGCTGCTTCCACTACGACTCGGACATGCTCCTCAGCTTCTTCTTCACAGGTGTCTCGGTCCCCTCCTCCAGGCACCCCGGGGTGTCTGGAGAGGTAGTCAGCTGCGTTATTCGCCCCCGGTCGGTATACCAGAGTCACACCATACTCCAAAAGAGCCAGCATCCACCTCTCAATGCGTGCTGGAGGCTTGGATGACGACCCCGCTAGGATGGGCAGCAGTGGTTTGTGGTCAGTTACCACCGTCACCGGGCGTCCGAGTACATAGAGCCGGAAGTGGCGGCATCCCCACAGCACTGCCAGCGCCTTGCGCTCAATCTGCGAGTATTGTTGTTCTGCATCCGACAGTGCTTTGCTGGCATACGCAACTGGCCGGACGCCGCCGTCACGGTCAATCTGTGTCAATACAGCACCCAGGCCAAATGGGCTGGCGTCGACGATGATCTCCGACGGTAATGCAGGATCAAAGAACGACAGTGTCCTCGGCTGTGAGGGCACTTCTAATGTCATCAAAAGCCGCCTGCTCCAGTGGGCCCCAATTCCAGATGGTGTCTTTTCTTGTCAGGGCCCTGAGAGGCTCAGACCTGGATGCCAGGTTCTTGATGAACCGCCCACAGTACGTGACCATGCCCAAGAAGCTTCGCACTTCCGATACAGACTCCGGTGGTTGTGCCTTCTGTATGTCCAGTACCTTCTTGGGGTCAGGAGACACCCCCCCTCCTTGAACACAAACCCAAAGAACTCCAGGGAGGGGCGTAGAAACTCGCACTTCTCCTTGTGGAGGGTGAGTCCCAACGACCGCAGCCTCTCAAATGTCTTCGCCAAATGCCTCAGATGGTCTACCTCGGTCCTTGCAAACACCAGAATGTCATCGCTTATGTTCAGGACGCCCTCGAGGTCAGCTAGGGCACCCCGAATGATGTTCTGAAATACTTCAGCCGCCGAGGACACCCCAAAGCTCAGCCTCTTATATCGATATAATCCCCGGTGTGTGGTGAAGGTTGACTCGGGGTGGAGGACAACCTGGTGATAGCCGGCCCGGAGGTCGAGTTTCGAGAAGAACCGAGCGCCCTGCACCTCCGCAATGATGTCATCCAGCGTCGGGGTGAGGTGCCTCTCCCTCTTGATGGCCTTGTTGGGGATCCTCATGTCCACACAGATCCTGACTGCGCCCGGTTGTTTGAGTTTCCTTGCCACCACTATAGGGGACACCCAGGGAGTCGGGCCCTCAACCTTTTCTATGATGTCTAGATCGACGAGGCTGTCCAGTTCTTTGTCGACCTGCTCGCGGAGGTGGAATGGTACCCTCCGATGTTTCAGGGCGATCGGCTGTACCGACTCATCGATGTGCAGCCACACCGGCTCCCCGGCCATCCGCCCGATCCCCTTGAACAGAGCATCATGCTTCTCCAGTAAGTAATTAATGTCTTCCAGGTAGACGGAGTACGCGAAGCTGACGATGCCGAGAGCTTCTGCCGCTGCACAACTTAAAGTATTCGTACTCACTGGGATCACGTAGAAGCGTGCTGTGATGTGAGAGCCATCGTGTTCTACTTTTGCTACGAATGCCCCGTCCAGAGGGATGGGCTCCACACCACCGAATGCAAAGATGCGGGCCTTGGGTGTGACCAGCCTGGGCGGCTGATCCATGGCGTTGTAATGTTCACGGGCCATGACGTTTACCGACGCCCCTGTGTCCACGAGGACAGGGACTGGAGACTGGTTCACTTCAACCACGCACCTTGGTTGTCGTCGGTTCAGAACCCCCACACTTGAGACAAAGAATATGTTCTCTTCGTCTTCTTCCTCCGCCTCTTCCACCTGGGCCTCCTCCTAGCTCTGGTCCACTTGAGCGACGTTGGACGGCCGACCTTGGCGAGTGGAACTAGTTCGGCCTTGGCCCCTTGGCACCAATACGGGCATAGTCGCCCTACACACCCTTGAGAAGTGGTCCGGCAGCCCGCACCGGCCACAGGTCTTTCCAGCTGCAGGGCATTCTGATTGGTGGGGCAGGTCATACCCGCATTTTTGCCAAATCTCGCCTGCCCTCCCGGCTCTGTCTCGGGTGCTGCCACCAAACCTCCTGGCATCCCTTCCCCCTCGCCACATCACGCAGACCTCTTCAGTTTTGATAGGGCGCGACCCGGCCTCCATTCTTGCAGCTCTCGCCTCCGACACCTCGTGGCACCTTCCTAGCTCAAGGATGCGCTGGAGCGTTATCCCGGGCTCCCTCAGCACCTGGCGCCTGAGCTTGCCTGATGAGCATGCCTGGATAAGCATGGTCCTGATCATGTCCTCTGCATCACCCCAGGCACAGGCGAGCGACAGACGCCTCAGGCGCCCATAAAAAGTGACAAAGGTCTTGTCATCTTTTTGTTTGGCAGAGAGCATCACGAACCGCTCATATTCCGCGTTGGCAAGGGGCAGAAAGTACGCTTGTAGGGCGTCCTTTGCTTGATCATAAGTTCCATTCCCTTGTGGCAGAGATTCAAAGGTCTCCTGGACAGAGGGCCCTGCCGAGTATAACATCGTAGCCAGGCTGGTGTCGTCATCAACCACCTGTGCAGCCCTGAGGTACATGTCCAGGCGGTCCACCCACCTTCTCCATCTGGGCCCCAAGCTGGAGGGCGGGCCCGACACATCGAATTCGGGGATGGGCTGCAGAGCAGCATGTGCACGTACCTGGGCCATGACAGGTGCGGCTTGTTGAACACCAGGTGCTGCAGCTGGTTGTATTGGGGGTTGAAGAGCCGGAACCGCTGCCTGACCACCTACTGGTGCTGCTGGTTGCTGCATTGGAGGCTGTCGACCCTGCGGGGCCACTGGCGCACGAGGATGTAGCTGCGCCGCCGCACCGTGTGCTCCGTCCTGGTCCTCGGTGTCACTCATGAGTTTGAGCACACAGGCACCCCCAGAATGTTGACCAGGAGCCGCAACTCAAACACCCAGTCCAAAATGACCCCCAGCATGGACCACCCCTGTATACAGTCACTTGCAACACACCTCTGTGATGATGAAGAGGATGAAGGCTGGTGGGGCCACCAGGATGATGATGAAGGGGATGAAAAAGGCACTCTACCTTTAGCTGTTCCAAAAATTGTGCCAAAGGACAAATGGGTTATGCAGGCCCAGCCAAGATGGGCCTTCTCCTAGCTTCCACTCGACGTAGAAAACCCAAAATTGAGTTGATGCACTATTCAGATATAACCTCGTGTAGATGTAGCTGTCAGCTACCAGGATTTCCAAAAATTAGGCCTGGGGTCGCTTCAGTGCTCAAACCGGAGCATCTTGAAGTCCCACAGCCTGTTGCACAAAATGGCCACCAGCCGCGTGGGCAACGCACTACCCGCGGCGTGAAACGAAGTCTTTACTCCGACCTCGTTTCGGTGAAAAATTGTTCTGATGATCACCGCCGGGCCCGGGCATCGTTTCCCCCACTCGTCGCCACTGTAGGGGGTGACTGGCGCCCCCCGCGTGCTTCACCGCAAGCCCCGGCACCAAGGACTGAGGCACACACGTCCGTCTTGGTTCGGGCTTCCCGGTCGCTCTAGCGCGGCCGGGAAACGCCCCGTATATTTGTTCTGCACGCGACGGCGTGCAACGTCACGCCGCCGCGTGCGCGCCCGTCATCGGGCAGCGCCACACAAGGTATAATTCTGGACTATGGTGGCGGCACAGTAGTAAGGTAAATGCACACCTAATTAGAGAAAGTATTGCGAAGTATTGTTTAAACACCCACAAGGAGTGATCTCTATATTCTTATGAGGTGCAGAGGAGGAATAGAGGGTTTTGGCACAACAACCCTATAGTAAATAAGAACAAAGGAAGAGGACCCAAGGTTGGAGTCCTCCCGTCCCCTGCACACTCTAAGTCTACGCAACAGGGGCGTAGATATTTTAAGGTAAAATTCAAAATATTTGTTTTTAGACTATCTATAGGAAAATGATTTGTCGAGACTATTAACTTAGAACAGAAGAACAATCGTTTTGGTTTATTAGGTGTTCAAAAGTGGAATGAGCACCTATTTATTAATACATAAAACAATGTGTAGTCAAGGCAGGAAAAACACAACAACATTATAATGTCAACGTAAAGATGATTGATTGAGATTCCACTTTCTGTGGCTTGACGCGTTTCGAGGAGATTCCTCTTCTTCAGAAGCCTTTGTGGATCTACTGTCTAGTCATTGTGTACATAGAAATGAAGATCAAAAAGAAATCAATCAATCAAACGAGAGTATATGTCTATATAAGCTTCATTGATCAATAAAATACAGTTTCATAACTACAATCAGATTGAATAAATACACATATTGTGCTCTATATTGTTCAAATTCAGTTTAGTACACCCAGGGTTGCTATATTTTTAGTTGAAAACAACTCCAAAGAATATCAGTCTAGTGCATTCCCTAGCACCTCTAGTGGGAGTCTAGCAGACATGATGACCCAGAGGAGGACAATTTAATTGAGTCTGGTTGACGCGGGCTACTCACCCAACGAAGTTGTTTTGACAAGGAAAAACATTTTCTAGGTAAAGTGTACTAACCTATAGAGGTCTAATGTTGTGGCTGAGAAGCCACCCACAGTGAGCGGTGCGTCAAAAGGTTGCATATTAGAGGAGCCAAGTTCTCGATGTAAGTATTTTCCTGATGCCGGTTGGTGTTCCGACACTCTCGATATGACCTGTATGAAATAGTAATCACGTACAGGTCACCATGTGTGATTCGATGTAGCTATACAAGTGTGAAAACCAAAATACATTGGTCGGGATATGCCAAAATACCTTTCTGCGGCACGATTCAATGATGTGGTAGTCTCTGGGAAACGTGTAACATCTCAGGGGGAGCAGGTGAAAATTGATCGGCGAAGTCCTAAAGCCAGCCGTTGTCTGTGAAAAGACAATGGAGTGTAGGTAAGCCTGCAGAACTTAGTAAAGTATAGATAGCGTGAGTCGAGTGTGCAGAAAGTTGGAAGAACGCGTACCTAATCCATCGCGATGTTCTATTGAATCGGCAATGTTCTGCTCGTTGTTAGCACGATCTCCATGGAAACCAGGGACCGTGTAGAAGAAGTCTGGTATTTAGCGGGCTAAATTCAGTGGAGAGACATCAAAGACGGACTAACCCAATCGTAACAGAATGTGGCGGCCATCTTAAGCAGTCTGGGTAACACTAGTAAATCAATGAAGTAGCATGTAAACAATTCAGAGTGGCATCATCAAATAACTGAAACAGGATGATGATGCCAATAGCATGATTTTAAGAAATCCATGCTTCACCCATAGTGATCAAATATAGAAATCAGAATAATTTTCTCAAATGGTTTTTTACGTGATAGTGCTAAACAATGTGGCATTACTAAGGCATTCAAGTATAGGTGAGTCCCCATAAACATTCATTTCTTTTATTACACTTCGCTGAAACATCTGATAAAAAATCTACCAGGTGTCCTCACATTCTTTGTGATTGGCTGAACCATCTGGTTACGAGTACCAGGTGTCCTCACATTCTAAGTTGTACGTGACATATTCAATGTTTAGCCTTAGGGGATACCAATGTAGATTACATCTTATGACAAGGGTCTCAACTATGGATCCTTGCTTGCAACTGAGCATTTAGGAGTACAAACTGTGTAACATGACGTAGATACTCTACTTAAATGGTGGCGTCCCCATAGTTGGTGCTATTTGTGCAACAGATGGCTATTGTTCAATCGGGAGCCATTATGTTACTGATCATCTCATATATCAGGTGGGTAATTATTGGATCGTTGCTGACAACCCATGTCCCAAGACTTAGTAAATATGTTGGTGTATACTATAGGGTGCAGGGTCTACAGGACAAAAATATCTAGACTGTTAAAAAATGCTCAGATAAAGCAGTTAAGGGATGTTTCCTCATTGAGTCCCCTTGGATATTTAGTGTCTAGAAGGTATATCCAGAATTTTTCTCTTTGTGCCAACAATCTTGTATAGTTACCACCTCGCTGTGGTTTGCTAACAACTTCAACGACCTGAAATCTCAATTGGCTGATGTTATGTTTAGCTTCCATGAAATGTCTGGCTACCGGTGATTTCTGATTTAGGCAACGGATGGTAGACTTGTGCTCTGAAATTCGTTCTCTTAGGGACCTCGTGGTCTGTCCAATATACAATTTACCACATGGGCATTTCAAAGCATATATGACGCCTGCTGTTAAACAGGTGGCGAAGCTTCTGATCTTTATCTTCCTGCCAGTCGATGGATGAGAGATGGTGTTTCCCTTAATTACATTATTGCAATTGGTGCAGTTAAGACATGGGAAAGTACCCATTTTTTTAGTCTGTAGGAATGTTTGTTTCTCCTTGTCAGGTCTTTCAGCTTTCACGAGTCTATCCCTAAGGTTACGACCCCTTTTAAAAGCCATCATTGGTGCTCTTGGAAAAAGTTCTTTCAGATGTTCATCACTCTGTAGTAGTGACCAGTGTTTTCTTATTGACTTTCCAATTTGGAAACTTTGACGTGAATATTTAGAAATATACATCAATGGAGTGGAACTAGTTTTAGATTTAGGTGCTAACAGATCTTTCTGTGTTAGATGATTTGATCTAACGTTGGCATCTTGTAAAATATCATGGGGATAACCCCGTTTCTCAAAGCGTTCAATCAATTGAGTACATTCAATGTCGAAGCCCGCTGGGTCTGTTATAATCCTTTTCAGTCTCAGCATCTGACTGTAGGGGAGACTTTTTAGCATCGGTTTGGGATGAAAGCTGGTGAAATGTAGGAGATTATTAGCGTCTGTAGGTTTATGATAAATGGTGGTCACTATCTTGCCTTCATAGATCTTCAAGCTTACATCCAAAAAGTGGAGATCTGGTTCCCCCACATCCATTGTGAATTTGATTTTGGAATGTACTGTGTTCATGTAGAGCAGAAAATTGTCCAATTCCCTTCTTGTGCCGCACCAGATTCCAAATATGTCGTCTATGAATCGTTTCCATAATATGATCTTACTCGACCATATTTGGTTCTCTAGGACATGTTCTGTTTCAAATCTATGCATAAAAGAGTTTGCATAGACCGGTGCCATAGCAGAGCCCATGGATGTGCCGGATATTTGATTGTAAAAGGTCTTTTGAAATCTGAAGTAACTATTATGTAGAATGAGTTTCAGTAATTCTATAATGAACTCTGGGTTACCTCGTATTTGTTCCGAGTTGAGGAGCAACCATTCCACAGCGTTAATACCTTCCTCATGGGGTATGGAAGTATATAGGCTGCATACATCCATGCTGAATATGATGCAGTCACTACTGATAGCTGAAATTTCTGCTAAGCAGTTGAGAAAATCAGTAGTATCCTTGAGATAGGTAGGAATTACCTGGATCAGAGGCTGGAGAAGGCGGTCTACATAGATAGCCAGGGGATCGAATATACTCTCCGTCCCTGCAACTATGGGTCTTAGTGGAGGTTTCTGACTGTCCTTATGGATTTTGGGGAGTCCATAAAATACTGGTGTTATAGGATATTTATTGATAAGGAATTGACTGGTTTTAACACTAATCCAATCATTTTCGAGTGCATTATTGATTAGGGTCTCGATGTTAGTTTTTAGGCCCTGAAGGGGGTCTCCGTTCAATCTGTTGTATGTTGTCTGGTCGTTGAGTTGTTCAAGACATTGAGTGGTATAGTAGCTCGTATCCATAACTACTATGGCTCCGCCCTTGTCTGCAGGTTTGATGGTGATATCTTCATCTTTAGCCAAGGTTTCAATGTGCTCAAGTTGACTATTCTTGATATTAATCGGAGATGATTTA
Source organism: Ambystoma mexicanum (assembly GCF_040938575.1). NCBI lineage: Eukaryota > Metazoa > Chordata > Amphibia > Caudata > Ambystomatidae > Ambystoma > Ambystoma mexicanum. The sequence continues at coordinate 972,210,805 of NC_090930.1, read as the reverse complement.
CGGTAGTTAATCTGTTTCAGATCATTAAGTACCTTTTTCTCAAATAAATCAAGTATAGGGTTTTGAATGGGTGGGTCGAACAAGCTCTTAGGTCGTAGCTCTAAATTGTCTTCAGGAGTGTCATCTTGTCCAGGGTCATTTTCAAAAAACATCTTGAGTCTAATCTTTCTCATGAGACGGTGTAGGCACACTTGTTCATCAAACATTGATGTATTGTTCGTGGGTACAAATGATAGGCCCCGATTCAGGATAAAGAGTTGGTCGCTTGATAAATGTTTGCTTGAAATATTCATCACGATATTCTCAACTACTTGTTCTTTGTTTTTGGAGGTCTTTTTCCCTCTTCGGGTCTTTCTCTTAACCGGTCTCTCAGGCCTAAAAAAACCCCAGCTGTTGTTGCTGCTCGTCCCGTATGTTGATCTATTGATGATTCTATTCTGGCGCTTTCTGTCTCGCTCTGGGATACTGTTGATTGTTGTCCTGAAATTTGACCAATCGGGTCCCCTAAGCTCCCACTGCTGCTGTCGCTACCCGAGTTGGGGGAATTCGGGTGTGGTGGTCTATTTCTGTTCTGGTTTCGATGGTGGTAGAACTCTTGCCAAGAGTAGACGATGTCGTTCAAATAATCGAAGGTATCACGTTTGAACTTCCTTAATTTTCTTTGTTCAATGTCAACCTTATAATGATTTAATTTCACGTTGATGTCCTCCAACAGACTTTTGAGCTATGGTGGCGGCACCCCATTAGAAGCTAAACTAAATACAGCTGACCTGTGAAAACACCAACTGATTTTCAAAATTGCAAATCCTGCTAGTTAGATGCATTTGTATCCACCCTTTTATTGCTGTTGCTTTTTACAACCAATTTTCTACTACATTTTAAACTAATTTCAGCTGTAAAATGCGGTTTCGGTGGGTCGGGGGGGCAGTTGGGGGGTCTCACCTCAGCCTCCCGTTAACCCCAAGCCCTACCCGCCACCTCTGTAAACTCAATATCCTCTTTCGCAAATGAACCATTTTTTTTGTTTTTAAATACCCAGTGAATATCAATGCAATCAGTGGCGGAAATGGAAATAAATCGTTGGGGTATCCCACAAGGGCCAGGGTGGGGGTGAAGTTTGGGGGGGCGGTGCCCGAGGCGGGGTTAAGTGGGGCAGAGCTGGCAGTTGACCTCCATCAAATATGCTTTAAAATGCACAATTTGCATTCCATTTTTTTTTTATTCCCCTTGGGTACTATTCAAACTGTGATTTCCGTTCGCCACAAGCAACGTTTTCTTTTACTTAAACCTCACCCAGCACAGCTCCTGCAGCTCCCCTCTGAAAGCGGTTGGGTGTCTGCATCGTGTGGGATAGTGCCAATGTTAATGGGGGTATTTATTTATTCATGCTATATTTACCAGCTTTATTTATTTATTTATGCAATGTTTGTTGGATACATGGACCCGGATTGTTTATTTATTCATGCCAGGTTCGTCAGATACCTGTATATTTATTTATTCGTTCAATGTTTGTCGGATACAAGTATCCAACAAACATTGCACCCATAAATAATCCGGGTCCATGTATCCGACAAACTTTGCATAAATAAAGCGGGTTGTGGCTGAGGACTGTAACTTCGTCTTGTGACCTCTTGCATGGGGTCACCAGAAGAAGTTACAGTTTGCTCATGTGCACTTTGTTCTTCTTCTCCGCAGAGCAGGGGTTTGAGGCAGCTGACTATGGTTGGATCCCGAGATCCAGCTACACATCTGGTGCAGGATCTCGGATCTGGCGAGATCCGGCCCAATAACCAGCCCTGAATGGAATGATTTATCTGCACTGGAAATGTGTGCAGTGAATATCCTGAAATGATGCCCTTTCACTTCATCTATGGTGCACAAGTAGCCTTCTACCAGCTCGCCACAACTGGTCATAACTATCTCCTTCCACTAGTCCTCTGGCCACGAGATTTTCCAGTCCGAGAAAGCCTTATTGTTCATGCTTTTCAAGATCAACATGCAGCTAGTCCCAAACATACTACACATTCACAGCTTTAGCGACCACCTATTTGTGAAGGTTGGGCAAATGGTGGGACTGGAAAAGCACCCAGTGTCCAGTAGTCAGGCTAACCAGAAATGGCTGTTCTCAAGCACTTACGTGGTTTAACCTCAATTGGCCGATAGCAGGCTGGCTCCAGATAAGAATTTTAGGTAAAGGTATTTTATGTTTTATTTTGTGAAGTTTTTGACTGGTGTATTTTTAAGCAAGTAAAATATAATTGTATAAAAGAATAGGTATTTGCTTGTAATGCAGACATTCTTTGTAGTTTCCAATCTTATACTGGAGGTTTTCCCCATCAAGCCACAATATAGAAGGGGTCCTCTTTGTAGCAGCTTCTTTTCATGCCACTTCTCTGAACACATGACCCGAGCAGAACAGTTGCAATAAAAGGGTCAGACACATGGTTACTGCCGGCTACCACCCTATTCTGCTTTGTTAGGAAGATTATCCATAGTTTAATCAAATTGATGGGTTCACAGCTTATTTGGAGCCAAGAAGCATTATAAAAAACACTTCCAACTAACATTCCCCCCTGTGGCCAATCATTCTGGGTCCTGGGTTCTGCAATCGAAGTCTGTAATTTAGGATGCCTATTGGACTTTGTTCTTTCAGGAAAAAGTCTCTAATATAGTGGCACAGTGTAGATTTTACCTCAAGACTGTACAAGGTAGACCTCTACTCCTGGAAACAAAGCACTCCGATTACTCATTAGAACCGTTGTACTTGCTAACATCGACTATATAAAGAACGCCCTTGTGCGAGTTGCACTCAAAAACCCAAAGATAAATGATTTGATCATATATAATAAGAAGTTTAGCAAATTTGCATCTTGACAATCTGAATTGCAAGGAGACAGGGCAGATACCAGCATTTCGAGCATATGTTGCTTTAGCAATATGTTTTAGTGTGCCAAATCACCACGGTAGTAGTTTCGGAATGCCGAGGGTGGCTGGAAGTTGGAGGATTGTGCCCCCAACTGGGATATCCAGCCTGTCACCTGTGGAAAAAAGTGGAAAGAGTATAAGGTAGGGGAGAGAGAGAGAGAGTGTAGGTAATATTAAAAGGGGTTCAATCAGGTTTGGTCTACTTGAGCACACCTCAAGAATACTCAAGTAGACCCTGGCTAAGCTTGGTGGCCTTTGGATGGAGAAATCAAATGCATTCCTAGACCAGACAAAATCAATCCAGAACAGGATTTCTAGGAATGGCAGGCCAAGAGTGAGAACATCAAAAATACACTGACAGGAGAATGTGGATGGAAACGAAGGGAAGTAGTAAGGGCTGGGAAGAGGATTTTAAGTGATAATATCGCTGGAAGAAATACCATTTTTAAAATACACATTTACATTTGCGAAAAGCATTCCTCACATATTTCTCACATATTCTAGCACTGGGTTAGTTTATGAATGTAACTCCTGCTTTGGAATACTTGGGTAAAGTGCTGGATGGTGGTCACAATCAATTAGAAATCCACATTGTTTCAATAACAGTATTTATTCCAGTGATATAACTGGTTACCAAGATGGGCAACATGTGCTCATCCCACTTAAAGCAGTGAAAGGCAGCATGATATGTTCTAGGACCAGGCTTCCTAATAGTGCTGTCATATGCTGAACATTGTCTAGTACTGATCTAGATCTGATTTGGAACTGGTTTAACAGCAATAAACTGACGATACCTAATTGGTTACAAGCATCAACGATTTGGTAATATAGAACCTTGGCAAAAATGTCCCCACTCCAACAGAGAGGAAAACAACCAAGCGCTCCGTTACGGACTATTGGCAGAGTAGATATTCATGACTTGTTGAAATTGCTACATACCATCGGTCTGAGACATACAATAGGCATGCCTAGTATTGAGAGCAAAATCAAAGCCCAAGAATGAACTGAAAATAACGTTGACCTGTTACAGAACATAAGAATGTGACCGATCACAGCAGGAATCAACCCCAGCTTTGGTTTAGCCCGAATAGAAAAAGGTGGAAATCACAAGGGGAGCAGAAGTACAGCTGGACCAGACACAAGAGGACCTCCATTAGGGCACAAAATAAATAAGGGAGCTCTCCTTTACCTGGTCATATGGTGGTTGAGTTTGGGCGGGGTTGTGTGGTGGAGCAAGGCAACAGAGTAAAGAGGGGTGGCTTTGCTTTTTATCGGCTGCCCAGGCAAGGCTACCCTGGGTGATTCCAAGTTGTTACACAGGTCTCACCCCATGTGACAAGGCAAACACCAATTACTTTGCAAGAGGGGGAACAAAGGAGGGCAGGAGAGGATTGGTATGTGTGTAAAGATGGGCTAGAAGGCCTAAAAAAGTCTGGAAATGTCTCACGATCCTCAAGAACACTGGCGAGAATGCCCCTGTGAGATGAGTGGACCAGGTTCAGGCCCCTGTGAGACGAGTAGGCCAAGTTCTGGGACCTGTGAGACGACTGGGCCAGGTCCAGGCCCCTGTGAGATGACTGGGCCAGGTTCAGGTCTCAACTCGACCTAGTTCCAGTGAACAGAGTAGCACCAACTGCAGTGCAGGAGCAGGAAGGCGGGAAGGGTGAGAGAAGAAAGGGAGGAGTGCAAAGGTAGTCCTAAAAAATGTTGGGCTGAGATGGTGTATGCTTGCTGACATTGCAACACAAAAGTCTGTGCAAGGCTGCACTGCGAATCATCGGCATATACCACCCGTTTTCCAAGCCTCTGTCCCTGTGCTGCAGTCAACTCCTTCAGTTGCAGGTGTAGCACAGAGCATGTAAGGGAATGAATCATTTTACTTACAAGGAATATGTAAAGACAGGAGGGGGGGGTTATCTGTATTCCTGCCCTTTATATGGCAGAATAGAAGCACAGAGCACCCCAGCCAACGTTCTCTATTGTGGTAGCAATGGACTAGCAACCAAGGCTTAAGCTCTCAGGTGGTGATGCAGGCTGGTAGTACAGTGTAGTCCCGAAGCCCCCCCACAAAGGAATGCCCACACACTATGTTATGTGCCAACACAGTTCTTTATATAAACATAAGGTTCAATATATATATAAATACACACAATTAATAACACACTTTATACTTTGGCAAATCTAATATGGCAAATGTATACAATGTCTATGTGTTACCACTCTTAACTATTGACTCCATTAAAATGCACCATCTTCTAACAGTTTCTAATGGCATACAAATCAAACAGTAATGTATATCAGCATAGGAAGGAAGACAAGTTGGGTTAAACAATGGCAGAATAGTTCTGCTACTAAGACACAGTTTTGTGTGAGGATCCCCCACCCCCACCTGGGCAACCTGTAATAAAGCGCATTAGCAAGCCCAGTCCATATATGTTTAAGTAGTCTTGTTTTCTGGTATAAAAAAAAAATGTCCACTACCCCAATGTACTTGATTTAGCAGAGTTTCTTTGAATGCTCATCGATGGATTCCTCGTGAGTGGACTCCCTTTAAGGCAGGAGCCACCGTCATTGAGATTCCGTGAAGAAAAATGATAACACTGTTGTCGGGACAGCAGCTTTGAATTTCGCGATGCTAGTCGACGATCGATCATGGTCGTCCTGTGTAGACAAGGCGTTGACGGAGTTTGTGCCGCAAAGAGGACTCAATGACGAGCGTAGGCCCGGCAGCAGGCATCTGGTATTGGCATTGGCATCGACGATCGGGACTCGACCATGGCTGGATCTTCAATCGTCAGCGTGTTTGTGGACCCACCAGCGGATTCTCCTCAGTCATCAGCGACCAAGACATTCTCTGGAGGGGCAAAGTGGTCGACAGTGACGGCAAGAGAGCCCTTGGTATAAATGTTCTTAGGCAATGGTGGAGCGTTGCTGCTCTGGTCGTCAAGCAGCACAGCGTCAAGCTGTCCCCGCTTCTGGGCAACATGACTCGACAGGCTTCCAGCAGTCACAGAACTCTTCCAAACCCCGGTCAACGGTGATGGACGTTGACGGCCTCGATGTCCTGGTGTTTTACTTCAATGTTTCTTGGCGGACCCGGTCTCTGGTCGACAGCCTTTTGGGACTGACTTCTAGGTTGCCATGATGAAGATCAGCTTCTGCATGATGTTCCCTCGTAGCTCAAGGAGAGGTCTCCTCAACAGGTCCTCTCTTGGATCAGCCATTGACAGACAGCAGCTTTCAGATTTCGTCGATGGAGAGCAGCAGCAAACTTTCTTCCAGCTGGGCTTCAAGAACAAGCCGCTTCAAGTTTCAACCTCAGCTTCTGAACAAATTGGCAAGTGAAATGTCCCCAAATAGACAGCTCTGTCCCTCATTCACACTGCTGAGCCAAGCTCAGCCAGCCATTTAGACAGAAGGGCATTCATGCAGGCAGGCAATCAGGCTCACAGTTCATTCAGGCCATTCACTTCCACCCAGGCATGTGGCTTTGGGCAAGCACCCAGCCTTTCAGCACACCACACTGTATTAATGTCAGTTTCGGGCAGGGCTGTCTTATTCTGTGTGTCACACACACACAGATACCAGACACCCATAACATAGAATGCATATTGGTCACACACTCCATTCACCCAGGTCCCAACCCAATAGTATACACACAACATACAGTCACTAGGAAGGCTCCAGTCAGTCTGGCCTGGACTTCCCCACAATACCATATATGGTTATTCCACCCAACAGCCGGTAAGGTGAAGAGACAGAGTCAGGTCTTTAAAGGACTTTGAGAAAACAAGGTAAGGGGTAATAGAAACCAAGAGGCCACAGGGGCCACCTTGTCTACTATCAGGAATCCACATGCACTCCTGTTTAGAAAACAACACAGAACACACATAAGGGAGAACAGGGCAAGGACATGGAGGCCCTGTCCCTCCAATGCATTTCCAGCATCACAGAATATATGTTTCTTGCACTGATTGGTATTCATGTGCAGTTTCTACAGAAAGAGGGTGTTTTCATGAGATGTGCGTGTCTGTTCCAAAAACCTATCAAAAAACTTTAGGGAGACGTGAGGGAGGTTCACCTACCTAACCAAGCAATCCCTCAAAAACAGGTTTCAAAACCTTTAACTATCAACAAAAAAGCTTGCAGGTAGACTATTATTTCAGGGTGGGTACCGAGCCCTAACAAGTGGGTATCAATCTTAATAGGCGATGGACTGGCAGAGTTTTTCAATCAAGTCATAAGGCAGTTAATTTATAATCACAAAAATATAAATTTTATTTCAGCACACGTTTCAAAACAATTTCAGTTTGTTACAAAAAATACACAACAGTACGTAAAAAGACAGTTGAGTACAATAAGGGGTTGTCTTGGGAAACTCTGGACTTATTAAAGTGACAAGTGTTGTGCAAAATCAATTCTCAAGTTAAAACTCACACCAGACATTCAAATCCAACTACTGCTTGCTCTCAATTTCATAATACAACATACTCATCCATTCCAACATGTTTCTTTCCTTAACATACAAATGAGATGCTACTCTAGGAAATTCTTCAGGGATTAACTGTCTTGCGACTGTAGTGCAAGGTGCACTTGTGTCTCACAACCACCACGGTCTGGGAACGCAAAGAATTAAACCTGTTAATAGTCATTGATGTCCTCACTTGAGCAGGAAAACGTTTCCTTCCCTGAAACAAAATGAACATTGGTATAAATACGCCATATGTTCTGCAATATAATTTTTACTTCAGCACATAATGCTGTTTTTGAAAATGTGCCAGTGCATATGAGTTGCACTGGATTCTTATAAACGGGAACTCTAACAAACAGCAATTCCTGTTATATGCTTTAAAACAAGTCCCAACTAGCCTCCATTCAAAAAAGACATGCTCTCATTATCTTGGAGCTTAGTTCTAGAATTACAATGTTGTCAGTGTAAAAAATCCTGGGGTGTCTTGGCTAGGTCCAGTTGTTTTAAATTGGTACATACATAATTTCAAATGATTATTAATGCCACTGGTGATTGCTGTTAGTCAACATTCTTAAAAGGGTTCCCTCTCAAGTCGGTGTGCAGCAGGCTACACAACTGGTGGGGGATAAATGCAATGTTACGCTCACCTGGTCTCTGTGGAGTGAGGTCGCTCGGGTCCGACTTTTCCCTCTGCACGTATGTGGTGACAAGTGGTAATAGGTGATACTGCTCCTGCTTGGAGAATAGGGGGCATGAGTATGCCAGCTTGTGCGCCTGATCCCCTTCCAGACTGTGGGATGCTCCGTCCCTGGAAAGCTCACCTGATGATTAGTTTTGGCGAGCACTCCGTCCTGCTGCTTCTGGCAGGGGCGCTTGTATGATCTGGACCGAGTTTCTTCACTGGTCCCTTGAATGTGGTAGTCCAGTCCTGCTGCGACTAAGCCACTATACTTCAGGTAAGTGTTCCTGTTTGCCTTTGTCTTTACTCATCTTTTTTGTTGTATTGTAAAGTTTGTTGTTTTGTATTGCTGTCCTTTCCACTTTTGATGTTTGCTCTTTTGCTTTCATCCTTTGCAGGTGATGTTGCCGGCCCGGCAGAAGCTGCGGAGCTCGATGCGGCAGCTGGAGGAATGACGCAGCAGCGGTACAGTAGCTGGTAAGTTAACTAGGGGGCGTGCACGGTTGTAATGCGGCGCGGCACTAGGACAGATGTTCTAACATTGTCTTTCTTCTTCACAGGGTCTGAGTTCGTGGATGCGGAGCGCGGTGCTGCGGCGTCGGGATCAAGATCACTGGATGTCAGGAGATGAGTCTGCAGATGAAGCGATGAAGCACTGGTTTCCTGGAGGGGAGTATGCAGGAGAACACCTGGTTTCAAAGGTAAGTAAACTGGTCCAAGCAGCGGTGAGCGTCACTTTGCACGCAAGTGCACAGTAACGCGAAGTACCAGCCTTAAGGATGGAGCAGCTTATATAACTGAGCTTTTGAAGTCACGCCCACCAGGTTCAGCCTGCCTGCCACACTTGATGAGTCAGCACATGAAGACCCAGCCTAGGGAGCCACACCCAATGAGTCAGCACATGAGGATGTTTTCTGGAACAAAGGCTTTCAGCTCCTGGAAAGTTCTTGTAAAATAAAGAACAAAGCAGCGTCTGTACAGTAGCTGTTAAAATGTTAATGAGGGGGCGTGCAGGGTTGAAATGCGGTGTGGCCCTAGGACGGATGTTCTAAACTTGTCTTTCTTCTTCTTCACAGGGTTCGAGTTTGTGGATACAGAGCGCGGTGCTGCAGCATCAAGATCACTGGATGTCAGGAGATGAGTCTGCAGATGAAGCGTTGAAGCACCGGTTTCCTGGAGGGGAGTATGCAGGAGAACACCTGGTTTCAAAGGTAAGTAAACTGGTCCAAGCGGCGGTGAACGTCACGTTGGACGCGAGTGCACAGTAACGCAAAGCACTGGCCTTAAGGATGGAGCAGCTTATATAGCTGAGCTTCTGAAGCCACGCCCACCAGGTTCAGACTGCCTGCCACACCCTGCCACACCCGATGAGTCAGCACATAAAGACCAGGCCTAGGGAGCCACACCTGATGAGTCAGCACATGCGTATGTTCTCTGGAATAAAGGCTTTCAGCTCCTGGAAAGTTCTTGTAAAATAAAAGTATTCCTGCACTGAAATAAAGTGTTCCTGCTCACATCTCTCATAAGCTGTCGGTTAGTTACACACGGGGACCCTATTAGCGAGCAGATTATTGGCTGGCAAACACAGTCCACTTACCGATTGAGAACGAGAGTGCACTTAATGATGCGTGCTTCCAAATGGGAGCTGCGTGCAGGTGTTCCTCTCACCTCTTCCGTTTCGACAAAAGGGCTTGCAGAGGCGTACAAATCTTAGTCCTATTTCTAATGTGGGTGGAAGGCTTACGCTGACTTTTTACCAGTGCACATTCACCTTTACTTCAGTCCTCTTTTGATCTCTAAACACAACTTGTCCATATCACCGATCCTATGTCTGTTAATATCACAACAAGGAAAGCTGTGAGTGAAAGACACTGTGTTCATAGCAAAACTTATGCTGGGGAAACCAGTCCACAACACAGATAGGCGATTAGTGGTAGTCACTTGTTGCCAAGATCCATATTGTAGTCCTCATTCAGGAGTGCCTTGTTTGCATAATGTTACAATAGCAGCATGGCCATTTCTTAACCTGAGCAGACATGCACATCTTAACAGCCTGTGGTTGGTCAAACATGAGTCTCTAGTCGTGCATTCTCCAATGCCCATTATTGCGAAAGGCATTGTTCAGTAAATATACCATCCAGTCTAGTTTTTCACTGAGACCCTTCTCAATACTGTTGGCTAAATATATAAATTGTTGTTCTTTCCTGAGGAGCATTTTTTTTAAAATCACGTTTTCTATCCATGCCCGGTTTTAGTTTGAACAGGACTGACCATCTCAGTGCATCTGGTTGGTGCATCTGCTCGATCCAGTGCCCCACTAAGGGGGCATTGGGTGTCCGGTTTTTCCAACAGATTTATGTTTACTAATTCTTAGTTTGATCTTCCTTTCAGTTTTTCCAATATAGATTGGCACCAGATGCCATATATTTCCATAGATGAATTACAGTGGGATAATTTTGTTTCCATGGAGAGGCTAGACCAATGTCTATTTGAGTGCTTTTCTGGCAGATGGACAGCACGTGCACTTACCGCATGGATAGTGGCTCGTGATTTCTTACATGCCCCATTGTTCAGGAAGAGTTTTTTGTTTCGTTGGTCTAAGGCTGATGTCATTTCTCGTTATATAATCTTAAAGATTTTTACTTCTTTTGAAAGCTATTATCGGTCTGGACAAAGGTTTTGTGCCATTTTCTAGGATGTTCCAATTCTTAATAAGTTTCTTTTTGAACCAACATTATTACCAGAGCAGTCTATGGGAGTATCTATCAAATGTGTTAGTAAAACATGGAATGAAATTGAAACCGCACAGTACTTAAGCCAATTTTGGATTGAAATACCAATTTTACGTACTGTTGCGATTAGAAAAAAAGTAAGCGGTGGAAAGGAGTGATGGGGTCCTGAGTATATGTGTAATCTTGTTGGCTCAAAGGATTGAGAAACCAGGACATACTTGTCTCGTCCATGAAAGATCACCAAACTTTACATGCAAAAATACATACTGAGATGGCCAAATCTGAATACTAGGCCACAGATGGACATTTAGTCGATGTATTAATTCCTAAAATAACTGCTCAATGAGTACATTTTGTAGCATTCATTTTAAGCACAAGCAATATTTACAAATACTTATGTTTCTAAATATAAGCAGTAGGAGCAGGACAAATACAATAAAGTTCAGGCCGCTCAACAGAAAGATACGTGCTGGGGACATCTTTCCTTTTGGCAACTTTCACTCCATAGATTTCAGGGTATTCCCCAGGATCAACTATGTTTTGGTAGCCTGGCTGTTTTTTTAGCCTCACTTACCGGCTAAATTAATTGGCTTTGATGGGGCAAGGGTATGGCCAGTTCCTAATGCTGGCATTGCAGGGAGAGTTTTTCTTCCATTTATAATGTCTTATGTGTGTACTTTGTAACACAAACCACCAGTGGAGGGATACAGGCACACTTTGCATCCTTTTTTTCTCTAGCAACATTTTCAATGCCTGTTTGACGTGCCTGGGACAGGCTAGTGGCAGGGAATCATGTTTTATAACTTTTTATGGAGCACTACTGTGCACCATTTTTCTTTATACAATGTAAAGGGGAGACTGTATGTGCGGGAAAGTTAAGGCCTTTTTTTTGCTGTCATGAGTGTGGCGGGCATGCTTTTCAGGGGGCCAGGAGTGAGGGTCTGGGTCGGATGTATAGTAGTCTCTGCACCAGACAGTAATTCATCAGCAGGTATTTTCATGGGTAGCTGGGTGGAGCAGCAGGCTCCCAAGACAAGCGCTTCGAGAGGTGGGGCACGGGCTAAGAAGTCTTCAGTTCAGTGTCAGAGAAACAGTGGAGAGCTACCACAATCTGTGCGACTGTTTACGAGGGGCCACTGGGCCAGGCAAGGCAGAAGGAGGAATACAAGCTGAGCTACAGTTGCGTATGCCAGGAGCAGCAGCTCAAATAAATGGATCAGGCTAACCCTGCTGTTAATGGCGGCCTTGAATACCTCGAGTGGACACCAGAACCAGAGCGATCCGTGAGAGCGATGCATCATGCAGAGGGGCAAAAAAGAGCGGGGTGAGCAGAAGGGGTGGCGAGGCTGCACATGCCATAAGATGCAGTGGGAAGTAATGAGGCGGAAAGGCTGGCAGTCAGTTTGGGCGGGGTGCGGTTGGAACACAACATGGTTTTGGTGTTGTCAGTGAAGATCCTCACCATCTTGCAGTTCAGTACAGTAGGAACGACTTGACAGTCCAGAATACTGCCCATAGCTCCAGGATGTTGATGTGCACATCCTTCTCCTCTGGCAGCCACAGACCTCTGGCGTGCAGACTTCCAGTGTGTGCCCTCCCACCCCAACCTTCCAGCAAGGCGTTCATGGTGACCATCTCCTGGTATGGGGGTTCTGAAATCCTGTGCCTTGGGGATCCCCCCCTCCCCCACCACTGTCACCCGCTGGAACTCCTCGTTGAGAGGGATCTTGTCCTTGAAACTTCCAGACACCTGAATCCAACGGGCATCCAAGAATTCATGAAGGGGGTTGCATCTGCAACCTGCAGAGACGGACAAGGTAGATGCAGGATGACATCATGCACAGCAAGAACTGGATGGCCCGCACCGTAGCGGCCTTTGCCAACGACAGCTGCTGCACCTTCCCTTGAATGGCTGCTAGCCTCTCTTCCGAGGGCAACGCCAGGCAAGCCACTGTGTTGAGTTTGGGGCTGAGGAACAGCGCAGTCTGCGATGGCGGAAAGACTTCGGATAGTTGATGATGAATCCCAGATCCATCAATAATCAGACGGTCGACTTTGCGTGTTCGTCTGCCAGCTCCCATGAGTGGGAACGTATCAGCCAGTCATCCAGGTATGGGAATACATGCATGCCCTGCAGACGTAGATGGGCCGCCACTGGTGCTAGGCATTTTGTGAACACTCTTGGGGCCGACTTAAAGCCGAATGCAGGGCCTTGAACTGGTAGTGCTGGCGCTGCACCATGAAACAGGCAGTTTCGATGTTTCTTGTGAATGGGGACATGGAAATGGGCGTCCTCCAGGTCCAACAACGTCAAGAAATCCCCTTCTTCCAGTTGGCTGAGCATGTGTTGCAACGTGACCATCCTGAATTTTGGGGTTTTCAAGTATTTGTTCAGACCGCACAGGTCCAGCATGTGTCTCCATCCCCCTGTCTTCTTTCTGACCAGAAAGTATCTGGAATAGACTTCGGAGCCCTGGAATTGTTGGGGAACAAGCTCTATTGCCCCCTTTTTTTTTTAACATGGCCCGTACCTCTTCCAGGAGCGCAGGGATGTGCTGCTCCTACCGGGGACCGGCAGAATATGAGGACACTGTGTTGTAACTCCAAAGTGTACCCCTGGGCGAGAGCATCCAACACCCATCTGTCTGTGGTGCTCTTTCTCCACTCGCTGACAAACTTTGTCAGCCAGCCTCCCACCGGGGTGCACGAGTGGGGGTTCGATGTCTTAACTGGTTGAGGCTTGCTTGTGAGCCGGCATCCTGACCTCTGCTACCGTAGGCCTGCGAGCGGCCGCCCCTGTAGGCTTCTTGTGTTGAGGAGCAGGAAGGCTGTAAGAGGTGGAGAAACCGTTTGATGGCCTGCTCGATTTTCGCCTGGACGAACGAAAAGACGAGTGGTGCTACTGAAGCGTTCCAAGGGAACGAGCTGTCTGTTTTTATGGCCTGGAGGGACTCTACTACCTTTCCAAACAGATTCTCACCATCCAGGGGCATGTCCAGCACCTTCGCTTGGACCGCATGACGGAAGTTAGTGGCCTTCATGCATCCCTGCCGACGAAGGCAGACACCATTCCCATTTGCCAGAAACCTGTGTCGGTGACGTCCACTGCCACTGTGATGGCATGGTCTGATGAGACTTCCCCTTCTTGAAAAAGGGCAAGGGCTTCCATCTTCTTATCAGGGAGGAACTCCAGGATCGGTCCTAGTTTGTACCACAATTCCCTGGCTACTGGCTAGGATCCCCAAGGTTTTGGCCACTTTGATTGTGGACGCCAGCATGTAGATCACCTTCTTTCCCATGGCGTCCATCCTTTCTCCCCCTCACTGTCCGGAGGGACTGACGACGATGAGGCCGGGTTATTGATTGATATTTTATTTCTATTGCGCTCGTACACAAGTGTTTCAGAGCGCGGGTTAGCCGACCGTTGCCTCGTAGCTGCCAACACAGAGTCCAGTGACGGTTGCAACCTCGGGCACTTGGTTGAAGAGTTCGGCACTCTATACTCCTCCAGCCTATCCCACTTAGCTGGAGCTATGCAAGGGTTCTTCATGAGGCCCAGGCCCTCCTCCCAAATGTCGTTCAGAAAAGGCACCACCATGATCATCTTTCTTTTGGCATAGAAGTCCTGCTTCTTTGTTTCCTCGGGCACCAGCTGGAATAGCTTGGAGGCTCTTGCGGTCATGGAGTGGAACAATCCCATCTCGTCCAGTGGGAAAACTATGTGCAGCATCCAAATGAGGTGATTCATTGTCTGCTGGGACGAAGTCTTTCTCTTCATCCGTACTCGGGAGGAAAACTCAGGGGCATCACGGTCACCTTGGAAGCAAGACGACACGGAGCAACACAGGTTCGAACCCCCGGTCTGCACTTAGAAACCTCTGGGTATTAAGCATGTTATAAATAACCAATTACTCGTGACCGTATGCGTCCCAGTACCCTTTTCCGGGCCTGCTGGGGGAGTTGGGGCCCAAAGTGGTGGAGGCGGTTGATACAGGGGCGTCAGATGATGCTTCCTCTTTTTAGACAGAGGCTGATCAGGAGTCTGGGGTACCTTGGGTGTTGGGGGCATCCTCAGCTGGATCTCCGACACCAAAGTGTGGAGAGTCGATAGAATGTCCAAGGAAATGTCCCTCGGCTGAGAGGGTAAGGAAGGAAAACTAGGCCCTCTGCCGTTGTGGTCCTTGTTGACCGTATGCACACTCTTGATCTTCTCTGTCCATGGACGAGATAAACATAGGTTGAACGGCGACCCGGGAGGATGTTTTGGGACCTCCTCGCCCCCCGGACCTCAGCCGTTACCTTTACCTCTTCTGGATTGCCTGCAGCCTTTGTCAAGGCCTCTGCAGTGGCGTCACATCGTGGGGGAAGGGGTACTTTCTGTGCTGTGGGAGCCACCCTCGTAGGATCAGTGCCCGAAGCTGCCGTAGTAGTAGATGTCGACGAAGTTGCCGACAAGTACTTTTGTCTGCGCCGGTTGAAACTGAATGGGCTTCGCAGCCTGTCCTTGGATTATCGGATTTCTCCCGTAGCTGAGCAGGGGTGGATGACTTCCTTTTTGAAGAAGAGCTTGATGATAGGCTGGATATGGAGGCGGAAGGCAATGCTGATAGCGCCCTATCGAACTTGGGACCCACGTCAGCAGCAAACTCGGTGGACTCAGACATGAAGATCTTGGCCTTATCTTGGACCCCCACGGATGGAGCAAGCTCAAAAGGACTTAGAAGACGGCTCTTCGGACCGGCCGGTCCTGGACGAGCATGGGGCAGAGGCCTTGTTGGAGTTAAACCACACCAACAGCCTACTATACCTGTCTTTCGTCATTTTCTTTGAGAAACTGATTCATATTTTGCACTCTACCTCCTTATGGTCCAGATGTAGGGAGTAGAGGCATTGAGGGTGCTTGTCTTCCACAACCACATTCCATAGCCCGCATTTGGTGCAGGGTCTGAAGAGGTACCTTCCCTCCTTCTCCTCCGCCATGGTCAGAGGGCACGAAGTAGGTAGGCCCAACATGGCCTTCTAGAAACTTCAATGAATCTTTGCCTTTGAGGGGCGAGGAGCTTCACCAACAGGTCCCCGTTGCAGGCAGATGAGAGAAAGAGCATACAGGCTCTTTGAAACAAAAATTGAACTTTTATCACCAAAAAAGTAGAAGAAACGTTCCTCCAACGTATTCGACATCTTTGAAATGTGCTGCTTTAGAAATTTTTCAGCAGGGGGCCTCCTGCATCGATGGCGTTGGGTCAATGTCCCTCGAAGGCCTCCGTCGAGGGTGACGTTACTGGATGTTATAAGTAGGACGCACGGCGCCCGTAGCCTCAGTTCATGATTTTTCCCTCCACAATGTGTGCCATAACCGCACACCAAGCCTCCATGACTGCACATAGACTTGTGGGAACGCAAGCTGCAATAGCATATGAAGTTCTGCAGAGGAGCAGGCTGGGAGGGCAATGTGAAATACGAGGAACATCCAGTCGAAAGAACGTTACCAGTTGGTAAGTAACTTGTTCTTCACATGGATTTTGTCCTCCGTCGTATTCCACATATTTGACAGACGTCCAAAGCAGTATCAGTGAACAGACGAGGGAGAAGAATTTGGATATACGCAATCAGATGGCAGAATAGAGCACTGCTTTACCAAAGGCCATATCTTGACACTGGAAAGTATCCAGGGAGTAATTCTTGACAAAGGTGTGGCTGGAAGACCACGTTGCAGCATCACAAATGTTTTTAACAGGAACTCCCCATTGTAGGGCTGAGGATGTAGCCATGCCACTGGTGGAGTGAGCCTGCAAACCCTCAGGAGGGTCCTTGCGAGCCAAACCGTAACATTCAGCAATGGTGAGGATAATCCACCTGGACAAGGTCCGTTTGAGAACAGCCTGGCCCAATCAGTGCCCAGTGTATCCCACAAAATGTTGGTTGTCCACTCCGACCCTGGACATCCTAGAAATATATCAAAGCTCTCCTACGGTCCAACCTATGGAGTCTCTCCTCTTCCTTACTAGGATGAGGAGGAGGATAGAAAGCAGGAAGGACCACCTTCCGGCTCAAATGAAACTCAGACACTACCTTAGGTAGTAAGGAAGGACGTACCCTCAGTACAACCCTATCCCCTTGGAACACAGTAAAGGATGGCTTAGACGAAAGTGCCTGCAACTCGCTCACTCTGCGAGCAGATGTAACTGCAATCAAGAAAACTGTCTTGAAGGTCAACAGTCTCACAGGACAAGAGTGCAAAGGTTCAAACGGAGCACACATCAAGAATTTCAAGACTAGATTCAAACCGGCACCTGAAAAGGGGACGGTTGGAACACATTCATGAGCCCTTTTAGAAACTGGGCAATCAAAGGAATCTTAAAATAAGAACATTCCTCAGACGAGCACTTGAAAATAGACAGCGCTGCCAGGTAAGCTTTAATGAAGACCCTTGTGGGCCAAAGAAAGCAAGAATGAAAGAACCATTGGAATGGAACACTGAAAAAGACAGACATTGTTTCCTGTGCAACAGTCGCAAAACCTACGCCAACTGCAACACTACAGGGATTTGGTTGCCGAATGCCTGGCCGAAAACAACACCTCCATCACGTCATCCGGGAGGTCCCAATCCTTATATCTCAACCATTCCGAAACCATGCATGAATGCTTGAAGGTTGACAGTCTTGACCTCTGGATGTAGAACCCGACCTCTCTCGCGTGAGAGAAAATCCTCTCTGTGGGGAAGACGGCATGGAGTACAGATGGACATTTCTAGAAGGCTCGGGTACCACGCTCTCCTGGCCCAATCCAAAGCAATTAGGATAATGTGGGACCCGAACCTCTGCAACCTCCTTAGAACCTGAGGAATGACGGGGACCAAAGTAAATGCGTACAGAAGTGGGAATGACCAATCCATGATGAACGCGTCCCCTTAAGCTCCTCGCGGAGGAAATTCCCTGGAGCAATATGGCGTGTACTTCCGGGTGCAAACAAATCCACTTTAGGGGTTCCCCAAAGGGCAAAGATCTCCTGAAGGACTTCCTGAGATAACTCCGACTTATGGGAGACTGCGCTCTGCCTGCTTTGAGCGTCTGCCGCCGCATTCTCCTCTTCGGCCAGATGAACTGCCGAGAGTGAGAGTCCTTGCTGTATTGCCCAGAACCAGAGCTGCATCGCCTCGCTACACAGCGAGAGCGACCCTACACCCCCCTTTTTGTTGAGGTAATGCATGGACACTATGTTGTCCGTCATGATCAGGACACTCTTCCTGCGTACAAATGGGAGAAAAGCTTTGAGGGCTAACCTGATGGCCCTCAGCTCCAAAAGATTTGTGTGAAGTCTGTACTCCAACAGAGACCAACGACTGCTGGTGGTCAGCTAGTTGGTGTGAGCTCCCCATCCTGGGAGGGAAGCATCCGTCACTACCGTCACCTCCAGCCACGGTTGCCAAAACGGCTCTCCCTTCATCAGATTCACTTTGCTGGCCCACCACAGAAGATCCTGTGAGATAGTGAGCGGAATCTGCAGAAGACCTGACATCTTGCCTGAGAGCCAATTGACAGGATGTCATCCGCAGTCTGGCCTCTGGCACCAGAAAAATGTCAGATGCCATGAAGCCGAGCAACCTTAAGAATTCGAAAGCCGGGAAATTCTGGTCATGTTGAAACTTGTCGACCATCTGGCCAATGTGATGAGCCCTCACCTTGGGTGGTGAGCACTTCCAAGGATGTGTCCAACACAGCCCTGATGTACTGGAGCTGTTGGGAAGGTGTCATATGACTTCTTGAAATTGAGAGAGAAGCCCAGCTTAACACAAAGTATTAAGACTATACCTTTGCAAGTTGTGTCTTCTCACCAATAGACTAAAGGAGAAAACGGCAAGGAAAACGACGATCAACGTAAGCCACAGCTAACTCCTGGGAGACTGGATCTTTATTCATACCTTTGTGCGTCATTGGAATGAGAGGCGGTTCCATGGGCCTCCCTGCTTTATATACATAACTCTGACTGCTATGAAGGTGGAAGGCAAGGAGAAGTGGATTCACCTTAGTGACGCCCGAAGGAATACCTGTACAAGAGCAAGCACAATGTTAAGTAGGCCCTAGGGGTCCACCATTCATTCCAGTGAAAAGGGGGATGCGAACAAACATCTGGGACTTGAATTTCTTTGTTTAGGAAAAAGAGAAAATATTTAGATTCATAAAGTGTGTTCAAATAAGTATTTTTAGGGTCCTTACGGTTCTTTTGTCATGTCTGAAGATGGTAACAAGTGTAAATATAGAAGGTTCAAATATATCTAGTTTTATGGAACTTGAACATTTATTGTTGAGAGAAAAAAGAAGTTATGTATTTTTTTTTTTAAATAACTAGGACGATAAACTAGATCCCACAATGTCACGCTCACCTGAATCTCCGCAGGAGCGATGGATTCCTTCGACCTCGCCTTGCTCTCCCCTCACCCGGAGTTCTGCTCTCTCACCCTTCACCTAGGGTTCTACCTCTTGGTTTGGAAAGGGGGGCTCTCCGCCCTGCCTCTGCAGGGGCGCTATGGTGCGGGACCAGTTGGCTGTCGCGCTGACTGGATGCTGAATTTGCTGGTTGCTGTAGTGGTGCCGCTGAGAAGAAAGCACCGCCGCTTACTTGGTTAGAGGAGTTCTGAAGCTCCTGAAAAATGTTCCAGGGCCAGTTACTTCATTGGGCCATTCGTGCTGCTTGGATCAGGTAAGTGCTATATGTCCTCGAAATCCCAGTTCCTTCACTGGGTTCTAGCACGAGCAAGTACAGGTTTGAAATGCCTGTGGAGGGTTTTTGCAAACTGAGTGTCTTTAAGTTCTAACCTGTCTTTCCTTTGTGTTTTCTCTTTGCAGATTGCCAAAATACCTCAAAAATCCGGAAACCTTTGCCCAGGAGACGAGCAGAAGTGGCTTGTAGGCCCTCAAGTGGAAGATGAAGTCGCAGACACCACCGGACCGCCGCTAGACGGTGAGTAGAAAAACTGCTGCTTTACTAATGCTGCTGTTCTTCTCTTTACAGGTGCAGTGTCCGTAGTGAAGATTATGCCCAGCCAGGCGCCGTAACTGTAGAAAGCTGTGGAAGACTCCGGAGACTGGAACCAGGTAAGCGTGTGCTCGAAGCTACAGAAAGAGCACGAAGCATGGATTGCTCATTGGGCATAGCTTTTATAGAGAGCCACGCCGAAGACTAGAGTGTTCAACTTAGTTCTGGGCTGGCACAAAAGGATCCATACTAGTGGAAACAGGAAGTCTCATGTTACTCTATGGGAGAAGGGAGTACCAATGGATGAAATGGATATTAACCCTATCCTTGCTCACCATGCTCTCACCCACAGTGCTCCTGCCTGTTTTCCCTTCTTGCCATCATGAATTGAATATGAAGGTGACTTGGTAGTGCTAGCTAAGACAGTGCCCATGACAGTCCTCCCCCTCAAGGCCCCTCTCAAAGGTGTGCTTCCTGGACCAGGCTTGGTGGGATTGTTTCGATGGAATTTGAGTAGTAACCAAGGGGCATGAAAGTTCTCGCTTGGCTCCCATGACCTATCTTGGGGCCCATATCCCTTCCAATCCACTAAGTAATACAGGGTGTTTCGAACTATTTTGGAATCCAGTATTTGCTTGACTTCGTACTCTGGTTCCTCCCCTTTGATTTCTATTGGGGCTGGTGGAGCTAGTGTTTTAGTCCCAGGGTGTACAGGTTTCAATAAGGAAACATGAAACACCGGGTGTATGCGCATTTGTGGAGGTAGAGTCAACCTCATGGCAACAGGAGTAACTACGCTTTCAATTGTGAACGGGGCTAAGAACTTGGGTTGGAATTTCCTGGCCCCTTTTAATGCTATATATTTAGATGCAAGCCATACTGAATCTCCTGCCTGATAGTTTGGGGCCTCTTGTCGGTGACAGTCAGCATACCTCTTTTGTGTAGCCTTGGCTGTCTCAAGATGTTCTACTGCATCTTTGTTTGCTTGGGAGATTCTTTTGTTTAAGGTCTCAATGGCTGGCATTTCGATGGCTTTTGGTGGGTCGTATGTTGAAATTCTTGGGTTGCGGCCATAAAGAGTGTAAAATGGCGTCATGCGTGTGGAGGTGTGTATTGAATTATTGTATGCGTATTCGGCCAAGAGCTCCTCCCAAGAGAGTTCTGTCTGTTGTAATAGACAACAGAGGTATTGCTCCAGAGTTTGGTTTGTACGCTCCGTTTGACCGTCTGTTTGTGGATGGTGACTGGTGGACAACTGGATTTCTATTCCGGCCAGAGAGCAACAATGCTTCCAGAATCGTGACACAAACTGGCTTACTCTGTCGGAGATTAATATGGATGGAAACCCATGTAACTTCACAATGTTATTGAGAAATACCCGAGCCAAGACTTGAGCAGACGGAATGCCTTTTAAGGCAATGAAATGGGCCATCTTGGTGAATAAATCTACCACCACAAGGATGGTGTTAAATCCGGAACTGGGAGGTAAGTCTGTGACAAAGTTCATTGAGGCTGTGTGCCAAGGTGTGGGTGGTATTGCCAGTGGTTGCAGTAAGCCGGCAGGTTTTTGCCTTGAGGCCGTGTTTTGTGCACATGTTCCGCATGAGTTGACAAAATTGAGGGTATCTTGTCGCCAAGTTGGCCATCAGTAGGATCTTTCAATCTTTTCAGCGGTCTTTGCCACCCCAGGGTGACCTTCAATTGTTGAATTGTGGTAATTGGCGAGTATTTCTTCCTGCAGAGTACGTGTTGGGAGGTAGAGACGATCTCAGTAATATGGTAGACCGTTCTTGATGGAAAAGTTGACCCCTTTTTCTTCCCATGTTCACAATTCCTTTATGGACAGGCTGTCCTTTATCTTCTGCTTGAATGCCTCCCATGAAGAATCATCTCCACACAAACCTAAGATCTTGTCTCCCGGGATGATGTCCACGGGATCAGGAGTTCTGTAAGCTTGTTCCCCTTTACCAATGGGCAATAAAGCGTCTGCCTTTCCATTTTTTACTCCAGGCCGGTAAGTGATCACAAAATCATATTCTGATAGGAACAGAGCCCAGCGAAGCCGTCGAGGTGATTGTGCTTTAGCCGAACGTAAGTACTGAAGATTTTGATGGTTGTTATTATGGTAATAGTATGCTTGGTTCAGAGTAAATAATGCCTCCATTCTTTGAGGGCCTCTTTAATCGCAAACAGTTCTTTATCCGTAACTGCATAATTCAGTTCTGCTGGTGAGAATTTCTTCGACCAGAAAGCCACGGGGTGTAGATGGACAGTGTCAGGATTCCGCTGGGTAAGACCACTCCCATGGCTACACTTGAAGGATCAGTCTCGACGATATAAGGGAGGTCTGGTTGTGGATGTTGTAATACTGGGGCAGATGTGAACCTGCTCTTTAGAGCACAAAAGGCCTCTTCAGCTACGGGGGTCCATTTGAATTTTCAGTGCTTGCGTAAAATGGTAGTAATAGGATGCACTAAATGCGAAAATCCTGGTATGAAGTGTCGGTAGAAGTTCGCAAAACCCAGAAAGCGCTGCACTCCCTTTAGAGACAAGGGTGGATTTCCTCCACTTTCCTGTTGTCCATTCGGATCCCTTGTGGTGACAACACGAATCCTAAAAACTCAACTTCGGTGATATTGAAGGAGCACTTTTGCAGCTTGGCATAGAGGTCGTTTTTGCGTAACTTGTGGAGAACTGCCCGTACATCCGATACATCTTGTACGGTAGCCGAGTAAATAAGGATGTCATCTGTGTACACTAAGGCACATACGTCTAGCAGTTCTCGCAGGACATCATTCATGAAGTGTTGGAATGCAGCTGGAGAATTACATAGCCCAAACGGCATTACCTGATGCTCGTAGAGGCCGTACCTGGTGCGGAACGCGGTCTTCCATTCATCACCCTCCTTTACACGCACCAGGTGATAGGCCCCTCGAAGATCCAGTTTCGTAAACACTTGCGCTTGTCGCACTTGATCGAGCAACACAGGTATTAGAGATAACGGGTACCGGTTCTTCACCGTGTCCTGGTTCAACGTGCGATAATCGATGCACATACTTAGATCCCCCTCCTTCTTTGGGACGAAGAAGAGGGGGGAAGCCGCGGGGGATTTGGAATGGTGGATGAAACCATTTGCGAGGTATTGGTCCAAGTAGGCTTTTAGATGGGTTTTTTCCCCTTCCGTCAGGGCATATATGCGGCTACACGGGACCTTTGCTCCCGGTACCAGGTCTATCTGGCAGTCGTAAGAACGATGCGGGGGCAGAACATTGGCTTGTTCTTTGGCAAATACGTCTCGGAAGTCCTGGTATTCTAGGGGTAAAACTCCCAACATCCCCAGCACTTGGACTGTCTTCTGAGATGCGGATATAGGTTGGTCCGGCATCCAAGCTGACTTGTAAAAGTGTCTGCAGTCCCTGGGGAAGGTTAACGACCTACTACGCCAATCTATGAGCGGGTTGTGTTTCTCAAGCCAAGGAATGCCAAGGATCATCTGGAATTGTGGAGCCGAAATCAGATCAAATGAGATTTCTTCCTTATGCCCGTCTTGGCAGAGCATTATGACCTTTGCAGTACAACGGATAACCAGGCCTGATAGTAGCTGAGTTCCGTCGACAGCGGTTACATTGTCTACAATTTCCTTTGCACAAGTTGGTAAACCGATCCTGTCGGCAGTCTCCAAGTCCAAATAATTTCCAATGGCTCCACTATCCACGAAAGCTTCAAGGGCGTGTAACCTGGAGGGTTGGCGTTGGTCCACTATGGTCACCAGGATGATAAAGTGGGCGGTCAAGGGAGTCTTAGATGCGCTCGACAAACCAACCTCTATGTTTGCCGGGCGTTGGAGTTTTCCGCCTCGGTTGCTTCCTTTCCTCCCTCCATAGCCCCAACAGTCTTCCGGGGCGCTTTAGCCGGGCAATTACGAAGGAAAAGACCGGATTGTCCACATTACAAACATAGCTGCTCTTGCCACCTTCTGTCACGTTCCGCCTTGGTAAGCGGACCACGAACTCCCCTCAACTGCATGGGTTCAGGATGTACTTCCGTGGGCTAGTGAACCGGCGTCTCCTTGGGCCGCATGTAGAATGCCCTACTCTCAGAGCGTGAGCGATCGGCTCTCCGGGTTTGCAAACGGTGATCGGGCTGGAGTGCTAGGTCAATGTATTCTGCGCACCCATCGGGGGGATTAACCACTTGTGCCAGGACGTCTTTAAGTTCTCCCCGTAGACCTCGGTAGAAAAGAGTTGTTCTTCGGGCCAGTTTGTTTCGGCTACCAGATGATTAAAGGTTGCTACATAAGCCAAACGATCCTGATTTCCTTGCCACAGGGATAACAGCTCGTTATCCAAGGCCTGTCCTTGTGTGCTGCAGGTGAAAAGCTTTTCCAATTCACGCTGGAAGCCGGCAAAATTCTGAAGCCAAGGGTCGTCCCTATCGACTAACGGCACGGACCAATCCGCGGCATGTCCCACCCTCCTCCCCCCCCCTAAGTATGACAACACAAAGGCCACTTTTGACTGATCAGTGGGAAGCAGCCCTGGTTTGCACAGGAAATGTAGACAACACTGATTCATAGAAGTACTGAACTTTTTGGACTACCCCAAGAACTTCTCCGGGGGCGCGAGTGGTATGTTGCCAGGAAGGACTACTTGTACTGGTGCTGCTATGGGTTGGGATGGTGTAGTTGGCGTAGCCGTGGCTCCCCCTGGTAATGGAGCCATACCCGCTTGAGTCTGTAGTAACTGGGGAGCAATCTCATCCGTTTTGTTTCTGTTCACTGCCAGTTCACGCCTCAAGGCGTTTGTCTCAGAACAAGCTGCATGCACCTCAGCCCTCAAATCCCCCAATAACTGACAGTTGATCTACCTCTGAGGTCTCCATCGCTCAGGCGGAGGTGTTTTAAAGTAGGCTTTGTATTCTGTCACGCTGACCTGAATCTCCGCAGGAGCGATGGATTCCTTCGACCTCTGTCTTGCTCTCCCTACACCCGGAGTTCTGCTCTCTCACCCTTCACCTGGGGTTCTACCTCTTCGTTTGGAAGGGGGGCTCTCAGTCCTGCCTCTGCAGGGGCGCTATGGTGCGGGACCAGTTCACTGTCACGCTGACTGGATGCTGAATTTGCTGTGGTGGTGCCGCTGAGAAGAAAGCGCCGCTGCTTACTTGGTTACAGGAGTTCTGAAGCTCCCGATTAATGTCCCAGGGCCAGTTACTTCACTGAGCCCTTAGTGCTGCTTGGATCAGGTAAGTGCTATATGTCCTTGGAATCCCAGTTCCTTTATTGGGTTCCAGCATGAGCAAGTACAGGTTTGAGAGGTCTATGGAGGGTTTTTGCAAACTGAGTGTCTTTAAGTTCTAACCTGTCTTTCCTTTGTGTTTTCTCTTTGCAGATTGCCAAAATACCTCGTTGGAAGAAAATCCGGAAACCTTTGCTGAGAAGAAGTGGCTTGTAGGCCCGCAAGTGGAAGATTAAGTCGCAGACACCACCGGACCGCCGCTAGACGGTGAGTAGAAAAACTGCCACTTTACTAATGCCACTGTTCTCTTTACAGGTGCGGTGTCCGTAGCGAAGATGATGCCCAGCCAGGTGCCGGAACTGTAGAAAGCCGTGGAAGACTCCGGAGACTGGAACCAGGTAAGCGTGTGCTCGAAGCTACAGAAAGCACACGAAGCATGGATTACTCATTGGGCGTGGCTTTTATAGAGAGCCACGCCCGAAGACTAGAGTGTTCAACTTAGTCCCGGGATGGCACAAAAGGATCAATACTAGTGGAAACAGGAAGTCTCATGTTACTCTACGGGAGAAGGGAGTACCAATGGATGAAATGGATATTAACCCTATCCTTGCTCGCCATGCTCTCACCCACAGTGCTCCTGCCTGTTTTCCCTTCTTGCCATCATGAATTGAATATGAAGGTGACTTGGTAGTGCTAGCTAAGCCAGTGCCCATGACACACAACAAATACACATGATTCTGCAGTGAATAATGTCTGTTATAGCCATATGAGGAAGGTTGGGAGAGAGAGCGATCAGGAGGATATTGCTACATCTGCTCTCTCATTCCCTTGCGTCTGGTGTCCCAAGGCTGTTTATCCAGTACAAAGTAGAGGTAGCATTTGTGCAGGGTTTGATGGCAGTTTAAAGGGAAGTCAGTTACATCATCAATCATACCCAATGATGAAGAATGTATAGTTGCCGATTGTAAAGAGCAGAAAACCATACGGTGTATCCAAAGAGCCCAATTGAGTATAGAAGGGGCTATGTCTTCTAAAAATAGACTGGGGCAAGGGGTGAAGAGCTGCAGAGCTGGAGGAATGAGGGGATTCTCAGAAGAAGGGGTGACACGAATAAACCAAGAATGTGGGCCTGTGTGGCTAATTTATTTGTCGCATCTGACTTTGTTCAAAGAGCCAGAAAAACATGTTGAGATACAGACACTTATCCATTTTTCTATGTGTTTTAAGGGCAATGGCATGGTGCCCAGTGGGTCAAATGGGAACTGAAGCTGCACGCTTCGCATCGCTGATCTGGCTGTAGGTATGGCTGCCCTTCTGGGCCCAAGCATCGAACGCCTATAGGCAGTTTCCTCCAGCCTGGAGAGGTGTGTGCAGTTTCTCTATACTCCACGTGCCATTGCTCATCCCTGAGGGGCACCTAGTCCTAGTCCGTCCAGTCCCCAAAGCTACATCTGTGCCCCCTTTATCCCATGTGCCCCTTGCATCCTCTTCATCAACATATATGGACAATCCAATGACTTTGTTTGACGAGAAGCAGGAACTATTGCAATGGGCCAGACACTCAAATCACTTCTCAGAGGCATCATCAAAAGCTTTAATGGACATTCCTAATCAGTATCGGCTGTTTAGTCATACCAAAACTTTCTTTGCCTCTCTATTGGCTCCAGGCTACCAGATATGAACTTCTACTGTTTGTCAATGACTCGGAGTCAGCATTTAATGGCATTAAGGAAGTAGTCACAGGCCCCGAGGCTTAGGATGTTGCCAAATCGTTATCCTCGACCTCCTGACAGCAATGGAGGTGGGCATATCTCAAAACATTGGGAGTACTTGTTGCACATGTGTGCCTCCCAATGACTCAGAGAATGGTACTGTCACTATTGCTGCCTTGCAAACTCAAAGTGATCATGGAAAATAAGACAGGTATTACAATTGATACACAAGTAGACTCACTTTTTTCCTGTGTGCCATCTTGGATGAGCCTCTCTGTGAAGATCCTTCCTATTTTTGTCTTTTTTCTTATTGTTTTTTGCTTGTCAAATGCTCTTACAATGTTGTTCTGTTCAGGTACCGAAAGTAGCTGCTATGAGGATTGTGACACTTTGCAAAGCTAGAGTAACTACCATTTCATCTCTCATGATTACTCAGACTGAAGCTGTTGTGTCCTCCACCAAGTTGTGATGATTGTGTGGAGCAGTGGACAGATTGTGGAAGTGGTAGGGGACAAGTTGGGTTTGTTCAGCGGCGTATACCCATATTGGGACCGGTTTTAAAGGCGATTGTAGGGTTATTTCCCAAGATGATGATTATGATTTGCTTGTTAAAGTATTAAAGGGGGGAATGTTGGGGTGCTCAGCCAAGTTTCCCACAAGAGGGGTTTTTGTTACACATGCCATATTTGTAACTGGGAGTGAAGCGAACTGGGCGCTATGTTACAATTTCATATGTATCCACTGTAGCTAATTATGGATGAGATATTACTTGACTGTTACTTTTTGTTTAGATTTGATACATATCACAATTGCACGCGTGCAGAAAGATAAAATGCTCAAAGCACTGTTAGGCAGAATCATATGCAGTACCCTTTGGGAACACCACACACAATTAAGACTACAAGGGCAAGTACAAAATCACCTTTGGTACAAGCCTGTACTACACAGTAAAGTGGTAGTGATGGCTGAGCAGCCAGACTTATCTCAAGAGTAAAGTGAGCATTATCAGAAGTTATACAAAGGACAGCAATTACTATGGTTCAAACAAACACTGATTCAAGTTTTCTGAGTAAAAGAATATACATTTATTTACACAATCAGTTATAAAACAGTTCACGAGTATAAAGCAGCAGAAAATCACAATCTTAATGCACTACACACCACGCAATAAATTCTGGACAAGTTAAGCTCAAAAATGAAGTGTGAGCAAAATGGCACTCCAGCAATTTAAAAGGGAGGAAAAGACAAGGTTATCAAAAATCAACAACACCAACAAGTGATAAGCAGGGCAATCTAGAAAAGGCTTACTACAACTAGGATTCAAATCAATAGGCCTGGGCAATGTTAATGGTACAGAGTCTTTGCAGAGCATCACACAGTTCAGAGTAGTTTGCGGTTAAGTCTTTGCCAAGAGTTCAAAACGAATTTGGTGGGAAGAAAAGTTATTCAAAGGAGTAGAGAAGGACAAACCTTCTGAGAGGCGAAAGATTTAAAACACTTTCACCGCAGTCAGACGGCATGAACGACTGGATTTGCACAGTACCTTAACAGAAGAAGAATGCTGTAGCTGAGGCAGAAGTTCCTGGCCGTTCCTGCAGCCTCACGGTTCCTGAAGCGATTGTCGTACTGACAAGAAGGAGGAAGACTGGAGGGTCCTGCATTGCCCAGGGAAGAAGCCAGGAGCGGAGCAAAACGTCGAATAAAAGGTGCGCTCCTTAAAACCCAAACAGACTACTCTCCACCTGGCTATCCGGTTCACTGCAGCGATGCACAGCAAATTCGACCAGGAAGAGGACCGCTGTCTGGTGTTTGGCTAGCTAGTTGGTCCCACCAGGCTCAAGGGAAGAAGATTCCTTGCAGATGATCTCTGTCGTCGAAGTTCGGGTGATTCAGACCTGCAGCAGGGCTTCACCGAGATGTCCAGTAGTTGCAGCCGTCATCTTCCTTCAGCTTCTCCTCGGGTTTTTCGATCCAGTGGCAACTTTGCCTTCCAAGTCTCAGAGACCTGATTTTTATGCAGTTTGCCCCCATTCACATAGCCTGGCTGTCAATCACACAGCAGGGTGGCTGTCCTGGCAGGACAGTCACCTAGCCAATCAAACTAGAGTGCGATGTGGATCTCCAAGAAGGCCCTGTGCAGGGGGCCTCAAACCCCTCCCTCACATCCTGTCCACCCAGACACTCAGGTGCCTAAAGAGGGCTTCTGTGCAGAAGCCTGCCAAAGGACAGCAAACAAAGGAACCAAACCTGGTTTGGCGCGCAGAGTAAAACACGAGAAAGACCTTTCTACTAAGAAATGGCGAATAAACCCAACCGGAACCAAATGAAAATAAAAGGCGTCTAGTGGGTTACAGTTTGAGGCTACCACCATAGCCTCTAACAGTACCCAAGGCTATTTTCATAGTCTGTGTTAAAATAAAAACGGTAGATACCACTGCCACCAACCAAATCGTAGCGAAAGGGGAACAAAATAATGTTCCATGAGAAACAGAAAAAACGGATAACTAGTAACCCTTCCAGTACTCTATTGGAAGATAGGTTGTACTGGGTCTGAGAATTGAAAAAGACTAGTAAAGTCAATGGCAACTTTACATGTTCTGGGAGACAGTAGTCAGTCCTAGAAAATTGAGTTTAAAGTGGGAAGTCTAAAAAGACAACCCTGTGTCACTGCACTAAAGGTGCTGTGTGACACAGTAAAAAGATGATGTCTATGGAGTGGGTGAGACTCCATAGTCCATGAGCAAAAATGTACAACACAGCAAAAACACATGTTAGAATGGGGAAAAAAGGCTCACACTCTTACCAGGTGAAAAATAAATCCTAGAAATCCAGCAAAGCTGCTGAGGGACTCAGTAGGTAAGGGAAATTAGCCATTCTGGAGAATTCTCCCTAACAAGCACTAAATAGAACATGAACACGATTCACACATGGGGAAACAGACGGGGAGGGTTTTAATACGCGTGCAACCAAGGGGCCGGTCCTGAAGAACCCCCTCTAAAGGAAAGATAGTATTTTTTAAACATACATGCACACTGAGAAAAACAAAAAGGGTATTTATGAATCTACATGCTTCTTTATAAACAGATCAAAACACAGTAGTCAGGGTTTGACTTTGAGGAACTACTTCTGCAGAGTTTCACAAGCCAGGGAATGGGTAAATAAGCAACTATGACCTTAGTGACAGTCAGCTCAGTTAAAGGAGCCGGGCATGGTTTTTATGGTCTGATAATATCGCAGAAAGCAGATGTAAACTCTTGAATGCATGAGAGCTTGTGAGAGGGTTTTCAGCTATTTGTTTTTGACCAGTAATAAACGTTGGGTGCAGCAATGCTTGAGGCTAAAGTAATCGACATCGAAGAGTTTCAATGATATTCTTGAAATGTTCCGTGTGTGATGAGATGCAGTTATTCAGATTAGAATGTTCCAATGGAGCCAGAGAGCCGGGACAGATGAGATAGCTAATGCTAGTTTAAAGAGAACCGGTTTACTCAGATTTCTTC
The DNA here is from genome assembly GCF_040938575.1 of Ambystoma mexicanum. Taxonomy (NCBI): domain Eukaryota; kingdom Metazoa; phylum Chordata; class Amphibia; order Caudata; family Ambystomatidae; genus Ambystoma; species Ambystoma mexicanum. The sequence continues at coordinate 972,180,576 of NC_090930.1, read as the reverse complement.
AACATGCCGTGAAGAATCTATGCGAACCATGTGCAATCACAATTAAGGTTAAAGGGCTCAGGCCAGTTAATAGTAATGAAATAGGTTTGTGCACAAATGTTTACCTGTTTGATGAGGTCATGACGTACCACAAACAAGTCCCAAGAAGGGGTGTGCCATGAATACAACATGTAGATGGTAGTTAAGATAATGGCTACCAATGAGAATGTAGGAATTGGAGAAAGATTTTGAAGAGGTTTTTGTCCAATCACATGTGGGGGGTGGAGTGTAATAAAACATATGAGAGTGTTTTAACTGTTGAAAAATCGTATATAATGTGTCAATTTATGTGGTTCAGTGACACTTGGGTTAGTTTGACTCCATGGCGTCATCTAACTGCTCCCCGGATGTTTGACAATAAACTTGCTTTACATATAAAACGTGCACTTGCTTCTTAAGTGGTGGGTCTCTTTAGGTTAAGGTAATTAAAGACCCATTCATACAATTCCAGGTCTTTTGAAAGTAAATGTTCCATTAAGGTTCCAAGCTTTTCGTAACAAAAACAGTTCTACAAGATCATTGTGGGGCTAGGAGAATGACTCCCTTTGCCTAGCTGGTTCCCCAATGTTCCTTATAGTTTTCAACAAAACGTGTAGTTCCTTCAAGGAAGTCTCAACACATGTTTTCTTTATACTCTTTATCCTGCCCCCACTTGGATGACGAAGATGCTCCCTGGGTCCCTCTCGACCCTCCAGCACCACACTCGTGAGGAAGTGCACAGGGAATTGTTCAATGAAATGATGCACTACTTCATCTGCTTCTTCTTTTGACAGAAGAGAGCACAACAACAAGGATATTTCCTCATTATTTAAGAAAGGAACATTAACCCCAGGGATTTGAAAGGGCTCGACTCTTGACGGGGTCTGGTGTCGACCAATAGTAAGTTCAAAATGTCCTTTTGAAAGGTGATGTTTGGCTTTTGCTTTCAAGACCAGCCCCAATCTTATTCTGGTGTGTGTTGTAGGATTTCTGGTTTAGACGTGTTTTAGGGCGTTACTTTTTGCCAAACATTCTTCTTGAAAGTCCTCACAAACTCCATTCTCGTCAATGACACGCTCGAAAACCCCTCAAAGGGTTTCGGGTCTTCTGTCCACATTCAGCAAGATAACCCCCCCTCTAATGTTTTGGCGTGTAGGGTTTCACTTTCGAGGACAGAATTACTTCACAGAGGATGAGATGAGTGCCATCTCCTTATTATCTTCACAGTTTTTTACACTTGATTGTGTTTGTCCGTTTTCCAACAACTTTCTCAATTTCCCCCCTCGATTATAACGATTCCAGTTACCTGCTCTCGGCGTCGGGATGTCTCACTGGTTCTGCCAGGAATCTCGTGGCAGTATATAGATTCTCTCTGGCTGGGTGCTCGTCTCCGAGGCCCTGTAGTGCTTACTGTTCTTGTAAGGAAAAAGGGACTGATAGCCTTGAAATGTCATGCTAAAAGTGTTTGGTGCCAAAATAGATGAAAAACTACAATCCCTGTGATCCTTTGGGGAGCAGTTGGTCTGGAATGAGGCAGGTGCAGCCAACTGCGATTTAAGAACTTCCTCGGCCCGTGCTGCCTGTTGGTGGTTGTTGGCGTGGCAGGCACGGGCCGTAGGAAGCAGGTGTGTGAATATGCATGTGGAGGTACCCCTTCACACAGGACTCCGGCCAGGCGGTGAATTTGCCAGAATTCAGGCACGGTGGTAAAAACGCTGCATTACAAGCAGCCTCTCCATACCTCTAGTGGAAGGAGCTGGAGCATGGCAGGAGACCATACAACGCTGGAGTATTACTGACTGGAGAGGAGCCGACGATCCCCCCCCCTCCCCCCAGGCTTCAGTTAAGTGCCTGACAGAACGTATTGTTACATGAGAGTGAGTTTTTTTCTTTGCTGGGTGCCGACCACACTGTTTTGAGAATCCTTGCCCGAACAATACACGACAGCGGTTATTCTCGGGGTATTCAACCCACAGATGGTTTTCTGTCTCAAGCAATCCGAACTTCTGTTAGGCGGACCGCCGTGTCCTCGGAACGCTAAATACGCTCAGAGAGTGTGGGGGCAGTGTGAACAATGCATGTCGTGAAGTAACACTATGTTTGTGGCTGCTGATTTGTCCATTTCATGTTTTGTACCATGTCATTATGTTTCAAGCCAAGTGTTATGTCTGACCATGTTCAGGTGACGCATTAAGGAGGACAAAGGTGCACTCAGGAGCCATTACTAATTAAGAAGTACAGCACCAGTATATTTGTTCACATGTGTATGTTGTCACAGTATCATGGTTTCATTTCATATGTGCTTATGTTTGTTGCTTTTTAAGGCATGTCTATGAATGCAAGGTAGAGGAGCCTGTACTCTAAATAAGAAGTTTACTGACTAACTAGGAACTTAGGGTGCATGACAGGTTATGTTACAAGGTTTGGTCAGGTTGTTTATCCCAATACCTTTTCCTGGTGACCCTAACGCCCCCTACCTATCCACAACTTCTCCCTAAACGTTTCTCCCATGGGCTGCCTCGTGGTGCCTGTATGTACTAAAATCAGGACCCCGTGCCAACCAAGGTGGAAGGGGTCAACTACATTTGGCTTCCGTGGCTAGGAGTTGTTTGATACTCCAGGGGTGTGACAATTCTGATGTGGGTAGCAGACTCTGTCCCTTCTGTACCGGTCAGGCATACACCACCACTCGGGATTTCCCAGGCTCATTTTGTTTCCCTTGCAACAGGTCTGTGGTGGCGATCTTGGTGTTGTTGGACCGCACCGTCCACCCACTTAAAGGCCACGTCACCATAATATACTCTTCGTCCTTCCATTGAGCCGGCTCTCTGACAAATGGTAAGATGCCTTTGGGGAGTCTCACCAATGATATCTGCTTCTTTTGCTGGGGCGTTGTATCGACTCTTCTGTCTCAGTCTTACTTTCATCCACCAGCCCCCAAATTCCGCTTTTGTAATGTTTGGCGTTCTGCCGCTAAGTGGGACGCCTTCTCCAGTCTCTACTTCTGCTTCTACTGCTACCAACACTGGCCTGAGAGACGTCCTTGTGAATTCCCTTGAACCACACCCCCTACGTTTCTCTCGTGAGTTGCTCGCTTCTTCCTGCTGCTGAGCTCTCAATCCCTCTCTCGATCTCAGCCTCCATCTCGGCCTCAATGTCATCTGTGGTTTCCTCTAATCCTTATTCTCATTCTCGGTTTCTGATGTCTTGATATAGTGGGATCTGCCCTAGCATAACACCAGCTTCACAGACTACAGCTGGTTGAGCATTTTCCCCACCTAACTGTAGTATGTGCAGGTTCATTCCGGTCCCGGTACTTATATTAAGATGATCCAATCTTGTACAAAAACCAGTGGTCGAAGTGTACGAAAATAAGTAGTGGAACTGTTTCCTGCTGGCCTGCACCCACTCCTCAGAAACCCCATCACCATGCCCCCTCCCACACACAATACAAACCCCCAAACACATGCACCTGCTCTTTAAGGGAACGTTCAACTTCTTCCTACACTTATTTTAAAATGAAACCATTACGGAATGGTATCTTTTTTAAATAAAAGTATAGGAACAGTAAAACAATTTAGAAAAGTAGGGGAGCACCGCTCCCAACCGCACCCGCTCACTTCACCCACTGACAAAAACACATACGGCCTCATTACGATACTGGTGGTAGCCGTGCCGGTAAAACAGGCATGGCTGCCGCTGGTATACATTTTTTTCCGGCATCCACAAATGGGCAATTACAGGGTCATTACAGCCTTGCCGGACTTGGTACTTGCCCGTTCACAGGCGCCGGAAAGAAAATGTCCCCCATTCCCATTGAGCCCTATAGGGCTCAATGGGAATGGGGAGGTTGGATGCACCAGCACCATTCAGAATGGTGCCGATGCATCAGACATGCTCTGCTCGCAGGTGCCGGTACACCCACCAGGTCAGACTAGGCGGGTGGGAAGGAACCCGCGAGTAGAACTCTTAGTTGGCCGGTCCGGTAACAATGGTAATGGTAGCTTACCGGTACCGTTGTTACCAGACTGGCAAACCTATGAGACCAATGATCTCAGATACGAGCCCAGGTAAGGAAGATCTAGGTGATGCTAGTACCTAACTGGGGTCAGGATTTAAAGGGGCCGGTTCCTCTACTTGCATCCTTGTCCCCAGGAAGGGATCTCCTCTCCATGAGGTCCTCCTGCAGATTTCCACCCCTAGGGGGACTATAGGCTAGCAGCCACACCTCCCTAGCCTCTTGGAAAGGGTCTCCCCCCTGGGGAAAAGTGACGCCATGTAACGGATTGTCACAACTGGCATAATACTAGCATACATTGTGGGCAAAGCCATCATGAAAATGTGTTGGGAAATGATCCTGCGTACTGTTGGTAACCTCTCCGCTATTAGAGTTTTCCCCCATATCACCCAACAAAACTGATTGTAAATTGTAGGGCTCTGTATCAAATTAATCACAAAAAATGTGCTGTAAAATTCGCCATTTTAACCCAACAATGTAAAAACTATTTATGGGTGGACCCTCTGCAATGCGATGAAGATGGATTTCCAAAATCCAACCTGAGGGGAGGATTTTGGGAGGCCACCATATTATCGTGAAAAGGCCACAGAGGTTAGTCAACCCAATCAAGGTAAGGTAGTACACTGGAAAGGCTAAGTCTCAGGAATTGTGTGAGAGAGGTCTAAGGCTATGATGAGTCCACACAGAGTAACACCAATAATTCCAGTTAGAAAGATAAGTATAAAAAATACAATCGTTTGTTGGGCCTTTACAATGCACACTAAGCAAGTAAAACCTTTATTGAACTACTGTCACACTATAAAACAGATCTATACATTCACACTTATGCAAAATGGAATAGCATGTGATTCAATGACCAGTAAGTACTGAGATGCATTAGAAATAGAAGGACACATTAGAATATTCATAGAACAGCTTCCCTAACTCTTATAATGTCCAACCCTATAATGGTGTGGGGCCTTGTGCCCAAGTCACCAGTTCCAAAGTAGATACTTCACAAATCTGAAAGTTGGATAACATTCTGTTAAGGCCAATCACGCAATATCACTCCTTACGGTAGTCCTAGAAAGGGATACATGACCAGGCCGCCACAGACCGAAACCATTTAGGGACAGGACTTTATCCTATGGAGAACAGGGGAGGACAAACAGGTTTTTAAACTTTCCGCCCTGACTTTTCTCCAGAGATCAATTCTGCTGTTTCGGAATCCATTGGGGACGCGAGGAATGCCCAGGGATCGCGGATGCAAAGGTCACTTTCAGATGCAGGATTTAGTTCTTTGTTGGTCGCTGTGCTTGGAAATCTGTTCTAGGCGGCATCCAGTAGAACACCCAAATGAGTAAAGATGAAGAGTTCTGTGGGGAATGCCACCTCAGGACAATTCCAGGGATTTAATGAGTGTTGCAACGGGAGTCACCACGGTCAAGTGGCGACAGGCGATATTCAGTGGATGAAAAAAAATAGCACACCCAGCACAGCTTCATTTCATGCAAGAAGACTAAAAAAATCAGGAGCCTTATTCCTTAAGGGGAAGATCTTCCAAATTCCAAGAAAGCACTCGGAACAGCAATGGCTGCAGCGAGGTAGCCCACGAGCGGGCTTGTCAGTCCCACAGTTGGTCCAGGCACACTTCCAAACGGCTCGGAATGCATGTATTCTCAAGCAGGGGTCAAGACAGGTTGTTCCCATTAGTCCAGGGGTTGAAGCACCAACAAGGGTCTTTTTGAGATCAGGTGAGAGGAGCAGGCTTCACTGGGACAGCACTGGGAGTTGATGCTGGTCAGCTGCAGGGGCCGTCCTCCGGTCATTAGCGGGCTGAACTTCTTCAGAGAGATCTTGGCTCCAATGTTCTGTATAATGGCTGTGGGAACCCTCCTTTAATACAAGATTTGGGCTGGGAGCATGCCCAAGCCCACCAATTGTAAGGATCTGCCCCATTAAAACAAGCAGTGATTATCCAATCAGAGAGCCACAGCATCTGCCCCACAACAGACATTCAGGCACCAGGGATGTGGATTGGGACTAGAAAGCCCCAGCTCCCCTCTGGCCACACACACAAACCGCCCCTTAGCCCACGAAAGCCACAGCTTTCTCCGGGAAAGGGCATCCCATATAAGCCATATAAAGAATTTCCTGACCTGAGAAGGCAGTAAGAAGGACAAAGAACAAGTGAAAAACCTTGTGCCCTGGCTATCTTAGGGTTCCATCTTTAGTAACCAGTTGTGGCAAATGCAAAAGTGCACGAGTAAAATGTTTCAAAAAAGGTTTAAAAAGAAATTATCACTGCCATCAGCTTGTTTTAGGCACGTTGTGAAAGTAACCAAAAAGCCATTATATAAAGTTATATGAAAACAAAGCATCCAAACGTCACTTCACACTAAGGTGATGTGTACAATTGTAACAATACAAGAAATTTACAAAGAGACAGTCTCTCAGTACTGATCGTATTAGAAGGTTTTACTTGCCTCCAAAAAGTCAGGACAGGGTTTAAAACAAGCAAACAGACAGGGTGTCCCATACATGTCTATGGGAGGAAAGCAGCCAAAAAAAACCTTTCCTAACCAAACACCCACATGGTTGGTTCAGGCTAACTCTTTATGCTCGGTTGGTCAAGCAGATGTGGTAAATATGCATGCCCCTACAATAAAAAAATAAATCGAAGTGTCACCAGCAACCACATTGGGGAGAGGAGGTGGGGATAGGGGGTGGGGTTATTGTGCTAGCAGGCTGTAACCAAGGTGCCCGCAGTGAGATAATGCAGCCACATATTGGCGCAGCGAGCATGGACAGGTTTACTTACAATGGTACTGCTGGCTATAGGGGCAAAGCAAACAAGAGTATTTTAAGAGGGGATAATAGCAAACATTGCCACAGCAGACGTGTTACAAGCAAATGTGTGCGTTAATGTATGGTTACTAGCATATCCTGGCCCAGCCAGCATTGACAGGCTCCCTTACAATGCATTATGGACAAAGCAAGTCTAAGTATGCTGTAAGTGAGAATTTGGCACAACAGTATGAACAAGTGTTCTTACAGTTACAGAATACTTGCACATGTTGTGGGAAAAAGCATCACAAAATGTGGTGGGGGAATACTCTTGAGTATTGCTGGTGACCTAGCGGCTGTTGGATATTTTCATGTGTTATCCTACTCAACCATTAGTAAATGGAAAGGCTTTCTAACCAATGTTTAATTAATTTTTTAAGTGTGCTGTAAAATGCACAATGTCAACCAAATATTATCAAATAATGTTCAGGACGGGAACCCACGTCCCCTCCGAAAATTGACCCTGGCTGGTTTGTGCTCCATTGCTATATTCCTCTCCACGTGTGGGAAATAGTTAAGCCCCTCTTATAAAAACAACCAACCACTGGGAGAGGGGGTTGAAATGAGGGGAGTGCTACTGCTAGGGACTGGGGTCTGCAATCGTTGGCTAGTAAGAGGTTTTAGGCTACAACTCCCATCAGTCTAGCCATCATAGTCAATGGTAGGTGATCTTTGGAGTCAAAGTACAAAACATCTGCAGAGCTTCAGGTTGCAGGCTCCTGAGCTAGCCGATTGACTCGAGATGTCTGCTGTTAGGGACAATGATGGGATCCTGCACTGGTTGACAAAAAGATGTGAAAATATTATATTGTACGAGTCTCCATAACCTCAGTTAAACTGACTTACAAAGTAAGTGGAAAGGATAAAAAAATAAAATAAAAAAATCCAACTAGAAAAACGGGAAACCTCTATGACTGGGTTGGATACTGCATCCTGAAATATGAAAAACAAAAGCATGCCTTTCCGGAGCAGATGCTTTGTGAAAGAACTACTTCACAACATCCCAAATAAGATGCACAAGGAAGAAAACTTGCATGTGTAAAGAAGAATTTTATTTACAAAAGCAGTTCTAAAGTTAGGTTGTAATTTACAAACATGTCAAATATATGTATTGGATACAAATCCAAAACGGAGGAAATAAAAAAAATTAAAATCATAAAAATAAAACATTTGAACGCATGTTTTTTTTTATTGATGGTCAATGCGTTGATTCTAGCAACTTTATCTCGCAATGTTCATGCTATGAATCAAAGAGTAAGACATTTATACAATGGAAGGAATCTCAGATGTGGCTGTATCCAGCGGCTGCCAATGGCAGTTCATGAGTGCATCAAAAACCTCCTCACTTCTCGCCATGTAAAGTCTGTTCAACGATTCTGTATCCGGGGTTTCATAGGGCTCTGGAAAAAAAACACAAGCACAATACATTACTGAAAGAGCCATTATTAGTGTGGACAAAAGTTCAACCATCCACAGCAAACCAAGCAGATGAAGGCCACATGTTCTGCAGTACATATTATGTCTTTTGTAAACTGCTATGCGGGGAAAGATTTTTCTTTTTGCAGATTCCCCCATCTCTTTTGATGGGACCCAGTCATACGTGCCAAGTGATTTGTGATTCTAGTGAAGTCCGTTTTAACCTCACTCACTAAACACAACGAATTTCTTCTTTGGGGAGGCAGAGCACTGTTGAGTCCTCAAGGCTACAAATGCAGGAGACCCCTGTCCCCGTTGTTCCTTTCTAATGAAGCACTACCACCTCATGTAAGGAGAATAGTTAAGGGGGACCTTCTTTCTCGTTTATTTTACCTCCGGTGCATGGCTACCTCTACGCAGTGTAGCCAGACGTGCTACCTTCTTTTTCTTTTACAATTTTAGGTGAAGTCCTGAGCACTGCGAGTTTGCCTTTTGCTAGCATAGACGTAACATGGCTAAGATTGTTGTTTAACTCTTGCCCTTTAAGCTTGCTATTTTTGTTGATGATATTCATCCCTTGAGAAGTAGGAAATGTTCATAAATGGTCAAGTACCTTTGCCGACTCTACCCAGAGCCAGGAAAGTGAAAAGTAGAGCTTGTGACGGATTTTGACTGGGCAGGAAGTTGTAGAAATCCAAATAGACCTCCAAACCAGTGATGATACAAGTGCATCTGAGATGGCTATTCGGGATCTGAGAGACACTCGAGCATGTGAAAGGAGCAAGTCCTCTGAGAGTGGAGCTGCGTCACCCCAACCCACGCTGTGTATATGTAGTGCAAGTGGCCTTGTCTAGTGCAGTCTGCCACCATCAGTGGCCTCGCTGCACATATATCATGGGGGGATCTGGAGCCATTTGGTAGTCAACCACTGCAACCTGGAACCCAAAGCACTTAGGGCCACTGAGATGCTTTAAGTTGCTGCTTGACAACCATTGTCAGTGCCATCTCCCCTATGGTAAACATTTCACTGTTAACTAGGGGAAGTTGAACCTTGTGCAGCCTCCAGTGCTGCGTAACCTGGTATGCCACCTCATTGAAGAACTCAGACTTGGCTGATCTGTGGCTGCTCTCATCAAGAGGGTCCTTTAAGGAGCTTAAATCCTCTGTCCTCCTTCACTGTTGCCTGCAGACCCTTGCTGGGTCACCAACACTGCTTCTTCCAGCTGCTTCATCATCATCATCCACGTTGTGGGTGCTGCAACAGAAGTCCATTCATTGTTTGAAGTTGGAAGTGCAGCTCCTGTTGGTATCCGGAACATATACCTCACTGGGCCGATCCAACACCAAAACTTAACTCTGCAACAATGACCTGTGGGACCCCTACCCCCATCCTTGCAGCAACCAATGGTTGTCCTCAATGGCCTACGTTTACCTGTAGTCAATATTCTGGATTGTGGTTTAAGGTAATTATTAGCTTACCTCTTGTTGCCCCCCAGGGACAGAGGCGTGGCTAGGTTTGTCTCACAAGTAGGGCAAGTAGGGTGTAAAGCTAATGAAGTTGGGCCGACCACAGTGACATTAACATATGTAAATGCCCACACAGCGCTGCTGAGTGGGCATTCACAGATTTTGGGTCTGCCTTGCCCGCTCAGGCCCTACCTGGTCTATGCCTGTGCCGATGGGCCCTGTTAAATTCAAAAGGAAGTAAAGTCCTACTTTGCAGGCACTCTTGCCTTAACTTTGCGGGTGGAACCTGGATACACTAATCTCCGTTGGGTACACTCAAGACTGTGGCACAGGTGGCGGTCTGCTTCCTGCAAGGAGAACTTGTAAGCACCATCGTAAGAACAGTGTCCCCATCATAACTGTGCTTAACTAACGTATTGAGCCTATTAAATCATAAGGGAAACCCTTGATAACCCATTTAAACCCCTTATGAGTACCCAACACTGGTTACTTACCAGAACCTTTGGATACACAAGTATCCAACGGATAGGGATGGACAACTTAAGCGAGTTTGTCAGTGTGTTGGTGTGCCCTATATATTTATAGAAATTGTGAATTAACACCCTTTTGCCTTACTTTAATCATTGTAACACTGTATATAACGGTTTTGAGATCGTATGTGCGGTAGGTGCCCCAAATGGACACCAAAGGTGTGTTGTGTGTTCATTTAAGATTTATTTTTCATGTTATAACTATAGAATGTAATGTACCGTTTTTTGTAGTAATACATACATATATTGTGATGCCTCTGTGGACTATCTATTGCGTGACAATCCCCAGCCCTCCTGAGAGACCCTGCGTGTCCACTAAGGTTGATCCTCTCATGGCCCTATTCCAATAATATTTCTTTAAACACCTTCCAACCCACTTTATGCCAGATCTGTGCAAATGCCAAACTTGCTGGATAGTGCTCATTTTATCAACCGTGGAAATATGAAAGGCTGAGTCAGCCTTGCTGGGATCCAAACTTGCAAACTGCAGACTCTCCACCCATCTAGTAGTTCTGCTGTTGGTCTCACTACATACAAGTGGGGTTTACAGTCAATCATCGTGCAGATAAGTAAAGTTTTACTGGTAAGTAAAATTGGGCCGAAACATTAACGGATTTCAAACAAGTGGAGAATCTGTGAAAAGCCCCAGTGTGGAATTGCCAATGAACACGCCACAATATATACAGCACTAACCAAACTCAAAGCTAAAAATGAAAACTTAGTTGATGCAATGATGTCCACAGTGAATACAAACATAGCCCGATGGAAGAATAAGCATTGGCAAAGCCATTAAGGTTGGGATGTAACATGTCAAACGCAGCTCATATGCCCCTGTAATGCCATGCTATGTCCAACTTAATCATTACCTGGTAAGGTATAACAACACGTGAAACTATTGCCATCATGTCATGCTAACCTCTAAATGCCCAAGTGATATGCCATGTTAAACTTCCAAACACAAATATTCAGTCATAAAGGGATTCATTGAGTAAGGTAGGAGTCAAATGGGTGGCCTTTTCTCAGGTAGTCTACCGACACGTTTGCATACCAGTATCTTGAGTACAACCTACGATGAAACTCGCCACACACCGATCTGCAACTTGAATGCCAGTGCGTGCGGCGTCAGAATCTCGCTATTATAGTTTTCAATTTCTCTATGTTGACAGTCAGGTCATTTTGAGTAGCCCCAGGGCAGCACCATGTTGCCAATAAATGGAATGAGGTAGAAAGGGGCGAGGAAGTAGGAAAGAGTAGACTTTGCAGGCTGCTAAGTGCAGATGTATGGACAGGGAGGTGTAAGGTGGTGCAGTGCCCAGCAAAATAGAAAAATCACCATTGAAACTTTCTTGGAGTTCAGACGATGTACGAAATGCCAGACATCCTCAAATGGATCAATTAGAAAGCATTTGAAAAGAGCCAATTGGAATTATCTGCAGGACACCTTGCCTTCAAGCAAAAAAAAACAAAAAAAACCCAAAGAGGAAATGCTGGTTAAATCAGGGAGGCAGCTCAAGTAGTTGTATATGTCAGCTGAAATTATTTATAATAGATCCAGTTTTAGCATAAATTGAACGGATTTACAAACACGTCCATATAACATTTACAAAAAAACGTGTATCCTTTGCGATAGCATACATCAGGGACCCTACTTGCAGGGGCCTGCAGGCACTGAACATAGCTGTCGACCAAGTCCTGGGCGGCACTGTGACCCTATCTGACACGATTGAATCATAGCCTACAGACACTGACCCTGTGCCAGCAGGACATGGCCTATGTTGACGGTAACAGCTGAGAGCATGATCTTTAGCCTTGTCCCGACAAAGTATGCATACCACACTGGCCACAGGGTGTGGCCATGTCCTACAGATACAGCGACTTTAAATAGCAGGATGTCCAAGCACTGCAGCCCTTGCACATCCATGTTAATAACTGTGAACCATTATTTTACGATTGGTACTCTTGTGGTATGTATCAGTGGTTGGAAGTAGCCTCTCCTGGTGTCCAAGAGCTCAAAACGCCCACAGAACCCTTGCTTTAACAAATGCCGTTCTGAAAAAGGGGGCAATGTGAAAATTTGCAAAGATCTGCCGTCGGGTCCAACTCGCATTTGCGCTCTCAGATTACCTGCTGACTCACTTCGTAAGCCAGCTGATTGTATATCTTTGGAAGGTTTTTTGCCATTCAAGAGATGACCCTATGAAGGCATTGTATTAAAATTCTTTGGGCAACTAGGGAGATTGTTGTCTTCCTTGTTTATTGATGTAGCGCATCAATTTAGTGCTGTTGGTTCCAATTACTAGTGTGCAATTTGTGAGTGAAAGATTTCTGGCCAAATCCAACAATTACACCACATTTATGTGGAACTCATTTTGATCTTACGTCCACATCCCTTTACCTTTATGTGATTTGTGTGTGCTCAAACCTGTTCCATTGTGTAGCCTTGATAGAACGGTGTGTGAAACGTCATTTCGTCAGTAAGTTCTGTGCATTCCAAGACTTCAGCAAATCGACAACGTTCTTGTCCACACTCCATTCTTTCAAATCCCATCATGGCTGGGACCACGGACTCATGAGCCTGTGTGTAATCTGGCAATGGGGACCAAACGTATACATGAAATCATTCCCATTAAATTCATCACATTCCTCGCTTGCACCGATAGGTCTGCTGAAGGGGAATTGGGTCTTGGAAGGCATTCAATCAAATTTGCAGGTTGTTGCAATTGCTATAATCAAATCTATATGGTACCCAAGGATTTGCTCACCAGTCATCTAGATATGGGTACACATGTAATGCATTTCTACATATATGTGGAGCCACCATGGACATACAATTTCTAAACACCCTTAGTAATCGTTTTATCCCAAATGGGAGCACCCTTACTGATAGTGCTGAGCACCCATCTGAAATAGTTGGGCTGCATTGATATAAAAGTATGTATCCTTGAGATCTATTGTTGTCCTAATCCATCACTTTGTATTTGTGGGACGACATGTTGAACTTCTAACCTTTCACTCCTGTTTTGTTGTTGTGGGTATTTGTCATCTTTCGCTGGAATAAGGAAGTGCACTGAATACATGTCTTTGCCCTTTTCATTGATAGGAACCATTCCTTTTGTCCCTTTTTAGTGTTGGCTATTAGGTGGCGCTGAAAGCACTACCTTTAAGCCAAAACTATTGTCACTAAAATAAGAGCTTTAACATAAAACCTTCAAATAGGGGCTTTGAATGATGGTCTGTAATGCTTTTTAATGCAGATGAAATTTGAGGATGGATTTGTGTTTGGTTATGTGTCCCACTCATTTAACTCCCAGTGTTAGGGAGAATTCTCAAAAATGTGCCAATTCCCTCCACCTTAGAGACACCCAGCAACTTTACTGGATTTTGAAGACTTGATTTTTTAACCTGGAGAGCGCAGGACCCTTTTCCCCACTCTCTTATGTATTTTAATGTGATTTTATACACTGTTTCCTTTAGGTTATGGAGTCTAACCAACTCCATAGGCATCATCTTTTACAATTGTGTCACAAAGCACCTTCAGTGCAGTACCACAGGGAAGTCTTCCAGATTTCCCAAGGTTTAAATACCTTCTCTGGGATCAACCACTCTTTCCCAGAGCAGTGAAGTGAAATGAACTTTACTTAGCATTGTACTTGCTAGACCCAGCACAACCTATCTTACAATAGAGTGCTGGAGGGGTTACTTAATATCTCCTGTGTCTAAATGCTCATGTAACATTTTTTATGTTACCATTTCCTCAATTGACTGGCTGGTGGCAGTGGTTTCATTTTGAACTACCTTGGATTGCATTTACCACAACCGTTCGCGGCTCCAGTAAAGTAACCGCGGGAGCCATCTTTTTCAAAATGGCGTACAGCCATCTTTGCTAAAATGGTTGCCGGTCTTTTTTCGCCAGGTCTTTGTAGAAAGGTCCTTCTAGAGTGTTTCTCTGTGCGCCAAACCAGGTTTGGTCTCTTAGTTCATTTCGCCTTTGGCAGGGTTTCTGAGAGAAACCCGCCTCTGGCTCCAGAGTGTCTGGGGTAGGCAGGAAGTGAGGGAGATGCACGAAACTCCCTGTGCTTAGTGTCCTAGGAGACCCAAATGCACCCTGTGGTGATTGACTGGCTGACTGTTCGGCAAGTACAGACAGTCTGCTGGGTGAGTGACAGCTAGGCTGGAATGAATAGGAGAGAACTGAATAAAAGGAGTCTTTTGGCTTGGAAGGCAGAGTCGACCACTGGACGAAGGAACTGAAGAAGAGCTTGAAGCGGACGCCTGTTGCAACTCCTGGACCGTTGATTTGCCCAGTGACGCCCCTTCTGCACTGACAACTTACCAAGTTCGCATCGACAGAGAAGCCCCTGCAAGGACGACTTCTCCCTTTGAGTTGGTTGGACCAATCAACTCCAAAGTAAGCCACCGGGACACCCATCTTGGAGCTGGTTGAATTTCCTCAGAGTTGCTGCAGGAACCGTATAGCCAGGGAGATGGACACCAGATCGTGTGCGTTACTTTTAAGCTGACCTAAAAGATTTTGGAAGCTCTTCCGGACTCCCACGAAGCAGGACTGACCGAGCCTAAGCCCCCCTCAGCAGAGTGTCCCAGAAGTAAGGACAGTCCACCATGACAGCCAGGAACCACGCTTATTGCCATTTGCTGTACTGCAAGGAGCTGAAACGCGAAACAGACACTGAAAGTAAAAGTTTGCCGGTTGCCAGTTTTGACAGTTCCAGTGCAGGAGTCACCCCCGACGCCCTCCCTCTTGTCCCCACAACTAAGGCCCAGGAACAGTGAGATCTGCAGAGCTGCACAGGAACAGAAGTCGTAAGCTGCATCTTTTCTTCTTTACCAAGGTACTGTAAAAGAAGTCTTAGAGAACTTACCTCTTTACTGTGGAAGTGCTAGTAATTTCTGCAACTCACAAGTCTAATCAGCTTGTGGCCCTACATTTGATTCTTCTTTTTATCAAAGACTCCTAAGAACTCGTGCAAAGACTTTTCCATTTACTTACCCGAAGTGCTGCATCCTATACAAAGACTTTTGCCCATTTACTTTGGCTTAGCCTATTTGAATTGAATGACTCTTCTAAGTGCTATCTGAAAGTATTTGCCCTGCTTAAGAATATTTATAATCTCTTGTGTTCTAACAACCTTTGCCTTTTACCAACTTTTTAAGAATGTTCTGAATGCCAACAGTAAGATATTGCTGTCCCCAGCACCCTTGTTACTGAAGTCACCTGTGGGTGTAGGTTGTGTTTGTGGGCCATCCCAAAAGGGTCTTGTTGGATTCAGAAACTCAGAGTGTACAGTACTGAAGTGTATTTGTATGTTACTAGTATATTGCTCCCTTCTAAAGAAGGCTTTATTATGGACTGATAAATACATTGTTTATGCAAGAAACCATGAGTGTAAGAGTTTACTTGAATACCTGTAATTGTGAATCTTTGTGTAACTCCACTACAGCTCACATTTCCCCTCTTGAGATAAGCCTGGCTGATCAACACGCTACCAAAACTGTAGTACAAGCTTATACCAAAGGTTGGGTTGCCTATACCTGTAGTCAAAGTTGTTAGTAGTGTTGCCAGAGGGTACTGCATTCAAACATTGCCCAACACCCATCTCGAAGTCAAAGCTGTATGATTTTCTGGCCATTCCCACCCATCTCTACCCAAAACCACACCCCTTTTGTATTCTTTACCTGCATTTGTATTGTGTGCCGAATTTGGCGGCCATTTTTACCTCCAAGGTCAGACCCACTCGCGACTACGTATGAGTTATGCAGGTCAGAAACATTTGTTACCTTCGCCATTCCGAGCCCCCACCAACGCTAAGCAGACCTACACGAAGCACTACAAGTGATATTACTGGTAAGCGCACATCCAGGGGGATGTCACACCTACCAATAGCCATGAATCACGCTTGCTTTAACATGTATATGCTTGTCGGTTCATGGTATAGCCGTCTCAGACATCCACACCATCTTTAGCATGCACGCTAAGGGTCTGCATGCATCTGTTGAACTTAAGAAATAATATTAGAACTTTTACTTCTCTGTTGGACTATTGGTGCTAAATTATGTTTTCTCTCTGTTGTATGTATTTGTATGTCTTGTTGCCAAATGCACACAACTTGTTCTGACCATGAATGTATTACATTTTTACCATGTATTATAGGGATGACCGCGATTTCGATATTGTTTGATCACAAACTTGTAATTTACTAACTTTAATAGTCTGCTTATTTGTTCGACATATGGCTTTCTATGGTTATCTGATTAACTTGTTTTCCCGGTGGATGGGATTGGAGGAGGTCATTGTGACAATTTGATGATTCTCAAACAATCTTATGAACTCTGATTTGACGTACTGACCTTTGGTATTAACAATCCGATGAAATCCGATGACTATATTACGCCCTGAAGAAGGACTTTCGATAGTCCGAAATGCATCAGCGATTGATACATCTGCACTTATTTCATAATCCATAAACCTAAAGCCATCTTTTGGCAAGCAAGAGGCTGAAAAGCATTACTTTCGAAAAACTATATGAAGCCCTTACGTGAGATATGGCAATACAACTGTACTATACATTTTACTGAACCACATGGTGGAAGTTAGGATGTGCAGCCCACACCGAAGGCTAGATTGCCTTGGTCCTTTTTTTGGCCACGATGTTAGTGATCTGTGTTTGCATTTGGTCGGTAGTATGTGCTTTTTTCAGCAAGCTAGTCATTTTCTTTTACTGAATCATGGTGTACCGAGGACAGGGTGCCTGGGCGTGAAGAGCACCCAGGCCATGCACTTCTTTCGTACACACTGCACAGGTGCTGCCCAGGGACGTCATTTCACCAAAATGCCAGGGGTAGCGGAAGTGACATCACACAACCCTTGACCCTCTGATGACATCACAGGAAGTGATGTCATTTGACCCCACCCCAAAGTGATATCTCAGGAAGCGATGGAACACGACCTTTCACCCGTTGACAAGACAGGAAGTGACATTACATAGCATTGTACACTACGAAAAATATGGTTACGATATCACTATAATGTGATGTACATTTCATGCAAGAATGCATCGCCATATGTAGCGTTAAGATCAGTGTGTAAAGGCACATATCATATTACAGTGAATGCAAGCAGACCATGACCAAATGATAATGTGTTATTATATAACATTTACGCTTAAGCGCTTTATATAGAAAAAATATATGTCGGTACTCATTTATCGACCTCAGAAGGATGAAAGGCTGAGTTGAGGTGATTAAGAACAGAACAAAATCAGTGACTCACCCCCTGAAGTGTGCCTGAAATAAACCTTTAATGAGTCTAGCAATTATTGTATAGAATTCCAGAAAGACACATTATTTGGTATTCCTATTCTTTCTTATTTAGGGTCAGTGCTGAACGTGTTAGACTTGTGGCACTCCCGTTCTTATTTTTCTTCTTTTTTTTTTTAAAAGTCCTGAACAAGAAAGCCAGCCACTCCAGGAGCTTGCATTACAAAAAACCGATATATATTTTTTCCCCTTTTTTTTCGCAAGTACGACCCCTAAATGACGTCCCTGGTGCTGCCCCCCAGTCACAGAGTCTCTCGTGGCCGGCACAGTCTGCTGAGTGAACTCGTCGGGTGATCGGGGCCCCGCGAGAGGCGGTTGTCTAGGAGGCACTCAATGGCTGCCCATCTTGCTTTACGTGGGTTGCGGAGAGCACAGACAGGGTGATAGATAAGCAGTCTGCCAGGCGGGTGGCCTGGACAGCCCACACCCTTCCTCCATCAGACGTCTCGCGAGAAACGATTCAAATATTTGCACGCAAATCCAACCCTCGCTTAAAAGCACAACAGATAAACACGTTTTCCTTGTATGCATGGTATATTTGGAAGCCTGTGTTTATCTAGGGCCTGGGCTCTATGAAACAATTCCATCTTCACGGGTTTATGAACACTGCAGACCTGCTTTTAAAAAGAGCGCGCTCTACTTTAATTTCTTACCATTTATGGACAAAGTAGAGCACAATGGGCATCCCGAGCTCCAGGAAGAGTTTAGCGCCCAGTTTAGCGCCCAGAAAACAAAAGGGTGAAACGTCCTCGCAAACACTGTCTGAAGCAGGAGTGTTCCCAGCCCTGCCTCATCATGGGGGCCCATTTTTATGGTTGAACAGACGAATCAAAACATACCAAATTGGACAGGACTGACGCCTGTGAGTATTATTAAGGCTTGTGCTTAGTTTGGGGTCATCCTGACAGTTTTCAGACTGTTAGACTGAGTTCTGCGATATGTTTTAGCATTTTTATTTTATTGTATATTAACATATGCCGACTGACGAGTAATCGTCAAAATCACAGAAAGGCTGCAACCCTTTTGGACCATGAAGTCCCGGCGGCCCCGTCACCTTACCAGTATCGGCACATGAATGACTTAATGGCGTGAAATCTCACTGGACTCCAGAATGCTCTGTTTATACTTAGACAACAATGTTACAAGGGTGCACAGTCAAGTGAGAAGAGTGTGTCAGGGGCACCGCAAAGCAAGAGGAGTGTGCAAGAGGCACAATAAATGGAAAAGGAGGTGCAAGTGTGCACAGCAAAGAGGAAAGAAAGGTGAAAGAGTAAACAAGAGCAGAGTAGAAAAGGCACAAGCGGAAAAAGGTGCCAGAATAAAGATACAAGGTGTAAAGAGAGGGGTCAGAAGACAGTGGTCGCACAGGTGAGGAGAAAAAAGCCCAGCTTTTTCGAAAGTCTCTGGCACTGCCCCTTGAAGGACTATGTGTTGAAGGGTACATCCTGACAAGGTGAATGTTTGTTTGATGTTTGAAAGAGAGGCCTAGACTTGGGGCAGGGAACCCCGAGAGGCCTAAACATGAACTGTCTTTGTTTGGAAATGGAAGGATTGAAGCTTGGGAAAGGGAACCCCAAGAGACATTGGCAACTTTATTGACTTACTGCAAGAACCCAACGTGGAAGGTTCCAAGGGCAACCCTTTTAAGTTGAACTATTTTTTTGAAACTGGCAGAACTACACCTGATCTTAAGGCTAACTGAAACCAGTCCTGGTCTGCATTTCTTTTTTTTTGAGCCACCGTTTTTTCTTTAAGAACCACAGAACACATTTTGTCTAAGAGTGAGGGCAAGCATAGGTTATCACACAGACAAATTTGGTTTTGGACTTACAGACATTGACGTCCTTTATGAACATCATTTGAGGGAACAACCCCCTTAGAGTTAGGGCCAGTTAGGTACTACACCACCCGAACACAGCTTTTCAATAAAGGTTTTTAAACTGTTGCTTTTGAGTCTGTGTCTCTCTTGATACCATGTCTGTCTCACAGTGTACAGGTCCCCAAATCTTAGTAGAAGTCTGCACTACCCAAAGGATTGGAAGAATGGCAGAGCAGCCAGGCTTATCCTATGAGGAGGATTTGAGCTGTAGGTAAGTACACTGAACTGAAAGTTATATTAACTATACATTTATTCTTATATACAGAAGGCAAGATAGGTAAATACTTATTTAAAATAACCAACACACATAGGAATCATTAACAATATTTTTCATAGGTGACTGATTCAGTAGTAGTTGCTTGCGCTTACATTTGTTACAGAAAATGACACTGACAGTTCTGCCGTATTACTGGTAGAGCCACACACTCATTTGTTAGAGAAATGATAATTTCATTCATTTAGTAAAGTCACAACAGACAGGTCTGTAGGAAGGAAAAGGATTGTTATTCCCAGTTTAGCAGTAATCTACTTTAAGGCTTCTAATGCTCGGCAGTCCAATCCCTAACTATCCAAGATTTCTTCAAAGTCAGTATAGGAGTGGAACAAAAGTCTTATGCAGCAGCAGAAAAGACAAGATACTTTAGTACTTTAACAAAAATGCTTAGCAAGATAACAAGTTATAGGGACCCTTCAAAGGACTTCCTAATGGAGCACACACTGTTAAGTCTGTACCAGAGGTATGGGTGGATACCCAAACACCTTGTAACGCACTCCAGTCACACCGTAGCGATTATTTGGCTCAAGGCAAGCTATTCCTTGAGCCACACAGTACCTTAAGGTGGATGATGGAAACACAGCTCAATTCTCTCCTGTGCAGCAGCAACAGACCTGGTCTCCTGATTCCTCGCTCCGGTGACAAAACAAGGACTTTGAATGGGATGTCACAAGAGCAGTCGCGAGAGAGGACCCTCAGCAAGGATTTCTTCGGTCTCCCACATTGGTCTGTGGTTTTGGCGCCTTTTTATCAGCTCCAACAATGAACTGTTACGGCCTGGTCAATCCGCCTCAATTCCGCAGTCCTACACTCTGGTGAGGGGACTCGGATGAGCGGGATCGTGCTTCTGGAGGTCCAATTGGAGCTCACCAACGTTCTGGGCAGATTCATCCACGCAAAGATGTTGCACTACAAATGGAATGGAGGTCTCCTTGTATTCGCTTTGTGCAGCCCAGGAAAGTCACAGCACCTCAGGAGAGGGTTCGATCTGCAGTTCGTTTTGTGACTGGTTGGTCCCACCAGCCAAAGGGAAGGAGCCGTCCTCTTCGGAGCCCCTCAATCGATAAGAAAATGGGGTCAGGACAGCAGTGGTCGCTTCACGGTTACTGGAAGCGTACGCAGGCAGCTCTGGTCGTTTTCAGCTTCAGATCTTCTGCTCCAGTGGTCGACTTGCCCTCTGCCTCAGGAACCTCACCTTTTATTCAACATTCCCATTCATTCCTCTGCAAACTCTCCATGCAGTTTACAGAAAGGGGCTGGTGGCGGTCCAATCAGAACAGCCAGTCGCCCCACCCCCCCCAGTGGGAACTGGTTCCATTCAGGAACGCCGACAAAGGACAGGGGAGTGTTAAACTTCTCCCCTGCCTCCTGCCTTCAGACACACTGGGGCCTAGGTGGGGACACCCAATGGTTCCCACCAAAGGCAAAACACATTCAGACCTCCCCCTCCCAGAATGTTACAAGGCTAAAAAAGGACAAGCATGCTCGAAATGGTGAAAAAATAAAGGAGCCACCATGTTAGAACATGGGTGACCCTTGTATGCATACCTGCTGCTGTGAATACAACCTGCTGTAAAAACAGCACACAAGTTGGTAGAACATGTCCACTGCCACCAGCCATAACTAGAGGGTTGTTACTGTGACTAAAAAGTCACTGGATCAGAGAAAAGGGGGACCATAGGTATCCCCTTAGCACACATAAGGAGGTGTGTGCTAATCTCCCATAAATTCAAGTTTTATGAAGGGTACAAAGTATCCCTCTTTCCTTAAAAACAGTACTCGTTAGGAAATATGAAATGAAAGCATCTCAAAGGGTAGCCAAAGGGTACGGCACATAGGGTGCTGTGGGGTGCAAAGGTTAACACAGATGCCTTCAAAAAGATATGAAGGAAAGCATGACTCTATAGAATAACTATAGAATAAGATAAAATGCAAAGAACAGAGTTTCCAAAGTCAGAGCAAATATGAAGGACGGGGGAAAAAGGCTTCCGACATTCAGGATAGAAAGAAAAAGGTCCAGAGGTCCAGCAAAAAGTGCTGGGGTCTCACTAGGGGAGGGGATTAAGCATAAAACTGAAATCTCTAACAGTAAGCAGACGTCCAACACAATTATCATCACTCGGGCAAAACTGTAAACAGAGAAAGCATCTCGAAGAGGCCTTAACCCCAAAGCTCAGACATCCAGTGCCCGACAAGTGTCTAGCCACAAACTAGAAACAGCAACTGACCAACACAAGTCCAACGAGAAGACCATCAGAGTCTGTACTGCTTCATGCTTTTACACTCGACAATACGCGCAGGGATCTTCAAGTCAATAGTGCACTTTGAACCATTGCACAACAACCCACTCCTGCCAGTCACCCAGAGCCTGAATATCTGCCAACAATTTTCACTACGGGCACCCCACCATCCACTGAGTCGCTAAGGGCCCTCTGTTAAATGTCTGTCACCTACTTCCACCCACCAACACCTTACACCTCCAATGCCGTGCTCCAACACCTTCATGTTTACACAGTGCCACCATCCAGCAACTTAAGTCTTCAGCATTCTTCAACACCATCAACCTCAAGCAAACTAGCAACTTAAGTCACCAGTACCCTCCTTCAACACCCCAACAGTGTGAGTCTCAATTACCCCCCTCAAACATTTTATATCTGCATTTAATGCATTTCAACTCTTACAACACATTACGTCTCAAACACTCTATCCCAACATCTGCAAGTCACTTGTGCAACATCGTAAGTCTCAAGTACCAGCCTCCATAACATTACATAGATGGAGGGGAAGGATGTATTGCAGGTCACAGTAATTGCAGTTTTAAAAACATTTTTTAAATGTAAACAGCAGCAGCAGCCTGACACCCCACCTAGAAAAGGCCAATTTTATTATTTTCTTTGGTCCTTTATGTCTTCCTTAGTGCCAGCCTCATCCACCTTTTAAACACTGGAACAGGACCTGAACCCATTTTGTATTGCATCCTCTTTTTCCAAAATCAAGCCTGTTGCCCGGAGCGATCCTTCCAAATGTATATTTATTTTGCTTGAGGAAGCAACAGATGGTTTACTTCAAAGGCAGAGGGCAACTTCAGGTAAATTATGTCATCTAGCATCTATCTACAGTGTGCCTGTGATGCAGCACTGGGGCACAACTCTCGCATCATAGGCCCAGTTGCTCACTGGATGTGCAAAGCAGACAAACACTGATGAGATTTGCGTTCATGCTGTGCTTTCACAGAGTACTGCAGGCTGCCCTCAACCATTCCTAGTTAGCTAGACCTAGTTCCCATACCTTTCCTGTTGCTACAGTACTGGGTATGAGCTGCACAGACAGCCCTGCCTCTGAACCCAACCATTCAGGCATTCTTCACAAATGGATTGCCAACCGGTTCGTGATGGCGGCTTCATTGTTTTTCCTGCATCTCTGTTATTTCTCCAACGAAGTCTAGATTACAGGTGAAAAAAGCTGTGGCACATTTAGCTGTATTTACAACCGCTTTTTTCAGGTGCAACACAGATATTTACTCTTGGCACTGTCTCTTTGTCCAGTGGCCCAGGGGTCGCAAGGACAGTGACAGGTCTAGGGGTAGCATATGTCTCTGCTAGCTATGCCCTATCTTGAGTAGCATTTCTTCATCCATCCAAATCAACCACACACCACCCCATCATTCTTCACTCGCACACACTGATAGCACAACATATTGAAATCATCCCTGCTTCCAAACCTTCCTAATTCGTCCTGGACTTATGTTCCACCTCTCATCAAGAAACAGACTACCGTCTAGCCAGATGCTGCTACCATAGTTATGGCCAGGGAACTATTTTTTACATGACTGAAGAGATGGCAATATTTGAATTAATAAATATATGTTCATCTATTTGATATTTGTCTTGAAATTGATTTGTCTGTTGTGGGTAAAAAAGCAGAGATGTTACCCATAAATGTTTTTAGGTCTGGCCCAATAGTGGCTTCATCAGTATAATGTGTTAAATACTAAGGCCCATAAAACTGATACAAAGACAATGCAAATCCCAAAACATTTTTGAAACAATGATTCCCATTGTGAAATAGTGTCAAAGTTGTGTGTACGTGGACAGAAAAGGGGTTCCTCTGCACATTCTCTACACAGTCTCATGCCAGTATCACTTAAACTTATCCAATGCTCTTTTCAACATGCAGCTATTCTACGGACCCCCCTCCTTGCTCCGATCAGATAACCTGCATTCATTGATTACTGAACACACCTAAAAACTCATGTATTCACCAACGTATTTAACTTGTTTCTGTTTCATCACCTGCCATTGGAGAAGAACCCTGATGCTGTTCCTGGTGGCATGTTGGAACTAACCATAATCTTAAATGAAGAAATAAATAGCTAATGTAATATACATATGAACAACAAAATCTAAGTAGTGTAATCAAAGCGCTATAGTGCTGAAAGAGCAACTCAACCTAATTCTTGTAAATCTTTCATATGCAAAGACGATTAAAAAAAATCATTGTACACTTGTTGCAGGAGTGTTGCAATTTATTTTTAACGGGTATTAGGTTACACAATGCACGTTTCGACCCAACACCATAGGTCTTCTTCAGGGCTATGAGAACCCAATTATCAGCCATCAAAATAGTTTATAATGAACCAATGAACATGTACAAAACATAAGTATCAATACATTACCCAATATAGGAATGGTCAAATTCAAAATGATTGTTGTTTTCATAAGTACATTCTTTGATGAGCACATCGAGGGACCTACATGGGTTTCAGAGGTTATGGAAAAAGACAATATGTGTAAAAGACTATCATTATTTGGTTTAATCATAAAACATAATTAGACACCAAGCAGCACCATCACAATCTAGTGCTGATTTCAATGTCCAGTGACTCACCAATCTGCTAATTGTACAAAGTGCACGTGTCCACCACCACTACAACCAATCAAAATACCTTTTGTGAGTGTCCCAGCCTCTTAGGGAGAGGGACAATCCCAACAATGGAACATATGAAGCAACCTAATTCTATCATGGTTTACATCCCGAACTGTGTATGCAAGCTAAGACCGTCTGATATATTACCTTATCTTATAATGGAGATCAGCAGGCGCTCAGTTCAGGTTTTGCCAGCTATGGCGAGTGCTTCAAAACCACAATCCTTTGTAACCAGTCCTTTGTAACACTGGCTGCATGCTGCACCTCCCGGCTACCTTGTATATAATGCATCTGTATATTACCCCTGTAAATGTTGTACATAATTTATATAGGTTTATGTATATATAAGTGTAACCTCTAAGTACCTGCTGTAACACTTTCTTTTTTTTTTTTATAACATATTTTATTATATTTTGTGCAAGAAACAACAAGAAATCAACAAAACTACAAGACTACAAGACTTTGCATACGGCTGGCAGGGTAGCCTGGACGAATATACTGGAGGACATAGGCAAGCATAGCAACACATGTGAAATAAAGTATATGAGCAGTTGAGGTGGCAATCAGTTCCTGGATAGTCATATTACGTGAAAATGCCCCAAAGCATGGTGTTAGCAGGCATGGATTTTGCGGGACTGCACGCCAATGCACAATGACGCTATTGCAGTAGATTTACATTGTTTGTTCCCATCTTCCCCAAATCTTGTCCGCTTTGCCCGGACAACCTCTGGCTTGATAGACTCTGCGTTCCATTAAAATGATTGCATCCACATCCGATAGCCAGTGATCATATTTCGGGGTGTTTTCTGAACCCCATAATTGCGCGATGTTCCTTTTCGCAATTCCTGTGGCAGTTGACACAAGTAGCTTTTCGAATCGTGGCAGTTCTAGGTCGTCTGTAATACCTAGGAGCATGAGTTTAGGGTCCGTCGGAACTGGGCGGGACATGGCCCTAGAGAGCCTTGCGCTACATTTATGCCAGAAGCGTTGTATGCGTGCACACTGCCAGAGGATGTGGTAAAAGGATCCTTCTTCTTGTTTGCAGCGTAGACACTTGGGGTTGGTCGATTTACCCCAATTGTAGAGTGTTATTCGAGGATAATATATCCGATGTAGTATTTTAAGCTGTACCAAACGAATCCGTGCCGAAATTGCGCATTCTCTAGGATACATTAGGATTTCAATCCAGTCTTCCGGTAATATGGGGCCAATGTCATTTTCCCACTTCGTCTTCAGGGTCAGAAGTTCTTTCGTGCCGAATGAAGAAATAACATTGTACATGGTAGACGTGACTTTATTGTTCACCTTGTCCATTACTATATTTCTTTCAATAGGTGTGCATTCCGACATGTCCACAAGTTGGGCTCTGTGTGCGACAAGTGCGTGTTGTAGCTGTCTGTGGTGATACTGTTCAGATTCCGGCAAGCCATGTGCCGCAGCGAGCTCGGGGAACTGCGTCAGCCGGTCGTTTACGATTATCTGTTGGATCGTCTGTATGCCAGCTACGACCCAGGCTGGCCATTTCGGGAGGTTGGCAAGATTCGAAAGGTGAGCATTGTTCCAGATGGGCTGGAGTGGGGTGATTTTATTGTCCCAACCCAAATGTCTGTGTATTTCTTTCCATACCAGGGCTGTGTGTACTGCTATCGTGTGTGCAGGCGGGTGAGTTTGTTTGCAGTAGAGACTTTCGAGTGGGGACATTCCATGTCTCGCCGCTAGTTCGGCTCTTATGTGAGGGATGCTCGGGTCCCCGTGTAGAATATCATTGATTGTTGCCATCTGGGATGCCCAGTAATAAATCTGGATATTCGGGAGCCCTATTCCCCCTTCCCAAACCGAACGTTGGAGAGTGTGGAGGGCAATTCTCGGGCGCTTCCCACCCCAGAGGAGTATACGTGTTGTGCTATTTATACTGTGGAATTCTGCAGCGGGGACGTGGAGGGGGGCATTCTGAAGAACATATAAAAAGCGGGGTAGGGCCAGCATCTTGAAGAGCGCTGCCTTTCCTAACAGTGTCAACGGGAGTGCCTGCCAGTGGGTTACATCTTGCTTATATCTTTTAGTAAGTGGGCGTAGATTTTGTTCTACATAGTTATTTAATTCATTGGCGATTAAAATACCCAGGTATCGGAACTGTTTGGTTTCAACCTTATATGGGGAGCCCGCTGTCGGAACGCAGTCCATCCCTTTAACCGGGAACAGCACAGATTTGGACCAATTTACTTTAAGTCCGCTAAAGGATCCGTATTCTATTAGGATTTGCGTGACCACAGGGCATGAAGAGGCTGGGTCGCCCAGGTATACTAGGAGATCATCTGCATAGAGGGAAACTATCTTCACAGCCCGGACCCCATCGAAAGCCAGTCCATGCGGAAGAATCCCTCAGGAGGACTGCTAGTGGTTCCATTATTAGTGCGAACACCATCGCCGAAAGTGGGCAACCTTGTCTGGTTCCCTTCCCTAGTCGGACAGTGCGCGACGGCCACCCATTTACTTTAACCTCGGCTATTGGGTTCTTGTATAGGAGTTGCACCCATTTTATGAACGGTTCTCCGAAGTGCATCCTATGCATTATGGCCCATAGCGCCTCCCAGTGAACAGAGTCGAATGCTTTCTCGAAGTCTATGGCCAACAGAGCCAGAGATTGCTGCAGGGCCGGGGCTCTTTCTAGTGCCAAGTGTAATCTGCGAATGTTCATTCTGGTCGACCGCTGGGGCATAAAGCCACATTGGTCCGGGTGGATCAGTGATGTGATGACTAGTTGTAATCTGTTGGCTAGAACTTTGGCCAAAATTTTTGCTTCGCTATTGATAAGGGATATGGGACGATAGGATGTGCATTCTTCTGGGGGTTTGCCTTTTTTAGGGATCACTATGATGGTAGCTTTGCGAAGGTCGGGTGGGAGCTCATTCTGGGTTAGAGAGTGTTCAAACACCTTGAGCAAGTGTGCGGGTATGTCCAGATGTTGTAGTTTTTTCCAAATGTCAATCGGGAACCCATTCGGGCCCGGAGTCTTGCCGGCCTGGAGTTGCATAATGGCAGTTGATATCTCGGTAGTAGTGATTTTACTATCTAGGGCAGTGGTCTGGTCTGGGGTGAGTGTTGGGAGAACGATATCATCTAGTATGGTACTATCCACAGTATCGGTGGGGGGTTCGTAGAGGTTCTCGTAGAACTCAGCAAAGCGTTCAGCGATCTCTGCGTCGGCATGGACTAGGTTTGCGTTTAGGGTTCTGATGCATTTCACCTTCGATTGTCCTTCATCACGTCTTTCCAGCCACGCAAGCAGTTTGCTTGCTTTGTCGCCTGTTTCATATACACGCGCCTTCATTGCTGCGTGTGCTTTCTTGGCGCAGTCCAAGGATAAGTTATGCAGCTTCCTTTGTGCCAACAGTAGAGCCCTGTTTGACTCCGGGGTGTCATTGGCAATGTGGTCCAGTTCCTTGGATGTGACCTCGGATTCAGCTTTGACGATTTTTTTGCGCTGTTTCTTCTTCTTATGGGACGTCCACGATATGATTTCTCCGCGGAGGACTGGTTTGTATGCCTCCCATAGTGTATTGGGGTTATCAACTGAGTCTATATTAAGCTCAAAGTAGTCGGAGGTGGCGGTCTCTACCATCTCCTGAAATTCAGGGAATCCCAAATAGTAGGAATTTAGGCGCCATGAGGGGGGTGGTCTCGGTCTGGCCGTTTCCAGCTCCAGCAGCAATGGGGAATGGTCAGAGATTCCTCGGGGAAGGAAGGATGCATTGTTTATTTGGTGGATACTTTGGTGTGGGAGGAAGAAGTAGTCTATCCTAGACATCGAGGCGTGGGCCCCCGAGTGGAAGGAATATTGACGAGTCTGTGTATTAAGGGCCCTCCATGCGTCACAGAGGCCCATTGCCGACACAAAGGAGGCCAGTTTGGTTGTGGTGGCGGGATTCCTGGTTCTTAGGTGCGTGCGATCAAGCGTATAGTCCATGACCTCATTGAAGTCTCCCCCTATCACCAATGTGTCTGCAGTTCTCGTTGCCAGGATGGGGGTGATTTCGTTTAGCAGATCTTTGAGGAGAGCTGGCGGGGAGTACACTGCCATGAGTGCTAGTGTTTGGTTCCATAGTGTTGCCTGAATGAATGCATAACGGCCTCCTCTGTCCAGCAACACGTCTGTGGTCACTAGCGGAAGCCTCTTGTGGATTAGTACGAGGACCCCTCTCGCTCCCATAGAAAAGCCTGCGTGTACCGCAGTGCGGTAATTAGATCTTTGAAAAAATTTGCATGTGGTTCCGGCCAGGTGTGTTTCGGTCAATATGGCTATGTCTGGGGAATGTCTATTTAGATGTTGCAAGACTAGCCGTCTTTTGATGCTGGCACCCAGTCCGTTCACATTCCATGCCAGGAGTTTAAGATTACTTTGGGTTGCAGTGTTTCGGGTTGCCATTGTCAATGGGCAATTTGTTTACACAGATATATTTCCTTGGTTGCATGCGCAATATTTCCGTCGTATTCGATCCGTATAGCATACTCGTCTTGCCTCTGTATGTCAAACATTGAATAACTATAAGAAACCCAACTCCCCCCTCCCCATACTCCACCCACAACTGAAGCATTGTCGACCCAGTGTTAACTTTTAAACAATTTAACAATAGTCTACATCTGCCTGCCTCGTGGCAATCCGCGTCTCGGGCACAGATGTGCCAGTTGTTACGCCCCGGGGGGAAGACACAAGGCAGGGTGTTGGAACTCCGCTATGTGGTGTTCTGAGTTCGTTTGGTTTGGTGTCCAGGGGCTGGGGGGGGCGCTGTGTGGGCGGCCGCCAGCCGGAATTGCTATCCTAGTCGCATTTACAGTGTACAATACAGCATCCCTGCAGGGTCATAGTGGTGGCCTGGATATCCCAGATATTAGTGATGTCTACTAAGCTTCTGCTTGTTGTGGGACTCCGTCCTGTTGTTGTTGCTGCGGTTCCCGATCAGGCGGTCGGTCAGGGCGCGGTCCATTCCGTTCTCTCCCTCCTCTCCCGACAGTGCTCCAGTCGCCGTCTATGTGTCTTTCAGCCCAGCTCCACGCCTCCTTGGGATCAGTGAAGTGGACTGTCATGTTCTTGTGATATATTTTGAGTTGGGCAGGGAATATTAGCCCGTATTTGACTCCCATTGCTTGCAGGCGTTTTTTGAGGGGATCAAAGGATTGGCGCGCTTTCTGTACTTCTCTGGTGAAGTCAGGGAAGAAAGCAATCCTTGAGCCATTGTATGTAATAGTCCCTTTGGACCTCGCCAGTTGCAGTACTGTGTCCCTGTCTCTATAGTTTAGAAACCTCACAATGACTGTACGTGGTGGTGCTCCTGGAATGATCTTGCCTGTGGGGATGCGGTGGGGGTGGGCTCGCTCGATGGAAAAGAATTTGGAGAAGGATTGTGCGTCATATATATCCGCAAGCCACCCTTCAAGAAAAAGTTCCATGCAATCTCCTTCTGCTTTCTCCGGAATACCCAGTATGTGGACGTTGTTCCGTCTTGATCTGCCCTCACTCTCATCGGCTCTCGATTCCAGGAGCTTTATGCGTGCCAACATGCCGGACATCTGTCGGTTCACACCGCGAAGGTTGTCCTCCGCTTCGGAGATCCGCATCTCCGCTTCCCCAGTACGAGAGGTCAGCTTCTGTAGATCATGTCTTAGCAGGGATACATCCGCACCAATGCTGTCCATCTTTTTCTCCATGGAAGTTCTAGAACTGGCAATAGCACCCATTATGTCTCTGAGGGAGATACTATCCTCCATGGGGTCTGAGTCCTGTTGCGTTGGTCTTTCCGGGGAGCGGGTGAGTGGCGTAGTTACGTATTGTTCAATCCGGCTTTGAGTGGAGGTCTTCCTAGGCTTATCTTTCCCCATTGTAGGTGAGGTGGGGAGGTGGTGGCAAAGGTTCACCCGGGAGAGGATGCTCGTTAGAGGGCAGGGAAGCAAGTATTGGTGTTCAATAGGCAGAAGAAATGGTTATGGCAGGCTCCACTGATGGCCCTTCGGGAGAGGGGCATCCACAGTCCATGTGCACGCAGCTGGACACGTGTCGGGGGGAAGCCCACAGATTTGGGTCTGGTTCGGTCGGAGGGCCGGAGTTCTGTGCACCGCGACTAAGTGGGTGCTTCTCCCAGTACCGCTTTGAGTGCGTTGAATCGGTTCCGAGGATGTGTTTGGCGGGTGATCACCCGCGGTTTGGGTAGGCCTGTGGGCTTAGAGGTAGTAAGGCCTATCTCTCCGGGGTTCGGAGTTTCGCTCAGGAGCTGCGACACACACGTCGGGCCCAGAGCGTGGCGTTTGCACATATGTGGCCAGGAAAAGTCTCACAGGATGCCAGGGTCGAATCCCCCGTCTCCCCCTCTCCTTACCGCTTGGCCCGAGTCCTCAGCGAGCGACCGGGAGGGTGATCAGGAGTCGCCGTCGGAGCTCAGCGGGTGCTTGACTGGGACCGGAGCGGCTTTGTCCCAGTGATCCTCTGGTGGGGCCTGTATCGTGCCGCGCCCGTATCAGGAGGTGTGGATCACGGCGGGGGAGGCCGCCTTCGTATTGTTGGAGCTGCCGGCTGGCTTCTCACCCCTTCAGGCGAGGTGACGGTATGGTTTCCCACAGGCTCTCGTACGTCGCAGCCAGCGCGTGGGAGGCCGCGCTCACTTCGCAGTTTCCCGGGGTGGCCGTAGTTTCAAGGATTCTCAGTCTCTGCCTCCCTCGCCCTCAGGCGGCCATCTTGGATGTTGGTAACGGTCCGCAATTTGAGTGCGCTGAGGGCTATATCTCGCAAAGCCCGCACCGATTCGGGTCCGCGATGTTCCGATTCGAAGCAGCAGGATTTCAGACGTCGCTGTAGTATTTTAGGGCTTTTTATCTATAATTCTAGTCGCAGGATGGATGTAGGATTAGGCTGGCGGCCGGGAGCAGCGAGGAATCACGTCCTCATCCTACGCCTGCTGGCCACGCCCCCTGTAACACTTTCTTGTAACCACCTTTCTAAACATGCGCCCTGATGCCCGTGGGCAGGCTGCGCAATACAAATAAACAAATACAAATACAAATACAATAGTCATTGAAGGGAATATGTCTTCCCACTATGTCCTGTAATTGTATAGTGCAAAACGTTTTTCAAAAATACTATATACTTCAATACCCGAAACAACCCTATAGTATGTATAGTATGTTAGCCAGAAACCAATCGCATCATGTGACAAACATCGCAATCCTAGAATAGTATTCTAACCAGAGGGCGTCACTTTTGTGAAATGTCAGCCATTTTTCTTTTTCTGTCAAAACGCTTTGCAAAATGTGTTCTATGCTTCGAACTCACACGGTGCGAGGCCACGGCCTGAATGCTGAAATACTAACACAGACAGGAATGTCAAACTATGCAGAAATGCATTGTTTTTCTCTCTCACCAAGTCCTTGAAGCCGAGCAGAAGCTGCATCTAATCAGTAGTCCAGGTGCCGGCCTGTCTTGGAAACACTATAGTAAAAGGCAGTTAAACCATGAATTATATTCTTCTACAGGTGTTCCTTCGCGGAGAGTGGTATTTTCTGCTTCAGAACTGTCTGACCCTTAGCTCATGAACCGAGACACAGATAACGTGCTAAGGAATGTTTCTCTGCTACGAACATGATATCTTCCCGAGCTAAGAGCTCCATGTTCCCCATAACTGAAAGTTGTCTCTGCTGCTACTGCTAGAATAACTAGGTTTAGACTGAATGAAAACTTGTCATAACGTGTCATATTGTCATGACTGTCGATCACCGAACCCTAGCCTGAATGACACGTTTATGGGCGGATCAAATTGCCTTCGTAAAGATTGTATGTGATGTATATATATTGTCGCTTGAGCGTTGCTCGCTCTCTTGCGTCCCATGAGGTCTGGGAACACACGCGAGACGTTGAGAACCAGTCGGCCGACTGAGATACTTTGAAATAAACCAGACTTGTTTGGAAATCGAACCTCGTGTCTGTCATGTCACTGAAGTATATGGTTATTATGCCTTAGTTTCCATATGCAGTCTTTATGGCCTAGCAAATATGGCGCCCGAACAGGGACCCTCCCACTTATGCTCCATCGTATACGTTGAGTTTGAAGAAGGCCAAAACGAGTCGAGGAGGAAGCTGTCGAGTCGGGATCAAAAGGTGTTCGGGGCGCCCCTGTAGAAGTGATAAGACTCCTCCGCAGATCTGTACAAAGCTGATCCCTGATCAAATAGCAGCGCCAAGAGAGCATCGAGGCGAGGGTCCTGGAACAAGGCAGTCACAACGTTTCTTGGTTGCATCTGTATACGGACGAATTGCGTCCCGAGTGACTAATTGGTTGATCAGGGGTGAGTCGTGGCCCGATTCTTAAACGTCCTGATATTGGTTTAGAGTTGCTCTTGCAAGATCAAACGCTCTGGGTAAGAAAAGGGTAAGGATTAACCATGCCTGGGGAATTGTCTTCCTGTCTAGTGAGATTCTTTCACTGTGGTAGACAATCTTTGGAAACTGGCCAGGTTGCGCCACCCGAGGGGTCACCGGCACATGAAATGTACATAAAATACGGTATAGGGGCAAGTGTTTAATGTGATTTGGCATAGGCAGACCAGACGTGTATCAGATCTTCAGTGGCCTAATAATAGGAGCTTTGAATTAGCATGTATAGAACACCTAGAATCAGTATTGCTACGCAAAAAGGCCCGACCAGCAGCGTTCAACGTTGAGAGACTGGAGGAAGGAAGCCAATCTCTGTCTGAGAAGTAGAGAGAAACACGCGCGCAGACATACAACAAATGTAGAGAAAGCGCTAGAGCATGATCAGCATCAGCAGACAGAAGCCATTAGGAATATGGACAGGGCTTTCCAATTAGCTGTACAGAAAATATATCCTCAGCAAGATTTGCAACCATCAGATGAACTTATAAACAAATATTGAATGAGCGAAGAAATGAACATCACAGTACTGACCCAGTTCCACCTCCTCCGTATGTACCTTCCATTCCCGCTATTCCAGCTGCACCAGCAGTAAGCAGTTCCTCTCCCCCTGTGCTGGTGACATCATTTCCTCCACCGCTGCCAGAGCATGAGTTAACCGCTTTAGTAGGCAGTTCTACTGAGATGGGGCCTGCGCAAGGAAGCAGTAGACATACTCGTTGTGCGGTTAGCAAATTATGGAAAGAAAAACTGAAAGTTTGGGCAGAAACATATATTGATTGTGATGATGAAGTAGCTGTACAAAGTTCCATATCTGACCACAGAGGCCTTGGTGAACAGCAGGTATTGTTAGAATGCCTGGGGAATTATCTTGTGAAAATGTGGAGCGATTTGACCGATAGAGTGGTACCGCAAGAATTGCGTGATTTGGTTGTCCTTTCGTATTTGCAAGATAATGCAACGAAAGTATGAGAACTTGTAGGCTGAATATTTGAGTTTAAGCACAAACTTGAACAACTGCATAAAGAATTATTGAAAAAAGGTAAACCGCATATGTCCAGCAATGATTTTTTCCGCCGCTGAAACCTGCTAGTGAAGAGATGAGAATTTGAACGCGAGATGTGCTTAGATGGATTACAGATGCCACCATTTCCCCAATGCAAGTGCTTGATACGTTTAGTCAGTATACACCAGAAATGCAGAACAAGGTATTACAGGTCATGGTAGAGTACTTACTGGATGAATGTATGAAGAATAAGATATGTTCTCCTGCCGATTTGATGACAATTTATAAAAGAGCATTTTTGCCTGAAACTGGAACGACTGCTTTTTCTCTCGATTTAGCTTTGTTGCTTAATAGACGAACTAATGTAGAATCGCCCAGTTTGCAATTACCCATGAGGGAAGTGCCTCCCACGTTTGTCCCGAATGTAGAAGTTGCTGCCTCTGGAGGAACTCCAGCGCGAACTATAGAAGATCATCATATTGCACAGTTTGTGCATGTCCCTTTTTCGAAGCAAGAGGTAAATACTATAAAGCAGACGATCCCTGATATTAGGAAAAGCCGGTCAGGATTTTATAAAGAAATTGAATCGGTTTTGAATTCATCTGTTTTTACATTGAGTGACATTGATTTATTGTTTCCCGTGATTCTTCCTGTAGACATATGGAAACAGGTTATAAATATAAACGGCGCGCCGATATTAGGTGATACATGGGAGAATTTGACTAGAATTGATAGTGAGAGAAAGGCTGGAGAAAAGCCACCCCAAGTTATGTTGGCCTTACCATTGCAAATAGTAGAGAAATTGAAAACTTTGGTACCCGAAAAAAGAATAGTTTGTGATAAATTGATTGCTTGTTTGCAGGGCAAAGAGGAAGGAGCGACAGATTATTTTCATTGATTTGAAGAAGTATTTGCAGATTTTAGTGGTCAAGATTTAAGTACTGAACCTGGGAAGCGATTGTTGATAAGTTTGTGCGAGGGTTGCTCCCGAAAATTCAAAGTTTAATAATGACATCTGGAAATGCATGGCAAGCAAAAACACAAAGTGAAGCATTACATATGGCCCAGTATTATGAGAATAGAGTAAATTCAGAAAAGGACAAGGAACTGAGGGACAAAGGGAACTTGAAAACAAGAGTATTATTGCAGCAAGTAGCAAACAATAATAGGGGTGGTAGGAACGCACCATCTAGAGTCCAATTTTCATTAGCATCCAACATGCAAGGTGGTCCAATAGGGATTAATCAGTGTGCATATTGTAGACAAGAAGGCCATTGGCGAGCACAGTGCCCGCATATACAGAATCAAAATGTGACTTTACCGAGAAGACAGAATAGAGGTCGCCCGGGAATACAAGGACAGAATAGAAACCACAATTTCAGGAGAACCAGGGTAATCAGAATCAGAACCAACAGCGAAACAGTACAAATGGTGGGAATATTTTTGACAATCAGTCCAATGCATATTACTCTGGCGCCTTTACATCTGACGATGTACTGTTCTACTAGGACAGCCCTAGACAGAGGATGGAACCAGTATCTATTCCCGTAGACCAGAAAGGGCCCTACGTAGAAATGAAGGTTGGGTATAGGGAACACATTGTTTAAGTGGACACAGGTGCACAAACATTTTCAACTGACCATCAGCGGGTTCCAAATATACCACTGTCAGGGCATAAGAATGTCTCAGTAGGGTTCTCAGGTACACAAGTAATTAGTCCAGTGTCACAACCAGTACCTATAACACTAGGACCATTCACTGAATCTTGCCCATTTCTTTTGACGAAAAATTGCGGGGAAAATCTTTTGTGATTAAATTTGTTGAAAAAACTGAATGCGGTCCTTTATTGTTCTCCTGATGGTGTATTTGACGATTTCGTCACAAAAGGCTCCTGTATCGCAATTTTTATCTAAGCCATTACTGACTGAATTAAGTAAAGTACCAGCTTGTATATGGGCAGTGAACGACAATGATGTTGGTTGTTTGAAAGTAGAGCCAATGAAAACAGTTTTTAAAGAAGGAATTACATTGCTGCGTACTCCGCAATATAACATTTCGGCCGAAGGTGAGAAATCATTGAAATGCATTGTATCAGATTTGATTAAAAGAAACGTAATTGAAGAAAATTCTGGTAGTACTTGCAATAGTCTGATTCTTCCGGTTTACAATAAAGGAGGTAATGACATACCGTACCGTTTCATAATTGATTTGAGCAGAGTGGAAGAGTTGTAGATCCGCAATTTCCATTAGTCCCGGATGTGACTACAATTTTGACTATGATTCCAGCATCAGCATCATATTTTAGTGTTGTAGATTTGAAGCAAGTGTTTTTTAGTATTCCAGTGCATCCAGATAGCAGATATTTATTTGATTTTACTCTAGAACGCTCATTTACACGAATTCCACAGGGCTACACTGAAAGTTTGAGTATTTACAGTAGTGCATTAAAGGAAAAACTAGATATGTTAAAATTACCAGCAGGTTGCGTTTTATTACAGTGCATAAACGATTTGTTGATAGCAGCAGACAAGAAATTTTTTAAGAAAGTACAGTTGCACTATTGACACATTTAGCAGCGCATGGACACAAGCTTTGCTAAATAAATTCCAGTATAGTCAAAAGAAAGAGGCCTACTTGAGCTACCTCCTTTCGAAGGAGGGAAGAAGACTGACACCAGAAAGAATAGAAACCATCTCGGATATGCCCATTCCAAATACGCAGAAAGAAGTCGGGGCTTTAATTGGCATGGCTTCATATTGTAGGCAGTGGATCGCTAATTTTTCTAGGATTGTGAAACCGATAGTGGCATTGACAAGGAAAGTTGTTACCTTACCTTTGCCATGGAACATGGAATGTCAAGAAGCTTTTGACCTGCTCAAAGCTGCATTGTGTTCAGCTCCAGTTTTGGGCACGCCAAATTACAACAAGAGTTTTAAGTTATTTGTGCATGAAAATAATGGATGTGCTTTGGCTGTTTTGACTCAGGAACAAGGAGGGAGAAATAGACCATGCGGCTACTTCTCTTCCATGTTGGATCCTGTTGCATGTGCTTTGCCGCGCTGCTTGCGAGCTGTTGCTGCAGCCGCTGAGTCAGTAAAACAAACCGAGGGAACGGTTTTAGGTCATGCTTTAAACATTACGGTACCTCATTCCGTGGACATTCTTTTAAATAGAACGCAGATGCAACACCTTACATCAGCCAGGTTAACGAGATATGAAATTGTCCTGTTTGCACCACATATCCAAATTATGAGGTGTTGCGCTTTAAATCCGGCCGAGTTAATGAACAATTCCCCCATGATATTTTAATGGTTACTGAGCAAGAGACAAAAGGAAGAATTGATCTAACTGATACCCCACAGAAAGAGCCAGATGGAGAACTGTTTTGTGACGGTTCTTGATTTAAATAACCTGATGGTACATCAACTGCTGCTTATGCCATCACTACACTGAAAAGTATTGTAGAAAACAAAAGAATCCCATATAACTCAGCAGAAGCTGCAGAGATAATAGCGTTAAGAGCATGTGAAATTTCTGCAAACCTTAATGTAAACATAACACTGACAGTCAGTATGCCTTTGGGGTGGTACACAATTTTGGTCGATTATGGGCTGAAAGAGGTTTCCAGACATCACATGGAACCAAAATCCAACATGGCACTTTGATAGTGAGACTGTTGTCAGCACTTAAGCTTCCCAAACAGCAATAATGAAATGTGAAGCACATAAAGTAACATGTAACGTTGGAAAGGGAAACGCATTTGCAGACAGAATTGCGAAACAAACTGCCACCGATTTACGCACGAAAATGTATGTTGAAAAAATAAAAGAAATATCCTGCATGATAGAGAATGGGATTGGCACAGTTAAGGAAATGCAAGCAGAAGCTACTGTAGATGAAACAAAAAAACTGGTCTGAGGGTCCAGAAGAATTAGATTCTGAAGGATGTTGGGTAGACAAATAGATGGATGTTCCCAAATGCCTATGTAATGGCAATGGTCACCATGGCCCGCAGTCCAACACACATGTGCCAGGAAAATGATTCAACATCTGGATTCTGTATGGCAGAATCCACACATTAGAAAAACTGCTGAAAGACTGGTTCAAAATTGTATGACTTGTTTACAACATAACATTGGAAAGGGAACAGTGACGCCAGTAGGAAGTTTTGGCCCCCCCTTTATGCCGTTTGAAGTCATCCATTTTGATTTCATAGAAATGGAAAGGTGCCAAAACTACAAATATGTCCTTGTGGGGGTTTGTGCATTCTGCAAATGGGTAGAGGCCGATCTCCTGAAAGATTGTACAGCTATGTCCACAGCTAAAGTCATGCTAAAAAGAGTACTTTTCCCGTTTTGGGTTAGCCAGTGTCATATGGTCAGATAACGGTGCACACTTTATTGCAGCCGTAATATTGCACATTTGTGCAGGCCTCCAAATTGACAAACTATTCCATTCGGCCAGACACCCGATGAGTGCCGGTTTGGTGGAACGTCAGAATGGTATCTTGAAAAATAAATTGAGTAAGATATGTGAGGGGAGCAAGTTGAAATGCATAACAAAGCTAGTGGTAATGCATCAGGCCATGAGAACAGCTGTACAGGTGAGGACTGGTCTCTCCCCCTTACGAAATCGTGATGGGGAGACCAGCGGATGTTTGGCATGCCCCTCAGCCGAAACGGCTGAGGGATATAGAATACCTGTTGCTTATTAATTATTGTAAACAGTTAACTCAAAACTTGCGTTTAATTCATCAGCAGGTGCAGGAGGCTCTTCCTGTCAGATATACTGGCCTAGGACATTGTCTGCAACCTGGGGACTGGACATTAAAATTTTGAAAGAAAATCTTCACTCGCACCGCGATGGAAGGGGCCCTTCCAGGTATTACTGGCTACGCAGACTGCAGTCCGAGTGGACGGGCGCAGACACTGGATCCACCCAACACATACAAAAAGAGTTTATTTTCCTTTGCCACATGAGAAAGAGATTGATGATCTGGATGTCGAAAGAAATACAGCTGCACCTGATCACAAACATACCATCGCCAGATCTCTGCCAGAAGTGCTTCCTAAGCCCGAGAAAGGGCCTGGGGAGATTGCAAAGAAGATCGAAAGGCCAAAGGTGCCTCAAGCTTGTCCAGCCGCTGCCTTATGCATTGCAACGCAAACTGGCGCTGATCCTGCATCTGGAAATGAGAGTGCACTGTTCATCGATCATACTGTACCTAGAGCTAGAAGGTACAATCTACGTTCACGAAATCGGAAGTGATCAGCGTTTTGTTTTGCCTTTGCTCCCAACATGGATGAAGTGGGAACGGAGGCCTAGGGAAAAGGAGAGTATAAGCTGTATCAAGCTGTGTTAGGGAGAATTCTCTGTAAAGGCTAATTTCCCAAACCTAGTGAGTCCCCCAGCAGCTTTGCTGGATTTTTGAGGTTTATTTTCTTTCTCCTGCTAAGAGTGAGCCTCTTTTCCTCCCACTCTTAGACATGATTTGAGGTGTTCCTTTGACTTTGAATGTGTTTTATAGGCTATGGGGTCCTTTACCCCATAGGGCTTCATATGTTTTTGGTATATGGGTTACACAGCACCCTCTGTGCCGTAACCCAGGGGTGTCGTAGTGACCCCCAAACAGACTCCATACCCTGAGACTGACTACCGTCTCCCAGGGCATGTAAAGTCACCATTGGCTTTACTAGTCTCAAATTGTGAACAGAACCAGTACAAACCATCATATTGTGGACGTACTGGTCGATTGCCCAGGGGTCTGTTGTTCGAGGGGGCACTGTCCAGTCCCACCCAACCGAGTTTTGGCTGGTGGCAGTGGATACTACTTTATATATTCGACCGCAAATGTATTCCTATGGGATTTTCCCATTGTTCGAGGCTACCACTTTTTAATAAAACCTCGAACATACCGCCGGTTTACTAAATTAATATTAATTCACCGGTTGGTAATTTTTGCCAAAACTTGGTTCCAAAATGGCGTTTGTGTTCGCTTCTGTGACTCCAACCAAAGTCGAGCCCTTTGTTCCACTTTTTGGCGGGCTTCTCCACAGAAGCCTCCAAAAGTGGTGCCACTCTGTCTGGGTACCACAGAGGGTGTGGGAGGGGGTTTAGGCACCCTGGACTGAGTTGCCTCGGCAAGTCAAGTCGCACTCTTGTGTGATTGGCCCAAGTGGTGAGCCCCCCGGCTCACCACTTAGCATGTTTGATTGACAGCTAGGCTGAATGAATGGGGGTTTTCTGCATAAAAGCAGGGCTTTGGGGACTGGAACTTCAGAAGTCGCCACAGGACCTAAAGAATCCGAGGAGGGAGAAGCCGAGCCGACCTGCAATGACGACACCACCGGTGGAGCCCTGCGGAACCATCTCACCACTTTTCCCAACGACAGAGGAGATCTCCAGTCCGGAGAGTCTTCTTCCTTTGACTGGTGGGGATAACCAGTTTGCCCGTCTTTTCGCCTTCCTGGACCATCTCGTGGCCGCCTTGCCTCTGCCAAGCACCCCGGCAACCAGAATACCACGTATCACCACTACCGCAAAGAACAGGGTAGTACCTTGTAATCGGGAAACTCTGCGGCTGGTTTCTTCCCTGGCAGGGCAACGACCTTCAGCTTTCCTCCACATCGAGACCTCCTCTTCCTCTGGACGAAACACCGACTTGCACCCGCTGCCAGGAACAACTGCCCCCGCTGGAGCGTTCTTCCCACTTTCAGGTACTGTGTCCCGCCTGGCTTCCCTTGCAACAGATCGTTCGGGGTGACAGTAAATCCTCGACTTTCTAACCTGGGCTAGCCTGGGGCCTGTTAACTAACTTTTCCTGACTTGATTTCAATCTTTTGCGAACTTTCTACAAAGACTCTTTGGGCATAACCCCACTGTGTGATCCTGGACACATTTCGCTTGCTCTCTCTAAGAGTGGGCCTGGCATTTGAACTTCCTTGCTCCCCAGTAGACTCTGCCTAACCTGCCTCACTGTGGTTCTTTGGAAAGTATTGAAATTTGTGTGCTTTCATAACTCAGCCTTTTACCCTCCCTTTTTATTAACTTATTAGAGTGCCACCTTATGTTAAGCGCTCACCTCTGTCTGAAAATAAATGGTGTTTCTCATCAAGACTTGTCTAATAAGTAATTAGGGTTGTATATATATATATAATAGTGACTGTGTGTTGAATTTATTTACCTCTCTTTGTGCTAGTGTAATTTACAAGTGTGTCTTTAAATAATGATATACTTTTACACCAAAGCTCTGGTCAGTGTTTGCTTGTGCTACTGTGTCTCTGTACCTATTGTGTATACTCTATATACTGCCTAACTCATCTTGAGAGAAGTCTGACTGCTCAGCCACAGCTACCAGGTAAATCTGGGTGGTACAAACTTCTACCAATTGGGTTTACTGCCAAACACCTGTAGTCCTAAATCTTTTGCAGTGGTCCCTAAGGGAACTGCACAGGTTTCTGCCTAACAAGCTGCATCAAATTGAAAGCTGGTTTCCCGGTGCTAGCATTGAAAAGTGAAGGCCCAGTGCAACCTAGCGTGAACGAGCGGGGGCATATGGTACCGACACTATCGATGCTTGCTCCTGCCTTTTTGGAGCTCTGTGCTTTATTTACATCAGCTTGCTGTCATTTGATAAGCAGGCTAGCCTGAACTGGCCTGAACGTTTTGTTACTAACGTGTGTTGCTGTGATTTCCTGAGATAAACATTGCAAGACAATGCCTATATTCACCCCTGCTCCCTCCTGCCCCAATGCTGTTGATGATATAGAAATAGAGATTAAGCCTACTCCTAGAAAGACTTAGTTTAAAAAGAATATCATGGTAAGGATTATGATACTGCTTTGCATTTTGATTACACTAGTCCCAATATTTTGGTATCTAGAAACTGTGCATCCTTTGAACTCTTAACTGCTACCAATGCTCCTACCGTGAGCAGCCCAGTACATGTGCTCTCTTATACTCTCTGCTCACAAGAAGTGAAACCCAGAAAAGGTTGACAATAATACATTGCTATTGATTATGAATATGACACATGCTATGTTGAATAAGTCCAATTGTTGGGTCTATTCCCATTTACCCCAGCATGGGGAAAGAGGAATGGGTTGGTATGTACAACCTTTGCCACTTAATACTGCCCGTTATGCATCATTAAGAGCGTTATTTTATGGAAAGTGGAATGATAGTGTTACTGGTCAGTTCGATGGAACAAATATAAATGAGTTTCAAAGACTAGTACTGGAACCATTGGGTTGTTCTGTATTTACAAGCAGAAGCAAAATAAACACGGTAACAACGAGTCCAGTAGATAGGCTCTCTAAGCCTTACAAGTCCCTAATTACTTTTAAAATGGCTCCAGTAGGAAACAAAGATGCTGTTCCTCCCTCCTATACTATTAATCACAGTCCACGTTCTGTCCCATTTTGCTTACGGAAAAAGGGTTCCTACTCAGTGGGAACGTTTACTAGATGCATGAATATTGCTGTACTTGAGCAAGAAGAAAAACCATTATATATAGGAGATTCTGTCTATTTTGTATATGATATGATTGTGTATAGGCACTATATAAATAAACTATGTGTTTCAAAGCACTTCAAGGCAAGGAAGGGAACAAGGGAAAATACAACGACATTCTTACAGGCCATGAACAGTAAGGATATGACATGAACTATCGTACTCGGCCTGACGACATTTCAGATAATGCAAGTGCTAAGACATAGATAAGGGAGGGGGAGAGTGGGAAGGAAATGGAAACAGACAGGCGACTACCGTACTAGGCCCGACGACATTTCTGGTAGAGCCGGAAGAAAACAAAAGTTGAGGGAGAGGGGTGCAGAAAGGGAGGGGTGGAACAAAACAAGTGACTATCGTACTAGGCTTGACAACGTTTCAGATAGTACTGGAGGGAGGGGGGCAACAGTAAGGGGATAGGGGGCCGACAGACAAGGTTGCTATCATAGTAGGTCCAGGGACAATTCTGATGGAGTAAGTGCATAGAAGAAAGTAAGGGGAGGAGATAGGAAAAGGGATAGGGGAGGAGAGAACAGAGTAAGCAGTCAAAAAGAGTGGAGAAGCAAGAGAGGAGAGCAAATACAATTGCAGAAGTCAGTAGTAACACAATGCTGCAAGCCAGGATACAAGATGAAGATGGAACAGCATGATTCAGGGCCACCATCAGTACAAGATGCAAATGAAGTCCAGCATGAGAGTTGAGAAAGAGTAACACACCGTGAATCAATGAAGTCCATAAAAGTAAAATCCAGCATTGGCCACAAGATGGTGATGGTGAAACCAGAATGTTTCAGGACAGACTCCTGTGTGCAGGAAGTGGGGTGCACAAGGTAACACAGGGGGACCAGAGAGGGTGGGGATGGCCTGCTGGGACAGAGTGTGTAAACATGTTGGTGCATGCTTACCTGCTGTCTTACCAGGGGGTCGGACACTGGATCCTCCTGTTCCAAACAGGTCCAAACAGCAATAGCCCTTTACTTTGGACGCCCGGGCGAGAGACGCCCTTCATCTAAGAGTTAAGAGCAGGAAGGAAGAGGCAGGGCTAAGAAGGTGGGTGGGGCTTAGGCCAGGTGACCTAGATCCACTTACACCTGCTCCCTAGCTGCAAAGGAAAAGAGGCTGGAGGGCTCCTTAAGTAGAGAAAAGAGCGGCAAGCAGGAAGCACCAAGTGGGCGGGGCTTGCTAAGTGGTGAAAAGGAGCAGCAAGCAGGAAGGCACCAGGTAGGCGGGGCTAGTGGCAAGCAGGAAGGCACCAGGTGGGTGGGGCTTAGGCCAGGTGACCTAGATCCACTTACACCTGCTCCCCAGCTGCAAAGGAAAAGAGGCTGGAGGGCTCCTTAAGTAGTGAAAAGAGCGGCAAGCAGGAAGGTACAAGGTGGGCAGGGCTTGCTAACTGGTGAAAAGGAGAGGCAAGCAGGAAGGCACCAGGTGGGCGGGGCTTGCTAAGTGCTGAAAAGGAGTGGCAAGCAGGAAGGCACCAGGTGGGCGGGGCTTGCTAAGTGGTGAAAAGGAGTGGCAAGCGGGAAGGCACCAGGTGGGCGGGGCTTGCTAAGTGGTGAAAAGGAGTGGCAAGCGGGAAGGGACCAGGTGGGCGGAGCTTGCTAACTGGTGAAAAGGAGAGGCAAGCGGGAAGGCGCCAGGTGGGCGGGGCTTGCTAAGTGGTGAAAAGGAGTGGCAAGCAGGAAAGCACCAGGTGGGCGGGGCTTGCTAAGTGGTGAAAAGGAGTGGCAAGCAGGAAGGCACCAGGTGGGCGGAGCTTGCTAAGTGGTGAAAAGGAGCGACAAGCAGGAAGGCACCAGGTGGGCGGGGCTTGCTAAGTGGTGAACTGGAGCGGCA
The DNA here is from genome assembly GCF_040938575.1 of Ambystoma mexicanum. NCBI lineage: Eukaryota > Metazoa > Chordata > Amphibia > Caudata > Ambystomatidae > Ambystoma > Ambystoma mexicanum. The sequence continues at coordinate 972,136,121 of NC_090930.1, read as the reverse complement.
ACCAGGAAGGCACCAGGTGGGCAGGGCTTAGGCCATGTTACCTAGATCCACTTACACCTGCTCCCCAGCTGCAAAGGAAGAGAGGCTGGAGGGCTCCTTAAGTAGGGAAAAGAGTGGCAAGCAGGAAGGCACCAGGTGGGCAGGGCTTGCTAAGTGGTAAAAAGGAGAAGCAAGCGGGAAGGCACCAGGTGGGCGGGGCTTGCTAAGTGGTGAAAAGGATTGGCAAGCAGGAAGGCACCAAGTGAGTGGGGCTGGCTAAGTGGTGAAAAGGAGCGGCAAGCAGGAAGGCACCAGGTGGGCAGAGCTTGTTAATTGGTGAAAAGGAGTGGCAAGCAGGAAGGCACTAGGTGGGTGGGGCTTGCTAAGTGGTGAAAAGGAGCGGCAGCCAGGAAGGCACCAGGTAGGCGGGGCTTAGGCCAGGTGACCTAGATCCACTTACACCTGCTCCACAGCTGCCTGTATGTGGAAATCAGGCCCATCCATGGTTGCCTAGAACTTGGGAAGGGACCCCCTTATTTAGGTATATTTTTACCTGGTGTAGTTTTTTCCAAAACTTCTAGATAGTTTTGCAATTTCAGATCTCGGCTACGACGAGACGATACCACAGGACAGATTGTAGGGGATATAGCGAAGTCATTCATACCATTTTTGGGGCAAGCAATAAATTCATGGAATATAAGGAAACTGTCCAGAGTGTTAGAAAAAACGATAAATGGAACTACATATATGCTCTATAATATGACACTGGAACAAAAAGGAATCAGATTAGTGGTACTTCAGAATAGAATGGTGCTTGATATAATTTTGGCTGATCGTGGAGGGGTATGCAAATTGGTGTGGTCAGTGTGCTGTGTATTCGTAAGTGACTCCTCCCCCACGATATTTGAGGCAATCAAGAAATTACATGTCCTAAATTATGAAATTCATGTTCCTACAGGTGGTTGGAATCTGAATATAAGTTCATGGTTTTGGGAACTGTTGCAATCATGGGGATGGAAATGAATTGCAATTTTGGTCATGATATTTGGAATCCTCATGTTCTGCTGCTGTTGCATACAATGCCTGCCAGTCCTTTGCTCCCAAATTACACATGTGTGTACATGCGATTAAACCGAAACCTATTTGCATAAGTGAAGGTGCACAACACGAAAATGAAGTTATTAAAGAATTTATGGCAATTAATATTTCTGATGACGATTACAGCAGTATGGGTAGTTCAGAATTGGACACGTGGTCCGATTAAGACGCGATGTATGGATGACGCTCTTGGCTTACAGCCTAAAGGAGGGTTTGTTAGACTCAAAACAACCCTATAGTATGTATAGTATGTTGGCCAGAAACCAATCGCATCATGTGACAAACATTGCAATCCTAGAATCGTCATTGTAACCAGAGGGCGTCAATTTTGTGAAATGTCGGACATTTGTTTTTTTCTTTTCTGTCAAAACGCTTTGCAAAATGTATTCTATGCTTCGAACTCGCACACGGTGCGAGGCCACGGCCTGAATGCTGAAATACTAACACAGACAGGAATGTCAAACTATGCAGAAATACATTGTTTTTCTCTCTCACTAAGTCCTTGAAGCCGAGCAGAAGCCGCATCTAATCAGTAGTCCAGGTGCCGGCCTGTCTTGGAAACACTGTAGTAAAAGGCAGTTAAACCATGAATTATATTCTTCTAGCGGTGCTCCTTCGCGGAGAGTGGTTTTTTCTGCTTCAGAACAGTCTAACCCTTAGCTTATGAACCGAGGCACACAGATAACGTGCTAAGGAATGTTTCTCTGCTACGAACATTATATCTTTGCCGAGCTAAGAGCTCTATGTTCCCCATAACAGAAAGCTTCCCATGCTGCTATTGCTAGAATAACTATGTTTAGACTGAATGAAGACTTGTCATAACGTGTCATAATTGTCATGACTTTCGATCACCGAACCCTAGCCTGAATGACACGTTTATGGGCGGATCAAATTGCCTTCGTAAAGATTGTATGTGATGTATATATATTGTCGCTTGAGCGTTGCTCGCTCTCTTGCGTCTCACGAGGTCTGAGAACACACGTTGCGAGACATTCAGACCCAGTCGGCCGACAGATACTTTGAAATAAACCAGACTTGTTTGGAAATCGAATCTCGGGTCTGTCGTGTCACTGAAGTATATGGTTATTGTACCTTAGTTTCCATATGCAGTCTTTATGGCCTAGCAGTTAGCGGTATGCCCCAGCTAAACAGGGCTTAGGATATTGCCATCTCATCCATATTACCTTGATTAGGGAGCACAATGCAAGTTAGCATAATTCCAAAACTTTCCAGGCAATCTAGCTGAGTTCTCCAAGAATGCATTGTGTAGCCTGTGAAAAAACCCAAAATATACCCAATTGCATAATAGAAAGGATAGTGATACACTAAGCAACTAACCATCACCTAGCGTAATGGTGCAATCCCTTACAACTTACACTCTCAAGGCAAGTTCAACAGTGAATAAGATTGGCATTTGGCTATAAAACATTAGATTGCTAATGTTCTTTTAGTACTGCAAAGAAAGAGGCATAAGAAAAAGTACTCTTAGATAATCCATTCTTACAAACATACTATTTATTCTCTAGTAGTCCTTATAATATGAACCTGATCAACAACAGAAAGTAAAAATAAATTCAAAGTCAACCCACTATTACGTTTCTTTAGAACAAATGAAAAGGATCTGGAAAGGCAATTTCAAGGAAACAAGCAAACGGGTATTTTACTCAGATCCACCAGTCACAGGTTTTATAACCGATCTAAGACTAGGCGAGGTACCACAGGTGGAAGAGGAGGGAGGGGGAGAAGAGCTCACAACAGGGACACGAATCACAAGATCAGCGACAACAGAGAACCAGAAGTAAGTGAATATAGTAATTAGTCTAGTAGAATATTGGATGATGTAGAGATTGCAGTGCTCAATACAGGGTTATCCTTTGCACCTACAGTACAAAGTGTTTGGATTGATACACAGATGGATCTTTTCAAATTTACTAGAAAACTCAAACTAAAGACATTTTTTCACCAGAAACAATCCACACCAATTACAGGAAAGAGATCTAGTCCAGACACCGCCCTCATGGTATCGGTTGTTATGGATGCACATCTTTTTATGTCTTTAGAGGGGAGTAAGACTACATGCTCTTGATATTTTGAAAGATTTAGGATGTAGATCCTCAACATCTTACCAAGAAAGAAATGAGAAATCAAAATGTGCACCTTTTTTTGGAACAGAAAACGCCATTGAACTTTTTCATAGAGCGGTCACACGTGACATACATGAAATAATAGAGGTCATTAGGGTTACCAGTCATTTGGTCGACTACAAACTGGTCGACTACAATTTGGTCGATGCCATTTGGTCGAAAACCAAATGGTTGAATTTTTTATTTTCACCCCTTTTTTGGTTTTTTTTGGGGGGGGTCCCCCCCCCCCCGACCCCCCCTTTTTTTTTTCGACACGAAAACCCACAAAACATATATAAATAAAAAAATCGACCATTTGGTTTTCGACCAAATGGCGTCGACCAGTTTGTAGTCGACCAAATGACTGGACACCGGTCATTAGATATATATATATATTTTTTTTCTTTTCTCAGGCTGCACATTGCATTCTTGGACAACTCGGCTAGATTGCCTGGCACGTTCTGGAATTATGTTACCTTGTTTTGTGAGCATCTAGGCTCCCTAATTAAGGTAATATGAATGAGATGGCATGACCCTACGCTCTTTAGGTGGGACATACTGGTAATAGGTATTGACGTATATCATTTTTGAAAAACGTGTTGCACTATACAATTACAGGACACAGTGCGAAGACTTATTCCCTTCAATCACTATTGCAATTTTTAAGGACTTGCTGTAAAGTGGCAAAACCTGAACTGAGCGCCTGCTCATCTCTATTATAAAAGATAAGGTAATATATCAAACAGTCTTAGCTTGCATATACACTTCGGGATGTAAGGATTGATAGAATTAGGTGGCAATTGAGACAACTTCAGGATTGCTCCATATTGTCCCGCTCCCGAAGATGCTGGGACACTCACAAAAGATCTTTTGATTGGTTGTTGTGGTGGCGGGCACATGAACACTTTGTACGATTAGCAGATTGTGAATCACTAGACATTGAAATCAGTACTAGATTGTGGTGGTGCTTCTTGGTGTCTAATTATGTTTTATGATTGAACAATTAATGGTAGTCTTTTATACATATTTTGTCTTTTTCCACAACCTATGAAACCCATGTTGGTCCCTTGATGTGCTCATCAATGAATTTACTTAGGAAAAAAACATTGTGAATTTTGACCATTCCTATATTGGGTAATGCATTGATAATTATGGTTTGTACATGTTCATTGTTTATCACTAACTATTTTGCTGGCCGATGATCGGGTTTTTCTAGCCCTGAAGACCGATGGTTTCAGGACGAAATGCGAGTTGGCTAACTGCCTACCCATTAAAGAGAAATTGCAACACTCATGCAACAAGCCTAAAATTAATTGTTTTTTTATATCATTGTTGCATATGAAAAATTATGTATACGAATTAAGTCTGATTGCTCTTTTAGCAGTTTCTTAATAGGGTAGTAGTGCTTTGGTTACACTACTTAAAAGGTTTTGTGTTTTGAGGTGACCCATGGACTTGTGTCACCTGGTGCGACCACTGCAGACTCAGCACCCTCTTGTCAATAAGAAGGGTATTAAGAATAATCTATCTTACTGGTGATCCTTAGCTCGATGGAGATGTAGCTCCATATCTGTAGATTTACATTTGAACAACAAACCATACATTTATTAGGGTATCACAGTCCTACCTTCGCAGTCACTGGTCTCTGTTCCTGTGAGGAGCATCTGAAAGTGAAAGAGAATGCCAGTTAGGATAAAGAAAAATGTTTCAAACTATATAAAAGCTGTCCAGTGTGTGTTAGGTAGGTTTTTCATTTCTATGCCTAATCTCCTTCACCTTTGAGATCCCCAGTTTTTTTGCTTGACTCATGAATGTTTTGGTCTGTTCTCCTGACTAAGTGGGAAACTTTTTACCACTCACTCATCTTTTACTCTGTTTATGGGAACCCGTGTTCATTACTTTCATTACCTTTGTACTTGTTTTATGGAGTCATGTTGTAAAGACTGCAGGGGGTATCTGTACTTCTACCCCCATATGGTAGGGTAAAGGCACAGAACAACCCCAGCAATGCTCTCAATTGGGTAGAACATGGCAAGCTGCCAGGCTTAAGCTTCCAGTAGGTGATGAAGGCAGGTTCTTAAGTACAGTGTTTCCCCAAAGCCCCTACAAAGGAATGTCCACACACTATGTTAGGTGATAACAGCTGCTTTATACTGCGCTACCAAATATATACATATTATACATATAAATAATAACACTTTAGACATGGAATACTTATTCAGAGAATGGTACATATCTACACTATGCGGTACCACACACAACTTAAATTCATTAAGAACTGCACTAACTGCAGACAGTTTTAAATGGCAGGTGAATTCTTAAATAAGGAGTAACCAGCATAGAATAGGAAAGAAGGAAAAAGTTACTTACCTGTAACTGTTGTTCTCCAGCATGGGTCTGGCATGGATTTGCATGCTCATGAATATTCCCCGTCAGGCTGGAAATCCTCGGCAAAGAAAAAAATCAGTATCAGTTTCATTTCTGATCTGTCTTTCTTAGTAGTAACCAATCACTGATCTCTGGGTCATACTGCCCCCAGCCAATGACTGCCCTCTCACTAAGCCCCTCCCCTGGCAGCCATCCTCAGATTTGGTAGCACGTAAAGTGGCAGTATGACCAAGTGAAGAGCCGCAGAGGGGAAGGAGGGAGGGTTCGCTTGTGAATCCATGCCAGACCCATGCTGGAGAACAACAGTTACAGGTTAGTAACTTGTTCCTTCTCCAGCATGGGGTCTGGCATGGATTCACATGCTCATGAATATAAGAATACATAGAAGTATACACATGCACAACCACGGGAGGTGGCAACAGGCTCAACATTAAGCAATACAACAACTCAACATTAAGCATCTCTTACCTCCTCAACAGGCTAACGTTAAGCAAACAGGTTGCGCAGCACTGCTTGGCCGACCCTGGACTCCTCCCTGGAGTCCCGATCGATGCAGTAGAATCTTGTGAAGGTGTGCGTCGACCTCCACGTAGCAGCCCTGCAGATGTCCAGCAGGGGCACACCAGACATGAACACCGTGGTAGCAGCGATCGCTCTGGTCAAATGGGCTCTCGGACGGCCTGGCAGCGGTCGGTTTGCCAACCGGTGACAGTGCGTGATGCAGCCGGACAGCCATCTGGAAATGGAAGTCTTCCCTTGATTCACAGGTCCAAAATTCACAAACAGCTGTGATGTCTTCCGAAACTCTTCGTGCGGTCCACGTAGAACTTCAGCACTCTAGCCACATCCAGCGAGTGCAAAGTCCTCGCGGCCGGAGACGAAGGCAACGAGAAGAAAACTGGCAACACCAAGGGCTCGTTGAGGTGGAAGTCCGACGGCACCTTGGGCATAAAGGAGGGGTGCGTCCTCAGCACCACCCTCGTGTCGTGAAAAGTCAAGTATGGAGGCTTGCAAGATAGGGCCTGGATCTCTCCCACTCGTCGTGCGGAGGTGATGACCACGGGAAATGCTGTCTTCCACGACAGGAACTTCAATGGCGCCGAATGCATAGGCTCGAATGAGGCCCCCATGAGCCTGGTCAGCACCACGTTGAACTCCCACGCCGGGCCAGGGGCCTTCACCGGTGGGAACAATCAGAATAGTCCCTCCATAAATTCCTTCACCAGGCGATGAGACCACAAGGACGCCCGTCCTGTAGTTCTGGTGTATCGGGAAATGGCAGCCAGATGTATTTTGATGGAGGCGTGAGCCAGTCCAGCTTTGGCCAATGACAGTAGGTACGGCAGTACTTGAGGGGCCGTAATCCGCAGAGGGTTAATCTTCTGTGCACGGCACCAGACAGAGAACCTCTTCCACTTGTGTCCGTAGCACTTGAGATTTGAGGACGCCCTGGCCTTTGCAAGAACCTCTTTGCAGTCAGTCAGGATATCGTACCCCCCCAAACTCTAGTGCTGCAAGAGCCAGGCCTGTAAGTTCAGCGACTCCGGGTCGTGATGAAGAATGGCGCCTCCTTCTCTGGAGAGAAGATCCGCGTCCGCCGGCAGCTTGACAGGTGGGGACGCTGATAATCCAGGAGGTCCAGGAACCAGATCTGTCTCGGCCACGCCGGTGCGACGAGGATCATCCTGCACCGGGACCTCTTGAGCTGGTTGATGAGCTGGAGCAGCAATGGCAACGGAGGGAACGCATAGAGGAACAGGTCGTCCCAGGGGAACGAGAAAGCATCGCCCATGCTCCTTGGCTGGGGAAACCTGCTGGCAAACCTCTGGGACTTGGAGTTCGTCGTCGTCGCGAACAGATCGATCTGGCGTTTGCCCCATCGCTGGAAGAGTAGATCCACTTGATCCTGGCGTAGTTCCCACTCGTGGCACGAGCGCAGCTCTCTGCTGAGTGAGTCGGCAATGGTGTTTTTTATCCCTGCCAGATGAAAAGGCACCAGAAACATCCCTTGGCCGACGGCCCAATGCCACAGATCCTGGGCTTCCTTGGATGGGGCTGGGGATCTGGTTCCGCCCTGCTTCCTGATGTAGAACATCTTGGTGGTGTTGTCGGTGAAAATCCTCACCACCTTGCCCTTGAGGGACGGAAGAAAGGACCTGAGGGCCCAGAGCACTGCATGGTGCTCCAAGATGTTGATGCGGAGCGGCTTCTCCTCCGGTAGCCAAAGGCCTCTCGCGTGAAGATCTCGGGTGTGCGCTCCCCACCCTTCCAGGGAGGCATCCGTCGTCACGTTACCTGGTGAGCTGGGGTCTAAAAGTCTGTGCCCGCCGTCAGATGAGTGCGGGTGCCCCACCACCAGATCGCCTGTCGCAAGGTCTCGTTGAGCGGGATCCTGTCCTCGAAGCTGCCCGTCGCTTGGATCCAGCGGGCGTTGAGGAACTCTTGTAGAGGACGCATCTGAAGTCTGCAAAGGCGCACAAGATATATGCAGGAGGACATCATCCCGAGGAGGGACTTGATGGAACTCACCCTGGCCACATCTGTGGCCAACACAGGTGCTGCACCCTGCCCAGTATGGCCTTCGTCCTCTCCTCCGACGGCGAGGCCAGCCGCGCCACTGTGTCGAGCTTGGCTCCCAGAAACAGGGCGACTTGTGACGGGACCAGGTGGGATTTGAGAAAGTTGATGGAGAATCCCAGGTCCGTGAGCAGCTGGACGGTCTTCGCTGTGTGTTCTACGGCAAGCTCCCTTGTCCTTGCTCGGATGAGCCAGTCGTCCAGGTAGGGGTAGACGTGGATCCCCTACAGGCGCAGCCGCGCCACCACCGGTGCGAGCCACTTGGTGAACACCCTGGGGGCCGACTTCAGTCAGAACGGGAGGGCCTTGAACTGGTAGTGCCGTCCTTGGACCACGAACCTGAGCAACTTTCGGTGCCCTTTTAGAATGGGGATGGGGAAGTACGCATCCTCCAAGTCCAACGACGACAGGAAATCGCCCTCCTCCAGCTGTCCCAGCACTTGCTGGAGGGTGACCATCCGGAACTTCTGTGCCTTGATGTACTTGTTCAGTCGCAGGTCCAGGATGGGACGCCATCCTCCTGTCTTCTTTACGAGGAAGTACCTTGAGTAAACTCCGGAGCCCCAAAGCCTCTTTGGGACGAGCCCGATGGCACCCTTCTTGAGCATCGACCTTACTTCCAACAGTAGTTGAGGGACGCGATTTTCCTTCCTGGCCACAGGGGGAACGCGCGGACACTTTTTTAGAAATTCGAGAGCGTGCCCCTGGGCCAGGGCATCCATCACCCAACGGTCGGTGGAGATGGACTCCCACACGCTGATGAATTTTGCCAGCCGGCCTCCCACTGGGGTGCTTCGGTGGGGGCCCGACGCCACAGTCGGTTCCAGTCCTGTTTTGAGGCCGCCTTGCCCCCTTGGCCTCGCTGGCGACGACGGCGGGATCCATCCGACTTGCCTCGTCCCCTATAGGCTTCCTGCGACGAAGAATGGGTCGCTTGACAGTAGATAGAGGAGCCATCGCCGGAACTTTTGGAGGCCCCTTGCTTGCTTCCGGCACTCCGAAAGGACGGCCGTCGCTGCTGGAGAACTCCTAGGGCCCGGGCCGTCTCCGTGTCCGTTTTGATGGCTTGCAGGGACTCATCAACTGTTTTCCCAAACAGGTTGTTCCCGTCGAAGAGCATGTCCAACACCTTGACCTGTACTTCCTGGCGGAAATCCGTCGCCTTGAGCCATCCGCGCCGTCTGAGGCAAACGCAGTTGCCCAACTGGCGGAAAACTGGTGTCATCGATGTCCGTCGCCACTGTTAAGGCGTGGTCCTACGCCACTTCGCCTTCCTGCAACATTTCCAGGGCCTCCGCCCTCTTGTCGTCCGGCAGGAATTCCAACAAAGGAGCGATCTTATACCACAGCTCCCTGTCGTAGCGGGCAACTATCGCCAAGGTGTTGGCTGCCTTAATCGTCGTCGTCCCATCGTGTCCAGTTTCTTTCCCTCGCCGTCCGGCGGGGATGTCGATGTTGAGGCCGATGCCCCCGTTGAGGCCGATGCCCCCCCGCCTTTCTTCTGGCCGCCGCAGAGACGACCGAATCCGGGGTCGGCTGTGCCCTAAGGCACAGAGGGGCCGCGTCCGGGACCCGGTACCTTTTCTCATACCGGTCCCTTTTTGCCGGCGTCGTGGATGGGTTCTTGAGAAGGGAAAGTCCCTCGTCCCAGATGTCATCCAGCAGAGGCACGCGAGGACCGTCTTCCTCTTGGCCTCGCGCCGTTGGTAGAGGAACCCCTCCTTCTCTTCGGGGCAGAGCTGGAAAAGCTTGGATGCCCTGGCGATCATAGCATGTAAAGATCCAATTTCATCGGACAGGGAAGCCCGAGGGGAGGGGGGGGAGACGGGAGGTCCACCCCGTTGTCGCCACCGTCATCATCATCAGTACCTGTCGTGGCCGTGTCCGTGTCATCCCCGGGGACCGTGGAAGGGGGCGAAGGATGAGCAGGCCGCGAGGGTTGAAAAGGCGGACAAGGATGAGTCCTTCTCCTCTTAAGTGGTGGACTTCCCGACGGGCCTGGCTCTGGCTCCTCCGTCGGGCCTGGCTCCGGCTCCTCCGTCAGGGGTAAGGGCAATCTCGTCCTTATTTCCGTACATAAGGATTGTATTGCCATCAAAATGGCTGCCGAGTTGTCCTGCGGCATTGGCTGCGACGGGCGTGACAGTTGATCTGGAACCTCGTTGGCGCCGCCGTCGCTCTCGTCGCCCCCCTCGTCGGGGTTCCTCCCGATGGGCTGGACCTCCGCCATGCCCACGTCGTGGCTTTCTAAGGCTTCGATCAGTTCCTCCTCAGAGGCCGTGTCCGTATCTACGATGGCCACCGCCCCCCCTCTTTCTCCGCCGGGGACTTCACAGGGGTCTTCTCGATGGGCTTGAAAGAGGCCTCCCTCTGCGGTGGCAGGGAAACTCTGGGCCCCGAGGTCGCTTCCACCGGTGCAACCTCCACAGGGTGCGCCAGGCCCGCCGCGACTTTCTCGATAGAGGCCTTGGCCGGGTGAATCAAGGCCTTCGTCACCGTCTGTGCGCGAGAGGCCTTCACCTTGGGGGGAGGGTCATCGCCTCGCTCCCCCTCAGCCGGAACCTTCGAGATCGACCAGGGCCTCTCCAGAAGCTTAGCCGGGTTCTCGGATTTCCTCTTACCCGAGCCAGAGCGTTGGCTCATGGTTGATGGCGCCGGGGAGGATGCACCCTGCCTGGCAGCCGAGGAGCCCGACCGTTCGGCGCTCCCGGTGCCCGCGGACTTGCGGTGCTTAGCCTTCTGTTAGGCCCCCGTCGCCGGGGCGCCCTCACAGGACTTAGAAGACCGCTCGGACTTCTTTTTCTTCTCACCTGACGTGCTCTTTTCCTCCAGCCAGTTGGCGAGATGAAGATGGCGATCCCTCTTGGTCCGCTCCGACATGTTCCCGCAAAACACACAGTCATCCTCCATGTGCGTTTTGTCCTCAATAAGACAGTAGAGGCATAAAGAATGCTCGTCTTCCTTGAACACATTCTGTAGCTGGCATCCAGGGCAGGCCCTGAACAGCTTCCTGGGCGTCGAGCTTCCTTTTTCCGCTGCCATGTCCGGGGGTAGGCCTCAGAAACTTCTAGACTCCTCTCTTTGAAAAAAAACACCAAAACGCAGCAAAAGCTCGAGAGCTATAGCACGAGGACTCCCAACACTTGAACGTGCGGTAAAAATCTGAGGATGGCTGCCAGGGGCGGGACTTGGGGAGAGGGCAGTCATTGGCTGGGGGCATTATGACCCCAGAGATCAGTGATTGGTTACTACTAGGAAAGAGATCAGAAGCGAAACTGATTTTTTTCTGTACCGAGGATTCCCGTCCTGATGACAGGGAATATTCATGAGCATGTGAATCCATGCCAGACCCCATGCTGGAGAATATCCATTTAACCCTACAAAAGCTCTAAAATCGCTTTTAGTTTTGGTTGTAGGTGTATCTAGGACGGCTCTCACTTTATCATTTTGGGGCTGTACGTTCCCGTTCCAAAAAACCCAAGATATTTTATGGCTGATTGTGTCAATCTTCATTTAGATGGATTAGCATTTAGGCCGGCCTGTCTGAGGACTCATAGTATGAAGGTGAAAAAGGTGGTCTTTCCAGGTTTTACTATAAATTACGATATCAATCTAAGCTCCACAGAATTTGGAATAGGGATGTAAGATTTTATCCATTAGGCATTGGAAGGTGGCTGGTGTGCGGTACAAGCCAAAAGGGAGGACTTTAAATTGAAATAGTCGTAAAAGGGTTGAAAACGTTGTCTTTTCTTCATCTGGCCCATATACTGGCACCTGCAAATATCCTTTTGTTAAGTATAGGGTGGACAGAAAGGCGGCTCCTCCCAGTTTATCAATTAGGTCATTGATGCGTGGCATGGAAAATGCATCAAAATCATATATCGCATTGACTTAACGGACTTCTTTACAGAAACTCCGGGAACAGTCCAGTTCATTGACCAACACAATAGGGGAGGACCATGGGCTCGATAATATTAGCTTGCAGCATTTTGTTAACTTCCTCGACCACTATCGGTTTACAGGTCTCTGGCAGTCGATAGGGTTTTAAATGTACCACTTTTCCATTAGATGTTCTAATATAGTGGTGGGTGCCTTGAATTCTCCCTGGTTTGTCTAAGAATACATCAGGGAAGGATGTGATTTCATCTCTTAGATCTTGTTTTTAGCCAGATAACTCAGGGGGATTAGTTCAAAGTGGTCGATATCTTCTGGAACCAAACAAGATAGTACTTTGGCATGGGTGGCTGACAGGTTCTCCTAACACTTCTTTAGATTTATGTGGTATAAATGGACTGTTTTCAGTCCGGTCGGGCTACTTTATATGTACAGGTTCCCATTTTGTTGTATTATTTCAAAGGGCCCATGCCACTTCGAAACAAGCTTGTTTTGTGAGGTGGGTAATAAGACCAATACTTTCTGTCCTATAGAACATCATCTTCAGCTTACTTTCTTATCGTAGTTAGATTACTATTGACTTTGGGCCTTTTCCATATGAGTGCTGTCAACATCTCAGATGTTCTTGCATTCGTGTAGCGGTTTGCGAGATGGGAATGGATGCCTCTTCTCGTTCTTCCCAGGTTTCCCGCAGCATGTCCAAGACATCTCTGGGTTCCCTGCGATTAAGTAACTCGAAAGGAGAAAATCCTGTAGAAGCCTGTGGGGTTTTCCTCACTGCAAATAGTGCCCACGAGATCTTTTGGTCCAAGTCCTTCCCATCTTTACTAGTTTCCTCAAGATTAATTTTAAGGTCTTGTTGAATCTTTCTATGAAGCCATTGGTTTGGGGATGGTACACAGAAGTTTGTAAGGTGGTAACATGGAGTAGCTCTTTGACCTCAGCCATGAGCTTACTCATAACATTTGAACCCTGACTGGTCAAAATCTCCTTAGGAAAGCAACCCTGGAATAATATGGTAGGAGGTGATAAGGATTTGCTGTGTGGTATCATTACGCATTGGGAATGCTTCGGGGTATCTTGGGGCATAATCAACAATCACTAAGATAAACTTGTTGCCTAATCTGGATGTTTCTAGAGGTCCAACAATGTCCATTCTGATTCTTGAAAAAGGGACCAACGGATTCAAAGGGGCAGGTAGGGGGACGTGTGGGCTTTTTATTTTTTACATATTTCACATGTCTGGATAAATGTCTTTATATATCAGCATGGTTACCTGGCCAGTAAAACTTCCCACTGATATGCACTTGGGTTTCCATTTGTCCCAAATGACGCCCGGTAAGGTGAGTCTGTGCGATCTCCAGGGATTACCAACTGTGTTTTGTCAATCCTTCACTTGATGTTTCCCTACTGTATAACAATCCCTGTTTTAAGAAGGGCTTCCCTTTTCTATACCTTCTCCTTCCGAAAAATCCTGTAGGAAGGCTTCAGGGAGAGCCGGATCATTTCGCTGGGCGAAGGCTATATTGGGATAAATGGTGGGTTCCTCTTCCTTCGTGCCTTGAATGTCAGAAGGTTTATAGGCCTCCCCAAAGCTCAATATACCTCTTTCTATTTTGTCATGTTTGCCTTCTTGAAAGAGAGGGAATAGTGCCCTTTCCAAAATTCCTTTCAGCAATTTGATTCCCACTATGTACTTCAAATAGGACTTTGCTGTTGTTTTGTAAGAGAACCTTTATGTCTCCTCGGACGTCAGGGGTCAATGAAGCCGGCTATAACGTCTACACCAAACTTTCATGCTAGGCCAGATTTTGGTGCCAACCTGATGTATCGGAACCAAATCCGTAGGAATCATTGCTCATTTCCCAGGGGGGGGAACGACAGCTTTTCTACTGCTACAAATATCAAAACCTATGGAATCTTTTGTGGCAACAGAAGGGTTAGAAGCTTGTGGACTACGTTACTGAAATTGTAGGGTTACCCAATTTGTTTCAAATGAGTCCCATCCCTCTTCCGACACCGCGCTACAAATAAATAAACAAACCATATGTAAGGAACTCATGGTGGCAACAGTAAAGACAGTTCAAGGGTGTTTATTGAACCTTATAATGGGTAAAGGTGGCTAATCTAAACCTAAATCTAAGATGGGGGCAAGCTACGACCATCAAAAAATAATAAGGCAGTCCTAGTGGCATCTGGTCAAAATAAAAAGGGCCTATACTAAAAAAAAAAAAAAAAAAAAAAAACAATTGCCAATTCCTTTACTTCTAAATTATACACAAAAAAAGAAGGAAAAAAAAAAGTGTGGGATATTGTTCACCAGAAAAGAAATTGGTGTTCACAAAAAGAAAAGTCAGGATGGTATGGCACAGTCTCCCCATTCCCAACGTTTGAAGCATGGGACAAGGCGGGACTCTCAAGCACAGCACACTCTTTGGCCTCGTCAGTATGTGCATCACAGTTCAGTTCAATGATATCTAAAACCTTCTTAGGCCAAGTCTCTTTCCTGCAAATGTCTCTTGCCTCAGAAGGCCTGTGGTGCTTCACAATGACAAAAACAGTTTCTTCGGTACTCTTGTACCTTGGGCGATTGTTCTTCGCCCCTTGGATCTCCCTCTGCCAGGCTCGGACCCTCCTTACAAAAATGGGCCTCCCTCCGTCGGGTTCACTAGGGCCTTTCTTCAACAAAGTTCATGTATTCCTAATACAGTTCATGTATAGCTCAGTTTGATCAGAAAGCAGGGTTTCCTTCTCTTTAGCTTTCTTTCGGCATCCCTCTGTCAGGTTCGCACTTGCCAATTATCAGTTCACAATCGTTGTGGAAAGTGGGATCCCATCCCCTAGCTATCCACTGGCAACGGGTCAGACTTTCGAGTGTATAAGGGATTTGGTGTAACCCTCATAGGACCACTGATGCCTCACGCCACCCTTTCCTCTGGCCTTCTGGTTGCTGTAGTTTTCAAACAAAATAGGCCCTGGTCAGAGCCTTTCCAATGAGCGCCCACATGACACCGGACCTCTCTGCATCAGGACCTCAACTTGGCTTTCTTAAAAGTTCAAACATACACACAAGTTCCTTTTTCTTGCGTTCAAAATGTTGCTACTCGCAACCTTGGGTCTAACAGTTCGGTTTGATATCAGCCTCCTGACTCACTGGCTGTACCAAACCCATTGGCTTCTTTGTTCTCTGGAGTCAAGGATAGTACCATGGTAGCAAGCTTGCCTCTCCGCCTGCATTATCAAAGCGGGAGACCCCCGTGTACCATTGACTTCTGTTGCTCCGTACGCCAGTTGTAACTCCCGGTCTTTCTTTTCCCTTCTGGAAGCTTTGCGGGTCTGAGTTGAAAAGGGCATGGTCAATTCCCCCTTAGTCATCCTTCCTGGTCTCACCTATTTTCTTCCTTTGTACTGCCGGTTCAGTATAGCTGTCTCCTCGTGCGTTTGACCTTGCTCGAAGTGTGCTTTTGTGCTCTGCTTTTTATCCCTGTGGGGAAGGTAAAAGGCCGTCCGGTGTGCATGGTTATTGACAATTGCCTGACCCGAGTGTTGAGACACGTCAGGTAAACCGCTTTGGTGTTAGTCCATTGTCTGTTACTGTGTATTCAAGCCATGTGGAAAAAGGGAGTGTGATGGGTAAAGCTCCTAAATATCCTACAGGGTAGGAAGGGGAAAAGTTATTACAGAGAAGGGGATTACCACGTCTCAACCCCGAGTGTCCCACTTCTGTTCTCTGAAGACCCCTCGCCCAGGTGATCCTCACCCAGTGGTCCACCCCGAGGAACTGGATCCAATAGCAGTGGCCGTGTCCTGGCCATCTGGACAACAGATGTCCGGAGACCAGCGGGTGAGACCCCTTCAGGTTTCTCACAATTCCCAGACTGAAAAATTAGATGCTATTGTAAAGCCAAGAATGGCAAGTGGAGCAGGATTTCGGACCCTCCGGGTACCTTGACCTCCGCTCCACCTGACCGACATTATGTAGAGCACTGGGTTGACTTAGCACGAGATGGGGGTTGTTTGATGACATGCACTTAGTAAGAACATGCCTGGTAGGGGGTGGAGAAGAGGGGAGTTTACGCCATGTCTGATACCCAAAGACGATGACTATTGAAGAAGGGAAGCAGCTGTGTTAGTTAAGTTAATGGAGTATTAACTGAAGGGGTGAATATTGGATGCACTTAAAGCGTCCCAGCCAGACAAAAAGGTTCAGGCTGAGGAAAACCTATTGGTACGTGTCAGTGTGAGGAGGTTGAATTCTGCTCAGCGGAATGCGCCCATATCACTAGCAGTTAATTTTGACACAGAGACATCATATAGCAACACAGAATGAGCAACAAATATAGTAATGTTGCAGTTGCAGAGGTTATAGATAGTGCAGTGTTAAAGGCCTTGTGTTAAGAAGTAGTATACAAAGTTATGTTTTTTGGCGCGGTGCGAGGAGAGACCTGAAGTAGGTGAATGATGGAGTCAGAAAGATACTGTGCTAAGAGCGATGTCAGCGTGTTGATATGGCAGGAGTGCCCTATATGGATTTTAAGGCCTAGTACACAATGTACGGTTTGAGGAAGTGGTTTGAAAGTGGTCGGTCTGTGGAGACCAGTGGAGACCTGGCGAGTCTTGCCAGTGACAATTTGGGAGGAGCCACAGACCACAGCAGTTCCCACATAACCCGCAGCACGGCATAGTTTGAGGAAGTGGTTTGCAAACAAGGTCTGTTTGTATTTGTATCTGTATTTATATTTTATTGAATTTATATAGCCCTTTGCTCCAAAGTGCTTTACATGAGAACAGATAAACATACAGCAAGCATAAGATGACAATTGAACCACAACCTGAAAACAGCATAAAAAACAACTTACAATATTACAGCGGAAGGGAGGGTGTAGTAGGGGGGGGGGGTGAACAAGGGAGTGGTAGGTGATGGAGGAGTTAAGGATGGGGGAAAGAGCAAGAATGTGAGGGAAGAAGGGCAGAGAAAGTGAGACAAGAGTCAAGCGGGGGAAGGGAGGAAGGGGATAGGAGGGATGGAGAGGGTAAGGAAGAGGAGGAGTATGAGGTAAGGGTAAAGGGGGAAGGGAGGAGAGAGCAGGTGGGGTGCTAGGGAGGTGAGTGGAAGAGTTAAGATTTTAGAGAGGAGCGAAAGGAAGGGTAGGAGGGAGAAGAGCGGATGTGAAGGGGAGGCGGTTCCAGTGGAAAGGAGCAAGGAGTTGGAAGGAGCGGGAGGGGGCGCAGGGTGGAGGAGGAGAGAGTAGGAAAAGATTAGCAGAACGGAGAGAGGACGAGAAGGGGTGTGAAAGGAAAGATTGGAGGAGAGGTAAGGGGGAGCAAGATCATAGAGGGATTTGAAAACAAGACAGAGGAACTTTAACTTGAGTTGGGAGTGGAACGAGCCAAGCTAGAGAGGTGAGGGAGGAGGAGAGGGAGTCAAGAGGTGAGAGAAGGCATAGGGAGAGGATGGCAGAGTAGTAGATGGATTTAAGAGAGGAGAGATGGGAGGAGGGGAGTCCGAAGAAAAGGGTGTAACAGTAAAAGTTGGAGAAGAGGAGGGAAGTAATGAAATGTTTAGTGGCGTGAAAGGTAAGGAAGAGTCAAATTTTACAAATGTTATATAGGTGAAAGCGACAGGATTTAGCAGTGAGAGAAATGTGGTGAGATAGAGAGGAGTGAGGGTCAAGATGGAGACTAAGGTTACGGGAGTGGGGAAGAGAAGGAGAGCTGGGCGGGGGGAAAGAAAATGAAGGGGGAGGGAGGAGGAACAGTGATGGCAGGGAAGAAAAGGAGATCAGTTTTATCAGTATTCAGAGTAAGGAAGTGTGAGGACATCCAGGATTTAATAGCAGATAGGCAAGAAGAGAGTTTATCATGAATGTCGGGAGAGAAGGAGGAGAAGGAGAGGAAGAGTTGGGTGTCATTAGTTTAGAAGTGGTGCAAGATGCCAAAAGAGGAGATAATAGAAGCTAAGAATGAGGTGTAGAGTGAGAAAAGAAAAGGGCCAAGAAAAGAACCTTGGGGAACTCTGTAGTTGAGAGGAAAAGAAGGGGAGGAGGAGCCACCCCAGGAGACAAAAAAGGTGCGGTTAGAAAGATAAGAGGCGAGCCAGTTAAGAACATTGTCCTTGAAGCCAAATGATGAGGGAGATGAGGAGAAGAGTATGGTCAACAGTATCAAAAGCAGCAGAAAGGTTGAAGAGAATAAGGATGGGGGAGTGCTTTGCATAGCGTGCAGAGAGGAGAGAGTTGAGAACAGATGTGAGGGCTGTTTCAGTGGAGTGCAGTGGGCAGAAGCCGGATTGGGTGGAGGGAAGGAGCGAGTGGTTGGAGATGAAGGAAGAGAGTTGAGAATAGACCATATGCTCAAGAAGTTTAGAAAGGAAGGGTAGTAGAGAGATGGGGCGATATTTGTAGGCAAGGTGGGGGTTGGCAGAAGGTTTTTTGAGAATAGGGATGATAGCGTGTTTAAAAGGAGAAGGAAAGGTGAAAGTTGAGAGGCAGATGTTGAAGAAAGAGGTGAGGTAGGGAATGAGGAGGGGGTAGATTTTAGGGATGAGGGGAGAGGGAATCGGGTCAGAGGGGGGATGCAGTAGGATGAGTGTTGGAGAGGAGAAGAGTGACATCAGAGTGCGTGACTGGAGCAAAAAGAGGACATAGCGAAGGTAGTGGGGGAAGGAGGAGGAGAGTAGGAGGGGGAGGAGATGATAGTTTGATGGAGATTGAGGACTTTGCTAGAAAAGGAGGAGGCAAGATCAGTAGCAGTGAGAGAAGAGGTAGTGGAGGGATCAGGAGTAGATGGAGAGAGAAGTCGGGCTAAAGTTTGAAAGATGCGACAAGGGTGAGAGGAATGTGACTGGAGAAGGTCAGAGTAGTAGGTGCGTTTTGCAGAATTGAGGCATGAGTCATAGAGGGTGTGATAGGAGAAATAAGCAGATTGGTTAGAGGGGGATGGGTGTTTGAGCCACTGACGTTCAAGGCACCTAAGGAGGCGGCGCATAGAGGAGAGATGAGAAGAAAGCCAGGGTTGAGCAGGTTTGTGAGAAGGGCAAAATGGTGAGAGGGGGTAGAGAAGATCAAGAGTAGAAGAGAGAGAGGAAGATAAGATGGATGAGGCATCGGAAGCAGAGGTAGAGGAGAATTGGGGGTTGGGAAGAGGAGAGGGATGCTAGAAATCGGGGGGTTAAAGCAGCGTAGGTCACGACGGAGAAAAGAGGTAGAGGATTGAGTGGGAGAGGGGAGAGGGAAAACAAAAGTAGGAAGTGGTCAGAAAATAGGTGGGAAGAGAGGAGATGGGGAGGCAGAAAAGGAGTACGTAAAAATGAGATCAATAGTAGAGCCAGATTGGTGGGTAGGAGGGGAGGGGCGAGAGGAGGTAGGAGTCGTGGATGGAGAAGAGAGGTCAGGAAGGAGGGTTAGAAGAGAGGTGGAGGTTAAAGTCACCAAGAACAAGAAATGGAGTAGGACTGGGGGAAATAAGACTGAGGAGATGGTCAATGTCCTCACAGGAGGAGGAGACTGGCCCTGGGGGCGGTAGATGATTAGGAAAGAGATAGCATGAGGGCTATTAAAGATTTTGAACATGAATTCAAAGGAAGGGAAGGAGGGTAGAGAAGAAGGGGATGGAGAAGAGGAAGTGTGGGCGAAAGACGAGGCCAAGACCATCAACATGGCCAGTGGTACAGGGAACATGTTCAAAGGAAGAAGAGGAGGAGGTGAGGGAGGCAGGAAGAGGTATTGTGAGGCTGCATCCAGGTTTCAGTAATGCAGAGCAATTGTAGGTTAAGGCGAAGGAAAAGGTCAACGACAGCAGAGGTTTTGTTACAGATCAATCTGGTATTCCAAAGGGTGACATAAAAGGCATTAGAGGTGTTAGTGAGAGGAGGATAGATAAGGTTGCAGCAATGAGATGAGGCATTAAGGAGAGGGAGTGGGAGGAGGGGGGAAGATGGAGAGAGTAGATGGCCATTAGAAGAATGTAGAGTAATGTGAGGGGGAAAAGTGAGGGGGAAAGAGGGGGTGGAGGGAGAGGATCGGTGTAGAGAGAGAGGAGGAAGCATAACAGGAAGAGAGTAGAATGAATCAGGAATGAGGGGCAGTTAGAGGGATTATATAAGAGAAGTAGAGCAGTGGGTGAGGGAGGAGAAGGGAGAGGTAATAGGATGGGGACGGACACTGAAAAGTAGTTGTATTATAGGGCAGAAGAGGAGAAATACTGGTGAGGAGGGAGGGGGTAGGGGCTATGCTAGTAGTGGTGGAAGGTGAGTTCAAATCCCGCAGTTGTGTAGGGGAGGAGATCACAGAAGCCTGAAGTAGGAGAAATAGGTAGTGAGAAGAAGGAGCATAAGGAGTGGAAGCGGAAGTACAGTGGTCAGTGACAGGGAGGGAAACAAGGACGGAGGAGGGGGAACTCTGAAGTACCAAGTGGCAAGAGCCGGCCAGAGGGTAGCTGGAGCCGCGGTTGTGGAGGCGGAAGGCAGAGCAATACGACAGAGGGGAAGGAGAATAAGTCAACGGAGGGGAATGTTGCAGAACGTAGATGATGAAGTCAGCCGGAGTGCAGTTGGAGCTGTGGAGTAGAATTAGAGGCTTCTCAGAATGGTGTAGGGGACAAAGGCCGCCGGGGGAGATGACAGTGAGAAATGAGGGGTACAGTAGGAACAGGTATGGAAGTCACCTTAGGTAGAATATGGAAGTAAAAGCAGCAGTCCGTAGTAGATGGAGTCAGGAGGGGCGCAGTGGGCTATGGACAGAGCAGGCAGCAAGAAGCAAGCGAGTGCAGGCGAGCGGGTGGGCCTGCGGTAGAGGAAGTAGGCCTGAGGAGGCAGGTAGGAGATGAAGCAGGTCGCTGTAGTTGAGACAGGTCCAAGGAAGGCAGGAGTGGCAGGTATGGGGGAGCCACAGATGACGGTGCAGGCAGAGGGTGAGCTGGAGAGCAGGCGGTAGTGGAAGCAAACCAATGGCAGCGAGGAGATTAACTCGCAGGCAGCACAGTTGGCAGAGCAGGCAGCGGGAGGAGAGTGGGTGAGCCCGCAGGAGAGGAAGCTGCATCACAGATGTTACGAATAGGAACACCCCTCTGTAGGGCAGTAGAGGCAGCCATACCCCTGGTAGAATGGGCCCCCAAGCAGACCGGTGGGTCCTTACCCGCCAAGCAGTAACACTCAGAAATAGCCAGAATAATCCAGCGAGAGACAGTCTGTTTCGTCACAGCTTGTCCCAAACGCTTTCCAGCTTAACCAATGAAGAGTTGATCGTCCACTCTGACCCTGTACATGCGTGACATATAAAAGCTTAACGCTCTCTGAGGATCAAGCCTATGGAGCCTCTCCTCTTCCTTACCAGGATGTGGAGGAGGATAAAATGCTGGAAGAACAACCTTCTGGCCTAAATGAAATTCCGACACCACCTTCGGAAGAAAGGAAGGACGAACGCTAAGGACAACCCTGTCCTTATGAAACACAGTGAAGGGTGGCTTAACTGAAAGTGCCTGTAACTCACTCACTCTGCGAGCAGAAGTGACCGCAACCAAAAATACAGTTTTAAGAGTTAACAGTCTCAAAGGGCATGAATGCAAAGGCTCAAACGGAGCACCCATCAGAAACTTGAGAACAGGGTTCAAATCCCAACCGGGCACCTGGAAAGGTGACCGAGGGAACACATTAGTGATCCCTTTCAGAAACTGAGAAATTAAAGGAATTTTAAAATAGGAACACTCTTCAGATGAGCGCTTAAATATGGACAGTGCCGCCAGATAACCTTTAACGGTACCCACTTGCAAGCCCCTGTGGGCCAAAGAAAGCAAAAAAGACAGAACCATGGGAATGTCGCATGCAAAAGGATCCCCATTCTTAACCCTGCACCAGTCGCAGAACTTACGGCAACAGCAACGGTACAGGGACTTTGTTGCTGGCTGTCTGGCCGGGAGCAACACCTCCACCACATCTTCAGGGAGGTCCCAATCCTTATACCTCAACCTTTTCAGAAACCAAGCGTGAAGGTTGAGGGATCCCACTTCTGGATGGAGAACCTGACCCCCCCCCCCTGCCCCCCTCCCGTGAGAGCAGATCGTCTTGGTAGGGAAGACGACGTGGAGGGCAGATGGACGAGTCGAGAAGGTCCGGGTACCACGTCCTCTGGGCCCACGCCGGAGCAATGAGGATCATCCGAGAACCGAACCTCTGTAACCTCCGCAGTACTTGCGGGATGACGGGGACTGGAGGAAACGCGTACAGAAGTGGGAATTACCAATCCACAATGAACGCGTCTCCCAAGGCTCCTTTTGGAGGAAATTCCCACGAGCAGAACCTCTCGCACTTCCGGTTGACACTGGAGGCGAAGAGATCCACACGAGGGGTCCCCCAATGGGCGAAGATCTCCAGGAGAATCTCCTGAGCCAACTCCCACTCGTGAGAGATCGCACTCTGCCTGCTCAGAGCGTCCGCCGTCTCGTTTTTGTCTCCTGCCAGATGAACTGCCGAAATCGAAACCTCCTGTGGATTGCCCAGAAACAGAGCTGCATCGCCTCCCTGGACAGAGGAAGTGAACATGCCCCTCCCCTTTTTGTTGAGGTAGTGCATGGCCACCGTGTTGTCGTCAGGATCAGGACATTCTTCCCTCGCACAGTCGGCAGAAAAAGCTTCAGGGCTAGCCCGACGCCCATCAGCTCCAATAGATTGATATGGAGTCTGGACTCCGCCGGAGACCAATGACCGCCGACTGTCAACTCGTTGGCATGAGCTCCCCATCCCGTGAGGGATGCGTCCGTCACGATCGTCACCTCCGGCCAGGGTAGCCAAAATGGAGCCCCATTCATCAGATTGTCTTCGACGGCCCACCACAGAAGGTCCTGGGCGACAGAGGACGGCACCTGAACAGTGTCCGACATCCTGCCGGAGGACTGAGACCACTGGAGCTTGAGTGCCCATTGCAAAGATCTCATCCGCAACCTGGCCTCTGGCACCAGAAGAATGCAGGATGCCATGAGGCCGAGCAATCTCAAGAACTCGAATGCTGGGAGACTCTGGGCAAGCTGAAACTTGTGCACCATCTGCTGAATGTGATGAGCCCTCACCTGGGGAGGAAAACACTGCCCCAGGGACGTGTCGAGCACTGCTCCGATGTACTGGAGCCTCTGAGTTGGTGTCAAATGGGACTTCTTTAAGTTGAGGGAGAAACCCAGCTTGAGGAGGGTGTGGCAGGTGACTGACAGATGATCCAGGACCTACTCTGGAGAGCGCGCCCTGATCAACCAATCGTCCAGGTAGGGGTAGACGTGAATCCCCCTTTCTTGAGGTGCATTGCCACCACTACCATGAGCTTGGTGAAGACCCTCGGGGCGGAGGTCAATCCGAACGACAGGACCCGAAACTGAAAGTGTGAGTCGCCAACCGCGAACCTCAGGTACTTCTTGTGCTTTGGATGTATCGGCACATGAAAATAAGCGTCCTTGAGGTCGAGAGACACCAACCAGTCCTGAAGTGGAAGGGCCTGGAGGACTTGAGAGAGTAACCATCTTGAACTTGTCCTTCCTGAGGAGTTTTTTCAAACCGCACAAGTCCATGATGGGTCTCAATCCCCAGTCTTTCTTGAAAATCAAAAAATAAGGGGAATACCTTCCCTTGTACCTCTCCGCTACAGGCACCAGTTCTATGGCGCCTTTCTCCAGCAGGGATTGAATTTCCTGCGCAAGGAGCAGATCCGGACGCTTCAAAGAGTTTCCCTGGTGGATTGTCTTGAGGCCTCTGCCGGAAAGGAAGACAGTAGCCGTGGGTTATGATCTCCAGAACCCACACATCTGAAGTAATGCGCGCCACTCTGTAAGATGCTGCGCCAGCCTTCCCCCAACCGGCGACCCATGGGACATGGCCTCATGACTGAGCTGAAGCAGCTGTAGCGTTGCCTGAGGGCAAAGAGGCAACCGCCCAAGTGGCCTTGGCACCTTGTTTTCCACCACTGGCACTACTACGGTGGCCCCTTTGACTGGCAGCTCCTGTCGCTTTACCAAAGGATGAGTAATAACGAAAGGAACCTCCCCTCCATTGCTGTCCCCTAGGACAAAAGGCAGAGGTTGGCGAACTGCAGCGCCCAACGACTTCGCCGCACCTTTGGAGGTCTGCAACCTCTCAAGGCTCTCGTCAGCCTTGCTGCCAAAAAGATGTTCCCCGTCAAAGGGCATGTTGAGGAGCCGGGCCTGCACATCAGGAGCAAACTTCGACTTACGCAACCACGCAAACCTGCGTATCACGGTGCTCGCCGCCATGGACCGGCTGACGCAATCTGCCATGTCCAAACCCGACTGAACGGCCTCACACATGGCATCCTTGCGATCTTGAACCATGGCAAGGAAACAATCCCGTTCGTCCCCTTCGGGAATATGTTCAGCCGCTAAGGAAACAGTTCCACAGTGTGCGTGAAACGTGACAAGGCACATACGGAGTTGGCCGCCCGAAGCGCCATACCCCCTGAAGAACACACTTTCTTCGCCCAGCCGTCAAAACGCTTGTCGTCCCTATCAGGAGGGATGGTAGGATACGACGCCTGCTTTGCTGGGGCCGTAGCTGCCTGCACCACCAAACTCTCCGGAGTGGGGTGCTTGGTCAAGGAGCAGGGGTCGCTACTGGCTGGGAGGTATTTTCGCGGCAAAGACTTGCCCACTGCCGGGAGACTCTCCGGAGCAGTCCAAGCCGCCGCCAACCTCGTCTGTAGAGCCATATGGAACGGCAGTACCGGATCAGTTGTTGTACCTTGGTCGAGGATATCCGTAAGGTCATCCTGAAGAAAATCCCCTGAGGGAGCAGACTATCCCAAGTACTCGGTTACCCTAGACATAAGACGCCAGTACGAGGAGTCGGCATGAGTGCCAGGCTCAGGCCTACAAAACTCCACCTCCGGAGAGGTGTCCCGCCCACTGGCATCGTGCAGGGACTGCCGCAGGTTCTCAATTTGGCTATGGCCGAGAGAATCTCGTCTGGCACCGTATCAGGAACCATGCCATCATCAGAGCCCTCATCCACCTCTGAAATAAACTCAAGATGGTGGTAAGAAGGCACAGAATGTGGAACAAAGCCATGCTTGACCTTGGCCAGAGCCTTTCTAGGGGGTTCCACTGAGCCCCGGGGTACCCCAGTCGAAACAGCCTCAAAAGGCGCCGAGTGAATCGGCTTTGGCGCCGAATGCGGCGCCAACAGCATCGATGGCGTTGACACAGGCCTCGAGGCCGGAGCCCTGAGCATGTCCCTCGACAGCCTGGGCGCCGATGGCATCGACGACTTCTTCGGAGGCGGGGCCTCGAAAGAGTCAGTCGACGACCTCTGCGCCACCGGCATCGACGTCTTCCTTGAAGACACCACAGGTGCACACGGTCTTGAGCGCGTTGAGGACCGGGACCTGGACCGGGCATGACGAGAACGATTCCCCTTGTCCGAGTGGGACCTCTCCCACGAATCGTGCCGACCACCCGAGCCCGAAGACGTGCGAGCGGTGTCTCTCGACCGATCACGACCGACCCCACTCAGAGGCACGGACGGACCAGTGCCCTGCGATTCGAGAACCGCTAACATTTTCTTCCCGAAGGAAGCCCACTCCTCCCGCGTCGCATGCTTGGTGGGAAAGCGACCTGGCGACGGGCGGAGTCCTTGGATGAGGACGGGGAAGGCGACCGATGACCGCACTTCCGGGAGTGCCTCGAAGAGGCAGAGGAGTGGCGGGACCGAGACCCACTGGACTTCCAACAACGATGTGGAGAGTCGCCCCTCGAATCGTCCGTCGAAAGCCCCGCAGACCTCGACTTCCGTGGCTTGGACACCTTACCTACCGACAACAACTTCTTGTGCTCCCGCAAGGCTTTGGACGTGAGCGACTGGCAGTCGACAGTCATCCGTGTCATGGGCCTCCCTGAGGCACCAGAGGCAGGCGTTGTGCGAGTCCGTCACTGACATCTTGGACCCACAGTCCCCGCACTTCTTAAAGCCCGGACACGGGGTGGAAGACAAGGTAGACATCTTCACGAAGAATATACTACACAATAGGAACAGGTTTGAAGAACCGAGAAAGAACAAACTCCAAAGAGTCAAGGCACGCCCAGATCTATGAAGCGAACACGTTCGCGGAACAAACAGAACTGCGGCTACGGGCGTCGTGTGTCCTACTTATAACATCCAGTGACGTCAGCCATCAGAGGAGGTCCTCGAGGGCGGCGTATCGACGTCATCGACACAGGGCGCAGACGCCAAAGATTTTCCAAAGCAGCACAGCTGTGGTGATTACTGTCATAGATATGGAATACGTCGGAGGACCCAATCCCCTCGAAAATTGCTTTTTGGAATTGGTTAATGTTCTCAGAATTGTTCCAAATGCATATAGTGACCATGCCATGCTGATCCTTGATTTAAATATGAATACTGGAGAAATGAACATCCCCAAGTGTGGTAATGTCGAACCAAACGATGCAGGGAATAGAATCTGTGGGACTCAGGTAAACATTGGGAAACTGTGTAGAAGGGTTTTCTCACAGGGTTATTTTGATTGGAAAGGACTCGAACGTACAAGGGCCAGTGATAGAGGGTTGGCTCTCTTGGTGTGCATGAGGTGGGGGCTGTAATAGAGCCCCCATGGTGGTTCGTAATACTAAGCCTTTTCAAGTCTTTGACATAAAGATACACAACTGCAAGCGTGCTATTCGTAAGGCCATTTCGTGGCATTAGGTTTGCGAAACACCCAGAGTGGAAAACAAGGTGCCCTGGTAATTGAAATTGTGTAAATTAAAAATGAATTTCGTTCCTGATTAAAGAACCATAAGGGTACGATTAAAAAGTTAAAATGGGAGCAGTTTGTTCAGCTGTACGCGAGACAGGATTCTGGATCTTTGTGGAAATTACTTGCAACAGCTTGGGGGGGAAAAAGGATAAGAATCCTGTTAACTCGATCTCAGGAAACACTTGCTGTACCCATATTGGCATGAAATACTATGACCACCTCGGCACCATGTGTATTCCCCCAGTCTGATCTGGCTTGGCCATTGGACATAAACAGGAAGAACCCTTCTGGAAGCCATAAATAAATGAAAGAAATCCAGAGTACCAGGGCCAATGACAGGCCAAATGTGGCTTTAAAGAGTGACCCAGAGAACTGGGCACGTTATGCTTATCCCGTTTACTCGAGTTTGCAGAGAGCGTATGATTCCATCTTCATGGCAGCAGTCTGTCTTTATACCCATTTGCAAGAAGGGTGAGCGACTGTATGTTAATTATGGGCTACTGTCCATGTTGGGCGTCTTTGGCAAACTCTTTGCTACACTGGTTCTAAAGGAACTGCAGAAATGGGTGGATGAGAATAATATCCTGCACCCGTTTCAGACAGGATTCTGCCCAGGGTCGGGGACAGTCCACAACATCAGAGCCCTAGACTCTCTTATACAAACTACCCATGGCAATAGTTCAGCAACCTTATATGTGGCTTTTGTGGATTTTAGATCTGCATTTGACCACGTAAACAGGGAGGATCCTGTGGTCTAAACTTGGTAAACTGGGGTACCCACCATGGCTGCTGCAAATACTAACTCTGCTACATAGTAATAATTCAGTTTGGGTCAGGTTGGACAATGGAGGGACGATGACGCCTTCAGCGTTAATAGGGGAGACCAGCAAGGTTGTGCGTTGGCTCCCTGGTTTAATTTGTACATTTCTGATTGTTTGATGCATTTGCAGGCGAAAGCTAACTGCCCCACCAAAGACTGGCACTGTGCTAGTTGTTGCCAGTTTGTATGCCGCTGACCTGCTCATTTGCAAACGCACTTTTGCAGGCATGAAGAACATGCTTAATGAATTGGCAATATATGGCCTGGCTATTAACTTTGATAAGACTAGGATCATGCTAATATTGAGAAATAAAGTCCACAGAGTTACGATGGAAACTACCCTGGGTGTGATCGATTATGTTCCCTCCTAACCATACCTTGGATTGGAATTCAATATTTTGTCTGGCTATGACCAGATCGTGAGTAAGGTCAGGAGGGCCAAACTATTGACTTACCAAATACAAAGGTTTGCTCATGAGTATTCAGGATATTCAATTAAGGGCATTATTACCCCATACAAACAATGCCTTTGTCCTGCAGTACAATATGGGCTTGAAGCTTTGTCCATGCAGGATTTCGCCTGGCTTAATAAGATAGTTTTTGGCACACAGTCTAGAGCCTTAGTCCCTCTTGCCCCATGGAATATCTGTGCCTAAAACTAGGATTTACCTCACTCAGGGGCATTGTGCTTAGGGCATATGGTTGTTTCTACATGAAGTCCAAGGCCAAACCTAGCTGTGCTTTGTTGGCACGACTAGGGGAAAAGTGGTGACAAAGAAGTGGTCTACAGGGTAGTAATTATGTGAATTTGAAACTTGATATATTTGACAAGATTGACTGGGCTCCCAATTTTGATCTGGGAACACCCCTTTGGACCCTGAAGGAAGCCTTTGTGAGGCGCCTTAATAGATGGGACTGGTGTAATAACTAGCTCCACCTCTCTAAATTAAAGAGATATGAGGCAGTTAACGTGGTGCACAAGTACAGGAATACACAGCCTTATTTACTATTATGCCCAGACAGAGAAGTAAGGCAGTTTATTTTACAGCTTCCAACGAACAAACTTACTGTATTGGATGTGAATAGCCCACGTTTGCATCTTGTCGCTGAGGCGCGGTTTTGAAGTGTCTGTAAAAACCCAGAAAAAAGGGAGACAGCCAAACATGCTTTGACACAGTGTGCTGTTATGGGACCTACATATATGTGTACACTTTGGAGTATTGTCCATAGGTATGGGGCAATCACTACAGAGACCTTCTGAAATTATTGCCTGAATACTGACTATTTCTTCGCAGATAGCCTTATGTCGGGTCTGGCTTCAGGTGTCCCGGAGGTGGTCCCCTTAGCAAGATGCAATGTTGTGGGTAAGATAGATACATGTTATGTTATTTTGCATTTATATAGCGCCTTATATACCATTGGTATGGTCGGAAGGCGCTGGTAGGTTGAACGCCCTTGGGAACCGAAGTTCGGGTCAGTAGAGAGAGTCAAAGGTGCGTGTGCGCACCAGGTATGTGTGCAGCTGGTGCGGAATTCGTGTAGTAGCTGCTTCTTAGCGGTAGGTGTGGTGGTTGAGAGATCAGGAGTATGTGTTCGTTCTGGCAGGATTTATCCAGACCGAGTGTGGCTGCGTTAGGCCTGAGGAGAACGCCACGCTGGGGGGTGTGTAACCAGCAGTGTTTACTTATAGTGATGGGGAGTGAGCGGGAGATGTTGATATGAGAACAGTTATACCAAATGGTGTCATAGTATCTCTGTGTTCTAGTTGAGTGGTGGTGTAAAGAAGAGAGTAAGCGTGGGGTGTGGTATGATGGGATATATGCTCTTTCAAATGTTCCCTGCATTCCAAACCATACTATGTACGTCACGCAATTCTATGCAATCAAGTCCGTTCTATGCACTTTTATTCATTTCATGCGTCCCAGATTGCCCTACACACTCCGGTCTGCTCGACACACTCACGCACTCCAGTCCGCCTTGCGTGCTCTAGTCCATCCCTTGCGCTCCACTGTGCCCCACGCATGCACTCCTGTATTCCCCACGCATGCGCTCCTGTCTTCCCCACGCGCTCCGTTCCGTCACACGCGCTCCTGTCCCCACCATGCGCTAGTCCCTTCTAGGCGCTTGTCCCCTCTAGGCACCTCTTTTCGTATGCACTTGTTCGCTCATATGCACTCGTCTGCTCTATATATTTGTCAGCTCTACTAGTAGTCTGTTCTATGCAGTCCTCCACCATACATTCTTCCGCCCAGCTCATCCATCCATTCCCGCACTCATCCGTTCTATGCATTCATCATCTCTGCATGCATTCCATACCCATCCGTTCTTCCTACTTATCCATTCTACGCACCCACCCGGTCTATGTAACTCATCCGCCCTAGGTTTTTGTCTGCCTTAGGTCCTTGGATGCACTACACCTTCATCTGTTCTACGCATTCATCCACCCTACGCAGTCACCATCTCCTCGCACTCACTCGCCACACTCATCCGCTACACCCACACTCATCCGCTACACCCACACTCATCCGCTACACCCACACTCATCTGCAATATGCGCTCGCCACACTCGTCCGGTCTCTGCGCGCTCGTCCGGTCTATATGTTCATCCGGTCTGTATAGTCATCAGTTTAACGCACTCTTGCGTTCTATTCGCTTCTCTGTATTTACGCACTCATCAGCTCTACACGCTCGTCACACCCAACCACTCTACACACTCCTCACTCATCCGCTTAGCATGTTCATCTATTTTATACACTCATCTGATCTACATACTCATTTGATCTAGTCATCTGTTCTTCCACTCATGCACTCTTCCACTCAGTGCATTCATCTGTTCAACATGCTTCATCCATTCTAACTATTTCATCCACGCCATTCACTTCGTTCCCTCCTCATGAATTATGTCAATTTCAGCGGTTTAGATCCCCTTTCTTTTCCCTATGATTTATTCCTATTGTCCACTTCACTGTTTTGATCTACTTTTCCCTACGATTTATTCATATTATCCACTACACTGTTTTGATCTACTTTATTAGTTTAGTTCTGTTTGTCTTTCTAGTTTACATTAGAGTTTATTAGCTGTCAATTTCTAGCATCAGGTAGTTTGTTGGGTCGGTGTCATTGTGATGCTGTTAGTTTGGAAACCGGTTGGTTTTAGGGGAAGAGGCAGGTTTTCAGTAGTTTGCGGAAAGACGCTAAATCCTCAGTTAGGCAGATATGGGGTGGGAGCGAGTTCCACAGAGTTGGGGCCAGGGCTGAGAATGATGATCCGCCTAACCTGACTGAGTTTGTCTTAGGAATTACTAGGAGGCTGGCTGAGCTTGATCTTAGGGTGCGAGTGGGATGATAAGGTTTTGGTTTGTCTTGAAGATATTGAGGTCCACTTTTATGCAGTGCTCGATGGGAGATGCATAAGGTTTTGAAAGTCACCCTTCGGGCTACTGGAAGCCAATGCAGCATCTTAAGGGCTGGGGAGATGTGGTCTCTTGGGCCGAGTGCAAGTAGCATTTTGGCTGCCGCATTTTGTGCCCTTTGGAGTTTATTCAGTTGGTATGCGTGGACTCCGAGGTATAGGGGGTTTGCGTAGTCCAGTCTTGCTACAACGATTGATTGGACCGCAGAGTCTCTGTTGGGAAATGAGAGATATGGAAAGATGCGCCTAAGGGTTTTAAGGTGGTAGTGGCAGGACTTGAGATGTTGACTTGGCGCGAGAGTGTTAGGTCAAAGTCAAGGGTGCATCCAAGATTTTTCACTGATTTGCAGGGGGTTGGTGAGTTGCCCATGGCGGC
Organism: Ambystoma mexicanum; assembly: GCF_040938575.1. NCBI lineage: Eukaryota > Metazoa > Chordata > Amphibia > Caudata > Ambystomatidae > Ambystoma > Ambystoma mexicanum. The sequence continues at coordinate 972,104,710 of NC_090930.1, read as the reverse complement.
TGGCCAGGGTAGTGGGTGCGGAAGGAGTTCGGAGTTGCCACATACCATGATTTCTGTTTTGGAGGGGTTTAACAGGAGGTGGTTTTGGGTCATCCAGAGTTCTATGTCGAGGAGGCAGGAGGCCAGGTCGGGAGTTGGGATTTGAGTTAATTAGTTTTAGAATTAGTTGAGTGTCGTCGGCATAGTTGTAACATAGGATTTTGTGTGAACGAATTATTGGAGGGAGGGTGATCAGGTAGAGATTGAACAGAAGGGCGGATAGGCATGCTCCTTGTGGGACTCCTGTGTCGACTGGTCGGGCTTGGGAGGTATAGGTGGAGAGTATCGTTATTTGGTACCTATCTTTGAGGAATGAAGCTATCCATTTAAGAGCGATTCCACGAATTCCTAGGGAGTGGAGGCGGTCAAGGAGGATTGAGTGATTGATTGGGTCAAAGGCGGCAGATAGGTCAAGAAGGATGAATGTGGCGCATCCCGCGGAGTCTGCCGTCATTTTAAGGTCATCCTAGATTGAGGTTAGGGTGGTTTCAGTTCCGTGACGGGCTCTGAAACTGGATTGTGCAGGGTCTAGGAGATTGTTGGTTTCGACAAAGGCATTTAGTTGGGAGTAGGCGGTTCGGTCAATGAGTTTGGCAAGGAATCTGGTGTGAGATGGGGTGGTAGTTTTTGGGCTCGAGAGGGTCGAGGGAAGGTTTTTTAATTAGTGGTTTGACATGAACCGTTTTGAATGCGTCGGGAAAGATACCAGAGGAAAGAGAGGCATTTATGATGGATCTTGCGTGCTCTCCTGCGCAGGTGGAAGCAAACATTTCTTTGAGGGTTGTGGCCGGGCAAGGGTCAAGCGGAGAGCCAGATGGTTTGCGGGCAGATAGAAGTTTGAGAAATTGTTCTTGTGATATTGGAGTAAAGGATTATTCGAACGTTGGTTGCGTAGTGGTCGCAGCTGGTGGGCTGGCCGCTATGGGGGTGCGGGGGGGGGGTAGGGAGTATTGCCTGGAGGTTGTAGGAGAGCCAGTTTGGTGGCTAGCGTATTTGTTCTTTCAAGAGCTGTGGTGTAAAAGTGGAGAGAGACTGAGTCGCACAGTGATTGTGAGGTCGTCGGAACAGTTGTGGTGCAAGCCGGTTTGGTGAATTCAGAGATGTGGAGTTCCTTGCTTGGGTTTTTGCAGTTTAGGATTCGGGAGTTGTAGTGGGCTTTTTTGCTTTCCGGATTTCAGCCTTGCACTGATAGAGGTGTCGGGCCAAGGTGGCCCTGCTCTCCTTGGTTTTGTCTTTCTGCCATTTGCGTTCTAGGTATTTATATAGTTTTTTATTGGTCTTCAACTCAGGAGTGAACCATCTGGGAAAGAGGCCACAGCAGGTTAATGGTTTGCAGGGGGGGGTGAGCCGCATCAGAGGTGAGTTGAGCCATGAGTCGAAGGCATCGGGGGTTAGTTGTTTATTGAGTTGGCAGGTAGGTGGTGGAGACTGGAGGAGTGCGTCGGCTAGGTACGGGACGATTATTAGTTTTTTCCAGCATTTGCGTAGATTCGGTGGTTCAGATTTGAGTACGGGATGGGTTCGGGTGAGCGAATGGCGAATGAATGAAGTGATCGGACCAGATGATGCGGGTGGAGGGGTTTAAATAAATCCGGGTGTTGGAGCTAAAGATGGCATCAAGAGTGTGTCCTTTATAGTGAGTCGGGACATTTATGTGGGGTTGGAGGTTAATTGCGTCTAAGCCGTCAAGCAGAGAGTGTGTCATAGGATTGGTGGGGATGTCGAGCCATATGTTGAAGTCTCCAAGAAGGGCGAGGTTGGGATGGTTTAGTTGGAGGGTGGCAATAGAGTCGCAGAGGTTGTTTGCAAATTGTCTATCATAGCCAGGGGGCCTGTAGATTATTAGGAAGCTGTGTGAGAGTGACGGAGAGAGGGATAGTTTAACGAGGAGTGATTCGCAGGAAGGAATGGAAAGTTGGTTGCTGATGATTGAGGCATTGAAGAGAGACTTGAAGACGAATGCTACTCCCCCTCCTCTAGAGGGACAATTCAGTGGGATGAGGGAGTAGTCAGGGGGGAAGGCTTCATTGGCGATTGGGGCAAAGTCGTCAGAGAATCAAGTTTCGGTGATGAAAGCCAGGTCTGGTTTGTCAGAGGCGAGGAGGTCAAAGATGGAGTATCTGTTTTTTGCTACAGATCGGGGATTAAATAGGATGCAGTTCACATCGGCTGGCGTGATTGGTCTCAGGCTGGAGCTGAAGGGGGTGGGGCTGGGGCGGAAGGGGGTGGGGGCAGAGAGAGAGGAAGCTGGAGAGGGGGAGAGTGGGTGATGATCAATGAGAATAGTGGGCGAGCAGAAGTAGTGGCGGGCTTCGGGCGGGATTGGGTGGGTGCGTGTGTTCGGATGAACGGGTTTGGCACGGGGGATTTGGAGGTGGGGTGTGGGCGGTTAGGAGTTTCAGTTACAGATGATGAGAATTTGAGGGAGAGGGGTTTCAGGAAGGGCGATGCTACGGGGGAAGGAGGTGATTGGGGGAAAGGGGTGGTGGGTCGAGACAGGTGAGGCGAGGAGTGATGAGATTTACGGGGACCAGGTACGATTCCTCTTCAGTTTCTTTGTTGCAATTGGTGTGTGAGAGAGGGTAGGGGGGGGGTCAGATGGGGAGAGGGATGCGGCTTTGGTTCTTGCTAGGGCTAGGCGTGCAGTTTTTAGGGAGGGGAAAGGGTGCGTTCGGGGGGGGGGGAGGGTGGTGGGGGTTTGTGGGCAAGGCAGGGGGGTGGGTGCTTGCGGGGCGGGGTGTGCCTGCTATGATAGTGAGGGGAGCGGGTATGGTTAGTGTAGGCTGGTCGGTGGGGGGGGCGGTTCGGGGGAGGAGAGGTCTTAGGGTGTGTCTCTGATGCTGAAATTGCCACTGGCAGGACTGGTAAATTAGATACATTTGAATGAATTTAAATGGAAGGTTCGTTTTTATAGATTTTAGTGTAAGGTATTTTTCTATTTACTGAGTATATTTTATGAGGGAATTGGTTAAATACTTACATATTTTATGTTTTGTCTTATGATTTTGTGTGTCTGGTAGCTTTGCTGCATGAGAAACTAGATTAATGATTTGTATGAATTGATTGTATTAATGTTGTGTAAATTTCAATTTGAACTAAATCACAATAAAGATTATTATTATTATAACAATGAACAGAATAGTTTAGGCCCGAGACAAATCCCTTTTCAGTCCCCCAAGAAAGAAGCAGAGGTCAGAGGCACGCACGTTGCACATGTACATGCTAATTGAATTCAGCTGCAGAGCCTTAAAGCAATGTGAATGGAATGTAAGCTGTGGCACCCTTTGAATGACAAATTCATGAGACTAGGGCACAAGGTTTTGTGATTTCAATAGGCCAGGCAAAGATTTACAGCATTGCTGCCCTCACTCAAGGAGCGGTCTTCCCATCTGAGCTGCAAGTAGACACATAACCAAAGCAAATAAATCCCTGAAATTCAGACTCAAGAGTGGTGCCCTGGTCACGTCATTACTGGGCACCTGGGGTTGGAAGGAGATGAGGGGGGAGCTGTGTCTGGAACTCTCCGGGATTTGGGACAGGAGGAGCAGAGATGATGCCAGTAAATTTAGTACAAGGTTGGGGGTGCAGCTTGTGTGTGCCGCAGCGTCTGGTATAACGAGGAGGCCCATTGTCTTATCAAAGCAGAGTTGGCCTTGCCAGTCTTACTTTGAATGTGTCTGGGTCGGAGCGGTGCACATCAGGCGACAGTCACAATTTATAAGTGTATCAGTGTACCAGTCGGCGAAAAAGTACCATGATTCAATAGTGATGTAGTGGGTCATGTGAATACGGGAATGGGTTTGATAAGGTGTGGCCAATTGGTCCTGGGAATATAAGGGGGTATTAGCATGGTCTATAGGAGGTAGCCAATTAGGGTGGTGTGCTGACATTGTAACCTATGTATGCTAATATGCAGTTTTCTGCTATATAACCTGTAACTTCTTGGGGGTGTGACGAACTTCATGTCAGTTTGGTACTATGAGGCCGCCCAAGAACCTTTTGCATCTAATAGAGCTACAAACACCAGTGTATAATTGTCCGACTGATAAGACCCAGGCCTGGAATAATGAAGAATGTACTTGTTACTCAAATGGGAATAGAATAGGCTTCCCCAAATACGGGCCAAATTGGAGACCAAGCAACCAGCCCACAAACCACATCCTGGCTGTAGAGGGAAAAAATGGGGCAGCTGTGACTGTGCAGGCGCCATCTTGACACTACCAGAGAACAGGGGAGAACAAGAACTCTCCCCAAAACCTGTTGAACAATTGACTGAGTGAGGGGGGCATGGAGAACAAACAGTGACTGCATGGACTACATGGTAAAGATTGAGGTTGAAAAGGAAGTATGACTGGAGGTCTTTATGAAGGCTTCCAGGAGAAGTCCTGGCCCAGAAAGGGATAGCTCACACAGGACTGATCCATTTGCTACTCAAGTCTGATTCCCTGGAAGCTTCTAGACAGGAAGGGGAGTGCTATAAAAAGCAACCAGAGTCAGTTGACAGTGTGAGATGTAGAGATGAGGTCAAAAGAGGAGAAGGTGGACCAAGAGACCCGCAAGGAGGGAGTAGCAGATGGCAGATTTAGAGGAGACCTTTGGAGTATTTGGAGAGAGCCAAGTTATGGTGTTGGGATTGAGGGAGTGGCATCAATTTGGCAGTTTGTCAGACTAATTGATTGAAGGTTTTGGAGAGAGAGTCAAGAGTAGATCTGCATGAGAGAGAATCAGGATGGAAGCTAGAGGCAGGAGGGGAGGAGAGTCAAGTCAGTGGTAGTGTTGAGAGCAGTGAGATCTGGAAGGAAGTGAAGAAGATCAGGAGGGAGCTGCAGGGGAGGGAGAAAGAGCAATATAACAAGGTGACAGTGCAGGAAGAGAGAAAGGCAGAGGAGGGTGAAGAGAGGAGACAGGCGAGTGAGGAAAAGGTTGAGAGACATTCATCTTGAGGTAAAGGGCACCAAGACTACCAGACTACCGTGTTAGATCACACGGGAAGTCACAGAGGGAGTCAAATATAAAGCTACTGCTTTTAGGCACTCTGTAGGATAGGTATAGACCAGACAGTAAGGTTACCCTTGCTCTAGTGAAGTGGCACTGCATTACAACCTGTTGGAGTAAAGAGCCTGGACTAGGTTAGGGGGATGGGAGTCCCCTCAAAGGTTTAGCAAAAGGTGTATAGGGATCCCACAGACAGTCTTTATTGCCTGTTTTAGGAACATACTTTTTATGAGAAAAACTAAAAAGTGTTGCATTTGTCTTGCGACTCATTGAGCACCTTGTCAAAACACTTACTAAGCATTTACCAAGAGACCATATGATCTACCTTATATCCTATAGTAGGTTTAGTTCCCAATGTTAACCTCACCCCTTTGTACAAATTGCTGGTCAAAAGTGGGATGGGCTCAACCCAGTCTCCCTGTAGTATCACTTTGATTGCAATGGTAGTCCATGACAATGCTATCTTAACACAAGAGCACCTTTCGATTAAATTATTCATGGCTAAAACCAAGGAAGGACAAGGAGAGCTCCAGAGTCATACAGACAATGATGTAAGCTAGCAAAATTAACAGGGGTTGTGAGTCCAACAGAATCATTGCCACATCATGTAGTTACCCTTATGGAAGCACTTCATTACGGAAAAAATGGGCACCATCAATTAATCATTTGCCTACATTTTCTACAGTCTATCAGGTGATTTCGTTTTTTTCACTCTTCCCATGCTTTTATGCAGGTAGCTTTCTTTTGTCTACTATAATCATATAGTTACTGCTAGCAGCTTTTAAACATTCTTACCAAGAGGACGGATTGATGCCAAGTTAGTTTTCTTGATCAGACTTGTTTTTTTTTTTAATTTGCAGCCATTTGTTAAATCATGGGTTTCTGTCTTTGTTTTGCCAGGCCTGTAGTAGTCATCAGCGTTTGTGATTTTCATTAGATGTATAAAAAAATATATATACAATACTGTGATCGATGTTAAATTGTTGACTTAAAATTAGTCACAGGAACTGGAGCATTACATAGACAAGCTCTGGAAAATAAAATGGTTTCTGATTTATAGCTGGACACTACCCTGGCATTAGAGCTCACTAAGGCTGGTATTTGGTCCCACAAAGAAGTATGAGCAATGTGGTGCCACCAAGTACCTTTAATAGATGAAACCGATAATAGAATAGATGAACAAGTTACTTCTTACCTTGTAACGCTCTTTCGATGGAATGTTCCTCCGACGTATTCCTCATCTTTGATAATTCGTCTCCAGCGTCCGTTGCTCAGTTCCGTTTTGTAGCATAAGATAAGTCATGCCTGAATTAGTTATTGACCTTGAAGGAGCATAAGCTGCAACCACAAGGGAAGTATTACTGCGGGGATGGATGGAGGGGCGATAAGGAATACGTCGGAGGAACATCCCATAGAAAGAACGTTACAAGGTAAGAAGTAACTTCAACGTATTCCTTATCTTTGATAGACTCCCATAGCAGTGGCGTGTAATTGAAGGTGGGAGTAATAATGTCATGTATCCCTTTTAGGAATGAACCGCATGTAATAGGGCTTTTCCAAATCTGGTCTCTTGACTAGCGGAGGAATCCATGTTGTAAAATTTTGTGAACGTATGTGCGGACGACCATGTGGCAGCCGCACATATGTCTCGGACCGGTACCCCTCTTTGGAGGGCCGAAGAGACTGTGATACCCCTGGTTGAATGAGCCCTAAGATTTTGGGGTGGCTCTTTCCCTGCCAGTTTGTAACATTCCAGAATGGCCAAAATAATCCACCTGGAAATGGTCTGTTTTGTTATGGGTAGTCCCAACTTGTGACCTGAGTATCCTACAAACAGTTGGTCTGCTTGCCTAATCCTAGCCAGTCTGCTGATGTAAAAACTCAGAGTTCGCCTTGGGTCCAGCCTATGTAGCCTTTCTTCCTCTTTCCCCGGATGGGAAGGAGGGTAGAACAAAGGTAAGGTCATTTTCTGAGTAATATGAAATTCAGAAACCACCTTTGGGAGGAAATTAGGCTTCACCTCTAGGACAACTTTGTCCTTATGGAAAATTGTATGGAGGGGTTTACAAGAGAGCTTGTAGCTCGCTCACCCTCCTCGCAGATGTTAGTGCTACCAATAGGACAGTTTTAAGCGTGAGAAATCTCAGCGAACAAGAGTGGAGTGGTTCGAATGGAGTCCCCATTAGGAAGTTTAAGACTAAATTTAAAGTCCCATAAGGGAACTTGGAATGGTCTTGGAGAATAAACATTAATTAATCCCTGGAGAAATTGTATCATTATAGGTAATTTGAAATACGATGATTCCTCCGCATTGCGCTTGAAGATTGAAAGCGCTGCGAGTTAGCCTTTTACAGTGCCAACTTGAAGGCCTGAGTTTGCCAAGTAGAGTAGAAACAATAACACCGTTGGAGTACCACATGAAAAAGGGTCGATATTTCCTTCTCTACACCAGCTGCAAAATTTGTTCCAGCGGTATAAAGACTTTGTTGCTGGCCTTCTGGCCAAAAGCAACACCTCCATGACGTCATCAGGGAGGTCCCAATCCTTGTACCTCACCCTTTCAGAAGCCAAACATAAAGGTTGAGGGTTCTGATGTCTGGATGGAGAACCTGACCTCCCTTCTGCGAGAGAAGATTCTCTTTGAGTGGAAGACGGATTGGAGGGCAGATCGACATATCTAGAAGGTCCGGGTACCACGTTCTCCTGGCCCAGTCCGGGGCAATTAGGATCATGGTTTTCCCGAATCTTCTCAACCTCCTGATCATTTGAGGAATAACAGGGACTGGTGGAAACGCGTAAAGGAGTGGGAACTCCCAGTCCTCTACGAATGCGTCTCCTAGAGCTCCTCTCAGGGGAAATTCCCTTGAACAGAACAGATCGCACTTCTTGTTGGTGCTTGTGGCGAACAGATCCACCTGAGGGGTTCCCCAAAGGGCGAAGATCTCTTGAAGGACTTCCTGCGCTAGCTCCCACTTGTGGGAGACTGTGCTATGCCTGCTCAGAGCGTCCGCTGTCAAGTTCTTCTCTCCGGCTAGTTGGACTGCCGATAGAGAGATTCCTTCCTGAATTGCCCAGAACCAAAGCTGCATTGCCTCTCTGCACAGTGGCAGTGACCCTACGCCTCCTCTTTTGTTGAGGTAGTGCATGGCTACCGTGTTGTCCGTCATTATCAGGCCATTTCTCCCCTGCACTGATGGCAGGAAAGCTTTCAGCGCTAGTCTGATCGCTCTCAGCTCCAATAGGTTGATGTGTAGTCTGGACTCCGATGGAGACCAACGACCGCTGATGGTCAAGTCGTTGGCATGGGCTCTCCACCCCGTGAGTGAGGCGTCTGTGACTACTGTTATCTCCGGCCATGGTTGCCAAAACAGTTCCTTTCAAGATGTTCTCTGGATAGGCCCACCATTGAAGTTTGTGGGCTACCTTGTCCGGAATCCGGTGGAGATCTGTCATTCTCCCTGAGAATTGCGACCACCGAGTTCTCAGTGCCCACTGAAGAGATCTCATTCTCAGGCAAGCCTCTGGCACAAGGAAGATGCAGGATGCCATGAGGCCTAGCAACCTCAAAGTCGAAGGCTGGGAGACATTGGGCATTTTGGAACTTGTTGATCATCTGCAGAATATCTTGAGCCCTCACCTCTGGTGGCGAGGCTTTTCCCAGGGAAGTGTCCAGGAACGCTCCAATGAACTGGAGTCTCTGTGATGGTATCATCTGTGACTTCTTTAAATTGAGGGAGAAGCCCAGTTTGTGAAGGAAGTGGCAGACATAATCTAGCTGGATCTGAGCTTGTTCCGAAGATACAGCCCTGATCAGCCAATCGTCCAGGTAGGGGTAGACGTGGATCCCTTCCCTCCTTAGACTCGCAGCCGTATTTCCTGTGTTTGAGATGGATTGGCACATGGAAATAAGCATCCTGAAGGTCCAGAGATACCAGCCAGTCCTGGAGCTGGAGGGCCTGAAGGATCTGAGAGAGAGTTACCATCTTGAACTTGTCCTTCCTGAGGAACTTGTTCAATTCTCGTAAGTCCAGGATGGGTCTCAGTCCTCCGTCCTTCATTGGCATGTGAAAGGGGGGGGGGGGCAAGTACCAGCCCTTGTTCCTGTCCGCTACAGGTACCGGTTTTATGGCACCTTTCTCTAGCAGGTCTATAATTTCCTGCAAGAGGAGCGGATCTGTAACTTTTAGAGAGCTGTGCCTCGGTGGATGACTGAGGGATGTGTAGAAAGGGTAGGCAGTAACCCTGGGCAACTGTCTCCAATGCCCAAGCATCTGATGTTATAGCCTGCCATTCCGTCAGATGGTGAGTTAACCTGCCCCCTACAGGTGTTTTGTGTGGAAAGACCTCAGAGTGGTTTGGGGGCGGCTGATGCAGATGCCGAAGGTAAAGAGGCACCTGGTGCTGCTGCGGCGGCTTTAGTACTTTTGACCCGTCCACCTCGGGTGGATCTCCTTTGGCCTCTTCGAGCCGGCTGTCCTCCGCCTTTCCCGAATGCGGAATAGTAGCGAAAGGACTTTCCTCTTCCAGAGGTTCCTGAGGGGCGAAAAGGAGTTTGGCGGATTGCAGCTTCTAAGGATTTTGCCGCTGCTTTAGATGTCTGCAACAAAGGGCATATTCAAAAGTCTGGCTTGTACATCTGGAGCAAAGCCAGACTTTCGCAACCACGCATGCCTGCGGATTGTCGTACTTGCCGCCATGGCCCTGCTGATACTGTCAGCGGAATCGATGCCAGTTTGAAGTGACTCGCACATGGCATCTTTGCCATCTTTAATAATGTTAAGGAAGGCTTCCCTTTCCTCTCCTTCGGGTATGCAGTGAGCCGCTGATGAAGCACACTCCCACAGTGTGTGACTGAACCTGGTGAGCGTACAGGTGGCGTTGATGGACTTCAATGCCATACTACAAGCAGAAAATACCTTTTTCGCCATAGAATCGTACCTTTTGTCATCTCTATCCTGTGGGACAGTAGGGTAAGCAGACCTGCTGCTTGATGAAGTTGCCGCTTGAACCACCAGGCTCTCTGGAGTCGGGTGTTTTAATAAGTATTCAGGGTCAGCCGCAGCTACCCTATACTTGGCTGACAATCTTTTATTGACTGCAGGGATAACTTCAGGGGTTTCCCAATTAGATGAAATCTTTCTTTGTAAGGCTGCATGGAAGGGGACCACAGGATCCTCCTGTGGACCTTTGTCTAATATGTCTGTCAGTGTAACGCTCACCTGACTCCCACGGAGGCGCTGGCCTGGTTCGCGCTGCTGTGACCCCTTCTAAGGTGATGCGCAGGGTTCGGAAGATGGACTGGACCGGGCCCCCAAATCTGGCTTGTCTGGTTCGCAGAAGTATCCTTCTGTAGGCGAAAATAGGGGATTAACTGTCTGCGGGGTAATGCAATCGGCCTCCCACTTTCCCCTCTCACCCTCCTCGAAACCTTTCTGTGATTCCCCGTAGCATCTCACCTTAGGGTCTGGAAGGACGACCTCTCCATCCTGCTTCTGATGCAGGGGCGCGTTGGTATCCAGTTACTTCACTGGATTTTTGGATTGGTGAGAACCAAACTTGCTTGGCTTCCAGGTAAGTTTTTTGATAAGAGGTTCCCCTTGTGTCCATGCATTAAATGTACTAATGCTAGTGTCTTTTTCCCCATAGGGGCCGGGGTACGGAATGCCGGGGAACAGGCACCGACCCGAGATGAGAGGTGAAATCCTTGTAGAAATCCGGTAAGTCTTTAATGAGCGTTTTTTTGGTAATGTCTTTTCATTCGCTCATTAACGCTCATGTCTCTTTTTCCCCTTAGGGGCCGGGGTCCGGAAATGCCAGGATGCAGCGCGGACCCGAAATGAAGAGGGAATGAATCAACAGGTAAGTCTTAACATGGAGATTTAGCTTTCCTTATTCCCTTCTCTCTCTCACCTTTTGTTCTTGTCTTTTTCTCCCTAGGCGCTGGGGCGTGACTGCGAATCCGGATGATAGCTGCTGAACATGGAGGCGCCCTGTAAAGGTGAGTGAAATGCGGCGCTGCAGCGGTCGACGCGATGAGCTTTTAAATAAAAGTCTTCCTTTTCAGGATTGTCTGCGAGATGTCTCCGGGATGCGGATTTAGCAGGTAAGGACTTTTCCTTCTTCTGTTCTCTTCTTCTCTTCCTTTGCAGGTGATCCAGGATGCTGGCAGACGTGGCAGAAGTCAGGATACAGGAGCAGACACAGTGAGTGTCCAGCTGCTAGATGCAGAACAACGCGAAGCACGTGTGGCTGTTCGGGTGGGGTTTAAATAGCCTTGGAAGAAGTTCCAGGTATGTATCCTTCCTCCAATCAGGTATGTATCCTTCCCCGACCTCGACCGGATGGTAAATTAGTCCCACAGGTAAAGTAGTTCCTTTCAGGCCTCAAGGAGGCCGGGATCCTGCAGCATGGTCTGCATCAGGTAAGTGCACCCAAGCACTCCCATAATGAGCCTGGCGCCTATGGCGCCAGGACTGATGTCTTTTATGAGCCTGGCGCCATAGGCGCCAGGACACTGTCCAAAGGGCCCCTATATGGGGTTGCTGGGTCCTTTCTTGGGGACTGGATGTCCGCTTTCGGGGACGCAGGGCTTGAACCGGCTCCCCGGGAGCGGGCATCATGACAGCCAGGTCATCCTGTTGAAAAACAGGTGAAGGCGCAGACCAACCCATAAATTCAATAATCCTTGCCATCAGGGTTCTATAGGGTGTTTCGGCATGTTCCCCTGGGTCTGGTTTAACAAATTCCACTTCTGGGGAAGTGTCCAGCCCACTTGCCTCGTGTAATGACTCCTGTAGGTCTTTCAAACTTCTTTCCTCAGAGGTGAAATCCTCTGAAACCGGTAGTGTGGCCCTCTGCAACCCGAAGGTTTCCTGGTCAGAATCCTCCCCTTCTTCATAGATTGAAGATAATCCGGGGTACTCGGACCTCGGAAATGGTGTAAACCCCATTTCTAAGGCAGAAGGAGCCAAACGCGTCATTATTGGGCGATAAAACTAATGTCGTTGATGCCAATGTGACAGGCTTCGAGGCGCCGAGAACGGCGTAGAGAAAACTGGAAGAGGCCTCGAAGAACTCGAGAGGATCGGGATCCTACTCGAGGATGTCAACGACGGTCTTGGCGTCGTGCCGGAGGCTCTTGGTATCACCGTTGGCTGTGAAGTAGCCGTGGTTCTCTCTTTCATTGGCGTCGATGTCGACGATGGCGTCAATGTCGATCGACGCATCGAAGAACCCTTCGACAACGGCGTCGATGGCGCCGATCCATGCGTCGAAGACAGTGCCTTCTTACCCAATGGCCCGTGGCGCTCTCGGGTGGAATCTTTCGCCGGGTGCAGCGACTCGCGGCGTTTCGATTTTTTGGGTTTTTCACCCGGGGTATCACCCTCAGCTGTCTTCGAGGGGGTCGAGGCCGCTTTCTCAAAGACGCTTAGCATTTTCTTCCTGAATTCCTCCCACTCAGCCCGAGAGCTGTGTTTTGTGGGGCAGGAGACCTTTTGTGGGGAAACAGAAGATGACGAGGAAGGGGATCTTTGACGTCTCTTTGAGTGTCTCGATCTCGACGAATGGTGGGAGCTACTTCGAGATCTAGAATGGGAATGCTTTCTATGGTGAGGAGACGAATGCCTCGACTCAGCCGAAGACATTTTCGAGGAGGTTTTGACTGAATTACCCCTCTCGAGCTTCCCCCTGCGCTCCTTCAAGGCTTTCGCCGTCATGCACATGCAGTCCTCACACTCTGAACAATGGTGCTCGGCTCCCAAGCACCACAAGCAGATCCTGTGTGGATGCGTTATCGACATTTTTTTACCGCAGTCTCGACATTTTTTTAAGCCGGATCACGGCGTTGTCGGTTCCGATGAAGATGCCATCGAGAACGAGTTGGTATATAAGAGTAATTGTAGAAGGTTTATCTGACTGAACAACGATATTCCGAGGCCCCACGAAGCGCGGAAAAGCGGAACTTAGCAACGGACGCCGCGCGTGGCTATTTATGGGCATGGTGACGTCGGCGCTGATACGGTGGCTGTCGAGGGACATCGACTCAGCGGACGTCGACGCGCAGCGCCCTCTACAGAGAAAAAATGTCCAAGGCCAGCAAGCTGGAGACGAATTATCAAAGATAAGGAATACATCGGAGGACACAATCCCTTCAAAATGGAAAGAGGCTCAAAGTCACTTTAAGGTATTATTGTAAATTATTTATTTCTTAGCCTGATTGGCAAGGTTTGTAATAGTATAAATTAAGAAGGAACATCTGCACCACAATAGTAACAGATCTATAGAGTTCCTGCTTCACTCTAGCCAGAGATGTACTCAACAGTGAATCATTTCAGTGACATTTTCAGAGCTTCTAAATACATTGCTCTAGTTCAACATTAAACAACTTAAAAACAAATTATATTTAATGCTATAAAAAATAACTGAACTGAGTTTTACAAAATGTGAATGCCAGAAATTCATTTGATAGCACAGACCTTTTGATCTAATTTTAGAAGTCGGAAAAACAAAGATGCCCGATGACGTTTTTGGCAGCACATGTCTAACATGTAGCTAGCATGCTAGAAAAAACTTTGTACAAACTAACTTAAGTGGCTAAAGGGCAATAAGTACGAAACCTGTTGGCCTTTGTACTTTAGATTCAATCGAACTGCACAAGGTTGGATCTTTGGAATCCTTTTTAACCATCCTTTCACCACTTCCTGCTCATACTACTATTGGTTATTTGTACAGTTTCAGATATACAACCAGTGGCAGCCAACTGAATACATTGCATAGCTGATAAGGACCAGAGATCCCTCCGACCTCCTCTCCTTCCCCTTCCTCACTTCACAGTTCACAGTTTGTAAGCTGCCCATCTATTTTAACAACTATTATTTCAGATTTCTGGCAGAAGAAGTGGAGCACCCGCCTGCGCCTTAAGTGAATCGAGAATTTCAACAAATTCTGTGTCAACCTAGGATGTCCAAAGAAAATGTAATTTTGGTCAATAAACCCTTGACCCAAACACCTCTAGAGGATTTACTAGAGGATATAGAAAATTATTTGCAACTAAACCAATGTTTTCCAGAGACCATGTGTCTTGGGTGGTATAACGAAGTTGAGAGAAAAGATTAGTAAGGCAAAAAACATGCACTAATAATTAATGTGCCTCCTACAGAATCTGCTTAGTTTCATGGTAACAGCTGAATATAAAATACTGTATTATTCACAATTTAATTATTAATTATACAGGGTGTCAGTTGGATTTAAAATAACGGCTTCATTTTTTGAGAAAGACTGTAAATTACTAACTCAGGGACTAGATAAACTGTCCTGTTTTGGCACCAACATAAACCCTGCCAAAGCATAAAGACAGCAAAACACATGTTGGTCTTCCTTAGATTAATAAAATGGCATTGATTGCCATAAATTGTCCTAGATTGGATTACCTATTCGATGAGCCGAAAAACACTATGAATATGGTGTTAGCTTTGCGCAGTATAAAAGCATTATAACACATCATAGAATATAATATCTTAATGTGCCCGAGCACAGGGCCAACCGTGAAGTGTTCAGACATTCAGGTTACATTTATGCATTGGATACATTCAGCAGATGTTAGGAACGTGCTTTGAAGAGGAAAAACCAACACGTCATTAAGGAATTATTTAAATGGCTCAAGAGGAGAAATCAATGAAATCGTGTCATCCCCTCAGTGCTGGGAAAAGTTTTAGCTTGAACTTGTAGCAAGTTCTTTTAAACTGTCTTTTACTTGATTCATTGCACCTTTAAGGTAAAACAAGGTACACAAATAGTGGAAAACTTGAGTCCAAACAGCATACCAGGTTTAGCAAACATACCGTACGTAGGATGGCAGGCGTTTTTAAATACATTGAAGTTCCTTTTAATAGCAAAGGGTGAGCAAAACGTTATGGAGCAACACAAACATAATAAATGAGGGGAGAAGATAAAACACCACTTAGTATATCATTAGTACCTCAGATCCAGCTTGTGCAAGTGCCATCTCTCCTGTTTCAGTGGGGTATCCAGTCATTGCACCAGGGGTTGTGTATCCAGCGGCGTAGGCAGCATACGCGTCATAACCATTTTTTGTATAGTAGTTTGAGTATTGCTGATAGTATTGAGCATAATCAAAGGGCTGGCCCTGAGGGCTCTCCGGCTTTAACCTGCAACAAGACAACAAATATCCCATTGTGATTAAGGCACTCTTAGTCCTACCTCAAGCCAGAAAGAGTTGCTTAAAAAATGTTACTCAAATCTTCGAAGGAACTGCTCTCCCGCCTGCCCCCGTCATACCAAATCCTCCTATTTCTCCTCCCTTGACCCCTCAATATTCTCAGCCCTATAGTACAACATGGTAAGAGACAGTTTAGTGAAGTGGACTCATTAAAAGGCTGAGAGAAAGTACTAGAAGTACGCTGAAGAACAGGGTAATGCGCTACTCTGCTTTTATACAACTCTGAGGAGAGTTTTTCAGAACCAACAACGGTGTGGGGTTCTGACAAACTAGCATCCTGGACTTTGTAAAGCTTTTCCACACTACGGTCTAACCAAACTATGGATAGCGTAGGTTGAGCAGTATGCTTTAGACTTCGGAGATCAGGGAGTTGGAGTCAGGTACAAATGACAAAGTTGACAAGTAATTGAACGTCCAAAGATGTATAATTTAAGAAAAACACTGCTTCCCATCACTAGACAAAACCAGAATCTAAATGTTATGTTGATTTATACTGTGCACCGCTACCACCCAGTGGCAGTCTCCAGGCGCACGCGTGGCCCTGGAAGAGAGGAGAGTGGGGAAGTGAGCGAGGCTAGGTTCAGAACCAGGAAGAACTGGCGTCTGTGAGTGTTGTTTTGCATGTGGAAGTGGTGTTGGAAGGCCATGTGCAGTGTATGGGTAAGACTCAGTGCCTCTGGGGTGTGCTAGCGTTTGTGTTGTGTTAGTGTGTTGTGTGGTGTGGTGCTGGGGTGGGGTGGGTTGTGCGCACTGGTTAGGTAGTGTCCATAAGGGATCCAGAATCACGGGTGGTGGTTGCTGTAAGACTACATGATGTCTTGGTGTGTATTTGCGTTGTTTTTTTGATAAATTCTTTTTATTAGTTTACAACAACAAGCTGGGCATACCGTCGCTCAAACATACATCAAGAAATGGGATTCACTAGGTTAGTTCAGCGGGTCGATCAGCTAAAGCAAGAGTAGTGCACATGTTAAACATTGTTCGGGCAGGCCAGGTCATCGCAGAGTGTGTGAGTGCGGACATGCATGCGCATAGCTCCTTCGGGGAAAGCGGGTCATTCCCTGGGGGCAGGTGTGTGGCGGGGTCCCTCAGTATAATTGTCAAGATAGGAGCATCGGCCTCAACAATCATGTAATGCCTGGCCATTTGCCCCACACTTTCAGAAATCTCCCCGGGCAGCCTCTGGCCAAATATATGTATTTCTCGATGGACGCACATCTGTCCATCTCATTGGTCCACGTGGTGGCTACAACTACAAATCTTTTGAGTTCAAGTTCAAACAAGTTTATTTGGATGTATAAAAACAACCATTAAACAACAAATAAACACATTATTGCACAAATCCAAATTACAAATTCATAAAATTACATTTCCATAAAAATAGAATCGATAAACATTTCCAAAAGCAGCATACAAATACAGTTAGCGGTCAAATGGTTACCTCATCAAAGGCTACATTAAAAATAGTAGAGTGAGGGATCATACAAAAAGCAGTACACAAACCTTTGTCCCATTACGGATGCTATTATGCTTTATTACAGACCTTCACCACCTTGCAGTTTCAGAATACTATTTCTGAAATACATCGCTCTTTTCAAGAACGTCAAAAGAGCCCATGCTGTATAAACTGTTTCGGCACTCAAAAGGAACACAAGAGCAGCACTATGTGTGCGGATCACAGTCTTCTTAAGGGCAGGAATCGGGGTTGATTTACGTATACCAACATACCCTGTGCAGAAGAACAGCAAGTGAGAGAGATCCTTTCTACAGTGTCCACAAACCGGGCAGCCCGCTGTGTCAGGAAAACCCTTCCACTTATGAGTGTTACCTTGCAGCCGAAGGCAATCAAACCGTGCCCTCGTGATCAACCACCTGTCCTTTTTCGACGTACCCCAAAGCAGGTAAGGTTGAATTCCAGTTATGCAGCTAATGCTGGTGTGAAATTCGCCATTTCTATGGCCATACTCTAGCAAAAATCTTTTTCTTACTTTGATTTCACCCAACATAGCTTTGTAAACGGTCCCCTCACTCTTAGATATGAGTGTATCAGGCGAGAAAAGGGTCTTTCGGTGACGCCCAGTGCTACAGCCAGGAATGTTTTTTCTCCCCTTGTGTGGTCCATCTCCCCCCAGATGCTCAGCAGTGCGGCCCTGGGTTCCAGGGCTGGTTTATCCAGGACTGTGTTAATGTCACGAATACATTCACGCCAGAATGTATGCATGACATCACATTCCCACAGCATGTGGTAGAAAGTACGAGGCACCCTACGACACTTGGGGCAGTGGGCATCCTCCCTCAGTCCCCACTTGGCGAGTGCAGCCCAGGAGTGGTAGGCCTGATGGAGTATTTTGTATTGTATTAACCTTAATTTGGCGTCTATGCCCATTTCACTGGGAAACATTAGGGCCTCCACCCACTCCTCGGGGCCAACAAATCTCTCCCGCAGGCGGGTTAGGTCTTGCGCCCCGAATGCAGTAATCACCTGGTACAGTGTCGACGTGGTTTTTTGCCAGGATCCTTGCATGAAGGATGTTGACCTCAAGGGGTGAGCTTTTAGGAATGTCTGAAAAGACGGGGAACTGGGCGCGTAGGGCATGTGTCAGTTGTGTGTGCCTGTAAATGTCTCCAGGAGGAAGGTCAAACACCTCACGTAATGTTGCGAATGGCTTGAGGTGTCCATCCTGTAAGACCTCCATGAGGGTTAGGACTCGGAAGGGCGTACTGTCACCCATGCACCTAGTCTCATTCCCGACATGTGGGAGAGCAGGGTCTGCATGGAGCCATTCATTCTAGACGCCTAGCTGTGCAGCCCAGTAGTAGGCCCGAAGGCAATGTATGCCCAGCCCCCCCCCCCTCGCAGACTGACAGCTGCATCGTGGTCAGGGAGATGCAGGGTTGTTTCCCGCCCCACAGGAGCTTTCGGAGGGTGGAATCTATATTGGAGATGGTCGTGGAGGGGATGTGAAGGGGGAAAGCATTTTGAACAGGGCTGCCCTGCCCAGTAAGCCCAGGGGAAGGGAGTGCCAGTGGATGACGTCTGCTTCGAGCCTGCTCACCACTGGTTGGAGATTGAGTTGAAGGAAGTCTTCGGGGTTGGGGGTCACCCGGATACCGAGGTAGACAAAGCTCTGGATGGAGCTTGAGTAGGGACAGTGCGGCGGAATCGGGTCAGCCCCACCTTGAAGCAGGAAAAAGATCATTTTTTGCCTGTTGACTTTAAGCCCACAAAACTCCTGATATTCTGTGAGGAATCTAGTGACCTCAGGGCATGAGACACCAGGACTGCTCATGTAGATGAGCAGATCATCCGGTAAAGTGAAACCCTATACTCACGTCCCCAGGGCCACAAACCCAGACCACCTAGGGGATGCCCCAAGTCAGATTGCAAGGGGCTCAATAGCCAGTATGAATAGGAAGGGAGAAAAGGGGCATCCCTGCCTGATTCCTCTGCCCAGTGGGAAGGACTTTGAGGAGATCCCATTCACCTGAACGGCCGTTTCGGGGGCAGTGTATAGTAGCTTGACCCACGACATGAAGTTGGGCCCGAACACCATGCAGTCCATTATA
Source organism: Ambystoma mexicanum (assembly GCF_040938575.1). Taxonomy (NCBI): domain Eukaryota; kingdom Metazoa; phylum Chordata; class Amphibia; order Caudata; family Ambystomatidae; genus Ambystoma; species Ambystoma mexicanum. The sequence continues at coordinate 972,085,869 of NC_090930.1, read as the reverse complement.
TTCCATAGGGCAGTCCACCCCACCGAATCGAAAGCTTTTTCTAAGTCAACTGCGAGTAGCGCCAGAGGCTCTTTGATTTTAGGGGCCAGGCTAATTGCAAATTGGGCCCTGTGCAGGTTCATCCTGGTGGACTTAGCCGGCATGAACTCACACTGGTCTGGGTGGACCAAAGAACAAAGGACCTTGAGCATTCTGTTGGCCAGGACCTAGGCTAGGATTTTAGCCTCCACATTGATGAGTGAGATGGATCTATATGAGGCGCAGAGGTCCGGGGGCTTCCCAGATTTGGGGATCACAACGATGGTGGCCTGTCCAAGATCATGCAGGAGCATACCGTCCTTACGAGAACATAGCAGCATGAGGTGCATATGACCAGTCACTGAATTGCCCATTCTCTGCCAGATTTCGGCAGGGAAGTCATTAGGGCCTGGGGTTTTGCCAGGTTGGAGCTGAGACACTGCCGTGGCCACCTCCTCCGCCGTGACTTCCTCTTCCAGTTAGCTTGGGGAGATGGATGGCATCCAGAGTATGTGGGGACGCCCCAGCGGGCGTAGTTTCCCTAGGGGCATAGAGACTTTCATAAAAGGCAGCGAAGGCATTTGCTATGTCCGCGTCCTCATGAAACAGGTCCCCCTCGATCTTTTTGATGGCCCTGACACTTGTCTGTGGGTGCTTCCATGCTGCTCCAGCCAAGCCAGGCCTTACCGGCCTGGTCACCAGTGGCGTAGATCTGGCTGCGCATGGTGGAGTGGGTGCTTCTGGCATTCTCCAGCGCCAGATTTTTGAAAATTTCTTGGCCCGTAATCATCGCTTCTTTGGACTCCGGCGTACCAGAGGCTAGCAATTCTTCCTCAGCTCTCGCTGCAGCCTCCTCCTCTTCTGAGATTTCTAAGATTTGGCGGCATCAGTGTGTTGAAACCAGAGAGGGCGTCTCCTCTGAGCACTGCCTTGTAACCCTCCCATAGTGTAACAGGGCTAGATACCGAACCTTAATTGAGGGAGAAGTACTCAGTTGTTTTTGCATGAGGTCTCGACACACCTCGGGGACACCCAGATAGTATGCGATGAGCCTCCAGAAGGGTTGCTTCTTAGTTTGGGTCTGTTTTATAGTGAGGAGGGGGGTGGGGGAGTGGTCCGAGATACCCCTGGATAGGTAGGTGGTGGTTTTCAGCTTGTGTGACATACCCTGGGGAACGAAGAGGTAGTCTATGCGGGACATGGAGTTATGGGCGCTGGAGAAAAAGGAGTAACACAGGTCGGTGGGGTGGAGAATGCGGCATGCATCTACCCACCTTAGTGCAAATGTGAAGGAGTGGAGTTTGGTTTGTGCATCAGGGTTCCTACTGCCTACATGCGTTCTATCCTTTCCTATGTTAATGACTTTGTTAAAGTCGCCACCCAGTACCCACTTATCCGCCTGTGCCATCATCATTACCTCCTTGAGGATTTTGTGTGTCAGCAGGGGCAGGGGTGCGGGGGTGTAGGCTGCCATGACACGATACCCCAGGAGGTCTTCCCAATGTCGCCCGTGACCACCACGAAGCGGCCCCTCCGTTCAGAGTTGAGCTCCCTCAGTTGAAACGGGACCCTTTTGTGCAAAATGATCATGGAGCCCCGGGAGCCACCAGAGAACCCGGCATGGAAGGTGGTTGCATAGTTGGATTTCCTGAAAAATCTACATTCTGTGCCCATAAGGTATGTCTGTCAGGAGAGCTATGTCTGGTGAGTGTCTATTTAGTTGTTGTAGGACTAGCCGTCTTTTAACCTCGGGACACAGCCCGTTCACATTCCAAGTGAGGAGGGTCAGGTGCCATCATGTGCCATTGGTAAGTGTGTAGTGGTAGCATTTGCCGAGGGGGGGTTGGGGTCTTCGCCTAGGGCCGGTTTGTAGCCCCGGTTGCCCCGGCGGGCGCTGATCGTCCGCTTCAAACCTTTCACTTCCCGTACTGTGTCCCGACCTGCCCACCAGTGGTTCTGGCCCATACCTGATCTTGAGTGGTGAGAGTGGTTGCATCGACGCATCTAAAAGAACATCTTGCCCCCCACCCTGTAGTGCCCCCCCCCCACCCAAAACACCTGTAACCCAAACCAGGCACCAACAGGGCACGTAACTAAAAGCATTATAGGGCGGTAGCCCGGACTGAAGTGGTATAGTTCACCTAATGGAAGGTGGCGGCCGCCAGTGCCAAGCCCCTAAGGTAGTGCGTTCCGGCCCAAGCATCACAGTGTAGCAGTGTTCACCCGTTCTCTGTGGTGCTCTTGCCGGGTTGTGATGCAGTCGCGGGTTCCGGCTCAGCAGGGGTTGGGCGGGTGAGGGGAGGTCTGTTCCGACCTAGGTTTCCGTCCGGGTGGTCCCAAAGGCGATCGGCTGGGCCTGGACCCTCAGAGGACTTGATTTTCAAGCCATTCCTATGCCTTCTTGGGTGTGTCAAACAGGTGGGTGGCGCCCTTGTGGTGGACTGAGCAGTGCCGGGAAGAAAAGTGCATATTTAAATTGACAAAGATTAAAGCTTTTTCTTCACAGAGTTGAAGGAATGGCGGGCCCTCTGGACCTCCTTAGTGTAGTCTGGGTAAAACCCAATGCGGTATTCATTGTAGGCGATGGGACTGGAGGCGCGGGCCATCTGGAGGATAGTATTGCGGCCCTGGAAAGTTAGGAGGTGTGCAATAATTGTCCTTGGTGGGGCTCCAGAGACAGGAGAGACTCTCTGCGCCAGTTCAATGGGAAAAAAAAAAAAAAAAACTTGAGAGCTTTTTGGGGGCAAAGATATGGGCAAGCCAGTCCTTGAGGAAACGTTCAACACTAGGGCCCTCTTCCTTCTCCGGATCCCTAGAATCCCCAGGTTGTTGCATTGCACCCTGCCCTCACCGTCTTCCGCCCGGCCTTCAAGTTGGTCGACCTTCTTGGCAATTGCTGCCAGCTGCTTTTCCATTTGACGAACCGTGTCTTCCGTGTCCAATATTCTTTGTTCTGAATCCCCAACTCTAGATGACAGGTTGTGTAGGTCTTGGCTGAGGAAGCACACTTCTGAGGACAGTCACCCTATCTTCAATTCTAGAGATGCCCTTGAGTCATTGATCGCTCATGACGTCAGAGTGAGATGGGAGGGTTCGGAGCTTCGTCCCCGGGATTTTCACCGCCAAGGGTTTGCATTGTATGTCTAGGGGGGGGGGGCGCCTACCATGAAGAGGTCAATTTTGCTCTGCAGGGCCTGCTTTTTGGGCTTATCCTTACCCATTGTTCTTTTTGCGTAGTCTCAGGTGAGTCTTCAGGTCCTGGTACCTGTTTCAGTCTGTTGATTGGTCTCGAGCGTAGGGGGTGCAGTAGTGTCTGGGCTCTGCAGGTCCTAGGTGGGTCGGAGGGCCGTGGCACTGGTTGGGTGTGTGGTCACTTGGGTGTCTGTAGGTCGTCCACCAAGTAGCCCCCAGGCGGATAGCTCACTCCCACCCGTTTGTCTCTTGTTCAGAGGGCGTCGTTCCCAGGGCGGCTTTGGCGCAGTTTGTGGTGCCAGGAGGCAAGTTACAGGGGTGTTACAGTTCGCATGGGGCGCTTTTATATGTATGAGCTAGTGGCACAGCTGCACAGATGGTGTTGGAGGCTTTGCGCTGGTTGTGGGTGGCGTTAGGGCCCCTCACTCGATCAATCCTGTTGCCACCCGGGATCTCACCGGGGTCACCATGTCAAGTCGAAGCTGCCAAGTCTTATGATGCTTGCCCCGCATTGCCTGTTGATCCTAAGCATGCGCAGCTCGCCTCCCCCTGCGAGGCCGCCTACAGTGCTCACCCACGGTGGCCCTGCTGGGGTGGTGGTGCAGGAGCTCCCAGTTGTATTGTCAGGGGCGAATGCCTTGGCCTCTCAGCTCAGGGGGCGGAGGGGGGAGGCCGCACTCACCGTTGCCTTTGTGAGATTGATCGTCATGAATGCAGTGGCACCTGTGTGTAAGCTATTTTTGCTCCCGTGCCCCAGGGGGGTCCTGGGGGCAATTCTGTTCGTCCGCGTGGGTTGCGGCTGTGTCTCCTGCTCCACCTCGGGCTCCAGGCAGAATGTGGTCTCTCTTACCTAGTCCCGGTGTGGGGCAGGGGAGATGGGGACTGGAGGGGTGTGGGGGGGGGTGGTCGGAGAGGCTGTGGCCCAAATATCCAGCGTACAACAGACAGACCACCCAGTGTTAACATCCGGTATGAGCAGGGAGTCCTTTGGTAGTCCCTAGACTGTTCGGTTGGTCCACTTTAACAGCGCCTGTGGCACCAGTCTGCCTCAGGGGCAGGATATGCGGTCGCTGATGCTCCTTATCGCCTGTCAAGGCCTGGCGTCTGTTTGGCTATGCTCCGGATGTTTGATGAAGGCTTACTCCAGGCGTGGAGGTCGTCCCAGGAGCCTTGCCTGTGGATTAGCAGCTCCCCAGGTATGGTGCATTGTGCTTAAGGCTGTTCCACTGCCGCAGGACCACCCGCCAGGCGGCGGATGACGCTGGGGGCCGCGGGATGGTCCGGCAGTCAGAGTCTCTGACTCCAGGGTCGCTGGCGCGATGGAGTCTGATAGTGTTGCTGGCGCCGTGGATTGGTGTGGCTTGCGTGCCTCAGCCATCGGGGGGCTGGGAGGAGGCAGGGCCTATGGTGTTCGGCCACGGGGCCACCGTATGTAGGTGGTGCTTTCTCCTTACCTCCCCCTCCACTGCTGCTGCTCCGGGTCGGTGCTCCACAGGTCCCCGCAGGCGGCCCAGGGCTCAGGGATGGCTTCCGAGGCGCCCGCAGTGGGCGGGTAGGAGGGTTGTGCGCAGAGCGCATCCCGACTCCAGAGCGGCACCTCTTGGTCTGCAGAGGGCCGTGAGGCCGATGGTCCATATATGTGTTTCACCCCTTCCGATTTCAGTTGGGGTTGTGGGGGCTGGTCCCCAGGGCATTCCGTTGTGCGGGCAGTGGTTGCTTGTAGATGTGCGCACAGGAGGGGGGGGAGACGGGAGGGGAGGGGGAGGTCAGGATAATGAAGATTAACGGCGACCGCCGGGCGCTGCTCTCTATTCCATCCGCATCCACCGCTCCTGTATTTGCGTTGTTGCCGATTTTATGGACTATGTGGGGTGGTTCCCTCTAGGTGTGCTTCGAGCATCTCAGAGATGGTGGGTGTGAACTTAGAATTGATTCTTAGTTTGTTTATGTGTATTATGGCTAGCCCAAGGGTCTGGAGTAGTAGCGCTGGTTATGACGGAGGAGCAGGAAGGGGGAAAGGATTAGTAAGTTTGTCGGTTTGTTGGAGCTTCTGATGGTATCTACCAGGTTCTTGGATGTGGATCATCGCCCCATCTCACCTCCTCTCTAGTTATTTATGTGTGATGTTATTGCTGCCGGTGTCCCTTTGTGGCTGTCATTGTTTGTTGAATAACTAGGTTTTGAGTCGTTTCCTGAAGGCGAGGTGGTCTTCTGTGGTTCGAATTTCTTTGGGCATGGTGTTCCAGAGGGTAACAATTAGACGTGAGAATGCGGTTCTGCTGAATTTCCTTTTTTTGTAATGTTCTGGCTCTATTTTTAAGTTGTTGCTGGATCCATGGTCCCTTCTATGGCGGTACCAGCTAATCTTGTCTTGGAGGACTTCAGCTCCTTGTCTGTGCAAGGCTTTGTGGGTGATGCAGAGTTCTTTGAATTAGATGCGTTTTATTACTGGTAACTAGTGTAGACTTCAGTGCTGGCGTGATGTGATATTATTTGTTTAGTCTTAATAGGATCCTGGCTGCTATATTTTGCACCATTTGGGGTTTGAGTCTTTGCAGCATTCCTAGTTGGAGGCTGTTTGTGTAGTCAATTCTTGGGAGTATGAGGAATATGATTTTGAGGGTTCCACGAGGGAAGGAGAGGTAGGGGAGTAATCCTTCGATTAGTCTTAGGAGGAAGAAGCATTTTTTGGTGATTGCGTTGACTTGCGGTTCCAGGGATAGTTTGCTGTCCATTAGTATTCCTAGGTTATTTACTACATCAGTAGTCTCCGGTTGCATTCCCATGACAGTGGGACAGTGCAGTTGTGGGTTTTCTCTGTCGAATCCTGCAGGTGAGAGCATTATTTCCACTTTTGCCGGGTTAAGTTTATGGTTGTTCGTTGTCATCCAATTGTAGATTGGTCTGTTTTCACAATCATTTATGTGTAGTCTGCGCAGATGTAGCCAGTGAGTCTGTGGGTTCGAATGATTTTCATTAGTGGGCACATGTAGATGTTGAAAAGCAGAGCTTAGAGGCTGGATTCCCTGAGTGACTCCGCAGGATATATTTTTGGTGTTTGAGGTGAACAGTGGAAGGTAGGTTCTTTCGGTTCGGGATAATTAGGAATGAGCTAATCCACTTTAGTGTGGATATCTGTATGCCACATTCCATCAAACTTTTTATTAGTGTTGCATGGCAGTTTGTGTTAAAAGCCACTGATTTGTCCAGTAGTAGGGCCGATTGGGCGTTTATTTTCAGGTCGTACCGTATAGATAGGAGTGCTGATTCGGTTCCTCTCTTTGGTGTGAAGCCAACTTGTGACCGGTCGAGTATTCGGTTTGTTTCGACGTATTAAAGTAGGATCGTGTATCCATGGTTTTCCATGGTTTTTGCTGGGTAGGGCTGTTTGGATACCAGTCTGTAGTTTCACAGGTCTTCTGAGTTTTCCAATTCCTTTTTGATCGGTGGCTTGATGTATGCCGATTAGAAGGCGGACGGTACCATTCCTCTTTTGAGTGATATTCATTAGGTTCCGGAAGCGAGTTGTCGGGGTTCTGTGGTTCAGGATTCCTTTGAAGAAGTCGGGGGGTTCCTTGCACCTGGACAGGATTCTTGGTTTCTTCCAGGATCTCTCTAGAGTGGGTGCAGGGATCCTCTTAACCAAAAAGCCAAGTAAGAGCTCAAACTCCCACTAGCCAATGACAGATCTGGCCCACACACACACACACATCCCAGCAGTGGTCCAATCAGGATCACAGGCATCAAAATTCAAGCATACCACTCAGACACACTGAAACCAGTTTGTGCATTGGTGCCAGACTGTCCCAACACACTTCCTGGCAGCAAACACCCATGGCACTCCAGTAGCCTGCCAAAAGCCTCTGTTTTCCCGGACACTGGAAGTCCATATAAGGATGTCCCTGGCCTCGCAGGCCAGGCAGAAGGGTAACAAGGCAAGATGTCAAAGGACAAGCGAAATACCATGTGGCACAGCCATTTTTGGACAGCCACATGGTAGCCAAACGCAGTAAACGTGGTAAGGCTAAAAGGAAAGACACCCAGAAAATTGCAAATTCTAGCTGCTGCCACCAGCATGTCCCTTTAGCACACAGAGTAACCAGAAGTACTGCGAGTGTTAGTCTAGGGCAAAACAAAATGTGTACCCCCTTGTATTGCATTGTAAGATGCATTGTACAATGATAAAAGTTATCAAAAGTAACTAAACTAAGGGAAACAACATTTTCCAGTACTGACAGCCGGAAGGACATGTCAGTTTCCCTATGACAAATTAGCAAAAGCCAGTGTAGTAAAGCTTAAGGCTTCCCTGCACTGCAAAAAAGAGTAGGTCAGGATCCAAAATAAAAGCAACAAGTTTGGAGGTCCATAGAAATGAAAGGAAAGGTGCTTTAAAGAGAAATCATTCCCAATAGTACCATCTGCAAAAAAAAAAAAAGCTTTTGGGTAGATGCCTTCAGGATGCAGCAGCACAGGATCCGGTCCTTGGATTCTTGGTCTGGAGACTGAAGAAATGGACCCTAAAGGAAAAGTGGCGGCAGTTATCAACCGGGGAGGCTTTCAACAAAGGATTCTTTACAGCTTCTCGCGGCTCTGGATTTGGTACCCTTTTACAGGTACCGGAAGAACGAATATCGGCGGCCAGATTCTCGTCACTGTTAGGGGAGTTTTCCTAAAATCTAGCAACAGGTGTCACTCTATAAAACTATCCCTTGGTATACAGGCCCCAAACTCTTAGTATATGTCTGTACTACCCAACAGCCAGGCTTATTTAGGAGGATGTGAGCTGTTGGTAAGTACAATGAACTCAGTCAATACATAGGCGTAAATAAAGTCTCACACGCTTGTAGTTATAGTAAAATAGACATTTATTTTATATAGACAAGGCAAAGTTAAATTCAGGTATGTAAGTACTATTTCACTAATCAACACAATAGAAAACATAAGCAACAATTGTTCAGGTGAGTAAAGCAATAGTAGTGGAATGTATCAGTCATGAACACAGTGCAATGGTAATCAGTTCACTTATTAAAGTTACTCAGACAATGTTCTGTTGTAAAGGAAAAAGGGTTATTCAGTACCAGCAATAGCAATTCACTACTTTGTAATACTTTTCAAGGATCCCGATACTTTAGCAGTCCATTCCCTAACTAGTTAAGAGTTTCTTCAGAGTCACTTGAGGAGGGGTGCAAAGTAATGTGCAGCAACAGAAAATAGTACTTCTATTACTTTGAAGTAGAAGGCTTTGGTCGAATTAAAAATTACTAAGGACCTTGGAAAGGTCTCCCTATGGGTGAACAGGCCTTAGGCCTGAGCAAGTGCTATGGGTGTACACCCAAACACTGGATACAGCACTCCAGTAACACAGGATAGACAATTTTGTTTGGGGCAAGTACTACCCTGAGCCACACAGTACCTTTGGAGTATTGAAGATGATGCAGCTGGAGTCTTTCCGATGCAGCAGCAGTGGACTCGGTCTCCTGATCCTTGGTCGTGGTGACAAAATGGACTCTGGAAGGGATGTTGCGGTAGCAGTCGAGAGAAAGGACCCTCAGCAAGGAATTCTTCTTACTCCGTCAGTCTGCAGTTTTGATGCCTTTTTACAAGCTCCAACAGAGAACGACCACCGCTCGGTCAATCTGCCCCGATTCTCCAGTCCTGCACTCTGGTGAGGGGACGTTAAGGAGGGGGTTCTGGTCTCTAGAGGTCCAACTGGAGCTCGCCAAAGTTCTGGAAAGATTTGTCTCGGGAAGACGATGCACTGCAATTAGGTTGGAGGTGCCCTGGTATTGGTGGTTTGCAGCCCTGGAAGGGCACAGCACATCAGGGGATGGTTCGTTCTGCAAGTTGCGAGCACTGCAAGTGTATTCTCACTCTTAATCCCCATGGGTCCTCTGCGCAGGTGGCCAGGGAAAGGCCATCGCTCTTGGATCCCAACCCTGTGTGTGGACAAGCGAGTGAAAATCACATGGGTGGAGGGTCTGTAGGGACTAGGAGTGGGATGCCCTCAGAGACATGTTATCCCCATTTCCTACTAATGACCAACCCTCCCCCCCCCCCCCCGTCTTCATGGGATATTATAAACCAACTCCCCTGACCTCCTCATACATGACTACAAAAAGTACTGGGACGAGGAAGAGGCAACTGATAGTAATGATGACTAGTTGCTTTGACCACTCTGGTACTGGGACGAGGAAGATGCCTGCTAAGAGCAGTAGAGGTCAGGCATGTCCCCGTAATGGTCAGGCAGAGCCGATTGCAAGCTTGCAACTGAAGCTTGCCTGCAGGTGTATAAAAAGCCCCACCAAATGGGTGGGGTAGGAAGCAGTGGGAGTGAAATTGTAGCAGCAGCAGAGAGGCCAAGAGAAACAGCAGGGAGCAGTCCGTGTGGAGCACACCTGGTTCAGGGAAGAGCGGCCCAGGAGCTAGGGCTCTGTGGAACTGAAGGAGCATTGAAAGGGGAGCTGTGCTGGATGGCTGCCCTTTTAGCTATTGCTTGAAGTGCGCATTATCCTGGGGCCAGGAGCCGACCCAGGAGTGCCTGAGGGGCAGGAGGTGGAGCCCTGAGGCAACATCTAGAAGGCTGGGAGATCTGCGCTGCAGGAACTCTCATCGAAGCAACTGGTTTCTAAGCAAACAGAAACCCAGTATGCAAGTGTTTGATCTTACGTGCAAGGTTATATTGTATCAGAGTGGTAGCGTGAATGGTGAGACACTTTTTCGAAGGTCTCCAATCCGAATCCTTGCAAACCAGCGAACAATACAACTTGTTAATCTCTAAACAAGTAAGAATTCTTTGTTACACAGTGACTGCGTGCAGAAGAAAGCATGTTTTCAAAGGTCTGAGTGCAGGGCATATTTAAAGGCAAACAACAAAAGCATATTACAACGAAGTGAAAACCTTAACAACAATAGAGTGACTTCTATGAAATCCTTTAAACAATATTGAATGCCAAACCCAAAACAAAGCTTGACAAATATATCTTCCCATTCTGAATACCGCACTGAGAGAAGATTGTTACTTATGAAGATTCTAAAGAAATGAAGCTTAAATTTACCATATAAATACATACAACGTATGCCATCTCCAAGGGAACAAAACAAATTGCAAGCAAAGTTCATATACACTCCATCTACAGATCAATTGAGTGCTACATCAAAGAAACCAATGCACATTGAACCCTAAAATGAATAGACCTTTAGCAAAGCCAGCAAACCCAATGTGCAGTGTAATCCAAAGTGAATGGAACTTTGGAGATGAACTTTAAAAAGTGGATTAAAACAAACTGCCATTTCCAACTAAGACATTTGTTGTGTAAAGACTGGCCATATGCAGAGGGTGCAAGTGTGGCGCAGAACATTAAGAAAATTGGGAAATCTCATCATAGCAATACATCATTGAAAGTATATCTTGGGGAAGGGAAACCTGACGTTTGAACTACTTATTGACTCGAGGACGGATCCTCAGGATATTTTGTGTTTTGAATTGTGTTTTGGATCTTGGAAAAGGGAACCCAGAGTCCTGGTTATCTTTATGTTACTTTGGAACTTAAGGCAGTCCTTAACCTTTTGCTAGAACTGCTTTATACTGGGCGAAGGGTGCTGAAAGAAAGCTGCAAGCTGGACAAAGCTCTGAACTTTATGCTAAACACTATTTTGTTGGTTGCAGACATCCCTACATGTTGTATGGGATTAGTTGTGAGGGCAAGTATAGGTTTTGGAGACAGATTCCAAAGTTGAATTTGGGGAGTTTAACTTTGCTTAGGTTTGGTTTGGTTGGGAAATCCCACCATAGTATAGGGCAAGATAGGTGTTTTTCCATTCTGACATTTAAGTTAATGAAAGCGTTTACTTTGAACTTTGAATCTGTGGTCTGTGTCTTACTCCAAGATGCCCTCACAAGGTCGTTTTATGGCTAAGTTGGTCCCACCTGCTAAAGGGAAGGAGGAGTCCTCTTTGGCGCGCCCCTGTCGATTTGAAAACGGCGCCAGGAAAGTAGTGTTCTCTTCGCAGTTACTGGAAGGGTCTGTCAACGTCTCTGGTCGTCTTCTGCTTCGGATCTTCTGCTCCAGTGGTCGACTTGCCTTCTGCCTCAGGAACCTCACCTTTTATCAGGATTTCTTATTCATCCACTGCAAACTGTCCCTGCAGTTTACAGAAAGGGGCAGGTGGCTGTCCAATCAGGACAGCAAGCCCTCCGGCAGAGGGAAATGGTTCCATTCAGGCAACTCTCCATCGGACTACTTTATCACAAAAATCGAAACTATTTGGTCAAACATCTCGCTGGCCACTTCAGCGGGAGCACCTGTCAATGCATTACAGGACGTGGCTCTGGCTGGGTGTTACAAGTGGTCACGGTTGCCCCTGTATTCGGCAGAAACTATAAGTGCTTCTATTAGCCATTTGAAATCAGCGGCTCCTTCTGATCCTGTACCTTTATCTGTTTTAAAGGACATCTTCTCAGGGCTTATGGGCGAGATATCTCAGGCTATTAACGTGTCCTGTCAATCAGGTCACATTCTCAGAAAGTTGAAACAGGCTGTAGTTATCCCGCTGCTGAAGAAATCTGCCCTTGATACCTCACACTCCCTCTAATTTTTGCTCTATTTCTTTGCTTCCTTACTTTATGAAGTTGTTGGAGGCATTGGTGTCACAACTCCTCTGCCTTGATTCTTTGATCCCTCTCAGTCAGGCTTCCGGCCTGGCCGTGGCACAGAGAGCGTCCTGGTATCAGTACTGGGTGATACGGCCAGGCTGGTCGATGGGGCTGGGGCCCTAATTTTGCTGGATCCGCCTGCAGCGTTTGACACTGTCGACCACCCCACCCTGCTGGCCCGCCTGGCCCTGGTTGGAATCTCCAGCTCGGTGCTGGCATGATTGTCATCGTTCGTGGCTGACAGGGGCCACGCTCTGTCACTTTTTCCTTTTCTCTCACCTTTCTGTTCTCTCACTTGTGGTGTCCCTCAGGGGTCTGCCTTGTCTTCCTTGCTTTTTAATGTTTACATTCAGCCTCTTGTTTTTAATCTGCTCCTTTGGCCTCAGATGTTACTCGTATGCCGATGACACCCAGATTCGTATTCAGCCAGATCTTGAGCAGTGTGAGGTGTCATTGTGCCTGGCTCTTTGCCGTGAAGCCGTGGGGGAGTTGATGAACCGAAATTGGGTGAAGTTGAATGGAGACAAGATGGAAGTCCTGGTGGTGGGGGCCCCCCAATGCCATCACTTTGGGTTTCTGCTTTCTGGCCCTCTATCTTGGGTGATCTTCCCCACTCTAGTCTTGTGGTGAAAAATCTGGGGGTCATGCAGTCTTCTACCCTTTCTATGACTCATCAGGTGTCTGCAGTCTGTAAGGCAGGACACTCATCTGAGGATTCTGCAGAAGGTTCTACCCCTTCTTCCATTTCATCTGTGGCCTCTGGTGGTAGCAGCTCTAGTCCTTACCTGCTTAGACTATTGCAACTCACTGTACCTGGCTGTCATGATCTCTGCTTCCAAAAGGTCAGGGTTTTCCCAACTCCCTTGGAAGCAGATCCATAACCCAGGTTCCGAGTGCCAACCAGTCCCAATTGGGACCTTTTGGACCCAGTCCTGGCGCCAGTGGCACCAGGCTCATAAATATGCCCAGTCCCAGCGCTGGAAGCGCCGGGTTCATAATGCTTGGGTGGACTTACCTGCAGCAGACCATGCTGCTTACTTGCCTGCCAGTTGAGCCTCTGATCCTCTTCTGTTTGGAACTACTTTTCCTGTTGGGTGGGGCAGGAGCCACTCCCTAGGTTCAGAACACTGGAACTCTTCTGGAAAGCAGGAACTCTTTTCTTACCTAGGCGTGGCTGTGGAAGGAGACGCCTAAGCACTACAGGAGGCTATTTAAACCACACCCGATGGATGAATCTTGCTTTGCGTTATTCTGCATCCTCTGCAGCAGAACGCTCATCGTGTCTTCTGCATCTGATCCTGGGCCTAAGGAAAAAGGCTTACCATCCTGAATCCAGTCTTCAGCAACACCTATAAAGACAAGAAAGAACAGGTTAGCATTACGGTCTTCAGTGACAGCACTTCACTTACCTGGTCCATCGGCTGTCACCAACGCCTCGCGCTGCATTCCGGCATCTGAAAGACAAAGGCTTACCTACTCTTCGTGCGCTCCGGAGGTCTTCGCACTGCATTCCAGCATCTGAAAGACAAAAGCTTACCAACTCTTCGCACGCTCCGGAGGCCTTCGGCGCTGCATCCCGCATCTGAAAGACAAAACAAGGTGCGTTTAAAGACATTGGGGAACTTTAATACTCACGTGCCATTACTCCTTTCCACATCTAACCCAGTGGGTATTCCGGCACCCTGCAGCCGCTCCGAACTTGTACCTGCAAAATAAAAAGACAGTTAGAGCGCATCGTGAAGCAGGCAACAATCGCTTACTTACGTGCTTCCAGGCGCTTCTATTCATCACACGGGCTCCATCTTCAACTCACTTCAGCCCGTCATCCGCCATCGCCGGAACCCTGCAAAACAAGAGACATCATTACTAAAGACTTTTAAAGACATTAGAATTATTCGAAACTTACCGTTCGTGCAGTAAACGACGGACAGCAGTCCTCTGAAGTCAAGAGGCCTGCTCCCCTTATCCAGTGAAGAAACTGGTTACAGCACCCTGCCCGAGGCAGATGGAGAGCACGGCGTTCACTTACCTAAGGTGAGAGCGTTAACCTTTGGGGTGCTACAGGAGAAGAGAAAGGGAAGAAGAGAGAGACATTCAATAACCCAGTTCATTAATCCCATATTTTCTATCTGCAGACATCTTACCCTTCGAGTCAGACATACAGTGCACAGAGGTCCAGCCCAAAGAGCCAGCCGTGTGTTACACATCACCTTTGAAGATACGGTATACGCCCAGTCAAGACCGGCGCCTCTACGGGAATCAGGTGAGCGTTACACTGGCCCAGCCTAAGTGCTTAGTCCAACGGCTTCTAAATCTAGCGACCAGAGGGGCCACTGGATCCCCTATAAGAACTCACATCTTGCAGCCTGTACACTTGTTGCCAGTGTCCCAAAAAGTTGACTTTAAGGAGCTCCGTTTGGTTCATAGTCTCCTTTATGGCCAGGCTTCTGAATTTCTTCAGGACAAATTTGTGCACTACTCCCTATTAGGGAGAATTTGCATTTCTGTGTTAATTAACTTCTACCTTAGAGACTCCCAGCTCTTTTGCTGGACTTTAGGGTGGTTCCTTTTTATCCTGGAGAGAGTGAGACCATTTTTCCCACTCTCTCATGCATTTTTATCTGATTTGGACTCTGTTTCTTTTGGTTTTGGAGTCTGACAAACGCCATAGGCATCATAGTTTTGTGTTGCGACCCACAGCACCCTCAGTGCAGTATCACAGAGAAGTCCTTTGGCGTTCTGCCAAGGTTTAAATACCTTCTCTTGGATAAACTACTGTTTCCAAGACTAGTAAAGTGAAATTGACGTTACTTACCTTTTCTCTCGTTGTGGACCCAGCTCACACTACCTTATATAGCGTTCTGCAGGGGTTACTTAGTATCCCCTTTGTCTACCTTCTTATGTAACAATTTTATGTTACCCTTACTACAAATAATGGCGGGTGTCAGTGGTTTAGTGTTCCTACCATTGTACGTTTTTACCGCAGCTGTAGTATTGCACCCATCGGTGCCCATTTTGTCAAAATGGCGCTCTGCTTCTTTTTTCGCCATTTCTTGTTTGTAAGGTCCTTCTCAAGATTCACTCTGCGCACCAAACCAAGTTTGGTCCCTTTGTTCATTTTGTCTTTGGCTTGATTCACTGGTGAAGGCGTGACTGGCAGGGCGGAAAGCGAGGGAGATTCCTGAAACTCCCTGTGCTTAGTCTCCCTGGTTGCAGGAATACACCCAAAGGTGATTGGCTGCCTTGCTGTCCTTGGAGGACAGCCAACCTGCTGTGTGAATGACAGCTAGGCTGCAAATGAATGGGAGAAACGTGCGTAAAAGGCGAGGACTTTTGCAAGGAAGGCAGAGTCGACCACTGGACCGTCGGTTTGCCCAGTGAATCCCTGCTGTAGTGCTCAAGCTCGAAATTTTAAAATTGCCTAGAGAAGCCCGGAAAGGACGATTTCTTCCCTTGGGTTGGGGGAACCAACTGACCCCAAGACTAACTTGACTGGAAACCCTCTCCTTGCTGACTGTACTTCTTTGCTGCTGCTGGAACAGAGTGCCAGGGGACAGGAACACCAGAATTGAGTGGACCATTTTAAATCCGGCACCCAAGCTCCAGGACGATCCTCCAGACTCCCTCGAAGCAGGACTGCCCAAGCCTGAGCCACCTCAACAGAGTGCTGGATCCCAGAAGCAAGGAGGGCCCATAAGGTGTCCAAGAACCACAGTGGTGCTATTTGAGAGTAGCTGAAACCACAAAGTGCCACTGATCTGAAGTGTGCCCATTGCTGCCACCAACCTTCAAAATGTAGTGCAGGAGTCCCCAGACTTCCTCCCTCTTGTGCCCATGACTGAGGCCCAGGGACAACAGGATCTATAGGACTACAACAGGAACAGAAGCCAGCTGGAACCTTTTCTTCAGACTCAAGGTACTGTGTAAATAGAGGTACTTACCTCTTGTGTGTAGCTTGCTTGCTCTCACTGGAGACTTGCATTTGCTGCCCTTTGCAGAGTTATTTACATCTTTGCTCCTCACAAGCCTCCCAGCTTGTGGCCCAACAGTGATTCTTTTTACAAACAAACTCTTTAACATTGTGCCATCTTCAAGAGGTGCCTCAGTTCCCCTACACTTAGTTCAATTGACATTGGCTGTCCTGGCTCCCTGCAGACTCTTCTTACCCTCTGACTTTGTGTTTATCTGTCTCTCCAAAAAGTAATAAATAAGTTACTTGTTTAGCTGGGAAAGGGTTAACCTACATTTCATTGGGGGATTCTAAAGTGCTTACCTGTTTGAGAAGCTTGTTAACCATTGTTTCCTTCCCTAACCTTTTCCCTTTTACAGAACTCCAGTATTACATTTAAGTGTAAAGTGATATATAAATATCCACAGTGTCCCAACTATTGAAGTCACATCAGGGTGTAGGAAGTGTGTGTGTGTGTGACATCCCAAAAGGGTATCTACTTAATTAATTGAAAATGAAGGAGTGTATTTTTGAAGTGTATTTTATTGTTGCATATTGCCCTTTTTAAAAGAAGGCTTATTTTAAAAATGTTAAATTAATAAAGAATTATTTTAATAAGAAACCTTGAGTATACGTGTTATTTGAATACCTGTCAATGTGAATCTCTATGTTACACCTCTACAGCTCACATTAAACCCTCTTGAGATAAGTCTGGCTGCTCAGTCACTCTACCAACTTGGGTAGTACAGACCTATACCAAATGTTGGGTTACCTATTGCCAAGAGGACAAGGCTGGTGTAGTCTCCCACAGGGTTACTACATACAATCTTGCATAACACTCCCCCAGACTGCCGCTCTGCTGCCAGTCTGGGTTGGTGGTAGTTCCCAGCTTTCAACGCACTAGGGTGGGTGGCCGTGCCTTCTTCGTGGCAGTGGCTCAACTTTGGAACATTCTTCCACCTCCACTGAGAAAGGTTACTAATATCTGTAATTCAGATGCTTTTTGAACACCACCTTTCTCTTTTAGGTGTGGTCTCTAGTCCATCCAGTGACATCTTAGGTCCAAAATACGCTCGGGCAAGTCTTCGTAACATAATACAGATCAGCGAACACCTGTAGACTGCATATGGTCTGCGATTGAAAACAGTAGCAACACAGTTCCTTATGCTGAAGTTGGTGATCAAGAATAAAAGCGGGCCATAAGAGCTTTCGAAGAGGAGCTAAGGGGAGGTGACTGCGGGCTACTGCCCTGCAGCCTTCCCACTGGAATTATCCTCACAATCACACCGCTGATACCTGCAGGAAGCCTCCGAGTCAGACACCATTACCACTCGAACTACGATTGGTCACCCGATTGCTCGGAATATATACAAGGGATTCACAAAGGACTAATATCGGACACTGCTAGTAGCATTACAAGAATAACGCATACAATTACATTAAGAGGGTAGAATTAGCCAAGAGGGGATTTTGAAAACAAGGGCTTGACAGAGCGAGGTGGACGGGGACTGTGGGATGAAAGCCTTTGAGCTGTACACGTCTGCTTTTCGCCTGGGCTTTGACAGCCTAATTAGGGGCTATGCTGCGAACTGGGAGGACTTTGTACGGCTCGGGCTCACAGCTCTGGCCCTAGTGGTTTCTAATTATGTTGAAAACCAATGTTCGTCTTCAGCGCTTCTTGCACTCTCAACATTTTATCACTTTGACCAGTGTTAAAAAAAAGAAATCAGTACTCAGTGCCAATTAAAGTGAACAAAACATTCACAGTAGAAAGTGGAAAGAGAGTGGGGATCACAATACCTTTGGAACAGTGAATGACAATACAATTGAGAAAAATTCATATATGTACAATTTGAGGAGTGGCTCAAAGAAAAAGGAAATGGTCAAAATAAAGCGGAGACATGTAAAATAAAAAAACAAATGGAAGCAATTCATTCAACAGATCTGCAGGTTGCAGCTAAGGAAAGAAATGCCATAGAACAGAGGTCACGTAATCAAGACAAAGTGGAGCCCCACGTACATTGGTCTAACGTCAGTAATTTAGAGAGGTGGACACAGGGGTTCAAAAGAGTTGCTTGATTGATTCAAGCATAATAAATGCTTGGACCCCAGTTTATGTCATGGGGACTCTAGAATATGCTGTGCCAAACTCTCCACCAGACAATTCCAGTAGCAAAGTCGGAGAAGGGTGTGGCAACTAGATGTCTGAAGGGATCTTTCTTACCAGATAAAGCCTCAACCCCAAAAACTGGTGGAAGAAATCCAGGAAAAAACAAAGTGAGGCTTTCCTCATGTGCAGCCAGAATAGTACACAACCCGAAGGATTTAATGCCACATGCAACATTGTGGGCAACGTTGGCTAATCCTACAAATTGGAGGCCTGTGAATAATAATAAAGAAACATGAAATATTTCCTTCAAAAGTTGGCAACTAGCACTAAACATTCAGGCTGAGTCACAAACCCATGGGGTGTGTGATGAAGTATACTGGAGGCAGTCACCGATCTGGAAGAAGGAGGCGAACTACCAATCACTATTCATCATGATGCAGAAGCAGCCGATGGTGAAACTGGCCTTAATGTAGAAGACTGAATTATAAACTCCGGAGAGATTGTTTCAATACTGACTGAACATTTATCATTGAGCTCAATCTCTTCCCCCGGTCCAGAAGTACACCGCAGATTACACAAAACCCTTTGGTAAATGGAAGAAAGAATGAAATTGACAATGCCTTCAATTTCCACTTTAAACCTGTTTGTTGTTTGTATTCTTCATCGTATGATATTCGAATCTTGCCAGCTTTGCTGCTTCGGAAAAAAAATTCTTGGCAGTGGGCGCTGTGCACGAGGTCGTGGTGTCCATTTCCCTCGACGGTCTCCATACCGCGTCAACGTCACCATCAGTATAAGTAGCTTGTGCCGCGCCCGTTGGCTTCAGTTCTGGTTTTTCGAGGAAATATTAGAGTAACACCCGTGCGTGCCTCATGACTGAAAACTCTTTGTGAGAGAGAAGTGTAAATAACGCGAACTGTACTGGGGGGTAGGATGGGAGGGTTGATGAGGAATATGTGGGAGGAACATCCAGTCAAAAGAACGTTACAGTTGGTAAGTAACTTTCTTCAAATGGATTGTGTCCTCCCACGTATTTCTCATCTTATCAAAGACTCCCATAGCAGTGGAAATTTTTGGAGGTGGGAGTACCAATTATTTATTATCGTGGACGTAATGTAGTACCGCCTTAGCAAATAACCCTTCATGGGAAGAAGGAGAGGCATCCAAACAGTAATGCTTAATGAAGGTATGCATTGATGCCCATGTTGCGGCTGAACAATATCTGCTACCGGGACTCCCCTCTTCAGAGTCGCAGAAGTAGCCATACCCTTAGTGGAATGGACTCTAAGCCCATCCGGCGGGTCCTTTCCGGCCAATCTGTAGCACTCCACTACAGCCCTCCTGTTCAATCTCTACATGGCCACCCTCCCACGAATAATTTGTTCTCAATATCCTGTGCTACAACTACGCTGATGACACTCAACTAATTCTAAAACTCCTGAACTCAAAAGCAAACTGCCGACCTAACCTCGCTTCCTGCCTCCTCGACATAGAGCTCTGGATGACCACGAACCACCTCTTGCTAAACCCCTCCAAAACCAAAATCATGTTATGTGGCAACACCGAACTTCTTCCACACCCACTACCCTGGCCATCTTCCATGGGCAACCCACCGACTCGCTCTAAATCAGTAAAAAGCCTTGGATGCACCCTAGACTCTGACCTAACACTAGCGCGCCAAGTCAACAACGTCTCAAAGTCCTGCCACCACCACCTTAAAACTCTTAAGCACATTTTTCCATACCTCTCCTTTCCCAACAGACTCGCCGCGGTCCAATCAATTGTTATATCAAGACTGGACTATGCTAACCCCCATACCAACTGTCTAAACTACAAAGAGCACAAAACGCTGCAGCCAAACTGCTACTAGCGCTTGGCCCTAGAGACCACATCTCTCCAGCCCTCAAATCTCTGCACTGGCCTCTGGTTGCCCGAAGGGTGACCTTCAAAACCTTATGCATTTCTTACTGAGCACTGCATAAAACCAGACCCCAATATCTTCAAGACAAACTAAAACCCTATCACCCTGCACGTACTCTAAAATCAAGCTCAGCCGGCCTCCTAGTCATACCAAAAACAAACTCAGTCAGATTAGGTGGATCATCATTCTCAGCTTTGGCCCCCGCGCTGTGGAACGCCCTCCCACCCCACATCCGACTCACTGAAGGCCTCATGTCTTTCCGCAAATTACTGAAAACTTGGCTCTTCCCCTAAAACCGACCCCAGACTCAAATTAACTTAAACTGGATAAAAGCACTTCAATGACTTTTGCCCAAATGCTAGATCATAATAGCAATGCAGCCTCATGATCCGAGCGAGAATCGAAAACTAATAACCTCTATTGGTTAGCTAAAAAGAACAAACAAAACAGAATGAGTAAAAATGATCAAACCTGTGAAGTAGATAAGAATAAGCTGTACGAGAGCAGTAAAGTGGCTGAAATTAATGAAATGGACGAAATAAACGTAATGAACAAGAGGAGTAATGTGGACGTGAGGATTAAATTGGATAACAATTCAACGAACCCAAACTACTAGATCTTAAATAACAAAAAAACAAATAACAATACAACCTCTTGATCTGAGAAATTGAAAACTAATAACCTCTAATGTTAACTAAAAAGGACAAACTGAATAGAATGAGTAAAGTAGATCAAAGCAGCGAAGTGGATAAAAGAAGAAATTGCAAGAAAGCAGTAAGGCGGCCGAAATTAATGAAATGGATGAAAGGATTGAAATGGACGAAAGGAACAAAATGGACAAAAGGAATAAAGTGAAGAGGATGGAAAGATGAATACATGGGACGGATGAGTGCACAGACAGATGGCATGGAATGTAAGAGCGCATGGTATAAATGGAAAGTACAGAATAGACGATTCGAGTACATGAGATGGGTGTAGTGCACGGGACAGGTGGAGAGCACAGAACGGATCGAATGCGTGCGACAAGTGACATGGGCTGAACCGTTAATGCAGGATTAATGAACAAAGTGAGAGGAGCGGGTGAAGTCGGAGTGGATGAAGCGCGTAGAGCGGAGGAGTGGGTAGAGCGGATGTAGGTTGTGGTGCGGATGTAGGATGTTGAGCAGATTTAGGGTGTTGAGCAGAGGTAGGATGCGGTGGTGTTGAACCGATGTAGGGTATGGAGCGGGTGTAGAACGCGGAGCGAGGAGCGGGTGTAGCGTGCAGAGTGGGTGGAGAATGCGGAGCAGGTGTAGAGTGCGGAGCAGGTGTAGAGCGCGGAGCAAACTGATGATGAAAGTGGACGAATGGGTGAAGTGGTTGGATGGAACGGGTGTAGTAGGGGGAAGAAACGGGTTAAGTGGGTAGCAGGATCAAGTGAAAAAGGTGGTTGGAACGGGTGAAGTACGGGGTTGGAACGGGTGAAGTACGGGGTTGGAACCGGTGAAGTACGGGGTTGGAACCGGTGAAGTACGGGGTTGGAACCGGTGAAGTACGGGGTTGGAACCGGTGAAGTGGGCGGTACGGGTGAACAGAGTGGAATGGGTGAACAGAGTGGAATGGGTGAACTATGTGGACGGAAAGAGTGAAGTATGTAGATGGAAAAGGTGAATTATGTGGATGGAACGGGTGAAGTATGTGGATGGAACGGGTGAAGTATGTGGATGGAACGGGTGAAGTATTGTAGGTGCAACAGATGAAGTATTTGGATGGAATGGGTGTAGTATGTGGATGGAACGGATGAACTGGTGTAGAATGGATGAAGCAGGTGGAACGGGTGAAATGGTAGAACGGTGAAGTAGGTGGATGAGCAGGTGATGTGTCTGGAACCGGTGAAGCG
Source organism: Ambystoma mexicanum (assembly GCF_040938575.1). Taxonomy (NCBI): domain Eukaryota; kingdom Metazoa; phylum Chordata; class Amphibia; order Caudata; family Ambystomatidae; genus Ambystoma; species Ambystoma mexicanum. The sequence goes on along the minus strand of NC_090930.1, from coordinate 972,064,147 downwards.
GGTGGAACGGATGAAGCGGGTGGAACCAGTGAAGTGGACGGAACGTGTGAAGACGACATATGTGGAACGATGATGCATGGAGAAAGGTAACGTGGGTAGAACGAATTAAAGGAGCAGTGCATAAATGGTTGGAGAGCATAAGATGGCTCAGAGTGCATGGAACGGATTGGAGAGAGCATAGAATAGCGTGACTTACATTGAAGGAGCATTGAAAGGAACCGAGTGCTTGAATCGGTCGTAATACATGGAACAGTTCGGAGTAAATGAAACGGATGGAGTACATGGAACCATTAGAGTGGGCTCAATCTCAAGCTCCTAAGGTAAGCCACCATATCACATCTCCACGCTTACTCTCTTCTTTACACCACCACTCAAGTAGAACACAGCGATACTATGACACCATTCGGTATAGCTGTTCTCTTACCATCATTTGCCTCATACTCCCCATCACCCTAACTAAACACTGCTGGTTACCCACCCTCCAGCCTAGGTGTTCTCCTCAGGCCTAACGCAGCCAGAATCGGTCTGGATAACAACCTGCCAGAACGAACACATACTCTTGATCTCTCAACCACCACACCTACTGCTAAGAAGCAGCTATCACACGAATGCCACACCAGCTGCACACATATCCGGTGCTCACACGTACCTTATGACTCTCTCTATTCTCTCTACTGACGTGAACTTCGGTTCCTGAGGGCGTTCAACCTACCAGCGCCTTGAGACCATACCAATGGTACATAAGGCGCTATATAAATCCAAAGTAACATAACAAAAGGACCCAGCGGGATATGGTCTGTTTTGTCACTGCTAATCCCAATTTATGGCCAGTATAACCCACAAAAAGTTGGTCATCCTGACGCAATATTGATATTCTTGATATATAAAAACCGAGAGCCCTTTTTGGGTCCAGTCTATGAAACCTCTCCTCTTCTTTGCCCAAATGAGGAGGAGGGTAGGACGTTGGTAGTATAATTTTTTGTGACAAGTGAAAGTCAGAAACTACTTTTGGTAAGAAAGAAGGTTTAACCTTAAGTACCTGTAAAAGATAGTGTACAGAGGTTTGCATGAAAGAGCCTGCAACTCACTTACCCTGCAGGCTGAGGTTAAGGCCACAAGTAGGACCGTTTTTAATGTTAAAAGCCTCAAGAGACAGGAATGCAGAGGCTCTAAAAGGTATACAAGTAAGAAACTTAAGTACAAGAGTTAAATCCCAAGTCGGTACATGAAAAGGAACTGGAGGGTTAACGTTAGTGAGCCCTTTCAGGAATTGGATTATCAATGGAATTTTGAAGTAGGAAACTTCTTCCGAGGAGCGCTTGAAAATGGACAGCGCAGCCAAATATCCTTTAATTATTCCAATTGGAAGCCCCAGATAGGCTAGATGCAACAGAAAAGAAAGCCCCATACGGGTGCCACATTGAAAAGGGTCCACATTCTTATCCCTGCACCAGTTACTGAATTTATTCCAGCGACACCGTTACAGGAACTTAGTTGCTGGCCGACAGCAAAATCTCCATTATGTCATCCAGGAGGTCCCAATCCTTATATCTCAACCTCTCAGAAACCATGCGGGAAGGTTGAATGTTTTGACCTCTGGATAGGGAACTCTACCTTCCTCTTGCGAGAGAAGATCCTCTCTTTGTGGAAGACGTATTGGAGGGCAGATGAACATGTCCAGAAGGTCTGTGTACCACGTCCACCTGGCCCAATCCGAGGCAATTAGGATCATGTGGTTTACCGAACTTTCTCAACCTCCTGATTACGTGAGGAATCACAGGGACTGGAGGAAACGCGTACAGAAGTGGAAACTCCCAGTCCACCACAAACGCGTCTCCTAGAGCTCCTCTCGGAGGAAATCCCTTGAGCAGTACGGTTCGCACTTCCGGTTGACCCTGGTCGCGAACAGATCCACCTGAAGGGTTCCCCAAAGGGTGAAGATCTCTTGACTTCCTAAGCTAGTTCCCACTCGTGGGATACTGTGCTCTGCCTGCTCAGAGCATCCGCCGCTGTGTTCTGCTCCCCGGCTAACTGCCGACAGAGAGACTCCTTCTTGTATTACCCAGAACCAGAGCTGCATTGCCTCTCTGCACAGTGGAAGTGATCCTACGCCTCCTCTCTTTTTGAGGTAGTACATGGCCACTGTGTTGTCCATCATTATCAGGACATTCTTTCCCCGTACAGAGGGCAGGAAGGCTTTCATCGCTAGTCTGATCGCTCTCATCTCCAACAGGTTGATGTGTAGTTTGCACTGTGATGGAGACCAACAACCGCTGATTGTTAGATCGTTGGTGTGGGCTCACCACCCCGTGAGTGAGGCGTCCGTCACTATGGTTATCTCCGGCCATGGTTGCCAAAAAGATTCTCCTTTATTGTCGTTGCAAGCCGACCATAGTAGATCCTGAGCCACTTTGCTCGGGACTTGCAGAAGATTTGACATACTCCCCGAGAATTGGGACCACTGAGTTCTGAGGGCCCATTGAAGGGATCTCATCCTCAGTCGAGCCTCTGGCACCAGAAAAATGCAGGACGCCATAAGGCCGACAAAATCCAAAATCGTAGGCCGGTAGACACAGGGCAGTCTAGAATTTCGTTACCATCTGCAGGATGTGGAGAGCTCTCACCTTGGGAGGCGAGGCTTGCCCCGAGGAAGTATCCAGGACTGCTCCAATAAATTGGAGTCTTTGGAATGGTATCATATGGGACGTCTTGTAATTGAGGGAGAAACCCAGCTTGTGTAGGGAGTGGCAGGTCATTGCAAGATGTTCCTGAGCTTGTTCGGGGAAACAAGCTCTTATCAACCAATCGTCCAGGAAGAGGTAGATGGGAATACCCCCTCTCCTGAGATTCGCTGCCACAACCGCCATCAGCTTGGTGAAAACCCTCAGGCGGAGGTCAGCCCGAATGGCAGAACTCGAAACTGATAGTGAGCCGCCAACCGCGAACCTCAGGTACTTTCTGTGCTTGAGATGGATTGGCACATGAAAGTAAGCATCCTGAAGGTCCAATGATACCAACCAGTCTTGGAGGTGGAGAGCCTGAAGGATCTGAGAAAGTTACCATCTTGAACTTGTCCTTCCTTAGGTACTTGTTCAAGCTTCTTAAGTCCAAGATGGGTCTCAGTCCTTCGTCCTTCTTTGGGATGAGAAAGTAAGGGGAGTACCAACCCTTGTTCCTCTCCACTACAGGTACATGTTGTATTGCATCTTTCTCTAGCAGGGTTAACATTTTCTGTACAAGGAGCAGATCTTCAATTTTGACAGAGTTGGCTCCCGGTGGATGGTCCTTAGGCCTTTTTAGGAAGGGAAGGCAGTAACCATGAGCTACTGTTTCCAGTGCCTAATCATCTGTAGTAATGACCCACCATTCGTTCAGATGCTGAGAGATTCTGCCTCCCACCAGGGTCTTGTGTGCTAAGATCTCAGAGATTTGGAGGCAGCTGCCGGAGCATCTGAGGGCAAGGATGCCGCTGCTGAGGCCGATTTCACACCTCTTCCTCGTACGAGGGAAATTTCTTTTACCTTTCTGTGCAGCCTGTCCTCTTCCTCTACCAAATGAGGAGTAGTATCGAAAAGAACGACCTCTCCAGGAAGATGAGCCCGAATAAGGTTTTTGAGGCTATCGTATAGAGGCTCTAAGTGACTTAGCTGCCACCTTGGAGGTCTGCAGTTTTTCTAAGCTCTCATCAGCTTTACTGACAAACAGCCTCGAGCCTTCGAAAGGCATGTTGAGTAGCCTGGCCTGCACGTCTGGTGCAAACCCCGACTTCCTCAACCATGCAAATCTGTGCAGCACTCTGCTTGCAGCCATTGATCTGCTGATGCGGTCAACAGTAACCAATCCAGATTGGAGACATTCCCTCATTGCCTCCTTACCATCTTTCACAATATTCAGAAAGCCTCACCTTTCTTCACCTTCTGGAATATGTTCAGCCGCCGCCTTTACGCAATCCCACAGTGTATGAGTAAACCTGGCCAGGGTACAGGTAACATTTGCTGATTTAAGGGCCATACTGCCAGAGGTTAATACCTTGCGGGCCCAAGCATCCACCTTTTTATCCTCTCTATCTGGGGGGATAGATAGATAAGCCGACTGTCTTGTGGAGGTAGCGGCTTGTACCACTAGACTTTCTGGTGTAGGGCGTTTACTCAGAAAATCAGGGTCACTGCCTGATGGCCTATATTTCTTAGGAAAGTCTTTATTGACGGCTGGAACAGACTCAGGAGTCTCCCAATTTGTAACCACTGTTCTTTGAAGAGCCCCATGAAAGGGAAGAACTGGGTCCTTTTGGGGGCCCTGGTCCAAGATGTCTGTCATATCATCTTGTTCAAAGGTTGGTAAAGACCTGCCCCAACCCAAATATTAAACAACTCTGTTCATCAAGTTCCTGTACCCGGAATCTGCATGTTCTGCAGGATCAGGTTCTTGAAACTAACTCATGTGACGTATCAATGCCACTGGCAGAGTGAAGGGTATCACACATGTCTCTCAATCTTTACTCAGGGTCAATCAATTCCTCTGGCACATTTCTAGTACCAACCTATATTCCAAAAAGGAGAAATGTATTCCTCTGAGACACTTTCTTCCTCAAATATTGAGGACATGGATTTAAAAAAAAGTCTGATTTAGGTAAAGGTGTATACCTTTTTTCCTGTTAATGAATTTGTCTCGAGGGAATCAAAGGATTCTTAGAAATCGTTGATGACGACTTCGATAAAGTAGTGGAGTGCTTCAATGATTTATGCTTTTTTGCCATTACTGGGGAATCACTCTAATTTCGAGGAGCCTTAGATGTTTTAACGTCAGGTCGACATCGTTGAATTTCCTCCTTACTACTGGACTTGCCCTTAGTAGTTTCTGACTCTCCTGCGTTGTCCAAGGGAGCGACCGGGGTCTGGCTCTTTCGAGGTTTCTTTGAGGGGGTCGGGCCGCATTCTCAAAGACCTTCATCATTTGCTTTTTGAATTCTTCCTGTTTTCTTGGGGAATCCGACCTAGTCGGACATTTTACCAATTCGGTAGATGTGTCAGACGAAGAAGAGGGAGATCTGTGTCTCCTCGTCATCTTCTAGGAAGAAGAAAAATGCCTCGATCTACTACGTGATCAGGATCTCTTCAAATGTTTGCGCCGATCCGAATGTCTTGATTCGACTGACTTTTTGTTTTGAAGAGGTCTTCGAAGAGGCCTTGGAAGCTTCTCGCCCCACTGCCAGTTTACCTTTTCTCTCACAAAGAGCTTTCTCTATCATCGACTGACAGGAGCCACATTCGCCGGTCCGATGGTCCAAACCCAGGCACCAAAGACAAGCGTGGTGGGGGTCAGAGATCGACATCATAAGACAGTCGAAACATTTTTTTTAACCACGTCTTGGGAGTTGAAGGGGTAGAAGAAGACAATTTCTTGAAGAAAAATCGAAGCGCGCCGTTAACACTAGAGCGAAGCAATCGGAAAAACGGAACTGAAGCCAACGGGTGCAGCACAAGCTACTTATACTGATGGTGATGTCGACGCGTTACGGAGACAGTCGAGGGACATCAACGCCACGACCTTGTGCACAGCGCCCTCTGTCGAGAATTTTTTTTCCGAAGCCGCAAAGCTGGTGAGATACGAATATCATAAGATGAATACGTACGTGGGAGGACACAATCCATTCAAAATATTGTTTCAAAGCACCCACAGGGCAAAGGGAGGGAACAAGCGAGTAAAACACATTACAAACACAATATTTAAAGCCGTGGATGGGAATAAGGAACAAACCTACTATGCCTTGTGAGTATTCACAACGTGCAAGTGCACCAAGGAAGAGTGCTGAGGAGGTTAAGTGCTGGGGAGTTCGAGCTCATGGGTGAGCCACAGATGAAGTGCTTGGATGTTGAGTGCTACACAGACTGGAGGCATGTTAGGTGTAAGTGCGTACCTCGAGGGCGCAGGGTGTGCCAAGGCAAGTGCTGAAAGTCAACGGGAGCGGAGGCGATTCGGTGTTGGAGGTCAGGGGCCCGAGGATGCATTACCGCCCTGGACACCAATCACATCAACTGTGGGATTAGCAGAGGAGGGAAGAAGGGAAGGAGGAAGTAAAAAGTACAGTCTTGAGGAGCTTCCGGAATTTAAGAAAGTCCTGCTCAAGGCGCAGAGGGACGGGGAGGCTGTTCCACAGGAGGGAGCCAGCTGAGGCAAGTGATCGACCCCCTACCCTCTGTTTAGCGAAACACTTTACACACAAAGAGTTGGTGCCAGAGGAACATAGGGGTCTTGAGGGAAATTATTTAGTAAGAAAAAGTTGAAGATAGTGAGGTCCCTGGGCCCATACAGCCTTGTGGATTATGCAAAGGGATTTGAATTTAATCCATGCAGCAACTGGGAGCCAGTGAAGATTTTTTAGGGCAAGAGATGCGGTCCCTGGGATTAAGGCCAATGATAAGTCTTGCTGCCTTATTCTGGATTAGCTGGAGGGGTTCACAGAGTAGAAGAAAGTAGAATCAGGAGAAGGCTATTGCAACAGTCAAGCCTAGAAAGAACCAGGGTTTAGGTAACATTGAGCCTCTGGGGGAAGTGAGAAAAGGGAGAAATCCATTGAGAAGGAAGAGCTGAAAGTGGGACTTTTTGGCAATGTCATGAGTGAAAGGGAGGAAGGAGAGAGGAGTTGAAGATGATTCCAAGGTTTTGGCTTCAGAGAAAGGAGCAGGGGGATTGCCCAAAGAAGGACAGAGTGAATGGAAGAAGGAGGGAGCAGGGGTCCGGATGGGAAGGATCTCAGTTTTATAGGCATTGAGGCAGAGATTGTTGGAGGTGCACCAGGACTGGATGGCAGATTGGCAGTCAGGGATGATGTAGGGTGCAAGAGGGTCAGCAGGAAGTTTGTTATCTGCATAACACTGGAAGTTGGAGGAAAACGAGGAGATGAGGCATGCAAGCTGAGCAAGGTAGATGTAAAAGATCCAAGGGGAGAGGACCCTGGGGGACACCACAGGTGGCAAAGGAAGTAGGAGAGGAGAAGGTGCCTAGGATGACTTGGGAAGACCGGTCAGCTAGGAAGATGACAGTCAGTCCAGAGCCCGTTCCGAGAAACCAAGGTTATCGTGGAGCCTTTGTATGAGGATGGAATGGTTAACCGTGTCAAAGGCAGAGGAGAGATCAAGAAGGATGAGGACAGCTGGGGAGTTGGAGTCCAGAGATGCGAGCAGATCTCCACGGGTGTTCAGAAGAGCAGTTGCCTTGCCTCTGGATGCTCGGATCCAGATTTATGGTCGTGGATACCACAAACAAGTTTGGTGTGCGAGTTGAGTTGGGGAAATGTCAGCTTCTCCAGTAGCTTCCCCAGGAAGGGGGTGATGGAAAAAGGGCAGTAGTTGGCAGGGGAGGTAGGGTCTGCTGCAGGTTTTTTCAGGATGGGGTGCACAAAGGAGTGCATAAGGGAGGCGGGGAAAGATCTAGTGGCAAAAGAATGATTGCAGAAATCAGAGTGTGCTGGTATTAAGCTGACTTATGAGTCTTTATGAAAACATCAAAAGTTGAACTTTTAGCAAACACATTACAACTAAGCAAGATAATAATCAGATTGTTTGCTTTAAAGGACTCGATTGGCAAAAACAAAAGTGAAGCACTTAAGACTCGCTTAAAGATAGTTGCCTTTTTTGGATGAAATGAAGGAAAAAGTCTTGGAACTTTCGAAATTAACAGAGCAGATCTCAAGTACTGCAACAAAAAGTGTTTACCCCACAAATCCACTTGAGAAACTGACATTAATGGTCAGTGGGGGAGCTTGGCGAGACAACTGAAGTCGTTACATGACCATCCTGTAATTGGTCCACAAGATCAAACAACTATGGAAGATCCCATCTCAACGAGTATAGAGGCCACAGTTATGCCAGAAGGAGAATCTGTTCAGAACATTAATAATCAAAGTAAGCAATATGAAAAACAGTTGGAAATAATAACATTAAACTCAAAAATAATGAATGGGAAAACAAAGAAACGGTTAAAGAAACAGACAGAAATTGCAGAACGTTTTTGAGAAATATTGACCTGGCTGAGAGCCTATCTGAATGTATAGAACAGGAAGAAGATCAATTGGTTAATGATTAAAGAACAGCCAGGTCTAGGAGAGGCGTCAGCCCTGAACATTCACAAAAAAACAAAAGAAAATACAAAAAAGAAAAATAGAAAACGGCACACAAACTAGGCCGCTGGATAAATGCACTTTAGAAGTATTAAGTGCCGATCTTGAACAAAAACAGTCCCTAGCACCAAATGAAATGGATGTTGGTCACTAATCAGAGGTTACGACTATTAAACCCAGAATGGTAGACTAAAATCAACAAACAGGATCAGAGGCAGAGAGTCGGATGCTAATCTGATTGTCACGAAAACTATGCCATCGCAGACTCAAATTAATGTAGGATGTGAATGTGCAATTAAGACAGTGAAGAAAATAGTTGCAGAAAGATGGGAACCTATATTTGACTAAAGAAATTTTCAGTGAAAGTATCAACAGTGGAAAACAATGAAATCACAGCGCAAGTCATAACAGAATGAGAACATTTTGGAAGATCCTCCATTTAGACAATCTGAAAATGCAACAAATTCTCAACATCGTTTGCCAAACCAACTGGTTCCAGTAAGGTCAGGCCTAATAATTCAAGAGGCGCCAAAGAAAAAAAAAAGAAAAAAAAAAAAAGGGTGCACCAATTTATCAGACCAAAAAGAAGAATATTGAAGCTGAATAGATACACGATAATATAGCTTTATAGACCTGCAGCAAGGGCCATACTGGGCGTTATGGGCCCTGAAGACCGAGTGAAAGGCCTGAGCATAGCAAGGGCCTTTAACGAGGTATGAGGGACCACAACACCCGGTACGGCCCGAGCTGCAGGTTTATAAAGCTATAAGAACACCATCAGTATTTTATTAAATCAGAAAGAGAGATAAATGACTAATAAATGGGACAGTTTGAGAAGTTACTTCATCATGCAGCTAGTAGTTTTGACAAGTGATACTGAATAAATCAAATCCCCCTCTACCCCTAGGGTACTACTAAAACAGTCTGCCACAAAGGGCATCAATTGCCATTTGCAAATATAGGGCACTTTTTCATTGTCGCCCCAGACAATTTTATGGTCCAGTCCGACCTTTTTATTAGGCAGGTGTATGCATGGGCAAATTTGGAAGGTTAATACTGAAATTTAACGTTTATTAGTGACAAGAGATTTATAAATAAATACTGCCCAATATTGCATTTCAACCATATTTAGTGTATAGCTCATGTTTTCAATTGAAAATGTTTGGTACTTAAATTTTTGTCGTGTCTTTCTAGCGTTTTATTGAAGCTGACAGTGTTTAATTTCCTAACATGAGGGTTGTAGAGCACGCATATTATGGATGTCGCCAAGTGATCAAAGGAAGCGTTGAGGGGCTACTTGCTGTTTAACATGCAGAGTTATTGCAGTGGCATAAATGGAGGAATGAGTTGTGCCGGTGTGCAAACGTTATATGTGGAAATTGCAGTGAAAACGAAAGGAAGTTTACTTCCTTGAGGGGGCAGGCCCATGCCAGGCATGCTTCGATGGCAACACAGGACACAGAACATTCATTGTTTCAGTTCTGTGTTGAATTTAACTGAATGCATGAAGTGTATTTTTATGGGCGGCGGCAGGGGTAACTAGAATGAATAAAATTTGGGGCTATAATGACGGTGCCGCATTGGAGATATGCTCCACTTACATTTTTGCGGGCTTTATTCAATCTGAGGGCTACACCAATTCATATAGCCCGCACATTGACCCATTAGGTTACTGGAAACCCCACTAGGGTGTTCTAATGCATATTACAAAGGACATTCCCGATTTGTACCTTTTGTTAACTCACGCTATTGAATATATACATTTTTTCCATATGATGAATGTACGAACATTGTGGAAATTGGGCTAAAAACTAGAATGGGAACAAACGCCATGTTGGCAGCGCATAGTGAATTCCAAAAACTAAGCTATTCAATATCTGACAGTAAACCGGAAAACAAAAAAAGGTCTTGAGAGATGCCAACTCTAACAGAGAGATTAGATTGGTAACACGGAGATGGAAATGAATGCTAGGTGAGGAAGGGGGACTGGCAAATTCAAGTTGTGGTCTGTTTGATCCTAAAACTAAAACGTGGTCTTTGCGGCCAGATAAATTCTCTCCCAGGTATTCTAGAAGCTAGTGGAGACCAAGGTGTCACTTTAGCGAATAATGAGGTTAATATGTTAAGCTGTAATACAAGAGGTCATAGAAGCTTTACCAACACACTAACTTGTGGAGATATATTCGGAAAATATTACCTTGTTTTGCTGCAGGAAACCTGGCTGAGAGTTGGGGTCAAAATAGATGGGTTTTCAATAGTAGAGCAAAGGGGGACTACTGATAGTAACAAGAAACTCAACATTTGTAAAATCAGCAATATTTAAAAGTAACCACCAGGGAATCCTTGCAGCAAAAGTACAAGATCAGGTCGCAGTAAATCTAAGCAACATGTTAAGAACAATACTATTGGAACCCCTCGTGTTCCAGCTAGGAAACATTCTTGGAAAATCTGTTATTGAAGATCTATTCTTTGGTGCAAACAATGAGCATTGTAATTGCAGGGGGATCGGAATTCATACTGTTTGCCAACCAATGCATCTTGGTCCAAGAATCGCATGGCCTGTAAAAATGGGGCAAACTGGTTAGCCCTTATGAAGGTCTGGAATTTAGCTCTGGTGAATGGGCGTATTGAGGGAGATCAACCTCCGGTCCTCACATGGAAAAACAGGCAATCCTCATCAATCATAGATATCAGGAAATATTTATGATCACTGCACTTCAACTACTATGAATAGCGATCAAAACATGCCAACGGGTAAGTTCACCATGGCGGTATCAAGGGCCGTTTCCAGTAGACGTTAGGGTTAGTATTGAATAAGGGAGGAAATAGACTGTCAAAGTTCAGAGGTGGAAGCAGGAAGCTAAATAAAAATTTGAGTGAGACTAACTTTAATGACAGGAGAACAAATTGACGTAACCTGTTCTCCTTCAAACTTCTTGGATATTATTCGGGAGCAGGATAAACCCTTGGTGCTGAATAATAAAAAGAACATCAATCACAAAAATGCATTTGACCATTAAACATAGATTCGGAAAAAGGAGTTCAGAAAAAACATCAGATCCCTCAAAAAGGGGGCTGAATCAAACTATGCATTTAACAAGGGCAAGAAGAAGTTAATGTCAGACTATAGACATTGGAAAAGAGAAAACACCTTAACACAAAAGGCAGGGGGAATTAATGTTGGAGACTCTGGTATGAAAAATGCATGGAATTTCTGGGCATTAGGAAAACAGGATGGGGGGGTCCAAGCTCCAGTTACAAGTTGTGACAGAAACAGCCTGGTCAATCCACTTCAAAGAACTTTATAGAAATGTGGATGGAAATGTTGTAGAGTGCGATGCTAGTGGTCATTAAACGTGTCCAGAGAGTTAATATGGGAATTACTTACTAACTCCTCATAATCAAATGCGGCCGGACACAATGGCCTAACACATATTATATTTAGGTCCGACATAGTTTTGTGGTCAAAGGTGCCCTCGTCACTGGTTGGAAATTCGTACAGGGTGTGGCCCATTAAGTTGGAGGAATGCAATCATAATTCTAATTTACAAGAAGGGCAATGGGGCAGATCCTGTCAACTATCGCCAAAAATTGACGCAGACAGTAAACTGATTGCACGAACAAACCTGAGTGAACTACAGCATTGGCCTGAGAGTAATAGCATATTAGAAGGAACACAGACTGGCTTTAAGAAAGGCACATCTACGTCCCTGAATGATCGAATAGTAAACATCTTGCGTGAGCAGGCCTGAAAAGCAGGTGACTCTCCCCTCTATTCTGCCTTAATAAATATACCAAAAGCGTTTGACACTATTAATAGAGGGCGTTTATGGAATAAGTTAATATCTTGGGAAATCCCTCCTGGCCTGCTCTATATAACAGTTGTTAGGCAAGATTGTAAGCAGTACCTTTAGGGTGCACAACAACAACCCTGACCTCCTGGCAATAGCAACCCAACCTTTGGTATAAGTCTGTACAACACAGGTTGGTAGTGTGGACTAGTAGCCAGGCTTAGCTCAAGAGGGGTCAATGTGAGCTGTAGGGGAGTTACACAGAGGTTCACAGTGACAAGTATTGAAGCAGACACTTACACACACAGGGTTTCTTGATAAAACAATATTTACCAGTCAGTTAATGTAAGCCTTCTTCAGCAGGGAGCACTGTAAAACACCACACAAATATACTTCAAAATTATACACTCAAGTTCAGAATCAGTAAATGCCCACTTGGGATGGCATACAGCAGAGCCCTACACCCACGGGTAACTTCAATTGCTAGGGTGCTGTTGACAATGTTTTATTACTGTAGGCATTCAGAATTAGTTGAAAGCAAGTCAAAAGGGAAAGATTAGAGCAAACAAGATACCACAAATATGTCTTAAGCAGGCAAATACTTCCAGATCCCCCCAATAAGAGGCATTCAGTTAAAACAGGCAAAGCCAAAGTCAATAAGCAAGAGTCTATATGGGCTGAAGCACTTCTTTGCAGGTAAGTAGAAAAGTCTTTGCACAATGATCTTTTTCTTCAAAGACTTCTGAAACAATCAATGTAGGGCCACAAATGTATAGGCTTGTGAGTAGTAGAAGATGCAAGCAATTCTACAGCAAGAGGTAAGTTCTCTTAGACTTTGTACAGTACCTTTGAAATGAAGAAAAGATGCAGCAGTTGACTTGTTCCTGTGCAGCTCTGCAGATCTCACTGTTCCTGGGCCTCAGTCGTGGGGACAAGAGGGAGGATGTCGGGGGACTCCCGCACTGCACTCGGACGGTCAAAACTTGCAACCGGCAAACATCACTTTCAATGGGTGTTAAGTGTTTCAGCTCCTCGCGTCTACTGCAAATAGCAACACCAGAGTTCCTGGCTGTCGAGATGGACTTTCCTTGCTTCTAGGGGCCCGCACTATGTTGAGGGGGCTCGGGCTCGGTCAGTCATGCTTCCTGGGAGTCAAGAGGATCTTCCTGGAGCTCTTGGCCAACTTAAAAGCAACACACACAAACTGGTGTTAAGTCTTCCTGGCTCTACCGTTTCCAGCAGCAACCCTGTGGAAATTCAACCAGCTCCGAGATGGATGTCCAGGTGGCTTACTTTGAAGTCAATTGGTCCCACCAACTCAATGGAAGAAGTCCTCCTTGCATGGGCTTCTCTGTCGATGGGAACTTGGTGTTTCAGCACAGCAGCAGGGCTTCACTGGGCTAACAGTCCAGGAGTTGCAGCAGGCGTCCTCTTCAAATTCTTCGGTTCCTTCGTCCAGTGGTCGACTGCCTTACAAGCCAAAAGACTCACCTTTATTTCAGTTCTCGCCCATTCATTCCAGCCTAGCTGTCACTCACCCAGCAGGGTTGCTGTCCTTGCCGGACAGTCAGCCAGCCAATCATCACAGAGTGCATTTGGGTCTCCTAGGAGACTAAGCACAGGGAGTTTCGGGCACCTCCCTCACTTCCTGCCTACCCCAGAAACCCTGGAGCCAAAGGCGAAACGAACAAAGGGATCAAACCTGGTTTGGCGTGCAGAGCAAATTTCAAGAAGGACCTTTCCACAAAGAAATGGTGAAAAAAGACGACCAGGGCCATTGCGACAAAAATGCCACCCTTGGGTGCTTTACTGCAACTGCGAACGCAGCCCGCGGTAAATGCACGCCACGGTAGTTAAAATGAAACCACTGCCACCATCCATTCAATGAGGAAAGGGTAACATAAAAATGTTACACGAGAAGTTAGAAAAAAGGAGAAAAGGGGATACTAGGTAACCCCTCCAGCACCCTATTGTAAGATAGTGTGTGCTGGGTCTACAAAGTTACAAATGTAAGTAAAGTCAATTTCACTTTACTGCTCTGGGAAACAGGAGTTTATCCCAGAGAAGGTATTTAAACCTTGGGGAAATCCAAGACTTCCTTGTGGCACTGCACTAAAAGGTGATGTGACACACAATGTAAAAGATGATGCCTATGGAGTTTGTCAGGCTCCATAACCAAAAGAAACACAAAGCTCAGAAATCACATAAAATACGAGAGAGTGGGGAAAAAAAGGGTCTCGCTCTCTCCAGGTTAAAGAAAATCAAGTCCTCAAATTCAAGCTAAGTTGCTGGGGTTCTCTAAAGTGGTGGGAATTAGCCAATTTCTGAGAATTCTCCCCAACAATAGTTCACCTTCATGAACATTGGACCATTCAGGTAAGATTAGACGGAGTAGGACATTTGACCAAACCCATTCGAACAGAGGTGTGAGGCAGGGGTGCATTCTTGTCTCCTGCCTCTTAAACCTTTACCTGGCGGATTTGAATATAGCATTGAAAGATCATTGTCTCCTTACCCCAAAGGTGGTAAATCGAAAACTATGTTGGACCCATACACCGTCGACAGAACGTTTGGATTGTACCCTGTGGGGACTCCACGTTTATTAACTGCACTAGAGATATATGCGGACCAAAATGATTTGCTTATCAATCCAGGCAAATCTAACATTGAGTTTTAGTAACCCTACAAAAAGCCATCTGGGGCCCATTGGACTTTAAATGTCCAGCCGATAAATCTTTCTAAAGAAGTACATTATCTAGGATTTAATTTGGCATCACATCCTAATATCTTGCTTGCCGTGGCGCCTGCACACACTTTTTCTGTATAGGCTCCATACAAATGCTCAATGTTCTTTTCTCCTGCTCGGGAGTCGCGATGATCTGGTCTCCTCTCCTACTTGGGCATACCTGGAGCCCGCAACGCCGTCCCTGGGGGCTGCATTTATCTGCTGGCAGCATTTGACCATACAAAGAGCGGTATGTTTTGATTTAGAAAATTCAAATAAAAAAGAAACAAAAATGCAAATTAAAATTTTACTTTATTGAAATGTGCGATTGCTAAAGGGCCTTTTACGCATGCAGATCCACTGCTGTTTCGCTCCATGGGCCGATTGCATTTGTGGGCTGTTCAGGGAAAGAAGCCTGTTCGCCCATTTCAATCACGGGTACCATGCAGCATTTCCAAGATGGCCGCCGCCTTCTGACTACACTTGGAAGGCACCTCTGAGCTCCTTCACCCACCTCCCGCACTCTGATTGGGCCACAGAGCATTCTTTGGGCCTATCAGGGAACCGGCAGGCTTTAGCCACCCGCCTCCCAATTCTCTTCGTGTTACTGCAGGCTACATGATAGACTTAACTGGGCACTGCATCCCAGCTGCCTTGAACTATGGCATCCCTCCAGCCACCACGCGAGTAATGGCTGTTCAACAATGGGCTGCCATATTTCACCTGGAGTCATACCCACTGCCTTCCTGGTACTTCACACTGCCTCATCTCTACTCACTTATGTACCCTTGCAAGATGATCTCCTTTTTTGATTCCTCCTCCTCCTTTGGTGCTGCCTCCACAAGACCACATTTCTGTGCTACTGCCTCTAAAACCTGTGTCAGCATTTTCGTTTTTAGGTGTGCCTTCCCCATGCATTGATGGTTACTGTTTGTTAAAAAAATTAGGTGTACTCCCATTAGGTTAGTCTTGTCCTGCTAGTTAAAATTGTACCTACTCCCTCGCTCTCTGTCCCTGTCCCTTGCTCCCTGGTACTCCCTCCTCACTTCGTGAGCTCCTACTGTTTCTCCCCATTCCTATTGTGATTCCTTGTTTTGTGTGTCCTCCTGCCAACCCACTCCCTCCCGTGTGCCCAGCTGATCATTCGGGTTAAGTGAAGCACGCCCTGTGCCCCCTCATGGAGAAGATAGGAGAGATAGAAAGCGCCAATTGCTTCTCTATCTCCTATCCCTCACTGCTCAACAAGTCTGGCAGGAAGAAACTTAAGGACACACTTGGCTCCAGCCCAGGCCTTCCTATCGCCGACACCTACGTCAGTGCTTCTGCAAGAGAGAGACTCACCGACATCCTCTTCGTCGTTCCTTCCCCCGACCTTTGGACTCTTAATACGGTTGCTCTGCTCTCTCCCTACTCTTCCTTACACATCAATGGTGCCACCCACTGGGAGGTCATTCTCGTCGCCTCCTCGACTTCCAGGGTTATCATTAATGTTAATCGAAAAGGTACCGTCTTGGTACAAGGGCCTCAACCCAACCTCCTTTTTGATAGGATCCTCCCTCGCCTTATCAACTTTCCATCTGTCTCCTCACGGGCTGCCTTGCCAACTGCACGTTCGGCTTCCCGGGCTTCCTTGCCTCCACCTTGCCACACTGCCTCTCTTATTCTGGCTCCTTTGACTTCTACTATTCGGGCTCCCTTATCCACACACTCAGCACTGACCTTGTTGGCCACACCCCACGCTGGGGTGCCCTTTGCCACCCACTGCTGATGCATATGGCCCCCCCACCCCCCCTCCCCCCACCCCACCCTCCACTGGCTCCCTTGCCTTCTACTACTGTCCTGGCTCCCTTGCCTGCACCACTCTTGGGCCCCACTGCCTTCTCCTGCCCCTACCTCTTTGGCACATTGGCGCTTATGGCTGGGACCTCCATCCCCTGCAGGACCTCACCGTAAGTTAACAGCAATCTGCTCCACGTAGCAACTCTTAACTCTAGCTCTGAATTCAAGCACTCCTCCGACATCTGCCACCTCCTTGAACACCAGGACCTAGATGTTCTTGTTCTCTGGTTTAAGGACAGCTGTGTCACGAGTTTTGACACACCTCTCCCTGAAGGCTACAATATTCACTCTGAGCCCAGGCTCACCAGGCCAGGAGGGGGAGTTGCCCTGATATATCCTGAGTGGATCCCTGTTTCTACCATTGCCACTCAGGCCTAGTCCTCTTTTGAATGCCTGGTCTGCAGGCTCTCTTACTTTGGCCACCTTGTATCGGCCGCCAGGCCATTCCACCCTCTTCCTCTCAGAATGGGATGACCTGGCATCCTCTCTCCTGTCCTCTGCTTTCCAACTTCTCCTTCTGGAGGATCTCAACATCCATCTGGACTCTCCTGACTCTTCAGGAGCTTTCTGCAACCTATGTGACTCGCTCTCCCTCTCCATTTTACCCTCTGGTCCGACGCACACTGCTGGCCACACCTTGGATACACTCCTCTCCACAGACATCACTCCCTCTATCCCTCTCACTACTCCACTCTCATGGACAGATCATGCTCTCCTTTCCTCTCACCTGAAGCTCTCGTCTCCTTTAACACTGGAACACTCTGCACTGCCTCCCACCTATGAGGTCTTCCGACCCATGAAAAAAAAGTGTCAGTAGCTGCCTTTGCCTCCACCTACTCTCCTCCGCCTACTCGCTCGGCTGACTCCCATACTGACAGCCCTCGCCAATTTTCACCTTTCCATCACAAATACTCTCGAAATCCTTGCACCCATCATGAGGGTCCGACTGAAGCCAAAAAGTGCAACTCTTGGTACGACACTGATATAGCTGACCTTAAACACAAGTGCAGGGTAGCGAGGCAGAAATAGGGATCTTCAGGTGCACCCTCTGATAAGTTGGCCTGCTGCCTTCTGCAAAGGCAATATAGACGTAGCATTCGGCACAAGAAAAGAGTCCATATCCAAGCCCGCATCTCTGCAGCTTCCAACAATATGGCCAAACATTTCAATGTCTGCAAGGAGCCTGTCAACCTTACTGCAGCATCATCCTCTATTGCACACACCCAGGCCCTTTGCGGGGCCCTGGCTTCACACTTCACAGCCAAAACGCAGGACACCACTCCCCCACTTCTCTCCTCAGCTGAGGAGGTTTCTAGACAAGTCCAGTCTATGAAAGCCTCCTCCACACAGGTGGACCCTTGCCCTTCCAAAACCATCAAGAACAACATTGAGTCTCTAGCTCTGGCTTTGGCAACCTTCTGCTGTGCCACTGGAGTCTTCCCCACTTCTCTCAAGCACTCTCTTGTGCACCCTCTGCTCAAAAAACCCTCTGCCGACCCATCCATTCCAGCTCTCACCCAATCTCCATCACCCCTTTATTGGGTAAACTCTTGGAGAAGCTGGTTATCTCTCAACGTACCCTCCACACCGAATCTGTTGGCTGCCTCCATGACCATCAGTCTGGCTTTAGAGCATCTAGAGGCATCGAAACTGCTCTTCTGAACACCCGTGAAGACCTGCTCTCAAACCTTGACTCCAACTCTCCCTCTGTCTCATTCTCCTTGATCTCTCTTCTGCTTTTGATACAGAAAACCACAACATCCTGATCTCCCGTCTCCGTGATACCCTGGGCATCACAGATCAGGCCCTGGCGGGGCTTGTGTCCTTACTCTAACTGTCCCTCCCAGATGGAACTTGGGTCCTTTCTCTCTGCAATAACCTTCTCTACCTGTGGCGTCTCCCAGGGATCTAATCTATCCCCCTGGTTTTTTAATGTCTACATGGCCCCTTTGGCCGACATAATGTCCGCTTTCACCTTCAACTTTCAGTGCTATGCAGATATGAGACAGCTCTCTTTCTGGCTACCCTCAGCCTCTTCCTCATTCCCAACTCTGTCTGCAATTCAGTCCTGTTGTGCTGCTAACGACATCTGCTTTAATGCCAACAAGACAGAGATCGTCCTCATTGGGACCCCTGCTCCCACCTTCCCACACTCACTTGGGCCTGCACCCCTACCCCACCAAGCTCTTCAGCCAGACCTCAAGTTTCGGAAACTCCTCAAGTAAGTATCTCTCCCTCTCCTTCTCCTGACTGGTCGCCTGGTGCACCTCCAGAACCTCACAGGTCCCAGGCTACCCCGCCAGTCCTACACTTGCCTCCGGGCCTCTGCACTAGTGCAACATCCCCCACGATAGGGGCAACTACCCTGCACTTAACCCTGGCACCTATTGGTCTGGATGCAGATCATTTAGTTCCTATAGGCATGATCTGTATGTTCCCTCCCCCCCCCACCTCCTGTATTTTCTCCCCTCACCATTTGTCAAGTACTTCACTAGTAGATATGCCCCTGTGCCTAGTATGCTAGTTATTGTTAGATCATTCGGAACCTTTAAGACCGAAGAATGACAACTGTATTCCTTGTTCCCTTCCCGCTTTGAAGCACTTCACTTGTGGATAAGCGCTATACAAATAAACAATTACAATTAATAAAGATGAAAAGACTAAAAGGCGAGTACTGTAGATGTTCTATTGCCCCTTGATAAACATCTAAGGGCAAAGTAATCCCAACCCTGTTTTATACGGCATGGACGAAGAATCACCATCATGGAAGCTGAAATGGAAATGATTGAAAAGCAGACTTTGGAGGAAAGTATCTTCCCCAGTCACTTCCAATAGCTACATTAAAGTATGAACACGGTCTGAGCTATCTTAGTACAAGCCTGCAATGGAAATTGGTACAACTTTCAGTCAATCCAGGTTCCATTCAAAAACTCTTTGTATGAGGATGTCACATTCATGAAGCAGCAGGCCAGTAGTATTTTCCTAAACAAGTTGGGAAAAACGGTTAAGGTGATTCTAGAGAACTGTGCCAAAACTATAGATTTAGCCACAAATCCTGGAGTGAGAAGGCTGCGAGTCTAAAAACAGACTGGGCTAACACAATAGACAATGTGTGAAGTTAAAGAGTCCACAACACATTTTCTTGCTTGAACAAACCACAGAGCATACTACCAGCTTAGCTGATGAAATTTCCAGATGCAAGATGGAGAGATTAATTTCTAGGATTTCGTCGAAATGTGTTGCCAACTGGAAAAATCTTATGGATTCGGTCAAAAGATGAGAAAGTAAGGGCAGAATGTGCCACTTGTTCCTTGCATTAAAAAAAGCACAGACACTATGCAATATCTTGATTAAATGTCTGGCAATCCAAGAATTGAGGGTTCTGCATCTTGAACGTTGTGTAAATAGGATACAACGGCTTAACATTGAAGACTTTTGGCAGAGACTATCCACGGCTCAAGAAATATTTTTAAGTATGGAATTATTGAAGCTCTTGAATGAATTGGGTTTTATCTCTTTGAATAAGTATGTGAATATATGTGAACCTAAGATTGGTTAGGATTTTATAAAATCTTTGGTTTTTAGATATTAATAAAAAATAAATTAAAAAAATGGTAAAAATATTCTGCTGCCACCAGCTTCCTAAGTGTAATCCGCTAGGGTCCCCCAGCAGCACTGCATTGTAAGATGCTGTGCGCAAAACTAAAAAGTTACAAAAATGTAAAAGATAAAAGGGAAGGTTTCCCAGTACTGATAGTTTTAAGGATAGTTTTTCTAAAGTCTAACTAAGAGCTTCATAAAACCATACATCTGGGTCAGTACAAAATTCACTCTTAGTATAAGGCTGTACAACCTGAAAACATGTGGTAGAGTAGACAGAGCAGCCAGGCTCATCTTAGGAGGGAGAGAGTACTGTAGCTTGGTACAAAGAAATTGTAGCATACAAATGGTCCAGAGAAACACTGAAACACTATGTATTGCAAAAATAAAGGGTTTAAATACAGGTGGGCCAAGATAAATCTTGGATAAGTGTTAGGGGAGTTTTCTCAAAGTCCTCTGGAAGGTAGGACTTTACAAAACTATCCCAATGGTTTGTAGGTCCTCAACTCTTCGTATCAGTCTGTACTACTCATGGAACCTTGGTAGAGTGGCAGAGCAGCCAGGCTGATCATAAGAGGAAGATGTGAGCTGTAGGTTTATACACAGAACCTAGTTAGTAATGCAATTCAATGAAACAGTTACTCAATGTATGTTAAAATATAGAGTTATTATAAAAACACAAGACTCACTTTAAAATACGTCACACATTAAACCAGTTTGTAGTTGCTCTCAGTTACAATTGTTACAGCGCTTGACACGAATGACAGTTCTACTGTATTATCGGTAATAACGCGCACTCACAAAGTATTGCAGCAATACTATTTAGTCTGCAAAACCACATAAGAAAATGACTTAAGAAGGAAAACAGTTGGTTAGTGTAATACTAACAGGACTTAAGGTTTTAGAGGCAGTTTCTTTGCACAGCATGGCTTTTAAGGTCCAAGACGCAACCTTAGCTAAAGGCTGTTCGGAGAGGTTTCAAAGTCTTGACAAGCAGCAGAATACAAAAGGTTCCCGTGGATACATTCTAGTCTAGGTTTTAAGATGCAAGAGTGTACACCCTGTTAAAGGACTTGAAAAGGGACACAAGCAGACGCTTGGGTCAGAGGTAAAAGGGGGTTGCCCTGGACATCTATTTGTGCACTCCAACGCTCTGCAGAGACTTTTTGGATTAAGGTAAACAATACCTATTCCCCCACAGTACAATAGGTTTGAAGAAATATTTGTGGTTGGATTCTCCTCTATGTGTCAGCCCTGGACCCGACCTCGGATTCCTTGGTCTGGTGACAAGGCAGGACAATGGACGGGATCTCTCAGCAGCAGTCTCAAGGCAGGACCTCTGGCACGGATTTAATCAACTTCTCTGGTCAGTCTGCGGTTTTGTGGTCTGTGGTCAAAGGACACAATTCACCCAGTCAATCTTCTTCGGTTCCTGAAGTCCTTAACTCTGGTGAGGGGACTTGGACGGGTCTGATTGTGTCTCTGCAGGTTCATCTGGAGCTCAGCAAAGACTTAGACCGATTCGGCCGTTCCACAACGAGGTCCCCGGTATTTGTGGTCTGCAGCTCTGGAAAGTCACAGGACCTCGAGAGATGGCTCAGATTAAAGTTAGTCTAGGGATTGGTTGTTCCCACCAGTCAAAGGGAAGGAGTCCTCTTCGGAGTTCCACTGTCTTATAGCAGTGGTCGCTTCACTGTGTTGCAAAGGGTCTGCAGACGTCTCTGGTCGTCTTTTTCTTCGGTTACTTCAGTTTTCAGCGGTCGACTTGCCTTTCACCTCAGTAACCTCACATTTCATTCAGTTTCAGCACACACTCCTCTGCAATCGCTCTCAGCAGTTTACAGAAAGGGGTGTGTGGCTGTCCAATCAGGACAGCCAGACCCCCAGTGGGAGCTGGTTCAATTCAGGCACTCAAGCAGACTCTTCCACCACTTCCTGCCTGCCCAGACACACTGGAGCTTAGGCGGGGACACCAAGGGTTCCTGCCAAAGGCACAACTCCCACACAGACCTCTACCTCCCAGAATGGTAGAAGGGCTCAGAACAACCATGCTAGAAATGGCAAAAAAAAAGAGAATCCCCCAAGATACTACTTAAGTGCCCCTATTGTGCATGACTGAGGCTATGGACATAGCCTGCGGTTAAAGAATAACACAATAGTCGTTAGAACACGTCCACTGCCACCAACCATCACTGGAAGGTTTTATCTGCTACTAGAAAGTCACAGGAGCAGAGAGAAGGGGGATCCCCTTGGCACTCCACATAAGGTGGTGTGTGCCACTCTCTCAGAATATAATGTTTGTGGAGAGATCCTAATTATTTCTCTATCCTTAAGAACTGTAGTTACTCTAGGATATAAAAAGAATCTCAAAGTAGAACCTAAAGGGTTCCCAGCAACACTGCCCATAAGGAGGTGTGTGTGGCAAAGGTAAATTACAGATGCCTTAATAGAGATATGGAGGAAAGTAGACTCCATAGTAAAGGTTAAACACAGAACAGAGATCCAAAAGACAGACCATAAGAATGAATGAAGGGAAAAAGGCTCCTTTCATTCAGGATTTAAAGAAAAATGTCCAGAAGTCAAGCAGAAAGGGCTGGCGGTCTCGGTAGGAGAGGGGATGAAGTATAAAAATGATAAATCTCCCCAACAGTAAGTAAGTCCTATAACATCATATAACACAATCATAACATTAACTCAAAACCTATGGTATGCAAACCAAGGTATAACCTTATTTAGAGGAGCAAGTGCAACTCAAGGTGAGTCAAACCTAAAGTTATACATTCAGGATAGTAATCTACTATTCTTGGGGAATAAGACCAGGTTAGATACACTTTTAGAATACAATCAGTATTTCAAGCGTAGTCTGAAATCACACAATAAACCAAACCTGTTACACCGGATACTCCTTTCAATATTACTTTTTAGAACTCAGTTCAGAGCAACTTATATACTTTGTGGAAGGACCTTAAACTATTAAATGGTAAATATGAACACTCAACTATTTCTCAATGCACTAAGCAATTAAAGGAAAGCAAAACCCAATCACACTTTAAGACCCACAATATTTCAAGGTAAGCAATGGACCCTAGGACTATGTTGGAAATGCTCTAAGCAGTTTCAGGGGAGGCACAGCCTAGGGTTCCAAGTTTAGAAAAGCAGCAGCTATTCACTGTTAGTAAGGAACCATACACTTTTAACAGGGGCATCAAGCAACTCAAAGACAATCATGAACTTCTAGGCTGTTTTTGGTTTGTAAAAAGCAGATCATGGAAAGCAAAACCCCATGGTACACTTTAAGAAAAACACAATGTTATTCAAGGTAGCTAAACCCTATTGGTAAGCTTTTACACTCCTTCAGCTAAGCAATGATAAAACAGTACCAACACGTATTACTTTTTAGAATGTGGAACACAATTCAAGGCTAGTAAAGATAACATACTTTTAAAAGGAGCCACCAGCAACTTAAAAGTTAAGTAATAACCCTTAGACACTAACTTTTCTAAGACAGAAGCCTTTTCTTATCTCATCCTTCCCTAGTCAATTGCATGAGTTTTTCTAAGAGGCAGAAGAGGACCCTAGTGGTCTAGGAGCCAGCTCTAGGTAGGGTGAGATGGGTTTCAATTGCAGGAAAGTCAAAGTTCCAGAGATCATCATCTTTAACAAGTTAGTCTTAGTTTCAGAGTTAGTTCAGGGACTTAAGAAAGGGCTCCTTACGTGCATTCCGGCATTAGGCCTGGGCAAGTGGTATGGGCAAACTCCCAACCACATGAATCACCAACTCAGCCTCGCATGATTCACACAAGACTTAAGCTAAGTAGTACCCAAGCAAATCCTGAGGGTAAATGAAGAGCTTCTGAGTGGATTCCTTAAGGTGGCAGCAGCACAGGACCCGCTCCCTGGATTCTTGGTCTGGAGATGAAAGAACTGGACACTGGATGTAAACGTGCAGCAGCAGTCGTCAGAGGAGGATTCCAGCAAAGGTTTCTTCATGGATACTCACTTCTCTGTGGATTTGGTGCCTTTTTACAACAGCCATATGAAGAACGAATATCACCGGTCAGATTCTCTTAACTCTCTCGGTCCTGCCCTCTAGTGAGGGGACGTCAGGGATTCGAATCGTGCCTCTGGAGATGCAGCAGGAGTCCACCAAAGTTTCAGACGGATTTGGATTTAGGAAGATCATGCATGCACTCAGGTTCGAGGTCCCCTGGTATTGGTAGTTTGCAGCCAAGCAAAGTCGCAGCACGTCTTCAGATGGCTCAAAATTCAGGTCTTCTTGCGACTAGTGCTAGTGGATCTCACCAACCTATGGATAGGAGTAGTCACATTCTGGACCGCCCAGTCGATTGGAATGAAGGGTTAACATCAGGCTCCGGATACACAGCAGGCTCTCCGGTCACCGGAAATAGCTACAGACGTCTTTTCTTCATCTTCCTCTTCAGATTCAGATCCAGTGGTCAACTTGTCAGCATCCTCCAGGATTGGAGTATTTAACAGGGACTACAGCACAACTTCTGCAAACTCTCCCTGCAGTTTACAGAAAGGGGCAGGTCTGGCTGTCCAATCAGGACAGCCAGCCCACTCCCCCCACCCCCACTGGGAGTTGGTTGCCTTCAGGCAAGGTGGAAGACAAAGGACTGCAGAGTTTTGGACTCCTCCCTCGCTTCTTGCCTTCTCATACACTCTGGGGACTCAGCAAGGAACACAAAGGATTCCCGCCGAAGACAAAACTTTAACGAGGTCGTTCCCGGCTAGAACGGCAGGGGAAGTCCTCAGAAACAACAAGTACACAAGAAATGGTGAGAAAATAAGGAGCCAGCCATTCTAGCAGAATGGTGGCCCTTCTGTGCATTACCGAGGCTGATTTAACAGCCTGCAAATAATAATGACAAAGTCATGAAAGTAGTTACACTGCCACCAACCACTCAAGTAAACTTGCAAACGTAACAAAAATGTTACAGGTAAGTAAGAAAGGGGATACATTTTATTCCCCAGCACTCCACATAACAGGCAAAATGTGGTGGCCAGAGGCTGTCCACGATTGGACAGCCCCAGCCAATTTCAATGGTGCAGAGCTTAATATTGGTGAGCTATGGGGCGACGCCATGAATCCTGGATAAAAGGGAGACTCCTGCAGCCATTCTTCAGATTGCCATTATAGCCAAGGATCCCAGTTTTATGGTATCTATTTTTGCCGTAACCACAGACGGTTGCTGCGCCAATTCGTCCTGACAAGATATTTGCTGCCAGCAATGTGAAGAACTTTCATGTTATTTTTTAAGCAACTTTTACACTATTCATGCTGCCAGTCTAATGCGAATAGCCTAGGATGTATGATTGACAGCATGGGGAACCAAGCAGATAGACCTATTTTTTTCTATTTTTATATATAAATATAGACAAAGCAGATTGATTTCCGTCTCTAATTATGTGTACAAATCAGTAAAAACAGGAAACTGGAAGCCCTAATTATAGCCAACACCCCTACGAAGAGGAGCATCCTGCTGAAGACACGGAATTCATAATTGAAAGCCAGCCAGCATTGCTTTCAACTGTCCTGGTGAAGCCCTGCTCCTTTGCTGATCTCCTGAATGTCTCAACACCTGCTTGAAGACCCTGCCCTTGGGAGCATTCAGAAGGAACTATCCCATGGGCTGAAAACCTCTTCCTGGGCTACACTGCTGAATTGGTTGTCGTCCCGTGTGGAGCCTTGGGACCTTGCAAATCCTCGACTTGTGAAACAAGAAGCCCCCTCTGCAGTTACAGCTCTCCACCATCAAAAGGGGCCTTGTAGGTCCAGCTTCTTTGTTTCTGTCACACAAGTCGACTTCTGCTATTTCTTCAGATTGGCCATTGTTGATTGCAGTCTGTATCATGTCTTAGTGGTCCTCTGTGGTTGTCGCAAGAGTGGTCGTCCTTTCTTCAGCCTATCCAATGTGTCCAGCTGCCCAGTGTCCAGAACAGATCCATTGAAGCACAGAACCAAAACACAAAGTCAAAAGTGACCACTGCACCAGAGACCCCTGGACTTTCTTCAAACCAAGGCACGGGAAAAGGGGGCCCAGCGATTTCAGGAACCTTCATAGTAGTTCAGAGTGAATCGAAGAACAAAGGCTGAGTAAACATACCTATTCCTACCCCCCCACCTCCATAGTGTTTCTCTGGCGTAAAGTCCCTACTCTACCTTTCCCTTGCCTGATCAGGATTGGTGGTGCTCTGGTTCAGGATCCTCCCATGGGCTTCCCCTAAAGTGGTTGGATTTGAAGAGAGTCTGCCAAGAACTTTCTTCAATTGTTTGTTAACTTTGAAACCCTTACAAACTGCTTGGTGGCTTTGCCAACACTTGTTCAGACTCTTTAAAAGAATCCTAGTGTGACAAATTAACTTCTTGGGTACCAGTGGTCCAGGGATGAATATCTGTTTGTAAACCATCAATCAGCCCCACACCTCTAGTACACCAGAAGGGATCCTAACAGATTGGAAAAACAAGTCAATTATAGCCCTCCTTGTCCTATTTTGGTAACGTGGACGGAACGGCAGGCTTATCTCAGTAAAGTCGTGCATTGGTGGTTAGTTGCAACACAGCGAAAATACAATTACCCAATTATAAAAGGGACTGTCCAGTCAAGGTTGTATAAAAATATTATTATTGCAACAGACCGCTCTAGCACACTGCAAAAAACAACCCACCCTGTAAAGGAACACAGAGGACAGACAGTTTCACTAGGGAAAGGGATGCAATCTGGATACTGACAGGACGGAAGTTGGTAAAGCTATCATTCTCAACTGTTCAAGGTTTTTCGGTTTCTGCACCCAGAGAGCGAGGGGTCGTAAATGTCACTAGGGGCCTTTGGAGAAGGACCAAGGTGACAGGACGACAATGTGTCTGGGGCTTGAGATGATCTTGATGCTCGACAGCGTAAAGTCGGTTCCAGGATGCTTTGCTCCTGATCAAAGCACAGGTCTCCCTTGAAGTTATGGCGAGAACAGACTGTCTCCACCAAATCGCATATCTCTTCCCTCTGAAAGGTGGTCCCCCTGCAGGGGTTGCCTGCTGTAAACAGTTGTTCCAGACATGACCTTCACTGCCCTTCATGAAGAGGGGTGGGAGCCAGGGGTGGGAACCAGCATAACAGAGGTGTTGGTTTCCTGTCCCCTTCTGTCAGTTCTGTGATCAGGCCTCTCAATTAACATCAGTATGTGCTGCCACCAGCAAAACTTTGACGATACACAGGGCAGATCTATGGAGCCTTTGACATTTCATTAGGCTGGCCATGGCAGGAGGAAGGTGTTGCACTCCCTTTCCCGAGATGCTTTGATGTACCCGTGGCTGTCACATTCCAGGTGAACATGACAGGTACACCCAGAGTACACGTGACTGTTGTGCGGCGAGCATAGGAAAATGTGTGCAGTTTAGCACCACACATTTTCCGAGGTTGATCTCCCATCATTCAATTTCTTGAGAAAATATCAAAAAAGCCCAGGCGAGTGCACCACCGTCGTGCTGATGGTCGAATTCCTTGCACCTAGCCTTCTGAAGTGAACTGTGTTAGGGGAGTTTTCCGAATGTCCTACTGGTAGTAAAAATATAGTAAGCTATCCCAGTGGTGTGTAGAACTCCAACTCTTGTTATCAGGTCTGTACTAACTCAGGACCTTGGTAGAGTGGCAGAGCATTCAGGCTTATCTTAAGAGGAAGATGTGAGCTGTAGGTAAGTACACTGAATCTAGTTAGACATGCACACCAAAGAAACACTTACAAGTATATATTTACACCAGAATAACTTCAAATACTTTTGACCTTTACACTACAACACTTCGAAATACTTGAGAATACACTTGAAAGAACACTTTTGTGTTTGTTCGCGGTTACATTTGTAGCAAAGTTAGAAAGGGAAAAGAAAATGCTATCGTATTATCGGTTATTGCGCACTCATGTGGTTTTCCACTGTTTATACAGTAATACATTTGCTCTGCAAACACTTACAGTAAAGTCACTTAAAGGGAGCAAAATCATTAGTTTGTGTAACATGAGCTTGGTTTGAGGCTTCAGAGAGGGTTTATTTGCATAGAAACTTTAAGTTCCAAAATGCAACCCTAGCTAAAGGAAGTTCGGAGAGGGCTCAAAGTCTTGACAAACGGTGAAATACGAAGAGTTCCTGAGGAGTTCTTACAATCTAATGTTATTGAAGCAACAGATTAACTAACAAGGGAGACCCAAGAAAAGGCCTCAATGAGGGGACATAAACAGTCGCTTGACTCAGAGAGGGGGTCGTCCTGGACACCTCTATGTGCACTCCAACGCTCTGGAGCGACTTCTTGGCATCAGGTAAGCAATACCTTTTTCCCCACAGTACCTTAAGTTAAAAGAAAATGTTTGTGCTGGATGCTCCGCGATGTTGCAGCTCTGGACCCAACCTCCAGATTCCTTGGTCTGATGACTAAAGTTCTATGCTGACGACACCTCATTTTTAGGCTGCCCTCGGCCACCTCCTCTCCCTCTCTCATCTCTGACTGCCTAACTGCCATTCAAGATTGGTGTGCCGCCAATGATCTTTGAATGTCAGCAAGACGGAGATCCTCCTCATCGGCACACCTTCACCATCCTTTCCCCTCACTCTCTGGCCGGCCTCACTTGGCCCTCCTCCTGCCCCACCTGCGAGGCTAAGATCCTCGGAGTCATCTTTGACTCTACACTTTCCTTCTCCGCCCACATCTCAGAGGTCTCTAAAAAGTCTAACTTCCTACTGCACCTCCTCAGAGGTACTCTGCCTTTCATCTCCTTCTCCCCAGAAGCTCACTGTCTCCCAAGCTCTGGTTCTCTCTAGGTTGGACTAATTTAACAGCCTCTTTCTAAATCTACCTGCTTCTACTCTCCACCATCTGCAACTAATCCAGAAAAGGACTGCAAGACTTGTCCTTGGCCTCAAACCCTGGTACCATATCTCTCCAGCTCTGAAATCTCTCCATTGGCTCCCAGTGGATGCAAGGATTAAATTCAAAACCCTCGGCATTGTCCACAAGGCTTTCTGGGGACGGGGTCCAAAATACCTTCAGGTATCCCTCCACAAACACCTCCCCTCTCGAGCTCTTCGCTCCTCTAACTCCCGCAGGGTCAGTTGTTTTTCTAAGAAACGAGCTGGAGGTAGATCTCCATCTTCGGTTGGGGCCTCCCTCTGGAACAGCCTCCCTGTCATTCGAAAACCTGAGGAGAACCATCTCCGGTTCCGGAAGCACCTCAAGACTTCCCTCTTTGCTTCAGTCTTTGCTCCCCGTCTCCCCCGCTGATCCGCTCTCTCTTGGCACTGTGCACCTGGCCACCATCTGTCCCCTGGGCCCAGGTACCTGCTCACCCTGCCACCCTCCTGCACTGGGGACTATCTGTAACCATACAGTCACACCCCCCCCCCCATTTTCTTCTTTTTCCCTACCCAGTCTTCTGCCGGAAACACATCACTTGCCACTTGCAGGATGCACTACCACTGTTTATTGCCTCTATTTTCCATGTATTTTATGTATTATTATTATTTATCTTTTCTCCGCTACTCCGCACTTTCCACTCCCCCTTTCCCATGCACTTGCACATTCTCAATGTCAATGGGCCTAGTAAGATCGTAGTTTGTTCTCCCCTGTTCCCCTCCCTTGCCGTGCTCTGAAACACTTGTGTACGAGCGCAATACAAATAAAATATCATACATCATAAAGGCAGGACAATGGATGGGATCTCTCAGCAGCAGTCTCGAGGGAGGACCTGGGACACGACTTTCAGCAACTTCTTGGTTCACTCTGCGTTTTTGGCACCTTTCCTGCAGCACCAACAAAGGACACGGATCATCTGGTCAATCTTCTTTGCTTCCTGCAGTCCCACACTCTGATGAGGGGGGTATGGGCAAGTTGGATTGGATCTCTGGGGTGTCCTTACGGGTTCAGCAAAGATTTAGACGGATTCAGCCTTTCCACAAATATGCAACCGAACTGGGCAGCAGGTCTCCTGGTATTGGGGTTCTGTCGCTCTCGAAACTCCTAGGACCCCGGGAGATGGCTCAATTCAAAGTTAGTCTTGGGACTGGTTGTTCCCACCAGCCAAAGAGTCATCATCGTCCTCTTCGGAGCTACTGTGTCGCACAGAAAACAGGGTCAGGACAGCAGTGGTTGCTTCATGGTCTTGTAAAGTGTCCGCAGCCATCTGTGGTCGTCTTCGTCAGTTACTTCAGCTTCCAGTGGTCGACTTGCTTTTCACTCCAGAAGCCC
The DNA here is from genome assembly GCF_040938575.1 of Ambystoma mexicanum. Lineage (NCBI taxonomy): Eukaryota > Metazoa > Chordata > Amphibia > Caudata > Ambystomatidae > Ambystoma > Ambystoma mexicanum. The sequence goes on along the minus strand of NC_090930.1, from coordinate 972,033,823 downwards.
CACCTTCTATACAGTTCCAACACAGACTCCTCTGCAATCTCTCTCAGCATTTTACAGAAACGGGAGTGTGGCTATCCAATCAGGACAGCCAGACCCCCTGTGGAAGCTGGTCCTATTCAGGCACTCTGGAAGACAAAGGAGGGGGAGATACCTCCCCCACATCCTGCCTGCCCAGCCACTCTGGAGCCTAGGCAGGGACACCTAAGGTTTCCAGCCAAAGGCAAAAAAACACACCGACCTCCCCCACCCAGGACATTAGAAGGGCTAACCAAGATCAACCACGCTAGTAATAGTTGGTATTCGTGAACAGTAGGCCATAACTGTACCCCTTAAAAACAGTGGGGTACCCTCTGATCACGCTCAAACCAGAATAAATTCACCCCTCTAGGGAATTAAGGCCATGAGTCTATCTTGCAAGTGATAACAAACTTTAATCTTTACAAAGATGAGGATTGGGGGGAAATGGCAGAGGACTCTGCCATTCCGACCAGCATTCAGTCTTCCTTGGCTGGCTCCTGCAGACTAAATGGCAAGCAGTTGCCTTTATATACTCTACAACTTGGTCACTGGATACCGGCAGAGCTCGTCCTAAACTGTTCTTGCCATACAAGGGATGCTGTAGTCTCCAGTGTTGCATGGCCAGGTTTGCATTTAGACCAACCTACTTTAACATACTGCTGCCTCTGCAGGAATACATTGCAGCTCTTACTTCGCATCATTTGCTATGTTATAAACATTCATACATAAACACATCCTCCCGCCATTCTCTCAACACTTAATAAAAAGATGTTTTACCTGGTCTAGTAATTTCTACAAAAAAACCTGTTTCCTATAATGTCGCATTATGTGCATGTACATGTAGATTCTCCTATTCTATTCTTAGTCTGCATGGGCTTTTGATGGACAGGAACAGTTGCTCATCCACTTCGTGTGCTCTGCGAGAGCTAGCCTCGGTGATGCAATGCCTGTAGTCTACTTTTAGCACACGCTGCATTCCTTCTGGCAGAGAGCCTGCTTTGAGATAAGCTAAATTAGCTAAATACAATGTAACAGTTTTACAACTATATTCAGCTAAATAATGATTTGCAACTTATATTTCAATCATAACTATCTTTATTTAGTGACCCCCACCTGGACTCTTGTAGTGCTTAGAAAACAGATAACAGAAGTCTTGCCCAATTCTAAAGTGCTTGGGAAACTTGGGAATGAAGGAAAGCACTAGGCTCCTTCCAAACATTCCCCCCTTTCGTTACTTCTACAATAACAAACTCATCCACACCTGACATATCTACACCCTCAGAAATATTTGTTCAAGTTTTGCTGTTTATTGTATGGTAAGGTGTTTTAGATCCCCCAATCTTTGCACTATTAAGGGACTATAGGAACACATCATCGAGACCCCATTGGCACGTGCAGAAGAGAACCAAGAAGAACATGATCACAGGAACCAGTATTTTTACTTCTGCCTCCAGCCATGACGAGACCCCATCAAAGGCAAGCGATAGCCAATCTGCGTTCTGAACTCCACCTTCTTTCTTCATTTGAACACCTAGATTGTGCACCGCCTCAATGACGTGGGATAGTGACCCATTCTAAGCATCCTCCAGAGGTATTAAAGTCTAGCAGCTGCTTGTACCCCCAGGAGCTAAAAAATATGAAAAAAGTCTCCGCTGAGCTAAAAAGCTGATACTGGTCAGGTTTTCCTCTGAGCCGTGCGAAACAGTCTTTCGAGACAGTTTGATCTCTTCTTTTCTTCCCCGCCGTTGAAATCGTCCTTTTTCCAGCAGCATACCAAATTCTTGTCTGATCTGCAAGCTTCTTTCTGCTTCTCTAAGCGCTAGAGTGGCTCTTGGCACCTAGACAGGCATTTCTTCTCCCTTCCGGTGTTCTTCCAGGATTACTAGTAGCACTGAGTGCAGGGTGGCCAGTGAACACTTGTCCCTCCAAGAGGGCAGGAGGTGCAGGTAGGCTCATTGGCCACAAACCCAGTAGTAATCCATCACCGCTGCTGTACCTTTAAGAGGGAGAGGGAGAGAGCGAGCGAGCCCCTTTTTCTGCCAAAAATTGAAAAAGGAAAAAACACTAAAAACAAAGAAAAAAAGAAAACTGGTGTGTGCCACTGCACACCACCCTTGCATGGATCCTCAAAAATGTCTCTTCTTTGGCTATGCCCTTTACTAAACTTTGCCTTGTCTCGGGTGCTCTTAGGAAATCCGAGAGATGCACCCAATATCTAAATGCTTCCTACGGACGGCGAGAGGAGTACAGAACACTACCTCATATGGACTTTTAAACCTGGGCCTGATCAGTTCCCCAGATAATAATGGTCCAGTTGTAATATGGGCAATGCTGTGTATGGAACTATGGTCTTGCTTTTTACAGGGGTGGTCACTATTTCTCCCCCCCCCTTTACCGTGTCCCACTACCGCGCCTGTGTGCTTCGTCCCGTGGTCATTATTTATGACACATCACCATATAATGTGTCTCCTTCCGTCAATGCATGAGCCGTTCATCAGAGTGGGAAAATATATAATCCGGAGTTGCTAAAACAGGGGCCGTGCAAATAGCTTAAGTCCTCAAATTGTCTAGTCATTTTGTCAGTCCATTCAAATGTACTTTTAAGTCCTCTGTCCTTCCCTGAGACTTTGTAACAGTGGCCTTGTTTAGACTGTGTATTCTAGGATCCATGCCCTACAATAATTACATGAGCCCAAAACAAAAAATTGCTACATTTCCTTCACAGTACTGAGCCTAGGGGCAGTGCTTTCCTCCGCTGCCCTATCTGATAATATTTTTCCCCCCATTACAAAAATGAGTTGTCCCCAAGTATAGTCCCACCTGTTGGCAGTATTGTATCTTCTTTGTATCTGCCTTGTACCCTTTGTGAGCCAGCAATTACATGAATGCAACAGAATCCCTCCTGTACTGATGTTTATTTTCACTACATCCCAACCGATCATCCACATACTGGATGATTTGTGCTAAGCACCTTACTTCAATGTAAGGTTGTACTGGGTTCACATCTCCAAGTAACCCAAAATCATGTGAATTAACAGTCCATAATTATGCTGGCATATATCGCATGTCCTCCTAAAAAAATAAAAACATTGAGTTACCACTGCCATCAGGGGGCACGGTACCTCCCATATACTGCACCATGATATCACAGGGGATGCAATTTCCAAAATAATCTCCCCATTTTGTTCACGGTCCTCAAATAACTCCTCACCAGTCATTTTCTTTAATTACACTGTCGGGTCTACACATAGTATTGTGCGCCACTCGCACCCATCCTGGTCTGTTCCAATTAGGACTGCTTTTGTCTGATACTACTAGTCCTTATAAATCTAATGACAATATTGTCCCTGCTACTATCTCGGGTGGCACCATGGGCCGGAAAATATCTGTAGGTACTTGCCAACACAAGCAATTTGAAGCACTGCATTTATTAATACCTTAATACTAATAAAATAAATATATCTAGGACCAGAGGAACCCCATGGACTACTGACTCCCTTGCTATTGCACTGATTATTACCATTGCTTGAGCTACACACACTACGCTTGATCTGTGAATAATACAGTTATATTTATTGTACTGAGAAGAACCCTACCCACCCAAAAATGTCACTGGGGAACTCTGAATATAACAATGGGGTTAGTACTACCTCCCCTCCCACTTTTATATCCAGCTCCTCAGTCTATGGAACTGTAGAAATAGCCCCAGAGAATCCCTGCATGTAAAGAGTTTTCCCTGATAATGGAAAGTTCCCCTCAATGTTGCATGATTTGGTTGCACCTGAATCTACCATAAATATAAATTGCCTGTTTCCCATTTCCTCTTTCACCACGGGCTCCTCTTCAGGGTGTTCGGTTATCAATAGGATTGGCCATGCAAGTGCTTTGTGTGGGCTGCCCTAATCAGAATATGCATTTGTCCCGAGGAATGAAAAAAAGGGCTGCCCCCTTCATTGTAACTCCTTGGAATGGGGTGCCTGTTCCCCCTGCCATTCTGTTAAACTGTGTTCCCTCACCCTGCTGTAGTTGTTGCCCATGTTGCCCGTGCCTGTCAGCCCCATAAGGGGATTGATGTTGAACACCTCGCCCAAATTGCTGTTGTCTCCTTCCTGGATACCTCTGGGATCCCTGCCCTGGAGGTGATGGTCCATAATGAAATCTCATCCCAGGCATGTTCCTGCATTCCCTTGCGAAATGCCCGCAATACCAGCACTGTGATGTCCCCAATCCTCCTCCCAGAAGCCCTATCCTCCCAAAGCCTCCTGCTCTTGCTCCTTGAAATCCTCCTTTTCCCCTTGATGCTCCTTCACACTGCCACTGTGGTTTGGGGCAGTGCCCCCCCCCCACCCCATTGTCCCTGTCCTCCCTCACCCCACAGTGCCACAGTTGTGGCATTCCCAATTTGTGGAGTATCTCCTGTCTTTTCCCCCCTGAGCCGGTGCTTTTACTGGTGCTTGAACGACAACCTTATTTAGTTTCTTTTCTGCTAGTTTTGCCTCGTCCGTTTGCCGCTTCCAGGCTGTCTCCCTGTCCCGCTCCTTGATTCTCTCACAATTGTGGACTATTATACTTTGTATCTCTGCCCATCCTTTGGCTTCAATTCCCACAATTTTATCTAGTGTCTTCTGGCCCTCTTTTGGTAGTCCCCTCTTTACAATAAAATAGAAAAATGGTACTGTCTCACCTCTCCACATTTCCTGTAACTTAAGAGTAAACCTAACTAGGTTCTTTTCACCCATTGTGCACTGCATTAAAGAATGTAAGTCAGGGGTATCTGGGTACATCCTTCGTAGGGCAGCCCATACCCTTGCCCTCACCTCATCAAAGGCTTCTCCGTCATGTTCATTATCTGCAAGACTTACCCCGGCCCTTGCCCATATGTCCCCAGCCTGGTCCCCAATTATGGTGACCAGTAAACTCTTAAGGTCTCCTAGTGCTCAAGATAACCCTGCTGTTTGTTTTGCAAATTCACAGATCCATTTACTAGCTCTGTCTATAAGCTGGGGGAGAGCTTTAATCAAATTATGTTTGTCCATTTGAGGCCAAGGCACATACTGCGTTAACCCTACTCCTTTATGTATTAGAGGCATCTGCATATCTGTTTTCTACCCCTTTAGTATTCTTCTGATCTTGAACTACCATGATTAAATCTTGTCTATTTCTTGGTCTGTGCCTCCGCACTGCCTGTGGCAGGGAATGGTTTCTCACTGCCTCCTCTCCTTGATCTCCTTCTTGCCCTGCCTCTTCATTATTTCTACCACCTTGATCTTCCCCTCCATTATCCACTGTTTGCTCTACTTCTGGTCCCAGGACCGTCCATACCCTCTGGCCATCTTTTTCAACACAAACATTTCTTACTGCCCTAGGGTTGAATCTAAACAAAAAATCTCCCAACTTCCAATCCCCTATTTTCTGTACCAGTATCCTTATTGCTGGTGATACTTCTTGTAACCTGAACAACCTTTCCTGCAATGCTCTTAACTCGCTGTCTATGTCTACTTGTGGACCCTCTGGGTACACCAATGCTACGGGCATATTAGAGCTTGTGGATACACCATTGTTACAGGCATATTAGAGCTTGTGGATGGGTTATATGGAGGTGCAATAGCTCTTGAGCCCCCCCCCTCTAGTTGCTAATCCTGATAATCCCGTTGACACTTGCTCTACCACTGGAGGCTTATAGACTGGGTTTTTATACCTTGCTGCAGGTTTAGGTGTTACAGGGTATATATTCCCTTACATTGGATCTCTTTTACCTTCTGATCTTCCAGATCCTCAACTAATTGCCAGAGATCTAGAATCTCTTCTTTTTTGGGACTTGTTCCCTTCATATTTTGCTGCTACAAAGATGGACATTCTTTCTAGCATGTTTTCGTTATGGGAGCCCTGCTCTGGCCAGTAGTAGGGCATCCGTCCTTCCTTTGTTTCTACTATTGTTTATTCTGTCACAATACAGTGGCAGAATCCTATGCATGTATTTTACTGGAGTTTCTTCCTCCATAATGTTGCGTGTGTCCCTAATGCTTCACTTAGACCCTACTGATATGCTTCAGCTTTTTTACACAAAAATACAGATCCCACTTTTTAACCCACCCTCTTTTACTCTTTCTCCACTTTGATCACACATACACACACACAATTGCTTTTATCATTATAAGAAGAATAATGTGTGGTACTACCTTCTCAACCTGTTATAGCAGAGGATCCCTTACCGCCCAGTCCTTATAAGTTGGGGATCCCTTTCACCACAGTCTTCTATATATGCTGAGGTTCCCTTTCCATTATAAAAAGTAGAAAAACAGAAATGCGTGACAATTTCAATACATGACCCATTTCTTATCCAATTTACTCCTTTACACAATACCTGAAATCCAATCTATCCTATCCAATCTTATTCCTTATCACCAAAAGTCCTATTTTATACTGCATCACCAATACTACATTACCAAAAGTCTTATTCCATCTATTCCATTGACCTCGTATATCCTCCACATCACTAAATATTTCGTTCACATCACCATATCATACATATACATCATTTCATGTATACATGTTCCCATTTTGCAATAACTTGCAAGAGTATACTCACGTGGGCGTTCACTCAATTTTCCTTCATTCCAAAGTCCCATGCTGGCCTGTCTTTCTGGAGCCACCCCCTGCTTCTGTGAGCGGAGAGGATTTCTTTTAAAATGGCTTCTATTAAAACCGCTCAGGAAACACATTTTTTTTTATTTAGGGCACAGGTCACTATAGTTGGGCGTGGCTGACTTGGCCTGGGACTTCACAAAAATTACAGGGGGGTGGGGGTGGACTGAGGTCACGTCAAGGATCACCACTGAATGGTAGGCCATACTTGTACCCCTTAAATACATTGGGGTACCCCCTGATCACGCTCAAACCACACTAAATGCGCCCCCCTAGGGAATAAAGGCCATGAGTCTATCTTGCAAGATATAACAAACTTTAATCTTTACAAAGATGAGGATTGGGGGGAATGGCAGAGGACTCTGCCATTTCAACCAGCATTCTGTCTTCCGTGGCAGCTCCTGCAGACTAAATGGCAAGCAGGCACCTTTATATACTCTTCAACTTGGTCACTGGATACCGGCAGAGCTCATCCAAAACTGTTCTTGCCATACAAGGGATGCTGTAGTATCCAGTGTTGCATGGCCAGGTTTACATTTAGACTACCTACTTTAACATACTGCTGCCTCTGCAGGAATACATTGTAGCTCTTACTTAGCATAATTTGCTATGTTATAAACATTCATACCTAAACACATCTTCCAGCCATTCTCTCAACACTTCACTCAATAAAATAATATTTTATCTGGTCCAGTAATTTCTACAAAAAAACCCTGTTTTCACATAATGTTGCATTGTGTGCATGAACACGTACATTCTCTATTCTTAGTCTGCATGGGCTTTTGATGGACAGGAACAGCTGCTCAAACACTTGGAGTCTCACGATGCACACGGTGACGCAATGCCTGTAGTCTACTTTTAGCACAGGCTGCATTCCTTCTGGCAGACAGCCTGCTTTGAGATAAGCTAAATACACTGTAACAGTTTTACAATTATATTCAGCTAAATCATTATTTGCACCTTATATTTCAATCCCAACTATCTTTATTTAGTGACCCTCCTCCCCCCCTGGACTCTTGTAGTGCTTAGAAAACAGTTAACAGAAGTCTTCCCTAATTCTAAAGCGCTTGGGAAACTTGGGAATGAAGGAAAGCACTAGGCTCTATCACAACACTTGGATGCCCCCATTATGCACGACCGGGGCTATGGACTCAGCCTGCGGTATAAAAACTACACAACAGTTGGTAGAACATGTCCACTGCCAAAAAGTCACAGGAAGCAGAGAGAAGGGGGGATACTAGGTATCCCTTTGGCACTCCAATGAAAGTGGTGTGTGCCAATCTCAGTAACTGTAGTTACTTGAGGATATAGAAATCAATAGGTAGATAACAAAGAACAGAGCTCCAAATGACATTGCTCACAAGAATTAATGAGTGGAAAAAAAAAAGGTTCTACTCAGGATTGTAAGAAAAAGGTCCAGAATTCCAGCAACAGTGCTGGGGGTCTTACAAGGAGAGGGTAAGAAGCATAAAAATGATACATATCCTTAAACTGCATTCTAGGCTCCTCCTTTCTAGCTAGGGAACAACTTTTTAAGGCATAGTAACACCTTACACTAAGGTTTTGCATGGCATTTCAAACTTCTTTATTGTTCACATATTAGTTCTCTGACTGATGGTTACTTAGCTGGTGCTTGTTATTCACTTTCTTTGCTTTTCTATAGTTCTCTGAAACTGATCTAACTGTACATGATCTAGCTGTATACATAAAGCTAGATCATGCTTTAGGATTAGTGCTCTCAGCAAAGCATCCCAAGTGAATGTTTTAGTGTGTTACTTAACTGCGTTTCTTCCATTGCTAAGACTACGTCCAAACCCTAAATAAATAGATTTGTATACATTCTGGCTAACGTGTGTTATTAGGAGTGCTCTGTGTGTGATTAACTGAACCCTTCACCACTCTCACTTCCCAAGTCTAGCCCTTTTTGCCCAGTCACACTTAACAATAGTTTGGCGAGACATCAGCGTCTATGGCAGTTCACTAGAATAGGGTGGCCTCTCAATCAGTCCACAGGGCTGAATCTAAACATCCATCTTAACAATTACTAAGAATCCTTTGGCATTTGACTTCACGAAGCCGGCTATACATATAACACTTGTGAGTGTGTTTGTTGCCCTATATACAAAATGTACCCACCTCTAGCACTCAAATTATATATAAGGAACAAGTTACTTACCTGTAACTGTTCTCCAGCATGGGTCTGGCATGGATTCACATGCTCATTCGCCATCGTCAGGCTGAGAATCCGCAGTAAAGAAAAAATCCTTTTCACTTCTGAACTGTCTTTCTCCTAACAACCAATCACTGGTCTCTGGGTCATATTGCCCCTAGGCAATGACTGCCCTCTACCTAAGCACCTCCTCTGGCAGCCATCTTCAGATTTGATAGCACTTAAAGTGGCAGTAGGACAAAGAGAAGAGCCGCAGAGAGTAGGCGGGAGGGTTCACATGTGAATCCATGCCAGATCCATGCTGGAAAACAGTTACAGGTTAGTAACTTGTTATTTCTCCAGCATGGGATCTGGCATGGATTCACATGCTCATGAATAGAGAATACATAGCAGCATACACATGCACAACCACAGGCGGTGGCAAGGCTCAACATTAATCATCTCCTACCTCCTCACCAGGCTCACCTTCAAGCAAACAGGTTGCTCTGCACTGCTTGGCCAACTCTGGACTCCTCCTTGGAGTCCCCGTCGACGCAATAGAACTTTGTGAAGGTGTGCTTCGACCTCCATGTAGCAGCCCTGCAGATGGCAAGTAGGGGCACACCAGACAGGAATGCCGTAGTTCCAGCGATCGCTCTGGTAGAGGGGCTCTCGGACAGCCAAGCAATGGTCGGTTTGCCAACCGGTGACAATGGGTGATGCAGCCTGAGAGCCACCTGGACATGGAAGCCTTGGAGAGGGCCTTCCCATGGTTCACAGGGCCAAAGTTCACAAAAAGTTGCAACGTCTTCCGGAAACGCTTAGTGCGGTCCACATAGAATTTAAGCGCTCTAGCCACATCCAGCAAGTGCAAAGTCCTCTCAGCCAGCGACGAAGATGTCGGGAAGAATACAGGTAACGCCAAGGTCTCGTTTAGATGAAAGTCCGATGGCACCTTGGGCATGAAGGAGGGGTGCGTCCGTAGCACCACCCTTGTCTTGTGGAATGTCAAATAAGGTGGTTTACAAGAGAGGGCCTTGATCTCTCCCACTCGTCGTGCGGAGGTGATGGCCACAAGAAAAGTTGTTTTCCACAACATTTTCAGTGGTGCCGAATGCATAGGCTCGAACGGAGGACCCAAGAGCCTAGTCAGCACCACATTGAGATCCCACGCCGGGGCCGGAGCCTTCACCAGCAGGAACAAGCAAAATAGTCCTTTGACTAACTCCTCCTTGACCAATCGATGTAACCATAAGGATGATCGTCCAGGAGATCTGGTGTAGCGGGAGATAGCCGCCATATGAAATTTGATGGAAGCAAGGGCCAGTACTGCCTTGGCCAACGACAACAAATACGGAAGCACCTGCAGAGCAGACACTCGTAGAGGGTCGATCTTCTGAGTACGGCACCAAACGGTGAATCTCTTCCACTTGTGCCTGTAGCATTTGAGAGTAGACGAAGCTCTGTCCTTGGCAAGCACCTCCTTACAATCCGCTGGGAGATCGTAGCCCCCAAAATCTAGTGCTGCAGGAGCCAGGCCTCTGGTGCCACGAGGTTCATCCTGCACCAAGTCCGTCTGAGATGATTGACTAGACGAAGAAGCAACGGCAACTGAGGGAACACATACAGGAACAGGCCGTCCCAGGCGAAAGAGAATGCGTCCCCCATGCTCCCTGGCTGGGGAAACCTGCTGGCGAACCTCGGGCACTTGGTGTTCATCACCGCAAACAGATCGATCTAGGGATTGCCCCATCTGCGGAACAGGTTTTCCACTTGGTCCGAAGTTCCCCCTCGTGGCAAGAGCGCAGCTCCCTACTGAAAGAGTCGGTTACTGTGTTCTTCACTCCTGCCATATGTAACGGGATGAGGAACATCCCCTGGGCTACGGCCCAGTGCCAAATGTCCTGCCCGTCTTTCATGAGCGCCGGGGATCTGGTCCCACCCGCCCCCCTGCTTCCGGATGTAGACATCGTGGTGGTGTTGTCCGTGAAGACCCATAACACCTTGCCCTTGAGGTATGGGAGAAAGGACTTGAGGGCCCAAAACACTGCTCGCAGCTCCAACACGTTGATGTGCAACGTCTTCTCCTCCGGTAGACACAGGCCTCTTGCATGAAGACTTCTGGTGTGCGCTCCCCATCCTTCTGGGGAGGCGTCCGTCGTGACCGTCTCCTGATGAGGTGGGGTATGGAAATCTGCGCCTGTGGACAGATGTGCGTGCACTCCCCACCACCGTATCGCTCAACAGAAACTCTTGTTGAGTGTGATTTTGTCCTCGAAGCTCCCAGATGCTTGTATCCAACGGGCGTCGAGGAACTTCTGCAGCAGATGAATCTGTAGCCTGCACAGCTGAATGAGGTATATGCATGACGACATCATACCGAGGCCCTTACCCTTGCGACCTTCAGGGCCAACAGCCGTCGTACCTTGCCCAAGATGGCTGCTATCCTCTCCTCCGGAGATGGCAGGCAGGACACTTGAGTTGGGATCCCAGAACCGCGCATCCTGCGATGGAATCAAGCAGGACTTTGCATAGTTCACCGAGAACCCTAGATCCGTCAGGAGTTGGACGGTCTTCGCTGTGTGTTTGATGGATGTCCTTTGGGCTTGCCCGGATGAGCCAGTCGTCCAGGTAAGGGTACACATGGATCCCTTGTAGGTGCAGCTGTGCCGCCACCAGCGCCAGGCACTTGGTGAACACTCTTGGAACCGAAGGGCACTGAACTGGCAGTGTTGTCCTTGAACCACGAAGCACAGATACTTGCGGTGACCCTAGTGTATGGGGATGTGAAAATAGGCCTCTTCAAAGTCCAGCAACGACAGAAACTCCCTCTTCCAGCTGTCCTAGCACGTGCTGAAGAGTCACCATCTGCAACTTTTGAGACTTGATGTACTTGTTTCGGCGGCAGAGGTCCAGGATTTTGACAAGGAAGTAACGGGAGTACTTCCGGAGCCTCTTTGGGATGAGCTCTATTCGCACCCTTTCTTAGCATGGCCGGCACCTCCAGCAGCAGCTGAGGGATGTGATTTTCCTGACAGGCCACCAGTGGTATACTGGGACACTTCCGTTGGAACTCTAGGGTGTGTCCGTGGGCGAGAGCATCCAGCACCCAACGGTCGGTGGAGATGGACTTCCACTTGCTGACAAAGTTCGCTAGCTTGCCTCCCAATGGGGTGTACGGGTGGGGGCCTAACACCACGGCTGTTTGTCCTGTTTTGATGTCAGAGCGCCACCTTGGGGGCCTTGGCGACGTCCACCTCCAGACTTGGCACGGCCCCTGTAGGTCTCCTGGGCCAACGAGTGTGAGGGTTGACGGTAGGACGAAGCACCTCCTCCGAATACTTTAGAAGAACCTTGGGATTTTCCTCCAGAAGTCCGAAAGGACGGCCGTCGTTGCTGGAGCGTGCCCAAAGCACGAGCCGTCTCAGTGTCCACCTTGAGGGCCTGAAGGGACTCGTCCACAGTCTTCCCAAACAAATTGTCCCCGTCGAAGGGCATGTCCAACACCCTCGACTGAACATCCTGGCGGAAATTAGTGGCCCTCAGCCTGCCCTGCCGATGAAGGCAAACGCTGTTGCCCATTTGGCAGAATCCTGTGTCGGCAATGTCAGTGGCCACTGTAATGGCGTGGTCCGAAGCCACCTTGCCTTCCTGTAGGACCTCCAACGCCTCCGCCCTCTTGTCATCGGGAACGAAGTCCAGGAGGGGGGCCATCTTGAACCAAAGCTCTGTCGTAACGCGCCACGATGGCGAGGGCGTTAGCGGCCTTGATAGTCGTTACCGACGTGATAACTTCGCCCCATGGCATCCAATTGCTTCCCCTCACCGTCCAGGGGGGAGGAAGCCGCCTACGAAGAGGAGCCCGAAGACTTCCTGGCTGCCACCAAAACCACAGAGTCTGGCGACGGCTGGGACCATAAGCACTTGGGCGCAGAGTCTGGCACACTATTTCTTCTCATAACGGTCCCTCTTCGCTGGAGCCGATGAAGGGTTCATGAGGGACAACCCCTCGTCCCAAATTTCATCCAACAGCGGGATCGACAGCACGGTCTTGCTTTTTGCCCGTCAGCGCTTGTATAGGAAACCTTCTTTCTTCTTCTCCTGCGGGACAAGCTGGAATAGCTCAGAGGCCCTGCAGATCATGGCGTGGAATGAGTCCATCTCAACGGGCGGTGAAGATCTGGCAGGTGGCGAAGGGAGATCCCCCCTCCCCCTCCCAACCCGCCGTCGTCCGTGCCAGTCTCCGACGTCGATGTGTCTGGGTCATTCTCATCCCTCGGAGGGGAGAGAGGGGACTCTCCTTCGCTTGGATGGTGGTTCCTCTGATGGTGCTGGCGCCACAGGTGGGGCCGCCGACATAAGAGGCTACCTTTTTTGGATCTTCGAACTCAGGGTATGCACAGCCGTGAGAATGTCCACCGACATATCCCCAGGTGGTTGTTGAGGTGGTGTTTACGGCTTAGGTTGTTCCTCCTCGTCGTCTTCACCTTTGTCGGCCCCTTAGTCGTCGCCCTTGTGAGGATCCCTCCCGTAGTGCCAGCTCTCGACGCATCGTCCCTCCTGGAGGATCAGGAGGTTGGTGAGCTCCTCCTCTGAGGAGATGTCCATGCCCTGGAGGGCTACTGTGCCCCCTCCTCTGTGATCAAGCAAGACAGTTTTGATGAAATTATGGGCATCACCTTCTCCGACGTCCTTTCGATGGGCTGAAGAGAGGATTCCCTCCTGGCAGGCAGGGGTACTCTCGCCTTTGGGGCCGTGCCCTGCTGATCTGCCACTGCTGCCTTTGTGGGGGACGCCACCACCCCTTCAATGGACGGGTTTGGCTTTCGTCTGATGCACCTGGGCCTTCACGGTCTTTGCCAATTCCGCCGCCTTCACCTTAGGGGGAGTGTCGGGGCCCCGCTCACCCTTGGCCTTCTCTGCAGGGCCGGGCTGCGTCTTCTCCAAGAGCTTGCCCGGATGGTTTGACTTCCTCTTCTTCGAAGATCCTGACTGTTGGCTCGTGGTCGAAGGTGCTGGAGACGCTGTACTCGCCCTGGTTGCTGAGGAGCCCATCGCAACGGCGCTCCTGGAGGCAGTGGACTCGTGGTACTTAGCCTTACGTTGGGCCCCCGTGGGAGGGGCGCGGATCGGTCCGCGTGCAGGGCACCATCTCCCGACAAGCCGCACAGTCATCCTCCACGTGTGTCGGGTCCGAGTGTAGACAGTAAGGGCACAGGGAGTGTCCGTCGTCCGAAAAGACATTCCGTAGGTTGAAGCCAGGGTAAACCTTAGAGAGGCGCCAAGTCCTTCTCATCCGCCATGTGCACGCGGGGTAGGCCATGAAGAAGCTTCTGGAATCCAAGAAGAAACTTGACAAAAAAATCGCCCTTGAGTGGTGCTGAAGAGTCCGAAAACGGGTCCCCATTAATCGAAAGATGGATCGATAGAGCTTGAGGCTCGATTGACCAAAAAATAGAGCAAAACTCTTAGAAAAAAATAATTATATATATATATCACAAAACGCAGTAAAAGCTCGAGAGCTGAAGCACGAGGACTACCAACACTTGAACGTGCCGTAAAAATCTGAAGATGGCTGCCAGAGGGGCTTAGGTAGAGGGCAGTCATTGGCTGGGGGCAGTATGACCCAGAGACCAGTGATTGGTTGTTAGGAGAAAGACCGTTCAGAAGTGAAACTGATTTTTTCTTTACCGAGGATTCCCAGCCTGACGACGGGGAATGAGCATGTGAATCCATGCCAGACCCCATGCTGGAGAAATAGCAAGACAACACTGTTTCCTGAGATGTGGTTGTGGAAATGTATGCCTTATTAGCTTGTGTGTTTTGCAGAAAAAAAGGAGCTGCATCAGTGAATCAATAACCCCCCTCGCTGCATTCACAAAGGGACTCTAGAACTTGGACCTCACCCCTTTTGCCAGTGCCGAACCTGTTGGAAGATGCCCTGATGATCCAGCTCTTCTCTGTGGATGGGTCAATAGTCTTCTTAAACTCAATTGGATTTAATTGCAAGGTAATTCCATACTGTTACTATATCTCTAACGTTCTCCAAAGGCCCCTTATTTAATGTACTTTTAATATCAAGTGATTTCAGTCCTCTGGTACAAGACCTTAACACTTCCCAAATAAATGAATATATACTCTATTGATACTATTTACAGTCAAAATCCAACCATGGACTATTTCATTAAGTCGTTAGCACCAGGTCATGATTTTTACATATGGAAAGCCAGAGCAAGGCGAGTGCCACCTTAATACAATCTGTGATAGAATCAAGGCCCAATTTCAGGTATACCGGCTGTTTAGGGGTGGACATTAAGCAACAACAATTTCTTTAAAAGCTCACTTCAATACTTTCTATTTGTGCTGCATCCCCATAACCCCAAATGCTGGACCCATAGCTGTCCTCAACCCCAAATTGGGCCATAAAGACTTCCATGACATGCTTGATACTATCTCTGCTTTTGCCATGGAAAAGAGAGGATACCACTGCTAGTCTGGTTTAGTTGCAATTGTATACATTGAAAATGGTTTTTCCATTTCATATTATTACATACACGAATACCGAGAGCATTGTAATTTGATCAACGAGGTAATGCACCACTGGACAGATGAATTAACCTTTGAAATTGTCAACCTTTACACCCAGATAATTTTGCTACATTAATGTTAAAGTGGTTATCAGCCATATATTGCTCAAAGCTAAAGCCAATGATTGCATGGTCTTGTGTGTCCTAGAAGACCCAGAATGGAGTGGGTTTTGTACCTATACAGGGTATGTCGATGGCTGTCTCCCAAAACGCTGCCCCCACATCGTTAATAAATATTGAAAACAAGAGGGGCCACAGGACACAACCCTGCCTCATATCTTTTGTCATATGAAATGGCTCTGTATTCTCCACCTAAATACATACCTAACACTAGAATTTAGGCCAGATTACATTTGTACCAAGATCTTCAGAAAACAAGGATCAAGTCACTGCTCATGAAGCATTTCCCACCGGACTTGCCAGTCTATAAAATCAAGTGCACTTTTCAGATAAAAATAAATACATTTTTAAAAAAAATAAAAAAAAATAAACACTAACCGTAATGTGCCATTTTTTAAGTGAACATATTTTCCTGTAATTAAAGTTAGATTCAGGCACTGTTCGACTGTACCCATGTGATGTCTGAATCCAAATTAAGCATTCAAGATGATCCCCCTTAGCCTGACACCAGTTTTCTAACTCGCCTAGAGTCATTTTACCAATGTTTTTTATTGGAAAGTGCTTAAAGGGTAATGGGATGGTAACAATCAATAGAGACTATGTCATTTAAAAAAAAGAAATCGACACAAAGTATCCTAGGTAGCATGTAGATGGGCTTTTACTGCCAACGCAAGTGTGCTGGAAAAAATTCAACAGAAGGGCCGAAAGATCTAGGTTCTGTGAGAAAACACCCATTATTAGACAATCAGGGCCTGGGGGCTTACGAAAAGCTGAATGATTATATAGCTTTCTTAACTCCGTCAACTTTAAATATGGGTCAGAGATGTTCCAAGTTGTTAAAATCAAACCAAATTGGAAATCTCTCTTCTGTTGGTTCGTCAATACGTGGATCTGCCCTATGCATTTTTACAAAGCGCTTGATCCATATAATACACTTTACGGGATTTTATATTGGGCCCCATATTGGCCCGGGTTCAGCCAGCTCACCCACCAAGGGTGAGACACCAAGAAGCCCACAGTATCTAATTGTTGACAAAGGGGTCCAATCCGCATTGAGAGATTTATCAATTAGTATATCAGGGGATGCTAACCAATGGCATGCCAGAGTTTCTGCAGGTCAACAGATAATAATGTCATTGAGGAGAGGGACGCTTGAGTGTCATGAAGTCAAGGGGTGTTGAGGGTGGTGTTCCAAGAAATGTTTTTATCCAATTAGGACATGCAATGTATACAAATATATACGGGTCCTGTAACGACCCACCAATTATGTATTAGCACATCAACAAAATTGAAACGATTGACAAATTATGCTACTATGAGATTTCCTTGTATAAATATTGTAGCCCTTCTAGGCAGAGTTGAGAATGCATTACAGTTCAGGTCCCCGGAGCCGTCCGTCATCCGAGTTGACTGCTCAATAAAGCGTTTTATTTTTTCTGAACAGTGTATGCTTTTCTTGGATTACTTTTGTACTTTTCCATGGAACGCCCCATAAGACACTTGGTCTAGATCCCTGTACGTTTTGCTGACTCTGTGTTGTGATTTTTCTCCCAGTCAGGCTTCATCCAAAGCGTGGCTGAGAGAAACACAGAATGGAACTCGTGTGGCGCTTTGTTTTTTGTGCTCTGCCTTCAGAGTCCTTATGACTGCTAAGGCAAAGGTATACCAGAGGTACCCCATAGCCTCCCAGAGAGAGTACCCTCTCCTTTAGTTGTGTAGCTAGGCTGGAGGTGGCTTTTTGCTGTGTAAAATGGTTTCACTGGGTGTACTGCATTTTTCCTACATGGGGCCTTTTTGACGCTATCAATCAAAATGGAGGTTGCAGTTGTTTGCCTCGAAGACGTGAGGGGTCAACATGAATGATCATAAGGGATTACCCTTCTAACTGTGTGTGTGCACCAGTAGGTGACCATCTTAGGCCACTGGGAATGTGTATCCCAAGACTGGGTGCCGTAGTCCGCCTGAAACCAGTTCTGGTTCATATACGCAGACACCCGTCTGCAACAGTTTGGATTTGTTCCTTAGTGCTGGAGACTCTTCCAGAATGCCTAGATATGCTTAGAGGAATGGTCTGTGCTAGAGTAGATTACATTTTTGAGTGAAATTCTCTCCACCTGCGAGTCCCAGAGCATATTTTGGTGGACTTTTTTTTTATCTAACTCTCCCGAGGTGGGAACCTTTTTCCACACTCACTCACTCTTTTACTCTGTACTTGGGAACACCTTTTTATCTCATGTTGATACTTTTTTAATGGAGTTCTGCTTTCCTCCATGTTTTTTGGCATCTACCTTTGACTACTTTAGCGCACAGCCCTTTCTGTGCAGTGCTGCTGGAAGCTCCTTGAGCTTTTCTTTTTATTTTACCTGGGTATAGCAGGGCAGGGGGGGGGGGGGGGGGGGGGGGGGACACCCTTTTGTCCCTCCTATATTTTATTAGATCAGCACACCCCACCTTATATGGAGTGCTGAGGGGAACACGGTCTCACTTTTCTCACTGTTCAAGTAACTATTAGTTACGGTTACAAGTTCATCTAACAGGCTGGTGGCAGTGTACCTTTTTGTAGGACCTCTTGTGGACATCTACCACAGGATGTTTCGCAGCTGCAATAGGGGCACAGGTGGTGGCTGTACTTTAAGCCCTGTTCATTATGACTTGTTCTTACTTGAGCCTTCTTCTACCTTCCTGGGTGGTGGGAGGTCTTGATGGGCCTTTTGTTTTTGGCAGGCTTCCCGTGGAAAGTCTGCCATGGCTCTATGAGTGCCTGAAAAGACAGGAAGTGGGGAGGTAACCGAAACTTACCTGCAGTGTGCCTGCCTGGAACAAGGTTTAACTAGGAGGCTGGCTGTCGCCCTGGACAGCATTCCGCCAGATTTGCATGGACAGCTTAAAATGGTGATTGATGGGCTTAAGTCGATTTCCTGCATAAAAGGCGAGGGTCCTCGAGCTGTACCTCTGAGCCAACCACTGGACTGAAAATGCAAAGAGGAGTTCAAATAAGGACATGCCAGCTACTTTCAAGCGACTGCCAGAGCCGTTATCACTGAAGACCAGATTCCGAATTCCAAGTGACAGGGAGGGTCTCTTGAACACTACTTCCCTCCCATGGACTGGTGGGCCTAACCAGTCTGAAGACCATGTGCATTTTGCGCCATCCCACAAAGAGCCGCAACCTTCCCGGGATGCAAACTTCCTATACCCTTGGACCTATGCCATTTTGCAGTGCAACGTTGTGTGAAGTGCAGATCCAGCTGAAACCTCATGGGCATCCTTCTGGGCTGCAGTGACACATACACTTTTCCCCCTCAGCTGAGCCGAGGACCGAGAACCAAAGAAAAAATCTCCCTGACGACAACCATCACTGAACTGAAGCCTGTAAAGGGATCCAATGCACCAGTGCCGCAAAGATCCACTGCTGGGCATCCTACTGCAGGAGAGCATCCGCCTGTTCCCTCCAAAGTTCCTTCTTCAGCCATCCAGGCCAAGAAACCAAACCAGGGACAATGGTCGCCTCACACTGGGGACCAACCTGCTGCACCAAGTTCTTATATGCTAAGGTACTGTTTCAAGCGTGGGTACTTGTTGGCGAGACTTATGCCAAATCCCCATCCACCTGTGAGGACCCCGACACCCAGAACTTTTTGCTGGACTCCTTGATTTTTCTCGTCTGTGTGAGTGGGAGCCTTTTTCCCCACTCACTCACTGTTCCTTATTTGTGTACTTTATTTTATGGAGTTATGCTTTCCTCCATCTTTTCTGAGGCATCTGAAATTTGCTTTTGCAGCACACATCACCTTTTGTGCAGTGTTGCTGGAAGTCCTTTGGGCTCCCTTTTTATTATATTTTCCTTATGAGAACTTGTTATTCTTCTTACCTTTCCTTTTGTTTTGTTTGATCAGTACACACTGCCTTATGTGGGGTGCCTAGGGGTTACACTGTATCCCCTTTGTGAGAAACCAAAGGGTGGCGGGGGCACGGCCATTGCTATTGGATCCAAAACCCTAGGGTGGACCAGTCCAGGAGGATCACCTGGATCAGGGGTCCTTGGGGCGAGGGAGTGGGGCACCAGGAGGAGAGATGCAGTATCATTGTTCCCATATTCCTGTAGAACAACCTCATTTAATTTTCTAAGACCTTTACCTCCCCTCCCACTTTCCTACACACACACTGCTACACGGACCAAACCCTTGAAGGGAACACAGACTCACACAAAGCCAGTCTTGTTAATATGTCTCAGTTTCAGGCAGAGTCAGGCAACCGCGAGCGACAGATTGTAGAATACAGAGATTGTGCTTGTGAGAGAAGCCGAAAAAAAATCTGAAGCACTTGCGAGTTTAACCGAGAGGAGGCGAATAATAAAGTGGTCATACGAGGGTAAAGTCAACGAAACGCACTCCTCGTACAGTCGAAAGTCCTTGACAAAAGGTGAAAGCTAACTTAAGGAATTATTAGGCTTGTGATGCTAACTAAGAACTGCAGATACCAGAAGGCCTTGGGATAGGAGGCCGGTAGAAACCTTTGAACTGTATCCAGTATTGTGGGTTGCGTGTAGGACAGCAGCCGAGAGAAAGAGAAGCCCAATTGTTGAAAGTAAACCCACTTGCTACAATATGACAGTGACCCAGGGAGACGCGATCGCCTATCAGAAGTCTCTGTATTGAACTGGCACGTACTTTGAAGTGAAAGCGTGAAAAGATAGCAAAGTAACGAGTGTGATGCTAGAGGTTTGAAGGCTCGCACCCGATCGAGGAAAGCCAGAACTGCCTACAGAGGAAGGTCTGAGCCTGGAGGAGGGGCCCATGAGTGAATCGGTGAAAGTGAACCAACTATTAGTTTAAAAGAACATTAAGAGCTCCTGCTGTTATAAGCAAGTAGAACTGGTAAAGTTTACTGAACTGGGATTTGAAGGCTACAGTGAACCAGACGGAGGGATGCCAAGTAAAAAAGGGAAAACGCATCCTGCATTTTGATGAAGTGACTGAACAGTGGTGTTAAGACGAAGGTGAACCCAACAAAGGTGTATAACGAAAAAGCCGTGGAAAAGGGGAATCCTGCATGGTGAGAGCTTGGGAAAAATCTTGTGATGCCAAGCAAAAGACATTGATTCGAGGGATCCTGCCTTTTCTGAAGAAACTGCTTCTTGATGCCTATAGACTCAAGGGGTGCTCACAGTCATGTCACTGTTCCACCTTGTCCCGTGATTTAACGAGGGGAAGGGAGTGCACTAGTTCAGCAGTCCTGAACTACTGAAACCCTTTTGGACATTACAGTTTGCACTACACTCTTGTTATACATATTGTCCCACACTCTTGTTATATAGAGTAAGGATTTGGGAATAGGTTTATTAGTATAGGCCATTTGGTTTTGACACACCACTAGTACAGCATTTTCTTTACTTTGATGGTCGTAGCTTGCTCCCATCTTAGATTTAGGTTTAGATTAGGCATTTTTCTCACCCATTGTGATAAGGCGGTGGAAAGGAAGGGAGATCAGAGCCAGGTCAAGGCCTCAAGCAAGAAGCTTATCAGACCTTGGGGATGAGGTCATAATGGAGGGTGGGACATACAGCCTAGGAGTGACAGACAACTGAGTCAATTATAATGGTGTAGAACAAGAAGGAATCTAAGAATGCCACCCTGATGCAAGTGTTCTGTGTTGTCTTTTGAATCAGAGACAGGAGTTGGAGGAGGGACCAGTACCTGAGGAGGAGGTGACATGAGTGGGCCTATTGACTGCTGCCCCCCTTGAAGAAACTGAGGTTCTTAAGGCACCCGTTGTGCCCAGTTCTGTTGTGTCAAGTTCGAAGAGGATAGATAAGTGATTGGGCAAAAGGAGAAAAGAAGTCGGCAAGTGGTCCAGCGCCGATCAGGTTAACAGACTTTCAGGCCTGACGAGAGCAGCTGTCAACAGCTAGCATCGACGGAGAAGCTGCCGGGTCCGCGGTTCTCCTCCTCAGCCCCCAACATCCTGGAGGAGGAGCCGCGGCGCAAGCCTCCCCTGTTGAAGTCCCAGCAGGGACAGAGGGCCCGACTCGCACAGCGAATCAGCAACGCTGGCGACTGAACGGCTGTTGTCTTGCCGAGCCCTGAGGCTTCCCTTGAGCGAGCGAGGAGAGGCGGAGCGCTCGGGGGCACAGAGAAGCGCCGCTGGTGAAGGTACTGGATGAAAGGTGAGCGGCGTGAGAGTGGGGATGAAAGTGAACGGAGAGAAAGGTAGCCGACCTAATAACGCTTTATAAGGAAGCCTTATTGCCCGAAGTTGAAGGCTGGAATAGCTCCGGCTCAAAGACTGACCAAGTTACCTTCCTCCTGGTCACGGAAAGAGGAAGAGGAAAAGAGAAGTTTGAGAGGCAGCGTGAAATTATAGACTTTTAGAAGAAATGTGACTTAGTGATCAATTCTCCGAACTGATGAACACAGGGACTTCCCTTTCTGAGAGGCAACCAATCTGTGAGAGTAACCTGATAGAGCAGTCTGAGACCACGTTAACACAGAAAGTACGGTCCTCTGAAGAGTGGAGCCGAGCACCAGTTGAATACTTCCAAAGTGAAAGAAGGCTGTTATTTTTCCCAAAAGTAAAAGCCAGTTGAGTTTGAAGAATCAAAGAGTGGTCTGCTTATTTTCAACTACTCGCATCCATATACTGTTCAATGAGCACCCTTGGATTGTACTCCTTGTGTCTTTCCTACTTCCGATAACCAGGCCTTCCTTACACCTTTCTCACTGCTCCTGTAACATTTCTGTTACAGTGACAGAAACCTGAATGACTGGTGGCAGTGGACATGGTCTACCAACTTGTGTCATTTTTACTTACAAGCTGTGCTTATAGCCGCAGCAATGAACAGAAAGGTCACCATTGACCAGAAATGGTGACGGTTTTCTTTTTTCGCCATTTCTTGGTTGCTTGTCCTTTCTTGGTCCTTCTGCCATGCTGGGTGGGTTCCGGGTTTGGATAGAAAGCAGGGGAGGATCCCCAAACTCTGCTGGTCTTTGTCTTCTGGCACGCCTGGAACCAGTTCCAACTGGGAAGCTGGCTGTCCAGAAAGGACAGCCACCCCCAAAGTTTGAATGTAGCATGAGTGTTGATTGGCTGTGTTTCTGGATAAAAAGTGAGGAGACGATCAGAGACACTTGCAACACCTTGCAGCAACCTGAGAAGCCCTTCTAAAGTCACCGCTGGTGTTCTGACCCGGTTTTTAAATTGACAGTCATTTTTATGCTTCATCCCCTCTCCTTGTGAGGCCCCCCAACACTTTTTGCTGGACTTCTGGAACTTTTTCTGAAATCCTGAATGAGTGGAGCCTTTCTCCATTTATTCATTCATTCATTCATTCATTCATTCATTTCATTCATTCGGGCTCTGTCTTTCAGAACTCTATTCTTTGCATTGTACTTATCCCATGGAGTCTATTTTCCTCCATAAACTTTTAAAGGCATCTGTATTTTACTATTGCAGCACACAGCTCATTTCTGGGGACCCTTCGGGACCTCCTTCCGGATTATTTTTTCTTAAGTAACTACAGTTCTTAAGTATCTCTCCAAAAACATAGTTCGAGGGATTGGCACACACCCAAAGGGATACCTAGTATGCCCCTTCTCTGCTCCTGTGACTCTTTAGTCGTATAGACAATCTCCTAGTTATGGCTGGTGGCAGTGGACATGTTCTACCAACTATTGTGCAATTTCTCTACCGCAGGCTAGGTCCATAGCCTTGGTAGTGCACAATAGGGGCACCCAAGTACCAACTTGGAACCTCCCTTCTTTTTTGCCATTGCTAGCGTGGTTGTTCTTTGCTAGCCTGCAGAGGTCGGGGGAGGCTTTTGTGTGGATTTTGCCTTTGGCGGGAACCCTTGGGTGTCCCCGCCTAGGCTCCAAAAGCTTTGGGCAGGCAGAAAGTGGGGGAAGTTTTCCACCCCCTGTCCTTTCTCTGCCAAAGTGCCTGAATACAACAAGCTCCCACTCGGGGTCTGGCTGTCCTTATTGAATAGCCAAACACCCGTTTTCTGTAGACTGCTGAGAGCTTGCAGAGGAGTGTGTGCTGGAAATGTATAAAAGGTGAGGCTCCTGGAGTGAAAAGCAAGCCGACCACTGTAAACTGAATTAACCAAAGAAGACGATGACTAGAGACGCCTGCAGACCCTTTACAACACTGAAGCGACCACTGCTGTCCTGACCCTGTTTTCTGTGCGACAGAGGAGCTCTGAAGAGGACGACTCCTTCCCTTTCACTGGTGGGAACAACCAGTCCCAAGACAAACTCTGATTTGAGCCATCTCCTGAGGTCCTGTGAGTTTCCAGAGCTGCGGAACCCGAATACTAGGAGACCACCTTCCCATTTCGAGTGCATCATTGTGTAAAGTCTGAATCCGTCCACGTCTTTGCTGAACCTTCAAGGACACTCCAGCGACCCAATCCATCTAGTGCAGACCCCCTCATGAGAATGTGGGACTCCAGGAATCAAATAAGATTGACCGGGCAAATCACGTCTTTTGTTGGTGCTGCAGAAAAGGCGCCAAAACCGCAGAGTGACCTAAGAAGTTGATGAGCCATGCCAGAGGTTTTCCCTCGAGACTGCTGTGGAAAGATCCAGTCCATTGTCCTACCTTTCGCCATCAGACCAGGGGTCGGGTCCAGAGCTGCAACATCTCTGAGCATCCACCACAAATGTTTTCTTCAAACCTAAGGTAGTGTGGGGAAAAGGGTATTGCTTACCTTAATCCAGAAAGTCGCTCCAGAGCCTTGGAGTGCACTTAGAGGTGTCCAAAGCAACCCACTCCTACCTCCGACTCAAGTTGCTGCCTGTGTACCTTTAGCGAGTCCTTTAGCAAAGTCTTCCACATTAGTTAAGCCTTTTTGTATCTTCCTTCCTAGAGACTAGGAAGTATCTACAGGAACATTTGACTTCTGCTGCTTTTAAGCCTCTCCGAACTGCCTTCTAGCTAGGGTTGTGTTTTGCAAGGAAACTGCCTCTAGAACCTGAAGCTCGGCTACGATAACACTAACCAACTGTTTTCCTTCCCAAAAATCACTATCTTATATGTGTATGCTGACTGAATATAATTTCTGTATTACTTTGTGGGTGCGCGTTATTACCTATAATACAGTAGAGTCGACCTTACATACTCTTGTAACAATTGTGCGGGTTCAGCAACTACCCACTAAGTGGCCCTTTTAAAGTATTGCAAAGTATACCTGTGTGTTGGTTTATTGTGCCAAGTATTTAACAGTGGCTCTTGTGTAAATATAATAAATCTATATTTTAATTTAACTGTATGTGTGTTTCTTGGATGTGCATTACTATCCGGGTTCAGTGTACTTCCTGTGAAAAACTTGAAGGTGTCTCACATACTTGTCCCTGGGGATCTGTCATCCAGGTGGCCAGGACACGGCCATCGCTATTGGATCCAGTTTCTGGGGGTGGACCAGTGCGGGAGAATCACCTGGGTGATGGGTCTTCGGGGAGTGCAAGTGGAACATCCAAGGGTGAGACGCGGTACCCCTTTCCATGACACCCTTTCCCCATCCTACCCCTTAGGACATCTAGAAAGTCACACCCCCTTTCTTGACACAAACTTTCTCACAGACCAATTACCATAAGAGACGATGGACTAACGCCAGAGCCGTATACCTGACATGTCCCAACACAAGAGTCAAGCAGGGTCAGACAATTGCCGAGAATTATACTCACCGGACTTCCCTTCCCTTTCCCCATAGGGATAAAAGAGGGAGTACGAAAGCATACGGGGAGCAAGGCCAAATGCCTGAGGAAGCAGCTCTTCCAGGACAGCAGTTCAAACGGAGGAGAAAGGTGGGGAGACCTGAAACGACAATGAGAAGGGAATCGCCAGTGCTCTTTTCAAACCAGACCCGTGGAACCTCTGAGAAGGGAAACGCAAGACCGGGAATTGCAGCTGGCGAATGGTGCGACAGATGTCAGCGGTACATGGGACCCTCCCGCTCTGATAGCCAAGGCGGGGAGAAGCTGTTGCCATCCTGGTACCATCCTTCACTCCAGAGGGAGGAGACGCCAACAGAGTTCAGCACAGCCGGTGAGTCGGAAAGAGCAGATAATAGATCGGACTGTGTTGGGCTCAAGGTTGTGAAGAGCAACAGCGTATGAAGAAAGAACACTAAAGCACAAAGGTCTTTTGTAAGCAAAATGGGTATCAGAGTGGTCTGGTGGCCGCTCAATTGAAGAACTCCGACTGATACCCCACTCCTGAACAAGGAGAATGTATTGAACTGAGAAATCGAAGTGGTCACACGAGGGTCAAGCCAAACCCCTTGTACAGTCGAAAGTCCTTGGCACGTTGCAGTACTCTGAGGAATATGAAAGTGTAAACCCGACTAAGGGAAATGCAAAACTGCGGTTTGAGCCCGGATGAGGGGGAACGCTGTGTGAACTGTGATATTTTGAAGTATGTACTTGCCAGAGAATAATAGAGCGACCCAGCGAGATGTGATTGCCTTTCGGAAAGTCTTTGTTTGAACTAGGAAGTGCTTTAGGAAGCCGGTGAAGGAAGGTCTGAGTCCGGATGAGGGGGACCAAACTAAACTAGATGGTTGTTTAAAAAGATAGACTTTTGAATACTACAAATGAAGAGAGTGATTGAACGGCAAATGTGAACCCGCTTGAGGGATGCCTGCGAATTAGGGTGAAGAGTGATACACCCGTGAACATTGCGACAACAAACGTGACCCCGATTGAGGGATATCCACACAGAGTTTTTGGTCTGAGCACGATTGAGGGAGGCTAACGTTGAGAGAAGGATCGGAGCCCGGCTGAGGGGGATCCAAGGGTGAAGAGTAATCACCTGACGTGAAGATTGGTAGAAGGAACTTTGTTTTGTTGTTTATGGCATATCAGGCCCTCTAAAGCAAGAGACTATGCATTAAAGAGACTTGGACACAGAATGTCCTGATGGAGAAAAGGAACTGTAACCGTGTGCTGGAAAAGCCCCGGAGTGTGCTGTGCTCAAGAGTCCCGCCTTGTCCCATGCTGAAAACATGGTGAAGGGAGACCCCGGTCATAACATCCAGACTTAACATTTTGTGAACACTTCTTTTCTTGTGAACACGATCCTACACTATTTTGTAGCCTAGCTGTAAGGATTGGCAACAGGTTTTCTTAGCATAGGCCCTTTTTATTTGACTAGACTCCACTTGGACGGTGGTATTATTATATGATGGTCGTAGCTTGCTCCCATCTTAGATTTAGATTAGGCATTTATATCACCCATTTTTACAGCTTAATAAACACCCCTGAACTGTGATCACTTGTTTCGGTCTTGCTTTGATACCATGCCTTCCTTACATTACCTACAGCTCACTTCTTCCTCTGAAGATAAGCCGGACTGCTCTGCCACTCTACCAAGGTCTCGGAGTTGTACAGAATGATACTAAGAGTTGGGGATCTACAACCCACTGGGATAGCTTACTAATGTCTTACCTCCAAGAGGGATTTCAGGAAAACTACCCTAACAGAGAGGGAAGCTCTGAAGAGGATAATTTGCTCCCTTGGACTGGTAGACATAATCAGTCCTAAAATGACCTGCAATTTGAGACATCCCACGACGACCTGCGACCTTCCTGATCTGCAAACCACCAATACCCTGGGGCCTGCGAGCATCTTGCAGTGCTTAGTCTTCCAAAGATTGAATCCTCCCAAACCTTTGGTTGACTCCTTGAGACCTACAGAGGCAAGAGTCCCCTCCTCAAAGTCCCCTCAACAGAGTGCCGGAGAGAACAAGCGGGGCAAATCGACCGGGCGGGAACCGTTCTTCATTGGTGTCTGTGAAAAAGGTGCCAAAACTACAGAACTGCGTTGGAGCATGAAGAATCCTTTGCTGGCGGTCCTCTCCCTCGACTGCTGCAACATCTCTTCAAGAGTCCCTCCTTTCGTCACCACAACCAAGTAACAGGAGACCGGTTCTGCAGCTGCTGTATCTTGAAGGCGTCCGGCTTCATCTACATCGCTCCTCAGACTGTGGGACTCCGAAAACTTAACTCGAGTCGTTCCGGCGCTCCTTTCCTGCTGGAGTGCTGATTCGAGTCTCTGGGTGTTTGCCCACACAAATTCAACGAGCCGTCTCTGAAGTCCCTAAACCCTTTAACCAACAAAAGTTTGCAATATACTTGTAACTGAAAAATCCTCTCGAACGTTGGTTTTTCTACAGCTGTGCCAGGCCTGCTTTCCCTCAATCGGACATTAAGACCTCTTACCTAGATAGGAATGGAGTGCTAAAGCCGTAAGGCCTCTGAAATGCAAAAGTGCTGAACTGTTATTGTTGGTGTTGTTCATTCATTTTATTTCTACAACAGAATATTCTGAGTCACTAGAACAGTGGTTTTACTTACCTTTCTACCTTATATGTTTTTATACTGTGGTTTACTCACCTGAATGATTGCATTGGTTTTCTCTTGTATTTACTAGCTTTGGAATGCCATTTACCTAACTGAATATGTATCTTTGTCTTGTGTATATATAACATGAACTATTTTTTTAACTCCAAGTAAGTGATTCTTTGGGCCTATGTAGATTCCGAGTACTCTGTACTGACCTAGAGCACACATCTCCCTCCTAAAATAAGCCTGGCTGCACTGCCACACTACCAGTACCTTGAGTGGTACAGGCCTATAATAGAAGTTGGAGCACTCTATACCAAGGGAACAGTTTAATAAAATCCTACCACAGCTGAACGTTAGAAGAACTCCAACAGTACTTACCTTGGTCTTGTGTTGCTCAGATGTTATTGGAAGGCTGCAGTTAAGCTGTTACTTGCACCCCCATCCAGGACACCCCGAGTCCCATTGGTGTGAACAACCCACTGGGTTCTAAATTGGCAAAACAAACTATTACTTTCCTGCAAACCTGAAGACATCCTCAGAGACTTTGTTCTTTTTGCGGCGTACCCATCTCTTTCCTCCTCAGCCCATGGTCACTGATCCCCCTTGACTCCGACTCATTTAGTATAGGGTTAGACTTTTGAAGCGTGTTTAAGAAAGAGTTAACTAAAGTTGCAAGAGGTCATCTAACTTTGCTTATTAGTATTAGTAGTTTTCTCCAACTTGTGTTGCTTTACATTTCTGATTTAAAGTGTGCTACCTTTTATTATACTTTGTGCATAGTACTGTTAAGGACTGTTTATCTTAAGTCCAACTAAGGGCTTCATAAAACCATATCTGAGGCACTACAAAACTAGACTCTTAGTATAAGGCTGTACAACTTGAGAATATTTGGTACCGTAGACAGATGAGCCAGGCTTATTTTAGGAGGGAGAGGGGGCTGTAGCTTGGTACAAAGAAATTGTAGCATAGATATGGTCCAAAAAAACACAAAATGTATGGTAAAAATAAATAGTTTAAATACAACTAGGCCAAGATAAATATTGGAGAAGGTTAGTACTATAGCATCATATAAACACAACTATAAAAACCAACTCAATAATTATGGTAACAAACCAAAGTATAACCTTATTTAGATTACAATAAGCGGTCAAGGGGAGTCAACCTAAAACACATTCAGAATAGCATTAAGCTTTTCGTGGGGAGAAAAAACACAGTAGCTGGGCTTTAGAATACCGTAAGTAATTCGAGGGCAGAAGACCCTATTAGTCAGAATATACAGTGTTATTCAGTTATAGAATCACTTAATTAGACATCTATCTTGCAACATATGTAACTTTCTTCTTTCAATAATGGACACAGTTACACACCCATGTAACCTTTTAGGACACCGTTCAGTGGGAGTAACTTAACTTGTATACTACCTAGAGGCCTAAAGCTACTCAAGTATAGGTACACACAGAGAAAAGTGCCTTACAGCAATTCAGGGAAAGCACAACTCAGTGTTACAATTTTAAAAGGGAGCAGCAGCTATTTACGGTCAGTATAATCTATTGGTACATAGCATTTACACCATTACTAATCCAGGAACAGCTAGTTTGAACAATGATACTATGGAGAAGTGTATTATACAATTCCAAGTTAAATAAATAAGAACTATAGCAGACTTTTAGGAAAGGCAATTAGTAGTTCAAAGGACTTGAATACATTTTAGAAGGGTATCAATCAACTCCAAGACCAGTATTAACTCCAAGACACTTTTAGAAATGCACTAAGCAGATCAGGGAACGCAGAACCCAATAGTACACACTTTAAGAATTACAGTTATTCAAGGTAGGTAGACTTATTGGTGAGCTTTTACGCTCATTTAGTTAAGAATTTTAAAACAGTACCAACATAATTACTTTTAAGAAAAGTGGGACACTATGGCAAAGCAATTTATATACTTTCAAAAGGAGCAACCAGCAACTTAAGGGGAAGTAATAACTTTTCTAACACTTGATAATTTAGTCTATTTCAGAGATACAGTTACAACACAAACTAATTTACAAGTAGATACTTTTACACTTGTAATAGTTTTCAAGACAGCAGCCTTATCTTTTGCAGTCCTTCCCTAGTCTGTAGCATGAGTTTTGTCAGAGGCAGAAGAGGGACCCTAGTGGTCTAGATGCAACCTGTAGGCCGGTCAGGATAGGGTTCAGATGCAGGAAAGTCAGAGTTCCAGAGGATATCTTCTTCAACAAAAAAGTATTAGCTTCAGAGTTAGTTAAAAGTGCTCAGGGACTTCACAGAAGTCTCCCTATATGCGTTCCAGCATTAGGCCTGGCGAATGGCATGGGCAAACTCCGAAACATGCAATCACCCACTCAGCCTCAAAGGATTCACACAAGACTTGAGGTAAGTATTACCCAAGCCAACAAAGTACCTTAGGAGAAAATAAGAGCTTCTGGGTGGGTGCCTTCAGGATGCAGCAGCAAAGGACCTGGTCCCTGGTTTCTTGGTCCGCGATGAAAGAAACTGACATTGGATGGGAACTTGCAGCAGCAGTCGCCAGAGGAGTCTTCCAGCAAAGGATTATTCTCGGATGCTTGCGGCTCTATGGATTTGGTGCCTTTTACAGGACCCAGATGAAGGACAAAGATCGTTGGTCGGATTCTCTTTACTGGGTCTTGCACTCTGGCGAGTGCACTTCAGGGATTCAAATCTTGTCTCTGGAGATTCAGCAGGAGTGCAACGTTTCAGCAGGATTCTGACTTCGGCAGACCATGGACTGCACTCGGGCTCAAGGACCCCTGTATCAGCATTTTGCATCCCAGGAAGGTCTCAGCACGTTGAGGGATGGCTCAGTCTTCTTGATACTAGTTGATCTCACCAGCCTCTGGGAAGGAGTCGTTGCATTAGGAATCGACAGGTCGATTGGAAGGAAGGGTTGCATCAGCCTCCGATTAGACAGCAGGCTTGCTGGTCTCTGGAAATCACTACAGATATCTTTTCTTCACCTTTCTCTTCAGATTCAGCACAAACTCTCCCTGCAGTTTACAGAAAGGGGCGGTCTGGCTGTCCAATCAGGACAGCCACCCTCCCCCACCGCCCAGTGGAAACTGGTTTCTTTCAAGTAAGGTGAAAGACAGAGCTACATAGTCTTGGACTCCTCCCTTGTTCCTGCCTTCAGACATTCTGGAGCCCCTGCAGTGAATACAAAGGTTTCCCGCCAAAGACAAAAAGTGTACCAAGGTCGTTCCCACCTAAAACTGCAGATGAAGACCTCAGAAACAACAAGCAAATGAGAAATGGCAAAAAAAAAAAGGAATCCATCATTCAAGCAGAATGGTGGCCCTCCTGTGCATTACCGAGGCTGATTTCACAGCCTGCGAGTAATAATGACTAAAAGTCGTAAAAGTAGTTACACTGCCACCAACCATTCAAGTAAACCTGCAATTGTCACAAAAATGTTACCAGGTACGAAAGGGGAATCATTGCATCTCCCCAGCACTCCACATATGGTGGGGTGTGCTGGCTCAATAAAATAAATTGAAAGGATATGGGACTCCCACTTTACTTCTTGGGAACAGTAGTTCACACGAGGTAAAAAGAGAAATGAAAAAGGAAAACCCAAAGGGGCAACCCAGCCGAAGCCCAAAAGTTATAGGGAACTATAAATCCAATCACAAACTATGGAGAGACATAAAAAGGTCACCCATAAAAAGAGTAAAAGACTAGGTGAGAGGGGAAAAAAGATTCCCACTCATCTAGGAATAAGGGAAAAAGATCACAAAGTCCAGCGAAATGTCCTGTGTTGACACAGGTCAGGACGATATATCACACAAAAGAAAATCATACCTAACAAGTAATTACATTACTTATTTTTCTAAAGCCTTAGTCTATATAAAATAAATAACTGCTAGTGTGTCAGTGTTTCCTTGAATCAGCTGTATGCTCCAATCACTGTGTGCCTCACTACAGCCCTTATCCATCCTAGACTAAGCCTGGCTGCTCAGCCATTGCAACAAAACATTTCAGTAGTTCAGGCTAAACCTAAGGGGTTACAACCCTGTCACCCAAGGTGGACTTTTCCAAGTACTGTCACAGAAAGTAACTTCTAAAAAAAACTCCCTAACAGTCTGACACTTACTGCCAACCGGGGTGCCAAGCCCCAGTGTTCAGGTTCTTCATCGAAGTAAGGAGATGGAGCAGATGCGGGGTAAACTAAATGCCACGTGCTACCATAATGTAAGTGGCACAGGAATAATCTGGCACTGCAGACGTGATTTGTGCATGCGGGTAGGCCGCCCACCCTATGAGGGGAATCCCAGATGGTGCTAACCCCCTTCAGATGAAAGCCGCCCATGTGCACACCATTATAAGCACAAACCGCCACTAAGGAAGGAAGGCATACCGGAAGTCTGAGGTGGACATTGTCGAACCATGGGGGAGCTATGTCCACATTAGCTGGATCCCCTTATGTGCTGCGCCTGAAGGGGTTTATCATTTTATGAGAGACATCGACTGATCTGATTTTGCCATGCTCAGCAACCCTTTGCTGTAACAGGAGTTGGTAGGCTCACCTAAATTACACAAAGCAAGGAAATGGTTATGCTCTCAGGCTGTTGAGTCTCCTGGGCCCAGATTAAAGGCACAAATGAAACCTGACCAGGCAGCCGCAGCTTCTTGATCTCCCGTCTTGGGCTGCTCAGGGTGCATGGCTTAATCGACCTCCATGCTTGACCTTGCGCGGTTTACACGCCGATTCACCATGGCCAAGACCCTCAAGCTCTCCAAAGGGGATGACACTGTAATGGAAATGCAAACTTTGTGCGGAAAGAGGCGTGCACATATCAGTTGCGGGAATAGCTCCCTAAAAGGGGAGGGGGACTTACTGATTAAATAATTTGGGATCATACAATCATTGTGCCGATTTCACTGAGAAAGCCAAAAATGTCGATTTTCGACATTCCCATTTCACCCCATATATATATATGGGGATGGGTAAAGTAAATTAATGTGGGAGGGAGTAGGGGGACTGCAGGGGGTCTTCCCCCGATATATATTCAGTGAAAAGGGGATACACATTTTTTATTTTAAATCAACATGTTCGGCTTTAGTAGTAAAACCGTTGAAGTAATCACATAGATCCAAATAATTTTAGGTCTTCAACTTGAGAATGTCCCAAACAATATAAGTTTAAGTAGATAGCATTTAAATGACAAAGATAGGTTACAGGTAAGGATGCAGGGTTTAACATTAGATCGCGGTACTGTAAACATAGCATGCATGTCGCTTTAGTAGAAATCTATTCACGTTTTAATTTGCTTAGCAGCCACAGGGGCTGAATGCACATTTCAAGAGTCCAAGGATCATATGAGAGGGAAGGAATTAACCACTTATGATACTTTCGAGGTCACAGAGCCGAGCTCACGGGTGCAGGGGAAAGGCAGTGAACATAACCTCCTTTAATAATTCGGCATATTAGGTATGAAACAGGTCTCCTGGCAGTTTCAAAGCAGCCATGACTGTTTCAAATTGCCCTTTAACACAACTTAGCCTGGGAAGCAGTTTGAGGTGTTCTTAAGATGCAACACTAGAATGGTAACTTGTCTTTGGTTCAATGCTCTGCCAGTGTCACGATCGGTAGTATCTTCATGAGAAGCAGATGGGGATGATCATCGGCAGATGAATAAAAATCCGCTGGTCATCCCAAATGTTTCAATGCCTTGGCTTCATGATGTGGGAATTTGGGGTTGGACTGTGATGTCAAGGTGGGTGTCTAGGGTGCTGTGATAACATTTTCATGACCCATCATTGCAGGCTAATGTATGTCCCAATATAGGGGAATTACATGTTTGCCCAATGATTTTCATTCAAAGGATGGACCAAATGTGTCAATGTGCTTTGATGTTAATTAGTTTAGATGATTATAAAAGTTCTAGACTTGGGGGCGTTTCTTTGACAGCTCCCTTTCATGAAGTTGTGTTCTGCGTTCCGTTTGAAAATTCCTGTCCTCACATTTACTAAGAACCTGTTTAACCTTTTTCCTTCCTTAAACCTTTCCTTTCTGCAACCTCAGAATCTGCAAAGTAACTAGTGCGATTTATAAATGCCATTACTGTCCTTGTGAATGAAGTCGCCTCAAGGTGTAGGAAGTGTGTAAGAAGCATAGCCAAAGAGTATCCACTAACTTGTTCTGACTCAGTAATTTTAAAGTATATTTACATTGTTACATGAACTGCCTTTTTAAATTAAGCTTATTTAAAAAATATTGTTAAATAAAGAACTATTTATAACAGAAAACTTGAGCGCAAGAGTTACTTGGCTACAGATCAGCGTTGGAGCCAAAGCATCCTGTGTAGAAGAGCAGCCGGCTGAAGATCTGAGGACGATTCCGGAGGAGGCCCACCCGGTGAAGCCCTGATAGACTACCTGATCTGCTAAGGCCCCATGTGGTATTTCAAGCCTTGGACTGGTGGGACAAACATGTTGCGACGTGTTCGAGGATCCGGCTGTCCTAAGCCTTCGGAAGTGTCCCTTGGCCACCCCAGTGGTACGATCAGCTCTCCAGTGGGCTACCTCATTAGAACAGTCGTACGTTCATCACCGGAACTTCGGTAGTCGCCAACTTGCAGTCGAAGTCGCCTTCCTGCCAGATTTCAGTCTCCCATCTTCAAGGGATCCTGCTCTGGAAGGTCTTCAACCACGACTGGAAGGACGCCTGCCATCACTGTAACTCACCTTACCCCGTCTGGTGTGTCCTGAAGAGATCTGCTTCGGTGTCTTTAGCATTTCTTCATCGCCAAGGGTTGCACTCTGCTCCTGGAACCAACCAGAAGAATCCTTGCACCCGCAACTCGCGGGCACCTCTCACTGGAGCCAACGGTGAGACAACCTACCTCCAGCAACCCCCAGTCGACCCATTTAGTCATCTGGGAAAATCAGAGTCAGGGGGGTAAGTAACCGCAACCAATTCATCCTTGCCTGTTCTCCTTGGAATAAACTATGGTTATTCCATTCCATCGCTTTTTTATTATGACTATTTGTTTTAGTTCATCAAGAACCTTTACAAAATATAAAATATAATATATCATCGCTTTTTTATCATTGCGTCTAACAGTAGCTATACCTGAAAGATAGGCACATCATTTTACTTACCAGTAACTTTGTTGAATATCTCTCAGGAACATTTCACCAACACAAGAATTCTTCCTGCATCAGACCCTTTTCCTAAGAAGCAGCTTTGTGACTTTTGGGCAAAAGGCACCACACATCATATGGATTGGATTTATAAAGTTAGGGTACATTTCTTGTGACTAGGTTCCATTCTACTGCTTCACTACTTACCTTCCTTTTTGTTGAATACGTTATTGACTGCATTCCTAAGAACTTAAAAGTGACCGTATGGGATGCATTACTCACCGTAATCGTATTTCTGATGCTTGTATCTGCTTAGATTCACATGCTATTCATAGGCCGACATCTAGTCGAAGCTGCAGAGTATTACAGTAGTTTTCAAAACTCGAAAAGTGACGTCGACAGGACGTGCCAGTAATACTATCCCTAGTGTGACATCCACTGTACAGTTGTGTAACATTATCACCTGCTTGTTTCATTTCCTAGTGTGCGTTTTGGGCCTAGAATAAATAACTATTTTTATACATTTCTGTCTAAAAAGAATTAGTGTGCTTCACTGTGTGGACTCATTGTGGACCTCCAATCCCACTCTCACTCTCCTTAGAGTAGTCTTGACTGCTCTCCACATTTACCTTGATCTGGCTAACCTCAGAGATAACTTGTTAAATACGACTAGTGTGGTCTCCTAAAATCTGTCCACCAGTGTTATGACAGTTTTTCTGAAGTCCAACTGAGGGCTTAGTAAAACCATTCAACTGAAACAGTACAAGACTCCACTCTTAGTATAAGGCTGTACCTCCTGAGTCCAGGCTCGCGTAGACAGAGCAACCAGGCTGATTTTAGGAGGGAGAGAGGGCTGTAGAATTAGTACAAAGAAATTGTATCATACATATTGTTCAAAGAAACACTGACACTATGTATTGTAAAAATAAAGGGTTTATTTTATATACAAGCCGACCAAGAGATTCTTGGGTAAGGCGTACTATCAAAGCATATAAACACATTATAAAAACACAACACTAAGCTTT
The DNA here is from genome assembly GCF_040938575.1 of Ambystoma mexicanum. Classification (NCBI taxonomy): domain Eukaryota; kingdom Metazoa; phylum Chordata; class Amphibia; order Caudata; family Ambystomatidae; genus Ambystoma; species Ambystoma mexicanum. The sequence continues at coordinate 971,997,814 of NC_090930.1, read as the reverse complement.
AAATACCCAGATCAAAGCACAGACCTAATTTAGAACACCTAACAGTATTTCTAGCCTTTGCATACTTATTCAGTATAGGGCACACCTATTCTTGGGGAGTAAAACCATAAGTTACTTTCAATTTACTTTACAGTAATGCAAAGGTAGTAGGCCCCCAACAGTTGTTCCGTAACGCTCAGCAAGAAATCACATAGTAATATCAAATTGACAATATACTTTGCAGAATAGTGACACTTATTCTATGAACAGTATCTACCTATAACTTCTTTTGGGATAACTCAGTTATACCTTAGCATTGATACGCCTCCACTCCCATTCAGTATATAATCATGTTAGGATTTCTGATTGCCACTATGTACCCATTTTGTATTAAGGACTCCCTACCCTGCACAGGAAGTTCATTCATCACCCAGGGAAATGGCCTCTCCAGAATTGTCTGTTACCGGCATCATCCCATCCCCTGCCCCACCCCATTCCAAAGTTCTACCCCGCCTTTCCTGCCCGTCCAGAACCACAAACATATTCAAAGCTCCATAGGAAGCATCAATATCTTAGAGCCAATCAGCACCACTGCAACGATGCCCCAAGAACTTGCACCTACTAATGTGAATGCCATTGACACTAATCCCATCCAGTTCATTACTAGACTGAGTCGATTAAGATCACGTACCAAACATCTCTTTTCAAGTTCTAACCCGACTCCGGCCAACCATAGCAGCATAAACTCAATCCTCCCTCTGACATCAAACAACGTAAGATACCACCCAAAGCTGTGGGCAAACAACCCTTCAACACCAAAGTATCTCAGGCACCGACCACAACCCCTCCGCCACCGCCAGAACCCCCACTCAACCTTAAAGGCGCTCTAATCAATGCCCGCTCACTAAGAGCCCAGGCCATCGAGATCCACAATCTCATCATTGACGAACAACTGGACCACTTAGTTCTTACAGAAACCTGGGTACACCAAGCATCTGGCCCCCTACTAGCTCTTGCCATTCTAACAGGCTTCAGGATGGATAGCTCTAATGCACAGGGAGGCGGCGTGGCCATAATAGCCAAAACCAATGTGCAAATCAGATCCTGCCCCCTCGAAAATTAGAAGGATACAAGCTTCTTCTAGCCAAAATCACATCTAACCCAAAAACAACAACCAATATTCTGGTCATCTACAGATCACCTAACACCCATCCCGATCTAGACATCCCTCTCCTACTCGCCCCTCACATTAAACCCAATACCAAATACATCATCCTGGGTGACATCAACCTAGGGTTCAATCATTAACAGGATCACGAAGCAGACGCCCTTCATGCTCCTTCATGATCACTTCCTTCCTCGAAGGTAGGGCCATGAAAGTCTTCTCGGGCATCGCCAACGCCACTCCCACGACAATCCACTGCGGGGTCCCTCAAGGTTCCTGCACTGCACCTACACTCTAACTTGTTCACCAAGCCCCTCTTTGACAAACTTGACTCATACGGCATCACCTACACGAACTACGCGGACGACACAAGTACTTCTACCCCTCTCAGGCTCATACAACGAAGACGCAAAGGCTCTCCACACTATCTACTCCATCATCAAGGCATGGATGGCAATTAATGGCCTCTGCCTCAATGGTGACAAAACTGAAATCTTGATATTAGGTCAACAGAACACCTTAGACAAACTGGACAAACTGTACACTAACTTCTCCATTGACAACTCCATCATCCCCGTGTCCACAGCCGTCAAGACACTGGGAGTATACCTTGACTCTTCGCTATCAATGACTAGACAAGTCAGCGCAATCACTTCCGCATCCGCACACACCACCAAACTTATAAACGCCATCAAGCCCTACCTCTCTAAACCTAACTGCCTCTCCATAGCGAGGGCAACCATTGGAGCCAAATTGGACTACTGCAACGCTCTCCTAGCAGGCACATCAGCCAAAAACATAAATAGACTACAAATCACGCAGAACAACGCTCTCCGGGCTGCTCTTAGTATCCCAAGAAGAGAGCATATCACCCAGGCCAGGCTCTCAGCCCAATGGCTCCCAGTCAAAGAAGGGATCACCCTCAAAATCCTCACCCTCACTCACAAATGCCTCTCCTTCTCCGCCCCGTCCTATCTTTCAGATACCATCCTCAAACCTTCCTCCACACGTCCCACTAGGACGCAATACGCTAACCTACTCTGCATGCCACGCATCAAAAAAGCCAAAGCCGGAGGTCTAGGTTTTCCCTACATTGCAGCAGAGACATGGAACGCTCTCCCTTCAGACATCCGAACGGAAAACTCACTTCCCATCTTTCGCAGGAAACTGAAAACCTCGTTCCTTGCAAAATAACTAGCAAACTCTCAAGAAGCCATGTAAATATACTGCCTTGCTATTGTATATATTTCCTCTGTAATTTATATACTACTTGTAACTACGGTTTCCTTTGCAACTAAGATGTCTGTAACAAGCGCCACGATGCTTCTGGGCTGATGTGCGCTCAACAAATTTGAATAAATAAATAAATGCTGCACTCAAAGACATGAACTTCACACAACTAGTGCATGCTTCCACCCACAATAAGGGTAGAATACTCGACTGGATACTCACGCTTAACGCCCAGCTATCTATCGATTCCATCGTACCCCTCGATTGGACAGATCACAATTTTGTCAATTTTACACCAATAATGTGAAATGCCCCCCCCTTGACCAAGACTGGATACATATGAAACAAGAACCACCCGGAAGCTAACCGCAGGCAACCTCTCCCCCATCCTAAGAGAAGCCTCGTCAACCAATGCTTTAACAGGTGACAAGCCCAGCCACCTTGCAGACTTTTACCATAACCGCCTCACAACTACCATTGACTCAGTAGCACCCATTATAACCAAAACACGTCGTGCTGACAAACGTACGTGTTTCTGGTTTAATGATGAATTAGTATCGCTCAGGTGCACTAAAAGATCCCTTGAACACATCCACAAAAAAACTCTTACAATAGACTCTGCCAATGCATTCATAGTGGCTAACAAAATATACAAAGCAGCTACCATAACCCATAAAGCTAACGCATACAACATTCGCATAAGCAACGCCACTTTGAACTCTAATGAGCTCTTTTCCATTCTTGGAGAACTGGAAAATCCGATCCAGGCTATAACGCCGGCTAATTCTAGCAAAGTGTGGTGTACCACCATCCAAAACGCACTAGGCTCCAAAAAATGAATCACTACAAAAACAAAAAAAGGAAGCCATTAGCGGACAAATACATTCCCTCTTCTACTTTGAACATAATGAATGACAATACAAATGTGCCATTCTTTTACTCCTGTGACCCAAGATCTAGTGTTAGACGCCATATCTAAACTAAAAGCTTCTAATTGTAAAGGGGACAACTTCCCAGCCCACTTAGTCAAGCTTTGTGCCCCCACTCTCACTCCTATCATTAGCAATTTTGTTAATGCATCGTTCAATACAAATATGGTCCCAGCCAGTATAAAAAGCATAGGAGACCCCACTTCTGAAACAAATCCCTGGACTCAACAGGGATTTCGGCCCAACCACAGCACCGAAATGGCACTCCTTGATTTGAAAATCCAGATGAACACCATCAGGGACACAGGCAAACTGTGTACTTCTTCGGTTAGATTTATCTGCTGCATTCGATCTAGTGGATCACGACAAACTCTGTGCCACACTAGCGAATGACTTCAGATTCTCAAAGAAGGCCATCCTCTGGGTAAAATCCTTATTAGCCGAGCACACTTCCAGAGTATCCATTGGTAAAGAGGCAGCAGATCCCATCCCAGTCCCCATAGGGGTACCCCAAGGGTCATGCCTGTCCACTACCCTTCACAATGCGTACACCAAGCTCCTTTTTGCAGCATTGGATGCCATGGGTGTCATCTATACCAACTTCGCGGATGACACCCAGATCCTCATACTGATCACAGGGAACTATGACCAGGACACTTTGCTCATCAACAAAATGTACGCAATAATATAAAATTGGATGGCCCTTAACAGCCTATGCCTCAACAGTGAGAAACAGATTCTCATCGTGGGCTACCCAACTAAAATTAATGCCCTCCACTCAGATTATACAACTATGAACATCAATGGTGCTCCTATTCCAGTACTTAAACAGGTAAAAACCTTAGGTGTTTACTTAGACGCCAACCCAACCATGACTAAACAACTAAATCTTCAGCTACCTCTTACAATTCTAAACTAATTGCTTTAAAGCCGTGATACCTCAAGGTTAGGGCGTACAACAAATGCAATAAATAAATACTCAAGGTAGGTAACCGCTTTTGTGTAACATATCGTTACAGCTACTTTTCAGTTCATTGACACACTGTCTAAGACAAGCAAGACCTTTGTAACTTATTTTAGATTGGCACACAGCTAACTCAAGGTAAGTGAAACCGCTATACTTTTGTAAGGCGCTACCAGCAACCTAAAAGGTAAGTAGAACCTAAACCGTCTTATTCAAGGTAAGTAAATCCTATTCATACTGGTCAGCATGGCAGAACTTAGTTAAGGTCAGTAATAACCATGTGCAACTATTCACTCAGAGTTTAAAGTTACACACAAACTCTTTTACAAGTAAGGACACTTTATACTTTTCAAGGCCGACCCTTTAAATTGTCTAGCCCTTCCCAATTCTATTACATGAGTCCTCTCAGAGGCAGAAGAGGGACCCTAGTGGATTAGGAGCGAGCAGTAGGCAGGGTGAGGTAGGGCTCAGTTGCAGTCAAAGTCAGCGTTCCTGAGGAAGACTGGCCAAACAATGAAGTAGTTCACTTTAAAAGTTAGTTGATGGTCCAGGGGCTACACAGAATATACCCCAGGAGAATTCCAACAGTGGCCCTGGGTGAACTGGATGGGTGGCCTCACAAGCACAGCAGCAGCACCCCAAGGATTCACAAGAATAGTTCAGGCTTAAGTTAAGTAAATACCCAAGCCAGCACAGTACCTTATCAGTGAAGAAGAGTTTTTTTATTTTTTATTTATTTTGTTGGTTTGTTCAAAAACCTTTAAAATACAAAAGCAAAAGGAAAAGCACACTTTTTGCCAGTCCCACACTCTTCTCAAAATCCCGATAAAATCAAAATGACCTTTGTTGGTTTTTAACATCACATCGCATCACAAGGAACAGGTTACTTACCTGTAACTGTTGTTCTCCAGCATGGGTCTGGCATGGATTCACATACTCATGAATATCCCCCGTCAAGCTGGGAATCCTCGGTAAAGAAATAAATCAGTATCAGTTTCGTTTCTGAACTGTCTTTCTTAGTAGTAACCAATCACTGGTCTCTGGGTCATACTGCCCCCAGCCAATGACTGCCCTCTCCCCAAGCCCCTCCCCTGGCAGCCATCCTCATATTTGGTAGCACGTAAGGTGGCAGTATGGCCAAGTGAAGAGCCGCAGAGGGGAAGGAGGGAGGGTTCACATGTGAATCCATGCCAGACCCATGCTGGAGAACAACAGTTACAGGCAAGTAACTTGTTCCTTCTCCAGCATGGGGTCTGGCATGGATTCACATGCTCATGAATATAAGAATACATAGCAGTACACACATGCACAACCACGGGAGGTGGCAAAAGGCTCAACATTAAGCATTACATAAACTCAACATTAAGCAACTCTTACCTCCTCACCAGGCCCACCTTCAGGCGAACAGGTTGCGCAGCACTGCTTGGCCGAGACTGGACTCCTCCCTGGAATCCCGGTCGATGCAGTAGAATCTCGTGATGGTGTGAGTCGACCTCCACGTAGCAGCCCTGCAGATGTCCAGCAGGGGCACACCAGACAAGAACGCCGTAGTAGCAGCGATTGCTCTGGTCGAATGAGCTCACGGACGGCCGGGCAATGATCGGTTGGCCAGCTGATGACAGTGCATGATGCAGCCAGAGAGCCATCTGGAAATGGAAGCCTTCGAGAGAGCCTTCCCTTGGTTCACAGGTCCAAAGTTCACAAACAGCTCTGACCTCTTCCGAAAACTCTTTGTTCGGTCCACGTAGAACTTAAGGGCTCTAGCTACATCCAGCGAGTGCAAAGTCCTCTCGGCCGGTGACGAAGGCGACGAAAAGAAAACTGGCAACAACAAGGGCTCGTTAAGATGGAAGTCTGACGAAGGGGCGTGGCTAGGCGGCCATGCGGTGAGGAGCACGAAAGGGAAGCTCCCGTACGATCCTGATTTAATCCGCTTTCAAAACTAACTTACTCGGCTGGAAAGTTTACCGACGGGTGTAGGAAGATCCACCGACCACCCGATCCAAGCCCTGAGGAGAACCGGACTGGGGAACGAGGCGAAAAACGGCAGCAAATACGCGGAGCATCGAAAGCAAGATGGCGGCCCACTGACACTCGGCCAACGGCCCAGAGACCCAGAGCGGGAGGCTACGAAAGGCTGTAGTTCGGCGCTGCGAACCCGGGAAGGAAGGAAGAGAGGCCACGGCGGAGCAGGATACGCTCCCCAGGCAGCGGAACGACAATAGCGAGCGCCTGGCGAGAGGAGAACAGCGGCGACAGGGCGCGGTCGCGAGAAGGCGGCGCCGAGGGAACGCAGCAAGCTCCGCAAGCCGAGGGAGATCCGTGCCGAGGACAGCGTCACCTCCAGCCCCTGCCGGCCTCGCTAGCACGAGAACAGGGGACCCGAGGGAGAGCAGAGGGGCGAGACGGCTCTCCGCCGGACCAACTCAGGGCACCGGAGAGATCCAACGGCTAGCAGGTGAGGAGAGCGCCTGCAGGCCCGCACGGCACCCGGGGAGGCGTGTGGAAACACCCGAAGACACAGGGAACCCCTGGCGGGAGGAGAATAGCACAACGGGCAGTCCCCATCCAACTAGAACCGGACCCCACACGGACTCGGTACAAGCCACAGATAGCGGACAAGAAGCATTGCAGTGCAGTACCCGAGGCCCGCACGGCGAGTATGCCCAACAAGAAGGTGGAGGGGAAAACGAAACAAGTTAGCATGGATCACTTTGCCAAAGCACCAGACAATAGGCAGCCGAATTCATCGGAGACAGCATTGGCGGAGGCCAACACCCCACACCCACCAGGTAAAGAGGGGCAAATCCTAGAGGCAATCGCCACCCTACAGGCGACGCTCGAGAAGAAAATGGACACGGCCATAGGGGCCCTGAAGGCATCTCTGGAACAAAAATTGGACACAGTCATGGTGGACGTAGGCCTCCTTCGCCAGGACGCGAGAAACCTGGCGGACAGAGTGACAACAGCGGAGCAGCAGGTACAGCAGAACACAGCGGACTCCACCACCACGAGGACCCAGTTGACGGAGGTGATCCAGAGAGTCAAGATCTTGGAAAGGAGAGCAGAAGACGCAGAAGGGAGGGCAAGGAGAAATAATATCCGCATAATCGGGGTTCTGGAAGGGGAGGAAGGGAACGACCCCACGGAATATATCGAAAATATGCTCCTACAGGAGGTCGGAGCTGGAACCCTGTCCCAAGGCTTTGTGGTGGAACGGGCACACAGAGCACTGATGCGAAGACCCCAGCCGGGGGCCCCTCCCAGAGCCATGATCGCTAAAATCATGAACTTTAAGGATAGAGAAAAGATACTGGAGTTCTCGAGGAGGGGAGGAGAGATTATCAGAAATTCATCCAAGATTGCCATATATCCGGACTACACAATGACAGTCCAAAAACAAAGGGCACAGTTCGGCCCCACAAAGGAACGCCTCAGAAAAGCAGAGATACGATACATGCTCCTGTTTCCGGCCAAATTGAAGGCGATACACAAGGGGAAGACACACTTCTTCGAGTCCACGGAAGAGGCAAATGCGTGGATGGATACCCAAGGAATCCCCCAACTGGAGCAGCGAATCGCTAACAGAGGCAGAGCCCAGCCCGGGCGTGTAATCCGCAGATAATTAGAATCAAGGGTGCAGAGTATCAAACGGACGAGAAGTTGGGAACAGGACGATAAATATGAAGGGAGCAACCAACCCTAACAAACCGCACTAGCCTAGTACGACGCACCCCCAAGAAGTGCGACCGAGAGTTCAGATGCCAGTTTTAAGGCATCACGCTGCAGCAAGCCGGCCTCACCCAGAGGAGCAAGGCAGGAGAAGCGGCGAGGCCCGAGCAGGGGGAGGGTGGCTGGGCGTTTGTTGTTGTTGTTTAGTTACAGTTCAGGTTATCGATAGACAGGAAGAATCGGAAGAAGGCATTGGCGTTGAAGGAATGGTTAAAGACTATGATGGGGAGACGCCAGCACACCGTGACTGGAGCGAACCACAACAGGGACCCAGGAGACGGGGCCTACAAGAGGAGAAGAGACTGAGCCCCACGCGGGCGACCCCGGTCAACACCAGTGAACATGGAAGAAGGGAAATGGACAAACAAATAGGGCCATGGGACGACGAGGCCAGGACTGCAAACACCCATGAGCCGGGATGAGCTAACGATAGCGACATGGAACGTGAGAGGCCTTAACGCGTACGTCAAGAGGCTGCGAGTTTACGCCTGGCTCAATAAAATGAAGGTCAAGATAGCAATGCTCCAAGAAACGCACCTGACAAGAGAAAAGCAGTCCAAGATTGACAAAAAATGGGGAGGGCAGGTGTTTAGTGCTACATATTCCAACTATGCAAGGGGGGCAATGATTTGGATCGCCCCGGGAGTACCATTCCAACTCATTAAAAAGGAGATTGACCAAGAAGGAAGAACAGTGATAGTGCATGGCATGTTGGAAAATAGGGAAGTGTGCCTAGTGAACACTTATGCTCCAAATCACGACACGAGAGAGTACCTCAGAAAACTAACACCCAAATTAGCCCAGTACAGAGACACAATGTTCATCTGGGCCGGGGATTTCAACTGCGCCCTGAACCCGCTCCTGGATCGATCGGATGACAAGCTCAGGAGGCCAGCACCACCAGCCAAGGAACTACAGAGGGCACTAGATCACCTGAAACTGGCGGACGTCTGGAGACAGGTACACGGGACAAGGAGAGGGTACACACACTACAGTGCACCCCACGGAACATTTACACGGATAGATTACATACTCACGGGCACTGAATCACTACACGAATTCACAGGTATTAGCATTAAAGCCCGAACGCTCTCAGACCACGCTCCAATACTGACATCATGGGCACACACACAAGGGAGAGCCCCGATACCTACGTGGCGACTCCGGGCAGAGGCTCTGGACGAAGGCGAATTCCAAGAACACCTACAGGGGGCAATAGATGATTACTTTGAACACAACACAGGGAGTGTGGAGTGTAATGCCACGCTTTGGGATGCGTTCAAGGTGGTATTAAGGGGGGCAGCGATCGGTAAAATGGGCGGATTAAAGGGAGCGGCCATAGCAGAACTCGACGACCTAGAAAAGCGGATAGAAATAGAGGAACTGAGGGCGCAGGTAGCGGGGGAGGAGTCAGAGGAACTGATGGAGCTGAGAATGGGGTGCATAGGACTCTGGGAGAAGCTGGGACGGTTGAATTATGGGAGGTATTTACAAAGGCTACATGCGGAAGGGGACAAACCCAGCAGGCTCCTGGCCTGGCTCACTAGGCAAGAAAATAAGAGGGAACCCATAACGGTGATAGAAGACGAGACCGGGGAGGAGGTGAGGGGCCAAGTGCACATCAATCAGTTATTTGCGGAGTTCTACGAGGAACTATATGCCCCCAACCCGGAGGTAGACCCTGAGGACATAACCGATGCATTGGCAGAAATAAGGTTGCCAAAGTTAACAGAAGAGCAGGCCCAAAGGCTTGATGCCCCACTCACAGAGGAAGAGATAGCGGGTATAATAGCAGAGCTTCCTACAGGCAAGTCCCCGGGCCCGGACGGACTCCCAGGAGAGTTCTATAAAAAGTTCAAAGACACTGTCACCCCAAGGTTACTGGAGACATATCTAGATGCATACGAAAGCGCACGATTACCCGCTAGTATGTCGGAGACAATCATCGTCCCGATCCTTAAGCCAGGGAAGCTGCCCACAAGGTGCACGGCATACAGGCCAATTTCCCTTATAAACCAGGACGTTAAGATACTAACGGCGGCTCTAGCCAACCGTCTGAAGCAGGGGATTCCCACATTGATACACCCCGATCAAACAGGGTACGTTCCTGGGCGGAACACATCATGGAACCTCCGTAGACTACACCACGTGATAGATAGAACGAACCAGGGACGGGGAGAACGTGCGATAGTGTCTCTTGATGCTGTCAAAGCATTCGATTCGGTGAATTGGGGGTGGATGGTGAGGGTCCTCGCCCACTTCGGCATTGGCGAAGGGTTCCTCAGGTGGATTAGACTACTGTATAGTGAGCCCAGAGCCAGGGTTAAGACAGGGAGATATATTTCAAAGGAATGGAGGATCTATAGAGGAACGAAACAAGGGTGCCCACTATCGCCAATGTTATATATCCTGGCCCTGGAGCCACTGGCGGTCTTCCTTAGAGCAGAATATGGAGACACGGGGATTGAGGTGGACGGGGTGCTCCATCAAGTCTCGCTGTACGCGGACGACATGTTATTGTTTGTGGAAAACCCCCGCATTAACCTGCCCTGCCTCTTGGAAGCAATAGGAGCATACACCAGACTCTCAGGCATAGCAATAAATAAAGAAAAGTCCCTGATCTTCCCCCTGGCAGATCTGAGACGGGCCCCCCCGGAGGGACTCCCAGAAGTGGGCCTAACATGGGCGCCACAGTCCTTCAAATATTTGGGGATAGAGGTCCATCATGACATTGCAGACACTCACCGACACAACACACAAGCAGCCCTGGACACAACACGAAAATGCATGGCCTTCTGGAGAACACTCCCACTGGGGATGATAGGTAGGGCCGCCCTCCTGAAAATGGTAGTACTCCCACGCCTGTTGTATTTTTTCACCAACATCCCATATAACATTCCCAGGACATTCTTCACGAACCTAAACACAATAGCAAGAAACTACCTATGGGCAGGGGGGAGAAACAGGGTTGCAATGAGCACTCTACAGAGAGACTATGAGGGAGGAGGCATTTGTTTGCCGGACTTTGAAAAGTATTATCTGGCTGGACAGCTACAATTTGTGGTCAAATGGTTAGGGGAGGATGAAACAATGGACAAAACCAACTTCCAGCCCGCACTGAAAACACATTACCTGAGGGAAATACTGTGGCTGGACAAACCCCTGCTCAGGACTTTACCGTACATGCTAAATCTCGCAGTGAGATTGTGGTGGAGAGCATGGAAGCTGCAAGGGACAAAGGACCCCTACTCAGCGCAAATACCCCTGGCGGGCCTGGTGGGCACAGACAGGAGCTTGTTGGCAGCGTTCCGAACACAATGGGAGGCCAAGGGGGTAGCGCAAATCGGAGACATGAGAAGAGAGGGGAGATGGGCAGACTTCCAGGAGATGAGGGAAGAATACGAAATACATGAGGGCCAATTCATCCTGTATAATAGACTGATCCTCAGAATCAAGGATAGATGGCCAGATTGGGAAGACCAAGAAGAACCGGTAGGAGCATTAGACATGTGGTACGACATTTCAGAGGGGACACACACGACCTCCAGACTATACGAGCAGATGCTGAGACCCCACACAGACCAAAAACTACACATAAAACAAAGTTGGGAAGAAGAACTCCAAAGGCCGCTCAGCGACCATGAATGGAACAGGGTGCCGAGATACCCCAAAACAGTGTCCAGGAACGCAAGGTTCAAACAGGCCCAGTTGTACGTGACACACAGGCAGGGCGTACCTCACACCTAAGAGGATGAAAGTGATACGCGGAGGTGACCCCAGCGGGTGCCCACGGTGCTCGACCGAGGAGGCAGACATGGTGCACATGTTTTGGGAATGCCCGGTGATACAGACGTTTTGGGAAGGCATCAGGACCAAAATAGCGAAAAGTGGCCTCCAGATACAGATGGAGCACCCCGAATGGTACCTACTGGGCCTCTTCCCTCGAGGAGGCAGAGACAGGGTGCACCTAGCAAAAATGAAAGACCTGATTTGCATACTAGCTAAAAGAAGGATAGCCATGTCCTGGAAATCTAGAGGAGGCCCGACCATAGAAGCATGGTGGGCAGACCTCCGAAAGTGGACACTAGCGGAGACTGCGGTGTGGATCAGAGCAGTGCAAAGAGGGGAGGGGGAAACGGCTGGGAAAATAGCGGCATGGAATTCCCTAGTGCAGAATCTATTTGGACGAGAAGAAGAGGAAACCGAGGAGGAGGATCCGGAGGAGGCTGGGGGATACCAGAGCGCCCAGGACAGGGAGACACAAGGAATGGAAGAATAGACACCGTTGTATGGACACGGAGGCAGCTAGCGGAAGCATCCACAGACTGGGCAGATAAGCTGTTGGACACTTTAAGACGATGACCCCCACGGCAGAATCCGCCGGAAAAGCCAAAATGCCAGTTGAATGTTCGTATGTATTTACGTTGTTAATTGAAAATAAAAAAGAAATTAAAAAAAAAAAAAAGATGGAAGTCTGACAGCACCTTGGGTATGAAAGAGGGGTGCGTCCTCAGCACCACCCTCGTATCGTGAAAAGTCAAGTATGGTGGCTTGCAGGATAGGGCCTGAATCTCTCCCACTTGTCGTAAGGAGGTGATGGCCACAAGGAATGCTGTCTTCCACACCAGGAACTTCAACGTAGCCGAATGAAGGCACGAATGGTGGCCCCATGAGCCTGGTCAGCACCACGTTGAGCTCCCACGCCAGGGCTGGAGCCTTCACCGGCGGGAACGATCGGAACAGTCCCTTCATAAATTCCTTCACCAGTCGATGAGACCACAAGGACAGCCGTCCTGCAGTTTTGGTGTATCGGGAGATCGCTGCCAGATGTATCTTGATGGAAGCTTGAGCTAGTCCAGCTTTGGCCAGCGACAGTAGGTATGGTAGCACCTGAGGTGCCGTAATCCGTAGAGGGTTGATCTTCTGTGCAGGGCACCAGACACAGAACCTCTTCCACTTATGTCCGTAGCACGTGAGTTGAGGACGCCCTGGCCTTTGCAAGAACCTCTCTGCAGTCAGCCGGGATATCGTACCCTCCAAACTCTAGTGCTGCAGGAGCCAGGCCTGCAAGTTCAGCGACTCTGGGTCGTGATGAAGAATGGCGCCTCCCTCTCTGGAGAGAAGATCTGCGTCTGTCGACAGCTTGACTGGTGGGGACGCTGAGAGGTCCAGATGGTCCGGGAACCAGATATGTCTCGGCCACGCCGGTGCGACGAGGATCATCCTGCCCTGGGACCTCTTGAGTTGGCTGATGAGTCGAAGCAGCAGCGGCTACGGAGGAAACGCATACAGGAACAGGACGTCCCAGGGGAACGAGAAAGCATCGCCCATGCTCCTCGGCTGAGGGAACCTGCTGGTGAACCTCTGGCACTTGGTGTTTGTCTCTGTCGTGAACAGTTCGATCTGGGGTTCGCCCCATCGTTAGAAGAGCCGATCCACTTGATCCTGGCGTAGTTCCCACTCGTGGTACGAGTGCAGCTCCCTGCTGAGTGAGTTGGCAATGTCGTTTTTTATTCCTGTCAGGTGGAAGGGGAACCAGAAACATCCGCTGGGCGACGGCCCAGTGCCACAGATCCTGGGCCTCCTTGGATAGGGCTGGGGATCTGGTGCCTCCCTGCTTCCGGATGTAGAACATTGTGGTGGTGTTGTCGGTGAAGATCCTCAAGACCTTGCCCTTGAGGGACCGGAGGAACGACTTGAGCGCCCAGAACACGGCGTGGAGCTCCAAGATGTTGATGTGGAGAGACCTCTCCTCCGGGAGCCAAAGGCCTCATGCGTGGAGATCTCCGGTGTGTGCACCCCATTCCTTGAGGGAGGCGTCCGTCGTCACCGTCTCCTGATGTGCCGGGGTCTGGAAGTCCGTGCCCGTCGTGAGGTGTGCACGGGTGCCCCACCACTGGATCGCTCGACAGAAAACCTAGTTGAGCGGGATCTTGTCTTCGAACGGGTGTCGAGGAACTCCTGTAGAGGACGCATCCATAGCCTGCACAGGCGCACTAGATCGATGCATGAGGACATCATACCGAGGAGGGACTTGATGGACCTCACCCTGGTCACGTCAGTGGCTAGCAGGCGCAGCACCTTGCCTAAGATGGCTTTCGTCCGTTCCTCCGACAGAGATGCCATCGTTCCACTGTATCGAGCTTCGCTCCCAGAAACAGTGCCACCTAGTTGGAGAACCCCAGCTCCGCGAGTAAGCGGAGAGTCTCTGCCGTGTGCTCGACGGCAAGTTCTCTTGTCCTTGCACAAATTATCCAGTCATCCAGGTAGGGGTAGACGTGGATCCACTGCAGACGCAGCTGCGTCGCCACTGGTGCTAGGCACTTGAATAACCTGGGTGCCGACTTCAATCCGAATGGCAGAGCTCTGAATTGGTAGTGGCGTCCTTGGACTACGAATCTGAGGAACTCGGTGCCCTTTTAGGATGGGGATGTGGAAGTAAGCATCCTCCAAGTCCAACGACGATAGGAAGTCGCCCTCCTCCAGCTGTTCCAGCACATGCTGGAGAGTGACCATCCTGAACTTCTGTGCCTTGATGCATTTGTTCAACAGACGTAGGACCAGGATGGGGCGCCAACCGCCTGTCTTCTTTCTGAAGTATCATGAGTATACTCCGGAGCCCCAGAGCCTCTTGGGGACGAGCTCGATGGCACCTTTCTTGAGCATCACCTTTACCTCCAACAGCAGTTGAGGGAACGTGATTTTCCTTCCTGGCCACGGGAGGAATGCAGGGACACTTCTTTTGGAATTCGAGAGTGTGCCCGTGGGCCAGGGCATCCAGCACCAAACGGTCAGTGGAGATGGACTCCCAAAGGCTGACTAACTTCGCCAGCCGGCCTCCCACCGGGGTGCTTCGGTGGTGGCCAAACGCTACGGCCGGTTCAATCTTGCTTGGAGGCGGCCTTGCCACCTTGGCCTCCTTGGCGACGACGCCGAGATCCTCCTTGCTTGCCGCGACCCCTGTAAACCTCCTGGGATGAGGAGCGGGCCGCCTGGCGGTACATAGAGGAGATCCCTTGGAGGACCCCCGTCTGCCTCCTGCGCTCCGAAAGGGCAGTCGTTGGTGAAGGACTCCCAGGGCTCGGGCCGTCTGTCGGCCTTGATGGCCTGCAGTGACTCATCCACCGTTTTCCCAAACAGGTTGTTGCCGTCGAACGGCATGTCCAAAACCCTGGTCTGCACGTCCTGACGGAAGTCTGTCGCCTTGAGCCAGCCACGTAGAAGGCAAACACTGTTGCCTAATTGGCGAAAACCGGTGTCGGCAATGTCCATTGCCACCGTTATGGCATGGTCCGACACCACCACACCTTCCTGCAGAATCTCCAGGGCCTCCGTCCACTGGTAGGAAGTCCAGTAGGGGAGCTATCTTGTACCACAGCTCCCTGCCGTAACGGGCCACAATCGCTAAGGCATTGGCCGCCTTAATTGTCGTCGCCGCCGACATGACGACCCGTCGCCCCATGGCATCCAATTTCTTAACCTTGCCGTCAGGTGGGGAAGTAGAGGTTGAGGCTGTCGGCCCTGCCACCTTCTTCTTGGCCGCTGCTGAGACGACCGAATCAGGAGTAGGTTGAGCCCTGAGGCACAAAGGGGCGGCGTCGGGGACCCGGTACTACTTCTCGTACCTGTCCCTCTTGGCAGGCGTCGTGGACGGGTTCTTCAGGATCGCAAGTCCCTCGTCCCAGATATCGTCGAGTAACGGTACCGCGAGGACCGTCTTTCTCTTGGCCTCTCGCCGTTGATAGAGAAAACCCTCTTTCTGTTCCTCGAGCTGGAAGAGCTCGGATGCCCTGGCGATCATGGCGTGAAAGGAGCCAATTTCGTCGGGCGGGGAAGCCCGAGGGAGTGGTGATGGAAGGTCCGTCCCATCGTCACCGTCGCCATTCATCCATCCCCCGTCGTATCCGTCGCCGTGTCATCCCTGGAGTCCGGTGAGGGGGGATGAGGGCTCCACGGGTCGTGGGGGCATGAAGGGCGGGGAGGGATGAACTCTCCTCTGCTTGTTCGGAGGGCTCCCCGATGGGCCCGGTTCTGGATCGTCCGCCGGGGTTCGTGGTAATGTCGTCCTTATCTCCATGCATAAGGTTTGGATTGCCATCAAAATGGCCGCCGAGTTGTCCTGAGGCTCGGGCAATGGCTGAGACGGGAGGGAAGGTTGCTCCTCCACTGGGGCCTCGTCGACGCCACCGTCGCTTTCTTCGACCACCTCTTCAGGATCCCTCCCGTGGGATCGTACCTTCTCGACCCTCTCGTTGAGGTTCTTCATGGTTTTCACCAGCTCCTCCTCAGAGGCTGAATCCATGTCCGTAATGGCCACCAGCCGCCCCCCTCTTTTTCCACCGGGGTCTTGTCGATGGTCTGGAAAGAGGATTCCCTCCGCGGTGGCAGGGAAACTCTGGGCCCCCGAGGTAACCTCCACTGTTGTAGCCTCCACAGGCTTCGCCAGGGTCGCTGCGACTCCCTCGATAGAGGCCTTAGCCGGGTGAATCAAGGCCTTCACCACCTTGGGCGCGCTTGATGCCTTCACCTTGGGGGGAGGGTCACTGCCTCGCTCCCCCTCGGCTGAATCCTTTGAGATCGACTGGGGCCTCTCCAGAAGCTTACCCAGGTTCTCGGATTTCCTCTTCCCTGAACCAGAGCATTGGCTCGTGGTTGATGGTGCCAGGGAAGGCGCGCCCTGCCGGGCAGCCAAAGAGCCTGACCGTTTGGCGCTCCCGGTGCCCGCGGACTCTGTGCTTAGCCTTCTGTTGGGCCCCCGTCACTGGGGCGCCCTCACAGGACTTAGACCGCTCAGACCTTTTCTTCTTCTCACCTGCTGGGCCCTTCTCCAGCCAGCTGGCGAGGCGGGTACGACGATCCCTCATGGCCCGTTCCGATTGGTTCTTGCAGAATGCAGTCCTGCTCCACGTGCGTCTTGTCCTCATGAAGGTAGTAGAGACATCTCGAATGCTCGTCCTCCTTGAAAACATTCTTGTACCCGCATCCAGGGCAGTTCCTGAACAGCTTGGATCCGGGCGTCAAGCTTCCCTTGTCCTGGGCCATGTCCATGGTAGGCCTCAGATCTTCAGAAATCCTCCAAGAAGCGAACCTCGATGAAAACTTCACCCTTGAGGGGTGTAGAAAATTCCGAAACGGGTCCCCATTGATCGAAGTAGAACGGTGGAGCTCGAGGCTCGATTTAACTGAAAAATGAGAAAATCTCTGGAAAAAATCGCGAACGCTGCAAAAGCACGAGAGCTATAGCACGAGGACTCCCAACACTTGAACGTGCGGTAAAAATCTGAGGATGACTGCCAGGGGAGGGGCTTAGGGAGAGGGCAGTCATTAGCTGGGGGTAGTATGACCCAGACACCAGTGATTGGTTACTACTAAAAAGGACAGTTCAGAAACAAAACTGATACTGATTTTTTCTTTACCGAGGATTCCCATCCTGACGACTGGGAATATTTATGAGCATATGAATCCATGCCAGACCCCATGCTGGAGAACTATTTGCTGCCAGTAACTTTTCCATATTGTTCAGAAACTGTGTCAGGGCAAAAATCAACTTTGTGTCAACACCATCAAACATTTTCAGCCACCAGTCTTCTGCACTTAAAGAGGACTGTTTCAAAAGTAGAGGACCCAGGTGCCTGGTTCTTAGTGACCATAATTTTTGGCAAAACAAAGTTAGGTGTTTCAATGTCTAGTCTTCTCTGGCGCAGAACCTGCAGGGTGGTTTCAGGTCCAGATGTTTGGTCCAGACTCTAAGTCGCTCTTTCGTTTGAAATGCGTTAAGTCAGAAACACATATACAATTGTCTTAGGGTTTGATCAGGAAAGAGCTCCACATAGCGTTTTAGTTCGTTGAATGCATTTGCCTCGCCAGGAACATCTTTCATGATTCTGCAGCTCCTTCTCTGCTCTCCAGTTCGGCTCCAGTCAGTTTGTCAGATTTTTTTTTTTTGGGCAGATTGGTATTTCCATGCAGCATGTCCATTTCGATGTCATTTTCTTTGAGCATTCCTTCACAGCACTTAATCCACGTTGATAGGAAATATTTTTTGTTGTCAGAGTCATGCAGGATTTCAAATTGTGGAATTTTCTCTTCAACTTTCGTTTTTCAAAAAAGTGACAATAGATTCCAATTTATCCTTGCATGAAGGGAAATCAAAGATAGTTTGTGTCGTATGCAGGCTGTTGACGTGCCTTTTGACAATTGTAGCACTTTGACCCAGAATATGTTAGTTGTCCACAACTCGTGTGAGCATCCAGAGCATTTTCCACTCCGTAAATAAGGGCTGGTACTACTTTCTGTTGGTAAAAGTTAATTACCGGCCTTAAAGAAAACGTTCCGTATTTTTTGTTCAAAACGAAGGCTTGACAAACAAGTTGTCTACACTTGCTTTTGGCAATTGCGGCCCAAGGTCCATCGTTGATGCTGGCGCTTATTTGCATACCAAGGTATCTGGCACTAGAGACTATTTTCAAGGTTTCCTGGCCCAATGACCATACAAACTTCTTGCCATTGACTGTGCTCGCTGTTTTGAGATTATGGAGTGATAGGATCTTGCACTTTTTTATATTTATTTGTAGGCCGTTGTTTTCCACATACAATTCGACTGCATCTAGTTTTCTTTGCAAGCCGATCGGAGTGACGTCCACCAAGATTAAATCGTCGGCGTACAATAGCCAACTAAGGTGAGTCCTGTTAATTCACGGTGGAAAGGAGTGGACACGGTCTATAGCCTCTCTGATATCGTAGAGGAAGAGACTGAATATTGCAGATGCCAATGGGCAACCTTGTTTCATGCCCCGGAAGGTGTTAATCTGTGGCGACAGCGTTCTTTATTGGTCTAGATGGATCCTGATGTTTGTGTCCGTATGAAGCTCTCGAATGGCTGCTAACAAACTTGGGGGACAACCCCAGATCTTCAGTTTGTCCCAAAGTTTGTCTCAATCAATGCTGTCAAATGCATATGAAAAGTCAATAAGCGCAAGGTACACCTTTGTTTTAGTTCTCAAAGCCTCCATTTTAAGCAGATTAAGGATTAGGAGGTTCAGGGAGCAACCAACATTCTTTACAAAGCCGGCTTGTCTCATGTCGACGTGATTGGTTTCAGTCGCCCAGTCAACCAGCTTTCGTTGCTAAAGTGCTGTGTAGACTTTTCCTAGTACGTCTAATAGAGCCATCGGTCCATAGTCTTTTGGATTAGCTCTATTGGCCTTTTGGAAGATCGGTACAATTACCGTGCTTTTCCAGGACTGAGGCATACAACATTGACAGTTCATCCTTTCGAACAGGGTAAGGCTGATATCAGCCCATACTTCAGGGTTTTGCTTAATTGTATAGTTTGTCAGCCCATCAGGGCCAGGAGCTCTCAAGGCACTTGCTTTGTTGATCACACTCAAGATGTCATCCTTTGCAAAGGTGAGATCCCAACGTGGGAGTGCGGTCATGGATGCAATTTGTTGTTTTTCACTCCTACTATATAGATCAGTATAGTGCGATGTAATGCAGACTGGGGTGCCTGCATGTGATTGATCAGTCGCCAAAACTCCGCTGAATTTTGGTTTCTCAAATTACCCAACATTAGATCTGCATCGTTTTTGCATCATCAGATGGTTATGGGCTTTCAGCCATTTTTTGTACTTTTGTTTTGCAGCTTTTTTTTTTTTTTTTTAAGTACAAATGCTTGTATATCCGTACGTTTAGCGTTTCGGATTTCACAGTGCATCATCCTTTTTCTCTTTAAAATTTCTAGGTCAATGTTACGCTTTGGTACAAAGTCGCGGTGTCTTGAGCCAAGTTTCTTTTCCACAAACTGAGTTAGGAGATGTTGGTATTCCACCGTCTCCCCCCTCCATTCGGTATGGATGAGAAATTTGTGAGACTGCTTGTTTATTCAGTTTTAATCTGACTCTGTTCACGTTGGGGGAATGCAGGAATATCACCTAGTGTATTTCCAATCAGCATGAATAGCTTTCTTTGGTCCATCTCTAGACACCACTCTTGTTAGTTGGCTCTCTGACCATGGTGTATTGTTCAAACAGTCAGTGTTTAGATCACCACACACTATCAGATTGGTACGGTTTGCCCCCCTCATAGATTTCGTCCACAATTGCAGTTACCTGATCTATAAAGGCTCTTTTGCCAGCTCCTGTATGGTTCCAATATAAGTTAACGACCTTCAGGGATTCAGGGACATTGCCACTCTCGCTAGAACTCCCTAAGGTTGTAACTTGAATGAAAGTAGTCAAATTTTTGGTTTCGGTAATCCGAAGGCCAGTTTCAGCAAGGAGACTAGGGGAGCTGCAGCCAAAAACCCAGTCGTTGAATTAATTCACCAAGAAAATTGAAGACAACACTCTGGAAGGATTTTTGCAGCAGGAATCACAAGGAAGGCTCTAAACAAGATTTTTTCAAATGGACTACTCAGCACAGAAGAAGAGGATGCCAAAGGTGGGACCTCAGGATCTGCAGCCAAAAGCCCAGGCACTGCATTCCTTGTCAGGAGGACACAAGACAGTGCCCTGGATGGGCTTTTTCAGCAGGGATCGGCACAGAAGGCTTCGGGGAATGTTTCTCCGTGGCTGGACGCGGATCAGTGGATTTGGCGTCTTTTCAGGAGCACAGAACACAGAATATCGCTGGTCGGATTCTCGCCATTTACAAGGGCCAGCACTCTGGTGAGGCGACTTTTCGTGCTTGAATCGTGCCTCTGGAGATCCAACAGGATGCCCACGAAGTTTCAGCTAGATTCAGAAGACTGTGCACTGCCAGATGGCTCGACGTCCCAGGGTATTGCAGCCCCGCAGCACGACGCGGGATGGCTCAAAATGCAGGTCTTCTTGCGTCTAGTGGGTCTCACCAGGCTCAGGATCGTGGCAATCTGTTTTGGGCTCCCCGCTGGAAATCATCTCAATTGCGGTTTCTTCCTCTTCAGTTTTGGTTCCAGTGGTCAACTACCTCTTCAGCTTCCATGATCAGACTTTTATCCAGGAACCCAGCCAATCAAACAGCCATGCAACATTCAAACTTGGGGCAACATTCAAACTTGGGGGGGGGGGGGGGGGGTCGGCAGCTCTCTCAGGAAAACCAGCTTTGCAGTTTGAACTGGATTCTCGCAGTCAGGCTGGAAGACAAAGGGTTGCAGACTTTTGAACTCCCTCGCTTCCTGCCTTAACAGACACTCTGGAGCCAGGGCAGGCTTGGCCGAGGTGTGTGGATTCCCTGCCAAAGACAAATATAACCCAAAGGAATTTCCTGTCCTGGATGTCAGGGGAAGGAACAAGAAAGGACAACAAATGCTAAAATGGCGTAAAAAGAAGACCAGTGTCATTTTGGTAAAATGGGCATGCATGGGGTGCCTTTACCAGGGCTGTGGAAACAGCCTGTGGTAAAGGTGTACCAAATTATTAAAAAGGTTCACTGCCACCAGCCATTTAAAGTAGGTTTGTCCTTCTAACAAAAAACTTACATTTGAAATGAGAATGGGGATACTCAGCCGCCCGTTATAGTCCACAAAGTAACTGCCACCGCTTCCCTAATCTGCAAGTTCACTATTTGCACCTGCAACAGTGAACTTGTTGCCTTGATGTGCGTCCCTACCCAACTTGGCCTTTATCCATGCCCCCTCACGGAAGCGATCGGATTGCAAACGGCACATAGGGAAGAAACACTGCAACGAGCAGAAAGCAAAGCTCCATTAACAAAGGTAAATACACCTTACAAAATATTTAATCACAACAATGCCCATTTACTAAATGTTATTGAAACACTTGTTTATATTTGTTTATAAATTACATGCTATATTTGATTTTAAAAATTCCAACTTTACCCCTGCATTACCCTGCCTGATGTTTACTGCAATGAAACAGAACCTAAAATAGATGTTTGCCTTTACAACACTACATTTTCCATCCTCTAAACCTTTTACCAATAAAAACATTTTTTCTGTAGCATTTATGTGTCATTTGTCATTTTTTCGAGTTTAATCAAATACCAAGGGTGTTCTAATAGCTTTATAAACCTGAAGCTCGGGCCGTATTGGGCGTTATGGTGCCTCATACCTCGTTAAAGGCCCTCATTTAACTCAGTCTTCAGGGCTCATAATGCACGACGGACCTTGCTACATGTCTATAAAGCAACATTAATATATTGTCTGTTCTGTTGATGCATGTTGATTCACTGAAGGTCAACCGCCAAAACAGATTTTAAATAAACTGGAAAAGTATGCACCTAGAAGAAGAGTCAAGCAGCAGAAAGCACTTCCATCAGAGCCCAACAGAGGCATTTTCAACCAACAGTTAACTTTTCTTTCTCTATGGGCTTATCTGTCGTGGCTGCTGGTCTTGTATTAGTGCTCCGATTCTAAATGCACCCGGAGCGCAAGATTCAAAATAAACAAATGAAAATCTTCAGCAATGCTCACAAAATCCAAACTCGGTGCAAAATGAAAAATATTAACTCGTTGCCACTTTTAAAAACTAGAAACCACTGCAGTGTCCAACAACTTCATTGAGGAACCAAGTCTGGAATAAGTTTCGGCAATGAAATACAATGTGCTTCTTACCGCCTAGGAATGGCTAAACTGAGGCGGATCGGTTTTGTCCCAAGACCCTTCTTAAAGTGACATTCTTTTAAGGCTCTCTTCTGCTCATTTTCATCACCAAATTTAACAAAGCCATAACCCCTAAAAGAAATAAGAGAAAGTACTTTATTAACAGAACATTGGGCCACTTGATACAGGTTTGCTGCCAAGCTTACTGAAAAGTTGCAATGTCACCAAAACAAACATACTGGTGGCGCTACAATTTACATCTGTTGAAACTCTACAGTAAACAGGCTGCTTCTGTCTATATTACATTATGTAGACTAATGAGGAACATACCATGGATGAATTAGAAACACACATTACTTAAGAGGTCCTATTGATCTCACATAGATAGTAAGCATTGCCACATTTTATAAGAAATCCAAAAATAACTTTGAACCCTTTCTTGCTTTCTAGATGTCTGCAATTTGCAAGAGTACAAATGGTTTAAGGTACACCCCCAAAAAAATAATTTTCTTTTTGCAACTTTCCCTTCCATAGTTTTCTATGGAGCCCCCTTCGTTTTGCTTGTTTTTGACCCTGACCCGACTTTTTCTCACATCCTATGGGGAAACTGGTCAGTCTTACAATCTCTCAGTACTGGGAAACTAGGTTTCCTTTTTGGAGTCTTGTACTTTTATGTTGCACACATCATCTAACAATGCAGTGCAATGTGGATATTTATGCATCACCCTATCTTTTTACAAAGAGGATTGTTGGTTACTTTTATGTGCCCAATGACAAGCTGGTGGCAGCAGTTACATTTTTACTATTTTTGGTGTGCACGTTGCCGTTTACTGCATAATACTACTAAATGTGGTTGTGCCCTAAATTGGCTGTCTCACAAGCTTTTTGATTGTTACTGGGATATACTGTTTTCACCTTATTCTTGACCTGCCAGGTCAGGAAGGTCCTTATAAGTTTATGCACTTCCTGGCTTTCGGGAAAAAGCTGCAGCACTCACGGTCTAGTGAGCCTTTGTGAAGGGCAAGGAAGCAGACTGAAACGGTTTATTTCAGTCCACATAACTGGTGGGAGAGTCTGCTACTGGGGTGGATGTGAAACCAGTTATGGTCACCGATTGGACAACTACAGGACAGTGGTGGGCTTGGACTTGCTACTAGCTCAGATTTTGGATAAGATGAGGACTTCTGCAGCTATTCCTCACATCTACGTTGGAGCCAAGAATCCCTGGAAGAAGAGCAGACTGCTGAATATCCAAAGAAGACTTACAAAGTGGCCCAGCATCGCTTCCAGTGTCTGGCCCGGTGAAGTCCTGCTCCTCTGCCCCATTTCCGAAAACCCTGAATGGTGCTTCATCCCTTAAACTAGTGTGACCAGCCCTTCACAGCCTTCAGAAGTGTCCCTGAACAGCCCAGATCTCTCAGCGGCTACATCGCAGAATCGTTGCTGGCCCGCATTAAAACCTTGAACTTTGGTGGTCGCCAACATGTGCCACAAGTCACCTTTTAACCGAATTCCAGCTTCCTAACTTCAAGGGAACATGTCTTGGAGCAGATGCTCGAAACCGTGACTGGAAGGATGCCTGTCGTCGCTTAAAAAACTCTGATCGTCACTGGAACTTGCCTTCCTCCATCTTGTGAAGTGTCCCAAGGAGGCCTGCATCCTTGTATTCTGCATTGTTTCACCGACAGCGGTTGCATCTTGCATTGCCATTCGACCGGAAGAATCCTCGAACCCAACTCCTGGGGTCCTCTCACTGGAACAAAGGGTGAAAGATGGAGCCCCCATGGGCCGCAAAATAATCCACAAAAACATCTGGGGAAATCAGAGTCTGTCCATCCACCCCGCCCCACCCTCCCACTGTCCTCCATAGGATAACAGGAGACAAAGGGCTTGTTCTCTAACTCCATTTCACTCACCTTTGGTCATCAAACCTAGGTCGGGTATCCTGCCCCTGGTAAACCTTGGATCTGGAAAACGCATACCTTTTTGTTGGTAAATTGCTACAGAACACTATTAGTTTGAAATGAATCCCCACCACAAGTCCATGCATCCTTTCTACAGACAACCTATTTTTGTGAGAAACAGTGACTTTTGGGCAAGAGTTCCCACTCAGTGTAGGGTCTTGACTTCTAAAGTTAGGATACTGTCCTTGTGATTGATTGGTACCCCATCTTACTGCATCTATATGACTTACCTGCATTGCTAGACTAGGTATGTCCACCAGGCCAGATTATAGGAATCTTAACAGTAGCCATGGCCTAAACCCTACAACAATATACTGCAAAAATGATGATTGATATTGGGGTGAGATTGATATTGGGGTGAAAGTGCCTTGCAAGATTGCTTTATTAACAGATCAAGTCATCATCATAAATTGCTTATTTCAAAAAATCAATCTACAACTTAAAAAAAAAAGGTAACATAATTCCTTAGATAAAAACATCATTGCATGTCGCATTTAAAACACAGCATAAAAAATGTTACAAACATGAGCAGAGTTAATACACCTCTTACTATGGAGAGGTTGCCCATATATTAAAACTACTTCCCTCGCAGTGATATTCCAAAATGGCCACAAGTGAGTAAGGACGTGTTAGTCCTTCTCTCGGTTCCAGACTAATTCAGCGGGCCTTGCTTCCGATTCGGAGGCGGGTTGGGCCACGTAAAATCACACAGCGAGGTGCGGGAGCAACAGGTGACCCTCGGAGCCTGGTGCTCGGCCCATCCAAGAAAACTGAAGATGCCATAACACAGGGGAAAAAGGGCGTTGCCGGCACAGGGGCCTGGCGGTGATACCGACAGCCAGCAAGAGGGAGGGAGGCAACAATGAGTAGCAGCAGTACAGGAAGAAGGGATCCCGGCCACAGTGCAAAGCGCAGGGAGGCACATTTCCCTAGCGTATTGCAGCAAGCATAAAGCCTCCAGTAAGGTAGGCGGCCAGAGGGGGACA
The DNA here is from genome assembly GCF_040938575.1 of Ambystoma mexicanum. Taxonomy (NCBI): domain Eukaryota; kingdom Metazoa; phylum Chordata; class Amphibia; order Caudata; family Ambystomatidae; genus Ambystoma; species Ambystoma mexicanum. Next base: position 971,972,323 of record NC_090930.1, on the reverse strand, counting down.
AAAAGGATAAATAAAAGGAGAAGAAAGGCCACTGCAGTAAGTTATGCTTCTGTGGACAGCGCCTGAATGCTGGAAAATGGAAGAATAATAGCAGGTAGAGGGGGGCGAGCAAAAGGTCGGTGCCAAGTGGAAATGTGCAAAAGCCTATTTGAGGGAAAGTGAATTGGAAAAACGCCCATCTCGAGGAGAAGCATATCTTCCATACAGTGAAGCTGGCCAGAGGGTGAGCACCCTGGAGGAGTCGGAACCGTGGTTGTGGCTTGGCATAACGTTGTGAAAGATGCGTGGGGAAGACCCTACAGGAAAATAGCCAAAGGTGCAGAAAGTGGTGAAAAGGAGAAGAATCACTGCTAGACAGTGTGTGCCGAGAGACTGATACATTTGAGATATAAGAAAGTGAATAAATAAGAAGCCGGGAAGTGGAGGAGAGCCTCATACATGAAGTGGGTGGCAGCCCCCTAGCAAGAGGTGACTGTGAGAAGCATATGATATATATAGGGGGAGAGACTCCTCCCTGATGCCAAAGCCTAAAGAAAAAGACACTCTGGCCAAAAGAAAATAACCCCGAACGGTGCAGGAGGGACAATTGGAGTGGTGTTGAAAGCAAAGTGAAGTGAAGAGGTAAAAACTAGGGCCAAAAGGAAGGTCACCAAGGAACAAAGTGGGGACGCATTGGAGCAGGGAGAGATGGCCTTCTGTAAGGAAGATCTTAAGGAATGCCTTAGAGACATGGAAGGAAGAATTACGAAAAAATGTCCAGGAACAGTTCACTTCATTGCGAGAAGAACTGAGAAACTCCCTGATAGAAGTTAAAGGGGAAGTGAGAGAACTAGGCGAAAGGGTGGATGTCACAGAACAGGGCCTAGCAGAGATGTCAGATGAGGTAAGGCAGAACAGTGAATTACTAGATCAACTGGCCCGAGTCTCACATAACATGGAATTGCACGCGGAGGACTTGGAAAACCGATCACGGAGGGTCACCATCCCAGTGAAGGGTTTGAGTGAAACAATATTGGATACAGACTTGAAGTATACAATTCAGCAATGCTTTGACCCCTTACTGAGATGTCCCGCCGGAAGACATAGGAAATGACAGAGTTCATAGAGCCGGCCCCAAGGAGAAGAGATCCAGGAGCTAGACGTAAGGGTGTTTTGGTTGCCCTAACTTCATATGGCTTAAAGGAAAACATTCTGCGAGCAGCAAGAGTGGAAGGGTTCTGCGAGCGGCAAGAGTGGAAGGGAATAGCTTAGTGAATGGGGCACAGGTACAGCTGTTACAGGACCTGGTGCTGGCAACACTACAAAAGCAGAGACATGGGCCAGTTGACGAGAGCTTTGATTGCAAAACAGACCTCATACAGGTGGACATTTCCTTTTGGATTGCTTTTTAATCTGGAGGGCGCACAGCAGCAGATAATATCGTGTTTGGAGGGTCTGGCACTGCTGAACTTGGATAAAGAAGAAGGACATGGAAGTAGACGGAAGAGGCCCTCTACCCAATGGGGAATGTGACAATGGGACTGGTCCACTGTGCAAGGGAGATGGGGAGAAAAACAAAGGTACGCTGGGGAGAGGGCAAGGAGGAGGGAGATTTGGGGGGCAGGGGGCAGACGGATGGTGTTCTATAGGGGTGTGAATGCACAAGGCAAAATTAAAGCAGAGAGGAGGGTGGTCGGTAATGGGAGGTTTTGCCCGGAGTGGAGGGCTGGTGGATAATGTTTTGAAATCCTAGGGAGGTGTTAGGATGCTTCCCAGAGAGGGTAACCTCAAGTGATATACTAGGCCAAAGCTTCAGCGATGGTCCCCGAGGGCATCATAGAATCTTCGACCTGGTCCTGAGAGGTTTAGTTGGGGTAGGGGGGTGGGGTGCAGAGGATGTGCAATAATGGTCATGGGTGGTGGCTGGGGAACGTTAGAAGGATAATGCAGAACAATGCGACTAAATTTGTGTTCAAGGTTGTGGCTTATAATGCAAGGGGATTAAACTCCCCTGTTAAGCGAAAAAAGGTGGAAGCTCTAATGAAGAAAGCAAGCTTATGTTATCATGCTACAGGAGACATATTAAGAAAACAGATACATCTGTGCTGAAATGTACAATTCAAGCTAATGCAAGGAGGAAACCATTAGGGGTTTTGATAGGACTTAGATTCATTCAAGGCCACGATTGTGCACTCTCTGGAGGACACAGAAGGGAGATATTCGTTTTTGCTCATACAATTGGAACATAGCCAAATTACTTTGGCAACGATATATGCGCCTAATACTGGGCACGTTGGGTTCCTACCAGAGGTGGTACTTAAGCTGGAGGCCTTTGCAGCAGGAGAAATCATCTTTACGGGGAAGGGTACAGTACTCCCCTCACGGCGTTAAAGTTAAGTTTGCAAAACATTTCTTGTATGTATGGCAGACAAAGAGAGGTGAAGGAACAAGTTACTTACCTGTAACTGTTGTTCTCCAGCATGGGTCTGGCATGGATTCACATGCTCATGAATATTCCCCGTCGTCAGGCTGGGAATCCTCGGTAAAGAAAAAACCAGTATCAGTTTCGTTTCTGATCTGTCTTTCGTAGTAATAACCAATCACTGGTCTCTGCGTCATACTGACCACAGCCAATGACTGCCCTCTACCTAAGCACCGCCTCTGGCAGCCATCTTCAGATTTGGAAGCACGTGAAGTGGCAGTATGACCAAGTGAAGAGCCGCAGAGGGGTAGGCGGGAGGGTTCGCATGTGAATCCATGCCAGACCCATGCTGGAGAACAACAGTTACAGGTAAGTAACTTGTTCCTTCTCCAGCATGGGGTCTGGCATGGATTCACATGCTCATGAATAAAGAATACATAGCAGTACACACATGCACAACCACGGGAGGTGGCAAAGGCTCAACATTAAGCATCACATCAACTCAACATTAAGCATCTTACCTCCTCACCAGGCTCACCTCAGGCGAACAGGTTGCGCAGCACTGCTTGGCCGACCCTGGACTCCTCCCTGGAATCCCGGTCGACGCAGTAGAATTTCGTGAAGGTGTGCGTCGACCTCCACGTAGCAGCCCTGCATATGTCCAGCAGGGGCACACCAGATAGGAACGCCGTGGTAGCTGCGATCGCTCTGGTGGAATGGGCTCTCGGACGGCCAGGCAGCGGTCGGTTTGCCAACCGGTGACAGCACATGATACAGCCGGAGAGCCATCTGGAGATGGAAGCCTTCGAGAGAGCCTTCCCCTGATTGACAGGTCCAAAGTTCACAAAGTTGTGACGTCTTCCGAAAACCCTTCGTGCGGTCCACGTAGAACTTCAGCGCTCTAGCTACATCCAGCGAGTGCAAAGTCCTCTCAGCCGGCGACGAAGGCGACGGGAAGAACACAGGTAACACCAAGGGTTCGTTGAGATGGAAGTCCGACGGTACCTTAGGCATGAAGGAGGGGTGCGTCCTGAGCACTACCCTCGTGTCGTGGAAAGTCAAGTACGGGGCCTTGCAGGAAAGGGCCTGGATCTCTCCCACTCGTCGTGCGGAGGTGATGGCCACAAGAAAAGCTGTTTTCCACGATAGAAACTTCAACGGGGCCGAGTGCAGAGGCTCGAACGGAGGTCCCATGAGCTTGGTCAGCACCACGTTGAGCTCCCACGCCGGGGCCGGAGCCTTCACCGGCAGGAACGATCTGAACAGTCCCTTCATGAACTCTTTCACCAGACGATGAGACCACAAGGACGTCCGCCCCGTGGTTCTGGTGTATCGGGAGATCGCAGCAAGATGAATCTTGATGGACGCGTGTGCCAGACCAGCTTTGGCCAGCGTCAGCAGGTACGGCAGTACTTGGGGAGCCGTAATCCGTAGAGGGTTAATCTTCTGTGCGTGGCACCAGACAGAGAACCTCTTCCATTTGTGTCTGTAGCATTTAAGAGTCGAGGACGCCCTGGCCTTTGCAAGAACCTCTCTGCAATCGGCCGGTATGTCGTATCCTCCAAACTCTAGCGCTGCAGGAGCCAGGCCTGCAAGTTCAGCGACTTCGGGTCGTGGTGGAGGATGGCGCCTCCTTCCCTGGAGAGTAGATCCGCGTCCGCCGGCAGCTTGATTGGCGGGGACGCTGACAAGTCCAGCAAGTCCGGGAACCATATCTGCCTCGGCCACGCAGGTGCGACGAGGATCATCCTGCACCGTGACCTCTTGAGCTGGTTGACGAGCCGGATTAGCAGAGGCAAGGGAGGGAACGCGTAGAGGAACAGGCCCTCCCAGGGGAACGAGAAAGCATCGCCCATGCTCCTCGTCTGGGGAAACCTGCTGGCGAACCTCCGGCACTTGGTGTTCGTCGCCGTCGCGAACAGGTCGATCTGGGGTGTGCCCCACCGTCGGAAGAGGCGATCCACCAGATCCTGCCGTAGTTCCCACTCGTGGCACGAGCGCAGCTCCCTGCTGAGTGAGTCGGCGATGGTGTTTTTTATCCCTGCCAGATGAAACGGCACCAGAAAAATCCCTTGGGCGACGGCCCAATGCCACAGGTCCTGCGCCTCCTTGGACAGCGCTGGGGACCTGGTTCCGCCCTGTTTCCTGATGTAAAACATGGTGGTGGTGTTGTCGGTGAAGATCCTCACCACCTTGCCCTTGAGGGACGGAAGGAAGGACCTGAGGGCCCAAAACACTGCACGGAGCTCCAGGACGTTGATATGCAGGGACTTCTCCGTCGGGAGCCAGAGTCCCCTTGCGTGCAGATTTTCGGTGTGCGCTCCCCACCCTTCCAGGGAGGCATCCGTGGTCACAGTCTCCTGGTGGGCTGGGGTCTGGAAGTCCATGCCCGCCGTCAGATGCGCGCGGGTGCCCAACCACCGTATCGCTCGTCGGAAACTCTCGTCGAGCTTGATCCTTTCCTCGAAGCTGCCCGTCGTCTGGATCCAGGTAGATGCAGGAAGACATCATCCCGAGGAGGGACTTGATGGACCTCACTTTGGCCGCGTCGGCCACCAACATCCGTTGCACCTTGCCCAAGATGGTCCTGGTCCTCTCCTCCGACGGGGAGGCCAGAAGGGACACTGTGTCGAGCCTCGCTCCCAGAAACAGTGCGACTTGCGCGGGCACCAGGTGGGATTTGGCGTAGTTCACGGAGAATCCCAGGTCCGTGAGGAGTTGGACGGTCCTTGCCGTGTGGACCACGGCGAGCTCCCTCGTCTTGGCGCGGATGAGCCAGTCGTCCAGGTAGGGGTAGACGTGAATCCCCTCGCGGCGCAGCTGCGCCGCCACCGGTGCGAGGCACTTGGTGAATACCCTGGGTGCCGACCGTAGTCCGAAGGGAAGGGCTTTGAACTGGTAATGACGCCCCTGGACCACGAACCTGAGGAATTTTCGGTGCCCCTTTAGGATGGGAATGTGGAAGTAGGCATCCTCCAAATCCAACGACGATAGGAAGTCTCCTTCCTCCAGCTGACCCAGGACGTGCTGGAGGGTGACCATCCGGAACTTCTGCGCCTTGATGAACTTGTTCAGACGTCGCAGGTCTAGGATGGGGCGCCATCCTCCCGTCTTCTTCTTCACGAGGAAGTATCTCGAGTAGACTCCGGAGCCCCGAAGCCTCTTTGGGACGAGTTCGATGGCGCCCTTTCTGAGCATCGCCTTTACCTCCAGGAGAAGTTGAGGGACGTGAAGTTCTTTCCTGGCCACGGGGGGGACGCGCGGGCACCTTCTTTGAAACTCGAGCGCGTGGCCCCGGGCCAGGGCGTCCAGCACCCAACGGTCGGTGGAGATGGACTCCCACACGCTGACGAAGCCCGCCAGCCGGCCTCCCACCGGGGTGCTTCGGTGGGGGCCCGACCCCACGGCCGGTTCAATCCTGCTTGGACGCGGCCTTGCCGCCTTGACCTCCTTGGCGACGACGGCGGGGTCCGCTAGACTTGCCTCGTCCTCTGTAGGCCTCTTGCGACGACGAGCGGGCCGCTTGACGGTAGGAAGCGAAACCGCCGCCGGAACCTTTGGAGGCGCCCTTGCCTCCGCCGCTCCGAAAGGGCGTCCGTGGTTGCTGCAGAACTCCAAGGGCCCGGGCCGTCTCAGTATCCGCCTTGATGGCCTGAAGGGAATCGTCCACTGTCTTCCCAAACAGGTTGTTCCCGTCGAAGGGCATGTCCAGGACTCTGGTCTGGACGTCCTGCCGGAAGTCCGTAGCTTTGAGCCATCTACGACGTCGAAGGCAAACGCCGTTGCCCAGCTGGCGGAACCCAGTGTCGGCGATGTCCGTCGCCACGGTGATGGCGTGGTCCGAGGCCACCTCACCTTCCTGCAGGATCTCCAGGGCCTCCGCCCTCTTGTCGTCCGGCAGAAAATCCAGCAGGGGAGCTATCTTGTACCAGAGCTCCCTGTCGTAGCGAGCCACGATAGCCAAGGCGTTGGCCGCTTTAATCTACGTCCCATAGCATCCAATTTCTTTCCCTCGCCGTCCGGCGGGGAAGTCGATGTGGTGGCCGCACCCCCCCCCCCGCTTTCTTCCTGGCTGCCGCGGAGACGACGGAATCCGGGGTAGGCTGCGCCCGGAGGCATAGGGGGGCCGTGTCCGGGACCCGGTACTTTTTCTCGTACCGGTCTCTTCTAGCTGGCGTCGTGGAAGGGTTCTTGAGGAGGGAAAGGCCCTCATCCCAAATGTCGTCCAACAGAGGCACTGCGAGGACCGTCTTCCTCTTGGCCTCGCGCCGCAGATAAAGGAAGCCTTCCTTTTTCTTCTCCTCAGGGCAGAGTTGGAAAAGCTCGGAAGCCCTGGAGATCATGGAGTGGAAAGATCCGATCTCGTCGGGCGGAGAAGCCCTGGTGGGAGGCGACGACGGAATATCCTCGTCGTATGCCTCGTCGTCCGTACCCGTCGCTGCCGTGTCAGTCCCCGTATCATCCCCTCGGGTGGACGGGGAGGAGGGCTGGACGGGGCGCGACGGTTGAAAAGGAGGTGGTGGATGGATCCTTCTTTTCTTGGTAGGGGGAACACCAGAAGGTCCCGGTTCTGGATCCCCCGACGGGAGAGGTTCCTCCGTCGGTAACGGTAGCCTCGTCCTTATCTCGGAGCATAAGGACTGTATGGCCAACAAAATGGCCGCCGAGTTGTCTTGCGGCGCTGGCAGAGGGGAATCCGACGGGCGAGCAGGGGCCCCGTCGGTATCCTCGACGATGTCGTCGTCGTCACCTGCGTCGGGGTCCATTCCGACGGGCTGGCCTTCTTCCACGCCTAGGCCGTGGCTTAAGACCTCGATCAGCTCCTCTTCTGAGGTTGAGGCTGAATCTACGACGACGCCATGCCCCCCCTTCTTCTTCCCCACGGAGGGTTTCACGGGGGTCCTATCGATGGGCACAAAAGAAGACTCCCTCCGAGGAGGCAGGGAGATTCTGGGCCCTGAGGTCGCCACCACTGGTGCAGCCTCCACAGGCTGAGCCAGGGCCGCCGCGACCGTTTCGATAGAGGGCTTGGTCGGATGGATCAAGGCCTTCACCACCCTAGGTGCGCTCACCGCCTTATCCTTGAGGGAGGGGGCACTGCCACGCTCCTCCTCTGCCTTAGAGCTCGACCGGGGCCTCTCCAGGAGCTTCGCCGGGTGCTCGGCCTTCCTCTTACCCGACCCAGAGCGTTGGCTCGTGGTTGATGGTGCCGGGGAGGGTGCGCCCTGCCTGGCGCCCGTAGAGCCAGACCGTTCGGCGCTCCCGGTGCCAGCGGACTCGCGGTGCTTGGCCTTATGTTGGGCCCCCGTCGCCGGGGCGCCCTCAAATGTCTTAGAAGACCGCTCGGATTTCTTCCTCTTCTCGCCAGACGGGCTCTTACCCTCCAGCCAGTTGGCGAGACGTTGATGGCGGTCCTTCATGGTCCGTTCCGACATGTTGCCGCAAAACGCACAGTCCTTCTCCACGTGCGTCTTGTCCTCATGAAGGCAGTAAAGGCAGAAAGAGTGTTCGTCCTCCTTAAAGACGTTCTGCAGCTGGCATCCAGGGCAGACCCTGAACAGCTTTCCGGGCGTCGAGCTTCCCTTCTCCTGGGCCATCTCCGAGACCGGGCCTGAGAAGCTTCTGGAGTCCTCCGAAGTGTAGCTCGACGAAATCTTCACCCTTGAGGGGCGCAGACGAATCCGACACGGGTCCCCGTTGATCGGATGTAGGATCGGTGGAGCTTGAGGCTCTTTTGACCGAAAGAATCGAAGTTTTTGTGAAAAAAGCGCGAAAAATAGCACTAACGCTCGAGAGCAATAGCACGAGGATCCCAACACATGAACGTGCGGTAAAAATCTGAAGATGGCTGCCAGAGGCGGTGCTTAGGTAGAGGGCAGTCATTGACTGTGGTCAGTATGACGCAGAGACCAGTGATTGGTTATTACTACGAAAGACAGATCAGAAACGAAACTGATACTGGTTTTTTCTTTACCGAGGATTCCCAGCCTGACGACGGGGAATATTCATGAGCATGTGAATCCATGCCAGACCCCATGCTGGAGAAAGGGGATACCCGTGCTTCTCACACATTTACCAATACCTGTCTAAAATTCATTATACGGGGTAACAGCTGGGCTAATGTGGGAGGTAAAGGAAATAGATTTAGGGTCTATATCATCATCCGATCATGCCCCTATGTTGATGACGTTTAGGGATGTGGGGCCACGTACGGGGCTGTGGGCTTGGATGTTGCCAATTGAACTACTAAGAGATGCGGCAGCGGTAGAGATGATTGGGGACAAGATTGATGGATATTTTGCGGTTAGTAATAATCAAGCAGTATCGACTGGGGACCTGGGATGTCTTCAAGGCAGTAAACTGGGGGGAACATAGTGCATTACGATCTCAGAGGGAGAAAAAAAGGGAGGACCTAGAAGCTCAATTATGCAATACCCAACAGGCTATAGTTAAATCTAGAATGAGAGCTTTACATAAAAGGCTAAAGGATCCAATAGCCAGTTAGACTTGCTAAGTACTCACAGGGCAGAGAGATTTTTAGTGACAACCAAATCGAGGTATTATGTGTGTGCCAATAAAGCGGACAAGTAATTAGCTAGACAGCTGTTAGGTATGATTTGCACAGAACTTAAATCTTCCTAACCTGGGTCAACCACAGAACTTTTTGCTTTATTAGTGGGATATTTTTCCTTAATACCTCAGTGAGTGGGAACCTTTTTCCACACTCGCATAATCTTTAACTCTTTTTATAGGTGTCATTTTTAAGACTCTCCATAGTGCCTTTTTAAAGTTATCCTCTAACAATTGGCAATAAGGGCCTGTTTATTGCTGGGTTACCCTAGGTGCTCCCCTTTTTAACTTTCTTGTGTTAACCTTGAGTGAACTACAGTTCCCAAGGGTAGAAAGGATCCTTGTATCCCTTTTACATTTTGTTAAGTGAAACCAGCACACCCCACCTTATGTGGAGTGCTGGGTTGATACAGTTTTAGTGTGAAAGGGAATACATTGTAACAATTCTGTTAGTGACAAGCTTACCTTCAATGGCTGGTGGCAGTGATACCTTGTATTAATTTGGTGCTTTACCGCGGGCTGTGTTCACAGCTGCAGTAAAGGGACCCAAGGGTGTCCATTTAACCAAAATGGCCAGTCTTCTTTTTTCGCCATTCTAGTGTTTGTCGTTTCTTGTTCCTTCCCCTGACATACAGGGTGGGAAATTCCTTTGTGTGATTTTTATCTTCGGCGGGAATCCCCTGGACTCCACGCCCAGGCTCCAGTCTGTTTGTGAGAGCAGGAAGTGAGGGAGGAGTCCAAAACTCCACAGCCCTTAGTCTCACGCCTTGCTTGAATGGGGACAAATACCAGTGGGGGCTGGGTGTCCTGATTTGACAACCAGACTGCCCCTTCTTGTAAAATGCAAGGAGAGAATGCAGAGGTTGTGCTGTAATTCCTGACAAATACTGTGATCCTATAAGCTGAAGAAAAGTCGACCACTGGAATCAAAACTGAAGAGGAAGATGAAGGAAACGCAGCTGAAATGATTCTCAGCGACTGGAGAGCCTGCGTTTAACGGGAAACTGCTGTAGCCCTTCCTTCCAATCGACCTGGAGACTCCGAAAACGACCCTGACCCAGAGCCTGGTGAGACCCACTAGACTCAAGAAGACCTGCATTTTGACCCATCCCATGCATGCGTTGCTGCGACCTTGCGTTGTTACAATACCCCAATACCCTGGGAATTGAAGGCACTGTGCGGTGCACAGTCTTCCGAATTCTGAATCTCGCTGAAACTTTGTGGGCATCCTGGTGGATCTCCAGAGACATGAATTGAGTCCGAAAAGAGTGCTGGACCTTTGTAACCACGAGAATTCAACTGCAATTTTCTGTCTTCTGTGCTCCTTGAAAAGGTGCCAAATCCGCAGAACCGCATTCAGCCGGTGTCCAGTCAACTGGTCGACAACAAACTGGTCGACTGCAATTTGGTCGACACCATTTGGTCGAATGCCAAATGGTCGAATTTTTTTTTTAATATATATATGTGTTTTGTGGGTTTTCGTGTGGGGAAAAAAAATAAAAAAGAAAAAAAGGGGGTTGGGGGGGGGACCCCCCCCAAAAAAACCAAAAAATAGGTAAAAAAAAAAAAAAAAATTCGACCATTTGGCATTCGACCAAATGGTGTCGACCAAATTGTCTGTCGACCAAATGTTTTCGACCATTTGACTGGTAACCCATTCAGCCGCGAGGGAAACCTTGCCTAGAGCCTACTTCATCGATTCCTGCTGCAAAGTCCCTTCTGAGGTCTTGTTCTCAGTCACCACGACAAGGAATCCACTGACCGGGTATTTGGCTGCAGGCCCTGAATTTCTCCTGCTGCAAAATCTTCTTCAATGCTGAGGTACTGTGTTGGCTTTGGTATGTACTTACCTTAAGCCGGTTAGGATTTCTGTGTAGCTGTGGGTTGTCTTCTGTGATGGGGAGGCCTCTCATCCAGTGCACCCAGTCCCACAGCTAGAATCCTGCTAGGGTGTCTTCTGCAAAGCCCCTGGATGCTCTTCTAACCCTAGAAGAGAAGTACTCACCTGTTTGCCCAGTTTTCCTAAGGAACTCTGGCTTTTGCTACTTAAGAACCTATTCGGACACTGCCTTTTGGTCACTAGTCCTAGTGACCCCCCTTCTGCCACTGAGAATACTCAGGCTCCAAGAATAAGGGAAAGACTTTCAAGGGATTGGGACGTCTGCCTAGAAAAGAAAAGAAGTGTTTCAAAGTTACTTGTAAAGAGTTGGTTGGTAACTGTAATTGTAAGAGTGAAGTTACAAAGGTTCTTACTGAACTTTAATGTGTGATGCACTATTCTTAAAAATATGGTTAACATATTTTCTTCCTTAGCAACTGTTTTTCCAGTCTAATAGAACGTAGATGTGAAGGTATTTGACTCTCCTGTGATTAGGTTGTGCCTGTTCCCAAAAGTAAAGTGTTGGTATCACCAGATTAGTCCTTTGAGGATAATTGTATGAGTGCCCCCCAACTGGGTCTTGCTTCCCCTGACTTGCTGCTAAACTGTCCAGAATAAGTCTACATTAGGTTGTTGAGTCATTCAGTAAAGTGTAACATTGGGTTTTACTTTCCCCTTCATTGTGAGGTTAAAAAAGTATGTGGGTTTTACTTACCTTATGTTCACTGCGTGTCATCCAAAAATAAGTTACAAGAGTTACTGCTTACCTCAATCTGGGGTTCACAGATTTCAAAAGCACCTGTAATTGTATGTTACATCCTTAGGTCTTACTCACCTAGTATAACTGTTATGGCAAAAGTAGTTCTAGGTTTTTACTGCACCTAGAATAAGTGTTTCACTATTCACCTAAAGTATATTGCACAGTTGACTGATTAAGTGATTTGTACCGAGAATCATTATACAACTGGAAGGGTCTACTGCCCTTGCATTACTGAATGTAATTGTAAAAAGTGCCCATTGGTTTTTACTCCCCAAGCATAGGCTTCACCTATACTGAATGTTTATGAAAAGGTTTGGACTTCCCTAGAACTACTGTTAGGTACTTCAAATCAGGTCTCTACTTGGGTCTGGGTACTTTCAAGTATATTGTGTTTTTATACTGTGATTTCATATAATGTTTTAGTGCTTACTTACCCCTGGATGTATCTGGGCCCACCTGTATTTAAATAAATCCTTTATTTTTACAATACAAAGTGTTTCAGTGTTTCTTTGGACCATTTCATTTACAATTTCATTTGTACTGATTCTACAGCCCTCTTTCCCTCATAAAATAAGCCTGGCTGCTCTGTCTACGCTATCATGAGCTCAGGTGGTACAGCCTTGTACTAGGAGTGGAGTCTTGTACTGCCTCAGTTGAATGATTTTACTAAGCCCTTAGTTGGACTTCAGAAAAACTGTCCTAACAGCTGAAGGGATCAGAAGCAACTAGGTCAATCCAACAGATTACACTTTCTGATGGATCGAGTGCTACTGTTACAGGAGCTATAATAGAGGCTTTCGCCCAATTTTATGAGTCATTATATACGTCAGAGCAACCCAACTTGAGGGAAATAAATGTGCATCTTTCAGATACATCAGTACCAAAGGTAACGGAGCAGGAAATCTTAGACGGAGACATAAGGGAAGAGGAGGTAGAGGCAGTTATTAAGGCATTGTCATTGAACAAAGCGCCGGGTCCAGATGGTTTTCCGACAGCCTTTTATAAGAAATATGCTAGGCAATTGATTCTGAGGCTAGTGGAGGTATTTTTTTTGTTTAACCTTTTATTTAAGTTGGCAATTAATGAGTGCAATAGAGAGAATGACGTCTCACAGATAATGGACAGACACAACTATCATATTGGCATCCGTAAATTACACAACACATGACTGCTTCAGCAAATTCTGTCATTAGTGATTCAACGCAGTGCACAGCATAAATACTTTCCCTCGCCCGTATGCTCGAGCAAGGTAAGAGCGGAAGTCAACCCATATGTCACATGGTCTAGCTGCAGCGGGGAGCGTATGGTCATATTGCTCCTCGCTCTCCTGTGCCCAGCTCAGCGCCCTCAGCCATTCATTCTCTGTGTGGGGGCCGAGAGGGTTCTTATTTTTCCAGTTCAGGAGGATAGTTCTTTTAGCAACCATGCATCCCATATTGACAAAGGCCCTGTGGCTACTACTTAGTGTATTGGTCCACCACCCAAATAGTGCCCCAAGTGGGTGTTTCTCCAGTGGGGTACCTATCATGTCTGCCAAGAAGTCGAGGATTCAGTTCCAGAAGGCTTCCAACTGAGGGTACCTCCAAAACATATGCAGGTGATTTGCTGTAGCACTGTAGCATCTGGGGCAGCAGTGCTCCATAGGTGGGGGCATTTTGGAGAGTCTAACAGGTGTATAGTATAATCGTTGCAATATTTTAAATGCCGGTGGACGTATTTAATGCAGTAGCAGCTAGTTGGGGGTAACACAGATCATGACGAGGTAAGGTGGTGGTGTTCGGGAAAACAAGTAAAGATTTAACGAAATGCAGGTCATATAGACGCATTTCATTGATGAATATAGATCAACATTGTATACTGGCATTCTAGAAGCGAGGTTAGCACCTCTCCTTTCCGACCTGATAAATACTGATCAATCAGGGTGTATTATGGGAAGACAGACCTCTGACAAGATTAGGAGAGTCATTCACCTAAAAGAAAAAGTGAACTTTAAACAAATACCCGCTGTATTGGTGTCGTTAGATGCCGCAAAGGCGTTTGATTGGGGGTGGAGTGAGCCTTTTCGTTTGCAGTTATGGAGCAAATGGGAACTAAGTTTATACAGAGGGTACGGGCAAATTATCAGGCTCCTAAAATACGCCTCTCTGTAAATAAACAAATGTCCCGTATTATAGACATAAGTCAGGGAACGAGGCAGGGATGCCCACTGTCACTGCTTCTGTATGCAATATATTTGGAGCCATTAAACTCAGAACAAGGCCAGCGATACAACGCATCCCTTTTGGGGGGTGGGAGGGAAGGCTCACAAGAAAGTGGCTTTCGCGGCAGATATGCTGATAACATTAACACGTCCGGAACAGTCAATACCGATACTAGTGGAAGAATTGGCAAACATAGAACGAGTGGCGGGCCTCACGGTTAACATGGGGAAGTCAGAGCTGTTGGGGTTGGGCCTATCCACAATACAGAAGGAGGCTTTGCATTCCCACTCTCAATTTGCACGTGCACATGCATTCATTAGATACCTAGGTGTCAAAATAACTAAGGAGGTTTTGTGGATGTTCGATGGCAATTATCAGAGAGTGCTTCAAAAGGTGAAGGAAGATCTGGGGAAATGGACCCTGCTTAGAATCTCATGGCTAGGAAGGGTGGCTACTATTAAAATGGTGACCCTCTCGAGATTACTCTACTGCTTCCAAGCCCTCCCTATACCGGTCCCACAGTCATTCTTTGTGGCACTGAATAAGAGTTTCGAGATTTGATTGGCAAAACAAAACCCAGAGAGTGGCATTACGTACGCTAATGGCACCAAGAGAGGGAGGGGGCCTTCTGAATTTTGTGAAGTATTATGAGGCTGCGCAGCTGCGTGTACTTTGGGAATGGTTTGTGGGTGATACTTCAAATCCCTGTGCTAGAATGGATAGGGCGGTGGTGGGGTGTCCCTAGGAAGCGGTCCTCTGGTTGCATAGACAAGATAGGCCCCAAAATACACGAAACAGACAAGTACTGGCAGTGGTTTGCAATATATGGGACCACTTGATAGAAAGGGGAAATGCATCTACAAGCCCGTCTCGGTTTACTCTGATATTTGGCAACCCGCAATTCCGCCCAGGGATGGTTTGAGGGGCGTTTTGACAGTGGCTGCAAGCGGGATGTACAAAGCTATGGGATATGATGCAGGGCAAGGATATCTATACATTTGAGGAATGCAAACATCTGGTCCAAATACGACACAGCATAGCTAGTTCAGGGGGTAAATCAGAGGCGGCGACAGAGCTCACGTTCGCAAAGTTTATCACCACTCACACGGGTAATAGAGAAATGGTGTCAAGGTTATATAAGATTTTAATGGAAGGCGAGTTAGAACAGATCTGGGGATATATGTATAAGTAGGAAAAGACGTTAGGGATGGATATACCGAGGGAGCACTGGAAACATTTATGGGCCAACATTCCCAAACTGACAAGGTCAATCCTTGGGTTAAAATAATGGTTGAAATGCACAATACCCCTGAGAAACTACATGCAATGTTTCCTACAACAGGGGATATGGGTTGGAGGGGCTGTGGCATGAAAGGGGACTGGAGGCATATTTGGTGGGCGTGCCATAGTTTGGCGAAATATTGGAAAGAGGTCATAACCTAGATAAAGACGATGGTAACCCCTGATATAATTCTGACACCTAGAGAATGGATGCGTGGTTTGTTCGACCTGGAGATTCGTTTGACTAGAAAATAACATAGTAAAGCCTTTATGCCGATGGTCATAGCGAACTCCTGGAAACAGAAGCGACCACCAACAATAAGGGAGTGGCTGTTCAAACTGTGGGGGTTCATGGCAATGGAGTGGATGACGTATAATCTACAAGGGGACTACGCGAGATTCCAACAAGACTGGGAAATGGTTTTGAACTTTCTTAAAGGAGCGTATGTAAGACAATGTTGCTGTCAGAACTTGAGGATATTGAATATTGTGTAAATAGGAAAACGTAGCTACCATCTGTGACATGGAAGTTATGACATCATTACTCTGCTTGGGCAGGGGTGTGTGGGGGTTAATGTTTTATCTATTATATAAAAACGTCAATGAAAATGTTTTGTAAAAAAATGTTAAAAACTACTTCCCTCTATGCAACCAACTTGCACAGGTCTAAAAATCAGATTCAAACAAATGCCTGCCTTCTTCAAATATTTCCTACATCCCATGCAAACATCAATTTCGTACACCCCAATCTACTCCCAATCACAGACTCCACAGCAATACATAATATGGATTTGTAATCCTGTATAAACTTTCGACTTCCATGGAAACACCCTTCTTTAGTTATTTTGTTTTCAATAGTTCATGCCTTAAAATCTACTCCCATCTTAAATACCTAGCCAATCCATGTATAATAAATAGGAGAGCAGGCAATCTACAAACAGAAAGTGTGGTACTAATGTCGGATGTAGAGGCTACATATTGGCCTAAAACAAGTATTTCTTGCCTCGAATAATGTGGACATATGAAGACAAAGCGTAGGATAGCCTCCTCAAAATCTATAGAGAGGACAGAAGTCATTTGCCATTTCCTACTGGGCCTTATTAACAGCGAGTGCCAAAATGCCCAATCATAATCTTATATTCAGTGCTCTTATGAAGGGCGGTTTTAGATTATCCAAATAGCCCTCATATTCTGTGGTTGTCCCAACTGCTGGGTATCCTTGGATATCCTCCAGATTCTGTAGGAACCTCGACATTTTCATTTTGAGATCACCCACCCAATCCCTCAAACCGCCCTAACCACCCCAACCCTTCTCTCCTAAAACCCCCTCCACCTCCTCACCTCCCTCGATCCCCCACCTTTCGCAGTATCCCAGTAAACTCCAGGCGACCCAAGACAAATCACACTGTCAGGTAATGACCCATTAAGAGTACCTTCCAGAAGAGCGTGAAGTGTTTTAAAGACAAAGCCAGTAGGCAGTTCTGCTGCAGTGGTGAAATGTCAGGTAAATCTAGTTCTCTCTTCAAGTGCAGAGACAGAAACAAACAACCCCAGGACACCCGAGAAAACCATTGAAGAGCTCCTGGGCCAGGTAGGAGATCCAGCAGCCCGCAGACAAGATGCAGCACAGAAGGATTAACTCCCAAAGCAAGTCAATGGGAAGCCGCAGAGATCTTATACAACAGACCATGGGGACCCACGAGGGTAAGTATGAGGAATAGCTCACAAAACTAGGGCCCTGAGGTAATTACTCATGCTCATTCTCTCTCCATCTAGCAAGGCAAAACAACCCGGAAAGTACAACTATTTTACTTAACAAGATGTAGGCCCCAGTCACCCAGGACTTGAACCTGAGTCAACGATGGCCCAAAAATGCAACAAGCAGGCATTCACCATCCAGAAGCAAAAACAGCAATACAGTCATGTCAAGAAGGATGGAAGAACAACTGTTGAGATGGATTCCCAAATTCAAACCCCAAAGTGGATTTGGGGAGGCCAGGCTATTATGGTTAACAGGAAAGACACTGATGTCTAGCTAGGTATACCGTGCTTTCATCGACGGGTGCAATTTCAATGTTTTTTACGAGTATATTTTACTGAAAAAAAAACGAATCGAAATATATAGGGGGGGTTGGAAAAGGTTGAATAATAGGAAAATAAACAACAGTCAATGGGGAGTGACTGGGGGGCCCCCAAAATACAAATAAAACAATTTCGATTGCTTTTTTTAAAAAAAACAGACTAATAAAAAAAAAATAACATTGAAATTGCACCAGTCGATGAAATGACATAGAACCGTCTAGCCAAACCAAATTAAGGTAGGTAGCAGGGCAGCAAGGCTTAGACTCGGGGGGGGGGGGGGGGGGGTGAGTGTGGTCTAGAGCTAGCTACATGGAGTCCACACAGAGCAACACAAGAATTCCAGTTACAGTTGATTACAAAAATATACAATGATTAGGTCTTTAAAATACACATCAAGAAATAAAAACTGACAATATTTTCCTAAACATACTGTAAAATACACATATACATGCACTCCTGTGAGAAGATAGAAAAACATATGATTCAAAACCAGTGCAATACAGGGAAGTAATCAGATGCAGTGAACACAATAGAAACACTTCAGAGCAACGCTAAAGCAGTTCCCCTATTACTTAATAAGTCCAGCCCTGATGTGGTTTGGGGCCTATTGTCCTAAAGGCATCAGTTCTAAAAGGTTTTCTTTTCAGGTAGGCATATTATGTGATTGAATGATGCCAGTGGTGGTGAGTGGTTCAGAGTTCAAAAACGTTAAGGATAGTTCAGGGGAGTATCTCTCTCAAACCCACTGTTAGGCAAGATTGTGTGCAGTATCCTACAGCAACCTTGACCTCCTGGCAATAGGAAAACAACCTTTGGTATAAGTCTGTATTACACAGGTTGGTAGTGTGGCTGAGCAGCCAGGCTTATCTCAAGAGGGGCCAATGTGAGCTTTTAGAGTAGTAACACAGTTTCACAGTAACAGTTATCCAAATAAACACTTAAACTCAAGGTTTCTTGATTAAACAATTATTAATTTATTTAACAGTCAGTTATATAAGCCTTCATCAATACAAGTAACAATTATAATACACTTCAAAACACACTCTGATTCTCTAAATCAGACGATACCCATTGGGGATGCCACACAGACACTTCCTACACCCTCAGGTGACTTTAATAGCTAGGACACCGTGGACATTGATTTATCACTGGTACATTTAGAGCAATACTGAGTTTGGTGCAAAGGTTAGGTATGGGAATAAAACAAAAGGTTAACTAATAATTCATAAACAGGTAAGTACTTTTTAAACCTTCCAATGTCAAGTAAATTTAGCCCTTTCCTGGGGGAAAGGTAAAGGCACAGAGCCAGAGGTAAGAAGAGTCTCTCAGGGAGCCAAGGAAGCCAATGTTAGTTGAGCAAAGTCTAGGGGAGCTGAAGATCTTCTTTTCAGGCAAGTAAAGGTGTTGCACAATGTTTTTAGAAATGTTTGTAGAAATAAGATTCACTTGAAGGGCCACAAGCTGGGAGGCTTGTGAGGGGGAAAAGCTGCAAGTAACTGCAAGGACAACCAAGACAAGTCTCAACTGAGAGCAAGTATGGCTACACAACAAGAGGCAAGTCCTCTTAGGTTTACAGTACCTTTGGTTAGAATTAATGTTTCCAGCTGGCTTCTGTTCCTGTACAGCTCTGCAGATCCTGGTGTTTGAGCCTCAGTCTTGGGGACAAGAGGGAGGACGTCTGGGGACACCTGCACTGCAATGGGAAGGTCAGGGGCAGCAATGGGCAAACTTCAATGGTGCTCAGGTCTGACTTAAAAGCGATCTACTTGGTTTGGTGTTCCTCGCCCTGGCACTTCAGTTCCAGCATCAGAAGTACAGCTAGCTCTGAGAGGATGTCCAAACGAGTTCACTTTGGGGTTGATTGCTCCCACCAACCCAAGGGGAGAAGTCGTCCTTGCAGGGCTTCCCTAGTCGAAACGAATTCGGAGCTTCAGCACAGCAGCAGGGCTTCTCCAGGCCAGCCAATGGTCCAGGAGTTTCAGCAGGCGTCTCTTCCAGTTCTTCTTCGGATTCCTTCGTCCAGTGGTGGACTCTGCCTTCCAAGCCAAAAAGCCTCCCCTTTTATGCAGGTTTCTACCATTCATTCCAGCCTAGCTGTCAATCACAGCAGGTTGGCTGTCCTTGACAGACAGCCAGCTAGCCAATCACCTTTGGGTGCATTCATGTAACCAAGGGGATTAAGCACAGGGAGTTCCGGGCACCTCCATTACTTCCTGCCCCTGCTAGACACACTGGAACGAGAGGTGGGCTTCACTTGTGAATCCTTCCAAAGGCAGAACTAACAAAGGGACCAAACCTGGTGTGGCGCACAGAGTAAATCTCAAGAAGGACCTTCCTGACAAGAAATGGCGAAAAAAAGACTGGGCCATTTTGACAAAATGGGTACCCATGGGTGCCTTACTGCAGCTGCGAACGCAGCCCGCGGTAAAAACACACAATGGTAGTAAAAAGTAAACCGCTGCCACCAGCCAATAATTGTATAAAGGGTAACATAAAAATGTTACATGAGAAACTGGACAAAGGGGATACTAAGTAACCTCTCCAGCACCCGATGGTAAGATAGTGTGTGCTGTATCTAGAAAGTTACAAAATGCAAGTCAAGTCAATTTCATTTCACTGCTCTTGGAAACAGTTTCACCAAGAGAATGTGACCTGTGATGCTGCATGTGCCCCCCCACACTCAGCTGGTCGCCTGTGATGTTGCTGTGCCCCTCACCCCCTTCTTACTGCCCTCGCTGCCCTACCAAACTCCCTGCCCCTCACTTCCTGTTTAACAATGCACTCTACCCAATTGATTTACTTTATCTACATGCTGCTGCTGCCCTGTAACAAGGGGTAGGCACCATGTATTTGCCCACAGATTTGACTCTGGTATCTGTGTGCTGCTGCCGCCCTGCAACATGGGGCTAGGCAACATGTTTTTGCCACCTAAACGGACTTTTTGCACTGTATGCCTATGCCGCCCTACAACATGGGGTTAGGCAACATGTATGTTTTTGTATGCACTTATGTAACTAAGTAAGCTTTCTGTAACCCTAACCCTAACCCAAGGGTTGCTGTGCATTTTATAAATGCAAATGAAATAAAGGTATTTAAACCTTTGGAAAATCTACGAGACTAACCTATGCCACTGCACTGAAGGTGCTGTGTGCCTCAATGTAAAGATGATGCCTATGGAATTTGTCAGACTCCAAAGTCAAAGGAAACAGAGTATAAATCACAGAAAAAATACATGAGAGTGGGAAAAAAAACTCACTCTCTCCAGGTTAGAAATGAAAAGTCCTAAAGTCCAGCAAAAGAACTGAGGGAATTAGCATATTTCTGAGAATTTTCCCCCCCAACACCCACTACACAAAGGTAGGCCCAAGAGGGGATCCTTAACTAGACCACCAATGATCTTAGTCAGGAAAGAGAGGGATGGGGACAAGACATCATGCCTCTGTAACCCTAAGGATGACAGGGTGGGAAAGAGATTGCTTTGTTAACTTACCCTCTTTCTCCAATTTCTCCAGAGACCACTGCTCAGGTTCTAGATTCCACTGGGGACACGCTCTTCTGTGCTTGGTCCGGTCGAGGGAGGGCCAGGTGTTGTTGGTGCAGAGGTCACTTACGGACACAGGGTTTATTTTCAGGTTGTCGTGATACCATATTCTTGTTCCAGGCACTGTCCAGCTCAACACACTTATGAAAATAAGGAAGAAGACTTCTGTTGAGCAGGCGACCTCAGGACATCTCCAGAGAGTGAAAAAGACAGGTTGCAACAGGAGTCAGCATCATCAGGCAGCAACAGGCAATTTTCAATGGAGGAACAAAGGAGGAGGCCCTGTATGGCTTCCGTTGGGGCTAAAAGGCTGGAGCAGGCGTCTTGTAGTAGAAGTTGACAATCCACCAAGTTCCAAGTTTGCACTCGGAACGGCGACAGATGCAGCAAGGCAGCCCAGGAGACAGCTGGTCAGTCCACCGGGTGGTCCAGGGACACTTCTTCAGACGGCACAGATCCTTGTGAAGGGGTTGAGACTGGTTGTTTGCAACAGCGTGTCAGACAGTTTTTCTAAAGTTCAACTAAGGGCTTAGTAAAACCATACAACTGAGACAGTACAAAACTCCACACTTAGTATAAGGCTGTACCACCTGAGTATTTGGTAGCGTACACGGAGCAGTCAGGCTTACCTTATGAGCTAGAGAGAGCTGTAGGAAAGTATATGTAGTATACCAAGGATTCAATAGAAACTCATACACACCGAAGTATTATAAAAAATAAAGGTTTATTATAAATACAAGTAGGCCAAGTTAAGTCTTGGGGTAAGTACTAGTCAGAGTCATAAACATATTATAAAAACACAACACAATGCTTGGAGGTACACAGACCAAAGCATAAACCTGCTTCAGAATACCAACAATAATTCTAGGGAAGTTAAACCTTAACATACACTTTTAGTATAGGCCACACCTATTCATGGGGAGTAACCAATGGTTATTTTTAGATTACTTTACATTACGTCAGGCTAGTACACCCTGTCAGTTATGCATTGACATTCAACAATGAAATCACATAATCAACCAATCCGATTACCAGGATACTTTTCTGAATAGTGGAATACAGATTCAAGGAACAGTATATACATATAACTACTTTTATGATAACACACAGTTAATACTAGGTGCGCAAGACCTTTTGGTGTAATATACAATTACAGTTGCTTTTCAGCTCAGTGGAACACAGACCAAGTTAAGCAAGAACTGTTTACACTAATTTAGGATTGCACCGGGCAGACCAAGGTCAGCTACACCTAAAGAACACGTTTTTAAGAATGGGCCAAACCTATTCTAGGCAGGTAAAAACTAATGTTGTAATACACTATTACAGTTGCTTTGCAGATTAGTGGAACACAGATTGAGGTAAGCAATAACTCCTGATTTATTTTAGGATGGCACACTGCTAATGCAAGGTAAGGAAACCTGTATATTTTTTACAGGATCTATCAGCAACTTAAAGTAAGTATGACCTAAGGCAGACTTATTCTAGACAGGCTAATGGCAGGTCAGGGAAAGCAAGACCCAATTGGGGATACTCATACATTTATATCCTAACAGGAATAGTAAAGTGAAACCAACACCATTACTTTTGGGGAAGAGGCACAAACAATTCACAGCTGAGTAAAATAACCTTACATATACTTTTCAGAATGGCACAACACACATTCAAGGTAAGTAAGCAGGTTTGTAACTGTTCACTCTCAGTTACTTGTGAAAGAGTTGGTTGGTAACTGTAAGTACTGTTAAACACAGAATCAAGACAGAATCCTTTAATTATCCAGTCCTTCCCTATTCTATTGCAGGAGTTCACTCAGAGATAGAAGAGGGACCCTAATGGCCTAGGTACCAGATGTAGGCAGGGTTAGATAGGGTTCAGTTGCAGAAAAAGTCAGAGTTCCTTTGGAAGACTGTTTAAACAAGCAGTTCACTTTAAAGTTAGTTGAGGGTCCAGGGACTTAAGAGAAGGCACCCTAGGAGGATTCCAGCAGTGGGCATGGGTGCAAAAACACTGAAAAGCTTTACAGAAATCACAAAGGCTTAAGGTAAGTAAATACCCAGCCAACAAGGTACTTTAGCACGAAAGAATTGCAGCACGATGGCTAGAGGTCCCGGGGTATTGCAGCCCCGCAAGGTCGCAGCACGAGGTGGGATGGCTCAAAATGCAGGTCTTCTCAAGTCTAGTGGATCTCACCAGGCTCTGAGTCGTAATTTTCAGAGTCCCCCAGTCGCTTGGAAGGAGGGCTAACAGCTGGCTCTCGGGTCACTGGAAATCGTCTCAGCTGGGTTTTCTTCATCTTCCTCTTCGGATTCAGGTCCAGTGGTCGACTACCTCTTCAGCTTCCAGGATCTGACTTTTATGCAGGAACCCATCTAATCGAACAGACGTGCAACATTCAAATGGGGGATGGGGTTGTGGTCTGGGGCATAGGTAGTCCTTTCAGGATAGCTAGACTCCCAGTTTGATCTAGATTCTCGCAGTCAGGCTGGAAGACAAAGAGCTGCAGAGTTTTGGACTCCTCCCTCGCTTCCTCCCTTCACAGACACTCTGGTGCCACGGCGTGCTTGACCGAGGTCTCCCACCGACGACAGAAATCACAAAAAGGACTTTCCCATCCTGGAGGGGTGCTCTGGCTTCCTGCAGACTCATCCAGTCCATTGCCTTTGATTCTACTATCCCTCATATGTGATATATTGGTTAACTAATATTGCTGGGAAAGATTTTATCTAGACTTCATTGTGAGATTTAAAAGTTCTCACATGCTCTGAGAACCTGTTTACCTTGTTTCCTTCACTTAACCTTTCCTTTCTGCCAACCTCAGAATTTACCAAGTACAAAAAGCTATATATGAATGCCAATACTCTCCTAGTTAGTGAAGTCACCTCAGAGTGTAGGAAGCATCTCAAAAGAGTATTTCCTTGCTTAACTTGATTATGAGAAAGTATTTTGGAGTGTATTTTTATTGTTGCACATTGCCCTTTTTAAAGAATGCTTATTTAAAATGGACCGTCAAATAAATAATTATTTTACTAGAAAACCTTGAGTGTAAGTGTTATTTGAATACTTGTATTTGTGGATTTCGATGCCACAGCTCACATTTACCCCTCTTGAGAAGTGTGGCTGCTCAGTCACATTCCCAACTTGTGTAGTATAGACCTATACCCCTATACCAAATGGTGGGTTACCTAGTACCAAGAGGACAAGGGTGGTGTAGTCTCCCACAGGGTTACTACTCCAGTTCTTGGCCAACAGTCATGAAAGTAGTTTCACTGCCACCAGCAATTGAAGTTAATTGCAACAAACATGTTACAGGCAAGTGAGAAAGGGGATACAGCATCTCCCCAGCACTCCACATAAGGTAGGGTGTGCTGGATCACTATATAAAATGCAAAGGGGATGAAAATCCCACTTTACCCCTTGGGAACAGTAGTTCACCCAAGTACATTAAAGAGAAATTAAAAGGAAGCCTCTGCATTTAAAATGAGGTGTGCTGCTATGGACAAGTTACTTACCTGTAACTGTTGTTCTCCAGCATGGGTCTGGCATGGATTCACATGCTCATGAATATTCCCCGTCAGCAGGCTGGGAATCCTCGGTGAAAGAAAAAACAGTTTCACTTTTCCTTACAAAAAGGCTTTCTCCTAGAAACCAATCACTGAGCTTTGGGTCATACTGCCCCCAGTCAATGAGTGCCATCTCCCTAAGCCCCTCCTCTGGCAGCCATCTTCAGATTTGGCAGCATGTAAAGTGGCAGTATGACCAAGAAGAGCCGCAGAGGGGCCAGAGGGAGGGTTTGCATGTGAATCCATGGCAGACCCATGCTGGTGAACAACAGTTACAAGTAAGGAACTTGTTCCTTCTCCAGCATGGGGTCCGGCATGGATTCACATGCTCATGAATGAAAAATTCATAGCAGTACATACATACAGAACCATCAGATGTGGCAAGGCTCTACAGAAGCAATTATTCTTACCTCCTCACCAGGCTCACCTTCAAGCGAACAGTTTGCGGAGAACTGCCTGGCTGACCCTGGACTCCTCTCTGGAATCCCTGTTGACGCAGTAGAATCTTGTGAAGGTATGCGTAGACCTCCATGTAGCATCCCTGCAGATGTCGCAGGGGCACACCAGACAGGAACGACGTCATTGCAGTGATCGCTCTGGTGGAGTGGGCTCTCGGACGGCCAGGCAGCAGTCGGTTTGACAATCGGCGACAGTGAGTGATACAGACGGAGAGCCACTTGGAAATGGAAGACTTGGACAAAGCTTTCCCATGGTTCACAGGGCCAAAGTTCACGAAAAGTTGTGATGTCTTTTGGAAACTCTTTGAGCGTGCCACATAGAACATCAGTGCTCGAGCAACATCCAGCGAGTGAAAAGTCCTTTCAGTCGGTGACAAAGGCATCGGAAAAAAACACAGGCAACACCCTCGTCAGGTGGAAAGTCAAAGAAGGCTGCTTGCACAACAGGGCCTGGATCTCTCCCACCCTCCTGGCAAAGGTGATGACCACCAGACACGCAGTCTTCCACGAAAGGAACTTGTGAGGAGCTTGGTGCATATGCTCGAAAGGGCCCCCGGCATTAGCCTCGTTAGCACCACGTTACGTACCAACACTGGGGCAGGTGCCTTCAGCAGCGGGAACGATCGAAATAGTCTTTTAAGGAACTCCTTGACTAGACTGTGTGACCAAAGAGAAGACCGTCCTGGAGACCTGGTGTAGCGGGAGATACCGTCAGATGCACTTTGATGCAGGCGTGCGCCAGCCCCGCCTTAGCCACAGACAACCAATACGGAAGGACCTGAGGGGCCGTGGACCTCAGAGGGTTGATTTTCAGCGACCGGCACAAGTCGCAAACCGCTTTCAATTGTGCCAGTAGCACTAAGCGTAGATGATGCTCTGGCCCTGGCAAGGACCTCCCTGCAGTCTGCCGGTAGCTCGTACCCACCAAACCCTATGGCTGCAGGAGCCAGGCCTTGAGGTTCAGCGTTCCTGGGTCGTGGTGTAGGATCGTGCCTTCTTCTCTGGCGAGCAGATTCACAACCACTGATACATTGACTGGAGGCGACGTCGACCTGATTACTTGTAGCAGAGGCAGCGGATGGGAATGCATACAGCAACAGGCCTTCCCACGGGAAGGAGAAGGCGTTTCCCCCATACTCCCCGGCTGGTGGAACCTGCTGGCGAATCTCTGGCACTTGGTGTTCACCGCCGTCACAAATAGGTCGATCTGGGGCCTGCCCCACCTGAGGAAGAGGTTGTCCACTTGATCCTGCTGAAGTTTCCACTATTTCTGCGCCTCTCTATAGAGCGCTGGGGATCTGGTGCCCCCCTGCTTCCTGATGTAGAACATCGTGGTGGTATTGTCAGTGTAGAACCTCACCACTTTGCCCTTGAGGGACGGAAGAAATGAATTAAGGCCCCAGAACACTGTCCGCAATTCCAGGACATTGATGCGTAGATCCCTCTCCTCCGGTAGCCACAGGCCTCTCACGTGGTGGGCTCCCCAGCCCTTAAGGGAAGTGTCCGTGGTGACAGTCTGCTGGTACGGGGGCTCTGGAAGTCTGTGCCCATGGTGATGTTGGAGCACACGCCCCACCACCTTATAGCCCGACTGAATTTGTCGAGAATAATCCTGTCTTCGAAGCATCCAGACACCTGGACCCACCGGGCATCCAGGAATTCCAGGGGTTGCATCCGCAACCTGCAGAGCCTGATCATGTAGATACACAACGACATCATGCCGAGCAATGACTTGAGGCCCGCACTGTGACGATCTTCAGTGCCAATAGCTGTTGTACCTTGCCCAAAATGGCTGCAATCCTTTCTTCCGAGGGTGCCTCGAGGCAGGAGACTGTTGAGTAACAGGAACAGAGCGTCCTGTGATGGAATCGAGCAGGACTTCGGATAATTCACAGAGAATTCCAGACCTGTCAGCAGCCGGACGGTCCTGTCTGTGTGGTCGACAGCGATTTCCCTTGACGTGGCCCGGATGAGCCAGTCGTAGAGGTACGGGTATACATGAATCCCTTGCCGACGTAGATGGGCCGCCAATGGTACCAGGCACTTTGTAAACACCCTGGGCACCAACTTCAGTCCGAAGGGAAGGGCCTTTAATTGGTAGTGCTTACCCTGAAAGACGAAGCGCAGGCACTTCTGATGCTTCTCGTGAATGGGGACGTGCAAGTAAGCGTCCTCCAGATCCAGCAATGTTAGGAAGTCCCCTTCCTCCAGTTGGCCGAGCATGTGTTGCAACGTGGCCATCCTGCATTTTTGGGACTTGAACTTTTTTAGTCACTGCAGGTCGAGAATGGACCTCCAGCCCCCGGGCTTCTTTCTTACCAAGAAGTATCTGGAGTAAACTGGCACCCCAAAGTCACTTTGGAACGCGCTCCATCGCCCCTTTTCTTAACAATGCTGCTCCTGCTGGGCCACCGGTGGTATCCGGACACTTCTGCTGGAACTCTAGAGTGATTCCGTGGGCGAGCGTCCAGCACCCATCGGTCAGTGGAGATCTTCCACTTGCTGACGAAGCGCGCCAGCCGGCCTCCCACCGGGGTACATGGGTGGGGGCCAGACATCCCTGCCGGTAAAGTGCTGCTTCGTGGCCTGCGCGCCGCCTCGGAAGCAACGACGACAGTGGCCACCTCCGAGCGCCTTGGAACAACCCCTGTAGGCCTCCTGGGTCGTGGGGGGGGAAGTGGGGGGCAGGAGTGGTAGGTGTTGACAATAAGAGGACGATCTGTCGCCAAAACCCTTTGACGATTTTCCGGATTTGCTTCGTGAGGCATGAAAGGAAGGGCAGTGTTGCTGCTGAAGCATGCCTAGGGCTCAGGCCGTCTCCATGTCAGTCTTGATGGCTTGCAACGAGTCATCAACATTCTTACCCAAAAGATGGTCACCGAACGGCATGCCCACTTCCTGCCAAATGTTGGTGGATTTCAACCAGCCACAACGGCGGAGGCAGACACTGTTCCCCATCTGGCAGAACCCTGTGTCCGCGATGTCCAGGGCCATGGTGATGGGTCCGATGCCACTTCGCCCTCTTAGAGGATCTCCAGAGCCTCGACCCGCTTGTTGGGGAGGAATTCCAGCAACTGGCCTATCTTGTTCCACAGTCCCCTGTCGTACCTGTCCAGGATAACAAGCGCGTTTGCCCCCTTCGACCATTTTGCCACTGAGTAAATCCCTTTTCGGCCCATTGCGTCCAACTCCTTCCCTTCGCTGGCCGGGGGGAACGGAGGCTGACGACAATGTATTTGAGGACTTCTTCCTCGCAGCCGCCGAGACAACAGAGTCTGGGGAAGGCTGCGAACGCAGGCATTTCGGTGTGGACTCCGGCACCCAGTACTTCTTCTCCAACAAGTCTCTTTTCACCAGGGCTGAGGCGGGATTCTTCATCAGCGCCAGGCACTTATCCCAAACGTCGTCTAGGAGAGGCACTGCCAGAATAGTCTTTTTAGCCTTTCGGCGCAGGTACAGGAACCCTTTCTTTTTGGTCTCTTCTGGCGTCAGCTGGAAGAGCTCCGACACGCAGGCGACCAGGGAGTGGAATGAACTCCCTTCAGCCGGTGGAGATGCTCTTGGCCGCGGAGACACTCCGCCATCGCCATCCCCATCCTTTGTCGCTGTATCTGTCCCTGTATCCCTGGAAAGGGGGGGGGGGGGGTGTTATGTGAAGCGGTTGATGAGGCAGCGTGGGGTGCCTCGTCCTCTTAGCTTGCGGTGGGCCCAGAGCCAGGTGTGCCATTGGCATCCTCTTCTGCATCTCCGACACCAGTGTGTAGAGAGTGGACCGGATGTCCAATGACATGTCTCTGGGAGCTGGAGAAGGCCTGCTGTGCCAAGCGCCCAAATCTTCATCAGCTCCACCATCGTCGTCCCCCTCAACAGGTTCACAGTCATCCTCCTCTGCATTTCCGCCATAGTCATTCCCCACGTCCTCTACGACCATGTGAACGGACGCCAGTCCTCGTCGTTCGACGAGGAAATATCCGTGCCTTGGAGTACCGTAGAGGCCTCCACTGCCCCCCCCCTTCTTTGCATCCTGAGGGGTCAGAGCCAGGCTCAGAGCTGGCATCTTCACTGGCGTCTTCACCGGCTTGGCGGAACCCTCCCACGCGGGTAGGAAGGGCCCCTCTGGCCGTAGCCAGGGTCCACTGGACCAGGTCAGCCTCTTTCACCTTCGAGTTGGCCGCCACCAGCTCGATTGATGAGGCGATTTCTCTTGGGGCACCTGGGCCTTCAAATGCCGGTCGGTCACCTTATGTGGCGCCTTGACCTTATTGGCTTCTCCCGCAGTTTCCTGGGGATAGCAGACTTCCTTTTCGAGGAGCAGCTTGAGACGGAAGCAGATGGTGATGTTGATCGCGCCCTGCTCATTGCGGGACCCGCTTGCGCAGTGACCCAAACAAAAATGGACTCACGGTGCTTGGCCTGGTCTTGGACCCCCACGGATGGGGCGACCTCAGAGGGCTTATGAGCGTGCTCCTCGGACTGGCCGGTTCAGGGTGAGGCATGCCCCTGCTTGCCGCATGTGGTAGAGGCCTTGCCATTGAGCCATGCCGGAAATCTGCTGTGCCGATTCTTCATGGTGCTTTTGGTGAATCCCAGGCAAATCTCGCAATCCGCCTCCTTGTAGTCCGGGTCGAGAGAGCAGAGGCACTGGGAGTGTTTGTCCTCCACAAACACGTTCCTTAGGCCGCAGCTGGAGCAGAGCTTGAACAGAGCACCTCCGTCCTTCTCCTCCGACATGGTCCGGCGTGCGGTGTAGGTCCTATGGCCTTCCAGAATCTTCAATGGAACGCAACGATTCTAGCCCTCGAGCGGCGATGAAAAACGCAGACAAAGTGATCCCTGCTTGCTGGTCGAAAGCACGAAAGAGCACACTGGCTCCATTAGACATAAATTGGACATTTTTACGAATAAGACTCGAAAATCTATAAAAATTCTACGGAACAAAACACAAGAATTCCCTACACTTGAACGTGCGGTAAAAATCTGAAGATGGCTGCCAGAGGTGGGGATTAGGGAGAGGGCAGTCATTGGCTGGGGGCAGTATGACCCAGTGAAAGAGTAAAAGACTAGCTGAGAGGGGAAAACTATTTCCACTCACCTAGGGACAAGAGAAAATAATGACCAACTCCAAGCAAAATGTTCTGGGGTTGACACAGGTCAAGAAGATGTATCATTAATATGTAAATCTTTCTTAACAGCCACCAACCTCGTACGGTCTCCAGCTGAGGCCTCTGTCGGTTCACTCTACAGCAACCCATCTTCCCAATAGATCCTTTGTTTCCCAGGGGGCTCACTCTCCAAATGGGAACAGGCCCGTCTCCTGAGACCTTCAAATGATGGATACTCACACTGACCTTCCGTAGATGGACCCCCGTCGAAAAGCAAACTATTCCGTTCAGGGGGATCATTAGGGTTCTGAATATCAGGCAGTACCTCAACCAAGAATGAGAGCTAGACCTTGGGAAAGGCCTTGATGACAGAGTACGTGCAGGTCACGTTAGTGAGTCTCAGACATGTGATTTTCTAGCCTGCATTGAGGTTCTTTAACTGTCTGATACAGCACATGTTCTTCAACCTTGTGCTGGATGGACTCATTCGACATATCACCAATCAGATGCCCATCCAAGGTAAGCTCGGACGTTGCCCCCCAGCTGAAATCTGAAGTGATGTTTCACTCTGAATGCAGCAATTAGGACAGTGACTGATTTTACTTTATGCATTTTTTTACCTTTAAATTCTTTGTCACGCAGTTTAAAGTGGCTGAGTAGGAGTACTGGTCCTCGGCGACGAGAGCTTTGAAACTGCATCGCGGCTCTTGAAGGTTGCCCGATACGAGTGGTATCTCCTTCTAGCTTCTGGTATGAAACTTGTTGCACAAATTCAATGCAAGTTCCTTTGCAAGGCACGCCTATGCGATGGATGCAACCCTTTGCTCCGGATACTATTCAGTGTGATGCTTCACACAGAATGCAGCAATAGGGACTTTTGACTGATTCCCCTTTGCCTTTTCTTTCACTCTCTCATTTTTTTAAGCCCGTTGTGAGCCAGCTTCAGGTGGTATTATACCACTTTACTAGTTCCTTTGTTTTAACTGTGAGCTCTGGTGGCACAAATGAGCACTTAAATATGGTAGGGCATTTTTCCTTTCCTTGTGAGATTTTACATGTGACTGGGGCTGGGCCTATTTTTAGGACAAATGTGTTTATACTCAAATTATCCATAGGTCAATAAGGCAGCCATTTCTGTGCTGTCTTTACAGAAACCAGGTGATATTGCTCCTACATCATGGTTAACTATTATATATACACACCATGATTTAAGAAAGACTGAATGGGTTAAAGTTGAACACTTTTTCTGCCTGAGTGAATAAGTCACTTTTTCATTTAAAAACCTGTCCGTCACTCTTTGGTGATCAGGCAGCTCTATCGGGAGTTTGCTTGTGCTGTGGTGGCTCGTGGTTCAGTTCATTCACTATTTCTCTGGGGTTAGTAGGATGGTGAAGGTTTTGACATCCATATTGTTACGGAGCGATATGTATGTTCTAAACGCATGCATGAGCCTCGTTCTGGCTTGCGCAATCAATAAAGAGGAACCTGTGTGCGTCAGTTGCTGCTGGGACCCTGAAGCATACGGATGTGTCTGCGTACTATTGCATATAGGTGCGTGAGTGTGTGAATGGGCGGCCTGGAGCATACCAACCAACACTGGCGACACGGAAGGCATTAATTGGGGCGGGTGAAATCTTTGGAATGGCGTTCCTGAATAAAAGATAATTCGTCCGACACGCTCACAAGGTGCCGGTTCCCACGCAGCTCCAGCGGCCGCCATCTTTCCCATTGATACGAGGGTTGCGGCCTTAACAGGTGCTTGTGCGCCATTCGTACCTATTGATATACAATTTTTGGAACTTTCCACAGCTGTCTGGCCCCAGATGGCTGTGGCTAATTGCAAAGAGGTGCACTTTCTACTGCCACACAATCAGTAGCCCAGCAGTGAGCTCATTTAGGCCCGGTGTGTTCGCACGTGCTGTTAACATTCCCAGGACAGAAGGAATCCAGCCCTGTGGTGCAGAACATCCTGAGGAGGAGACAGACTTGCGGCCTCATACTTTAAGGTGGGGTGCTCGTGCAGTCTGACATCATGGGAGAACAGGAAGATGCTGCTGTTGCCCTATCACCATTGCCACGCAGACAGCAGGGAACATTAGCGCCCATGTTGGAATTTGACCTTTCTGGGCCCCCGTCCAAGCTGGGCCCCAAGTGGCTTTTATGGGTGAAGTAATTGGAAATGTTCTTTAGAGCCACCGGTGAGACAGAGGATGATGCCAAGGTGGCGACCTTGCTGTATTCAGCAGGATCGGAGGTGCATTGCATTTTTGAGTCGTTGAACTCACAGGCGACTACGTATGCGGCCGTAAGACTGCCCTACAGGAACATTTTCTACCCCTGGCAAATCTAGATTTCGACAGGTTTGTCATGTGTGCAGAGAGACAGTCTGGTGAAGAGACATTGGATCAGTTCTGTGGAAGGTTAAGGCATTTGGTCAGTACGTGCAGGTGGGAAAACGAAGAGGGCATGGTGCGTAACCAGCTTATTCAAGGTTGTAGCTCAGGAAAGCTGAGACGGCAGGTACTACGTGAGCCGGGCCGACGCAGACTCAAATTTTGGACATTGGGAGAGCATATGAACTGGCAGAAAGTAGAGGGGCCTGAATGGACGCAGCAGTCCGCCCTGGGAAAAGTGAAGAGGCCTTTGATATAGGAAGCTCAGCAACCCAAAAACAGCAGTGGGCTCCAAGAAGACCCGAAGGTTCTCAGAAATCTGAGCACCCACATCCCGGTCAATATTGTGGCTACTATCTTCCGCACGCTGGTGAGTGTCCAGCGAAGTCGAGAGTATGTGGTCGCTGCGGGGTGTCAGGACACTATGCACGAGTGTGCAGGGCAGCAGTGCCAGTGGCTGCATCCAGGGGCCCGGCGAGTATCAGCAGCGATGGCCCGAAGAAGTCAAAGAGTGTCGCCACAGTGGAACAGGGTCTACAAGAACTGGACATCGCAGAGGACGACGAGGTGTTCTTCATCTCCAACATCGCGTTGAGCCCACGGAAGCCACGTCAGCCCACCTGTGTGGTCAACATTGGAGTGACGCCAAAGCTGGTACTGATGGACACTGGAGCGTCTGTGTGTGTGTCCTAGCTGCGGGGCATTATGAAGCACTGCCGGGCCCACCAGAGGGGATCCTGCCAGGAGTCCTGGTGCATGGACATTCAGCTGACCCTGACCATGCAAGGGGAGCATTAGGAGGGTCAACAGAATAAGGATGCTGGACTACTACTGAAGCACAATGCACGAAGAGTGTGGATCGCTGATAGAGAGTGTTTGGGGAACAGAGTGCATGGGTATTGGCGATGTTTTAGCTACAGACTGAGCAAATTGGGGAAGTTGGTAGGATGGCAGCGATAGACAGTGGGGGTTGGAGGGCGTATTGCTTGTTGGTAGGGTCCCTGAATGTAAAGGCCTAAATTCCCTGAGGAAACACTGGTTAGTTGCAAAGGAGTTCAAGAGATCTGGGTTGGATGGGATGATGCTTCAGGAGCCGAGGATGGTGGAAGGGGAAGAGAAGCGCATCCTCTCCGAGTTGATTGGGGAAACATACTGAGCTTCAGGAGAAGTGAAGGATGGGGTTGGGATTTTATTGCACAAGCAGCTGAATTTGGACAGTGTAAATGTGTGGAGGGAAAAGAGTGCGAGAGCTTTAATGGTGATGGGCACCAGGGGGGTGCTTGGTTGTCTTTTGCTACGGTGTACTGCCCAAACCAAGGGCAGCAAGCCTTCTTGGAAGAGACTCGGGCCCAACTGACCAAGGAAGCGAAGGGGCACTTAATACTGAGGGCTTTGGGGGGGGTTTGCTTTAGTATGTGGGCATACCCTGGGCTGGATAGGACCACCATTGGAGTAGCCGCTGCTGCGCTGATGGTACAGGCTTCTCCACAAATGTCTAGATATGTACGGCTTGCGGGATGTATGGAGACGACTCCATTCTCGAGAGTTGGGGGTTTACATTCTTCTCCCCTGCCCACGGTACCTATACATGTATAGATTACAATTTTGGGGGGCGGGACTTGTTGGGTAGAGCTGTAGTATGTGATATTGTTCCCATTAGATCATCAGACCACGATATGTTCTACATGGAGTTTTCCCCTGATGGGTTTACAGAGCCGCTGTGGAAGTGTAATGACTGTGGCAGGATGCACATTTTAGAGCAATATTAGAGGGGGCCATTAAGGAATATTTTGATATTAATGACACAGGGGAAGTCGACTACTGTATTGTTTGGGGGCGGCCAAAGTCCCTTGGCCCAGTGTTGATTCGGGAGGGTGTGAAAAAAAAGGGAAAGGAATCTTTGAGACTAAGCTGAGTAGGGAGATTCATTCCATGGTACAGAGAATACAGGCCTGTGTGGAGGAGAGGGAGGGAGTGGTTAATACAGGAGATGAGGAGTAAAAGGGAGGAATTGAAAGCCATTGAAATGGGGAAGGTGGTGCATCAACTGCAACTCCTATAGCAGAAGTACTACTAGAAAGGGGACAGGGCAGATAGGCTCTTGGTGGCTCGCCTGCGGGGACAGAGGGCCGAAAGTTGGGTTAATGGGATTGTGGGTGTGGATGGCCATGTTGATGTGTCCGCAAAGGGGATAGTGTAGAGATTTGCATGGTCTTATAAAAAGGCTGTACTGCTCTGTGACGGTTACGGAGGAGCACAGATAGATTATTTGCAGGACAGTGCCCTTCCTTAGTTGAGCGAGGCTAATGTACTGGTGATTGATGCTCCAATTAGTTCTGAGGAAGTCCTCCTCGCAATTCAAAGAATGCAAACTGGGAAGGCTCCCAGGGATGATCGATTTATCCGTGGATTTTATGAGACTTCTGTGGGTGGTTTCTCCCCGTATTTAGTTACATTGTTTAATCATATCTTAGTGACTGGGAGGGCACCAGAGTCCTTCCATCGGGCCTTGATATCAGCGATTCCCATGGGTGGGAGAGATCCTAGGACATGTGGTTCTTATCAACAGATACCCCTGCTTAACATAGATAATAAGAATTTTTTTACAAGGGTGCTAACATCTAGACTTGAGAACGTGATGTGTCGACTGGTCCACGGACCAGGCAGGCTTCATCAAAGGGAGACACGGGGCAGACACCTTGTAGAAGACTTTGCCCTTGATGGACATGGCTCGAGGCAAGGCGGTAATCCAACGCGTCTGACCTTAGACGGGGAGAAGGCCTTTGATAGAGTGGGTGGGCCTTCCTGTATGGAGTTTAGGGAAAATAGGATTTTGGGGGGTGTGAAGGCATCATGAGGTATATGACAGACACCAGACTGTTAGGACAGTTTTTCTGAAGTCCAACTAAGGGCTTAGCAACACCATTCAACTGTGACAGTACAAGACTTCACTCTTAGTATAAGGCTGTATCGCCTGAGTATTTGGTAGCATAGACAAAGCAGCCAGGCTTATTTTAGGCGGGAGAGAGGCTGTAGGAAGGTACAAAAGAACTTTTAGTATGCCAGGGGTTCAACAGAAACACTGGCAACCAGTAGTCTTACACAAAATAAAAGTTTATTCTAAATAGTCAGACCTTATCAAACACATTTAGTATAGGACACACCTATTCATGGGTGTAAAACCATAAATTACTTTACAATTACTGTCAGTAATACAAGGGTAGTAGACACTAGCAGTTGTGCAGTGACACTCAGTTAAGGAATCACTAGAAGTATACGTTTCTGAATAGTGGAACAGTCATTCAAGGGACAGTAGAAACCTATAGCGATATTCAGGATAACACACAGTTATACTTGGTAAGACCTTTTGGTATAATATACAATTACAATTGCTTTTCAGCTCAGTCGAACACAGACTAAGGTAAGCAATAACGTTCTAATTAATTTTAGGATGGCCCAAGGCAGACCAAAGTAAACAAAACCCATACACTTTTTAAAATGAGCTACCCGCAATTTAAAGGTAGGTATAAACCTAAGACTGTTTTCTGTATAAAACAGAACAGGGAAAGCAAAACCCAATGTTACACGTTAAAAATGACTCAATGTTATTGCACGTAGGTAAAACCCAAGGCAGACTTAGTTTAGACAGAATATACAGGTCAGGGTAAGCAAGACCCAGCTGGTGAACTTGCACACTAATATTCTGAAAGAAATAGTTAGGTGAAGCCAATAGCATTACTTTTGGGGGAAGAAGCACAACCAATTCACAGCTGAGTAAAATAACCTTACATATACTTTTCAGAATGGCACAACACACATTTAAGGTAAGTAAGAACCTTTGTAACTGCTCACTCCCAGAGTTACAGTTGGCAACTAACTTGTTCACAAGTAAGTACACTTCTTCTCTTTTCTAGGCAACAGGCCAGATTCCTTACAAAGTATTTCTCTTATTCTTGGGGCATGAGTGCTTGCAGTGGCAGAAGGGGCGGTCACTAGGTCCCTAGTATCCAACCGACAGTTTAGGAGGGCACTGAAGTAGAGTTCCTAAGGAAGACTGTTGAAACAGGTAAGTATTACACTTGGAGGTTTGAAGGGTCCAGGGACTCCTGAGAAGACACCCTATGGGGATTCTGTTAGGGAGAATTATTATTTCTCTGCCAATTATCTTCAACCTTAGAGACCTCCAGCTCTTTTGCTGGACTTTGACTTAATTTTAGCCCTGGAGTGAGCAAGACCTTTTTCTCCCTCATGTGTTTTGACTGGATTTGGATTTCCACTGTTTTTGGAATCTGACAAACTCCATAGGCATCTACTTTTTGTATTGTGACGTACAGCACCTTCAGTGCAGTGACAGAGAAATCCTTTAGATTCCTCCTAAAGTTTAAATACCTTTTCAAGTGTGAACTACTGTTCCCAAGAATAGTAAAGTAAAATTGACTTTACTTACCTTTTCTCTTTGTAGGTCCAGTACACCCCATTTTATGTGGAGTGCTGAGGGGTTACTTAGTGGCCCCTTTTCCTACATACTCATGTAACATTTTAATGTTACCCTCACTGCTTTAAATAGCTGTGAGATGTCTTTCTTGGGTTTTACTATGTGTGTCAAAGCGGATTTGAGCCTTTTGTTCAATATACCTTTGGCAGGCTCCAACCCTGAAGTCCGCCTCTGGCTCCAGTGTGTCTGGAAAGGCAGGATGTGAGTGAGGTTCCCGAAACTCCCCTGTCCTTTGCATCTAGGATTGCCTGAACGCAACCAGTCCCGATTGGCTGGCTGGCTGTCCTCATAGGACAGCTACCCTGCTGTGTGATTGACAGCCTAGGCTGTGCATGAATGGGAGAAACCTGCTTAAAAGTCAAGGGTTTTGGGACTAGAGGCAGAATCGACCACTGGGAGAAAGAATCGACGAAGAAACTGAACTAAGCTTGCTGCATCCTCCTGGATGTTTGAATTGCCCGGTGAAGCCCTGCTGCTGTGCTGAAACTCCTTTCAATTCGACAGAGAAGCACCGGAAGGGATGACTTCTGCCCTTGGGTTATTGGGAGCAACTAACCCAGAGACGAACTCCACTGGACCATCTTCCCCGACTGGCTGTACTTCATTACTGCAAGAACCAAGAGCCAGGGTTCGCGTAATCTGTAGTTGAGTGAAATGCCTGAAATCTGTCTAGAAGCTCCAGGAGTCTCCCAAGGACCCTGCAGAAACAGGATGACCAGAGCTCGAGTCCCCTCACCGGAGTGCAGTTCCCAAGGAGTGAAGGAAGCCCAACCGGTATCGGAGATCAGCGATGGTGCTGTTTACTAAGTGCTGAAATGGCAAAGTGCTGCTGAAGAGAAAAGAGGCTGTAGCTGCCGACGACCTCCCAAGTACCGCCGCAGGAACCCTCCAGATGTCCTCCCTCTTGTCCCCATGACTGAGGCTCAGGAACACGGAGTCTGCACCGCTATACCAGGACAGAATCCAGTTGGACCACTCTTTTTCAAAACAGATCTACTGTTTAGACATGGGTTACTTACCTCATTGTCTTTTAGCTGTGCTTTTCATAGTTGGGAATTGCATTGGCTTACGTTTAGAGTTGATTCTAACTCGCTTTTCACCAACTTAACAGCTTGTGACCCTACAAGTGATTTTCTACAAACTCTCTAACTTTGTGCAAGACTGTTCCTGATCTAAGAAGTGCCTCAGCTCCTTAGACTGTGTTCCAATTGACTTTGGCTGTCCTGGCTCCCTGAAGACTCTTCTAGTCCATTGACTTTGATATGGTTTGTCCCTCATAGGTGGTAGCTTGTTAACTGTTACTGCTGGGAAAGGATTGTCTAGTCTTCATTGGAAGATTTAGTTGTCCTCACATACACTGCAAACCTGTTTAACCTTTCCTTCCTTAAACCTTTCCCTTCTGCAAACTCAGAATCTACAGAGTTTAACCAGTCTGATATATAAATGCCATTACTGGCCTTATAATTGAAGTCACCTCAGGGTGTAGGAATTGTCTAAGAAGTATATCCAAAGATTATCCACTGCCTTGTTCGGATTCTGAAAAGTAATTTTAAAGTATATTTACATTGTGCCACGAATTGTCTTTTTCAAGTACACTTATTTAAAAATTCATGTTAATTAAATAACTATTTATAACAGATACCTTGGGTGTAAGTGTTACTTGGCTACTTGTATTTACGGATTTCATTTGTACAGCTGCACAGCTCACATTTACCCCTCTTGAGATAGGCCTGGCTGCTCAGTCACACTACCAACTTGTGTTGTACACACCTATACCAAAAGGTGGGTTACCCAAGTGCTGTGTAACTTCACACAGTGTGACTTCACCAATTCTTACCTAACAGATTCGAGCAGTGGGCCTGGGTGAACCGGATGAGAGGAACCGGATGAGAGGACTTCCAATCACAAGGAACACCCCAAAGCTACACAGTAATCACAAAGGCTTAAGGTAGGTAAATGACCCAGCCAACACAGTACCTCAGCACAGAAGAAGTGTTGCAGCAGGGGAGACTTCATGATCTGCAGCCAAAAACCCAGTCGATGGATTCCTTGATCATGAAGACAGGACTTTTGAAGGTATTCTGCAGCAAGGATCAAAGGGGAAGGCTTCAGGGAAGAGTTTCTTCGTGGTCAGAGGCGACTGGATTTGGCGCGCTTTTCAGGAGCCAGAAGAAGACAGAATACCGCTGATTAGATTCACGTCGCTAATCTGGTCCAACACTCTGGTGAAGGAGACTTCAAGGACTGGAATCGTGTCTCTGGAGGTCCAGCAGGATGCCACCAACTTTTCAGCTGGATTTCGGAAGACCAGGCACCGCTCAGTGGCTCAAGGTCCCAGGGTATTGGGGTATTGCTGCCCCGCAGGGTCACAGCACAATGTGGGATGGCATAAAATGCAGGTCTTCTTGAGTCTAGTGGATCTCACCGGGCTCTGGGCCGGGGGTCATCATTTTCGGAGCCCATACGTCACTTGGAAGGAAGGATAAAAGCAGTCTCTGGTTACACAGCAGGCTCTCCGGTCGCTGGAAATCCGTCTCAGATGCATTTTCTTCATCTTCCTCTTCGGATTCAGGTCCAGTGATCCACTACCTCTTCAACTTCCAGGATCAGACTTTTATGCAGGAACCCAGCCAATTAAATAGACATACAACATTCAAACTTGGGGGGTTGGCAGTCCTTTCAGGACATAGGGCTGGAGAGTTCTGGACTCCTCCCTCACTTGCTGCCTTCCCAGACACTCTGGAGCCTGGGCAGGATTGACCAAGGTCTCACGCCGAAAATAAACATCGAAAAAAGTAATTTCCCATCCTGGAGGGCAGGGGAAGGCTGTCATGATGCCTACCCCCCGGGGACCCGGACCAAGTTCAGCAACCCCGGAAGTAGGCATCAAGTTACCCCAAGCAACCCCCGCTATGGGCTATTTGGGTGCAGTCCTGGCGCCTACGGCGCCAGGCTCATATGGAGAGTCAGTCCTGGCGCCATAGGCGCCAGGCTCATAGATTAAAACTTACCTGATGCAGACCATGCTGCAAACTTACCTGATGCAGACCATGCTGCAAGAGCTCCAAGCCAAACGAGGCTTGGAAGGGACTATTTTTTACTCGGGTGGGGCTGGAGAGGAATACTTACCTGGGACTACTATGGAGGCTATGTAAACCACGCCCGAAGAGCAGCAACCGCTTCGCGTTATTCTGCATCCAGCAGCGTAACGCTCAATGTGCCTGCAAGTCTGCATCTAGTTTTCTGCCACGCCCACATCGAGTTTGGAGCTCCTAGAAAAAGGGAGAAAGAAGGAGAAAAGGATAGAACGAGAGCAACACCTTTGATCCTTACCTGAATTCCCGATTCATCGCGCCTTCGAGCTGGAAGAAAAAAGTTATTTTATGCGCGTCGCCTCGCCTGCTGCCGCGCTGAACTCACCGGCCTTCGCAGCATCTTCACATTTCACCGCATCCTCCTGCATGTTCCCGCCGCACTCCGGCACCTAAGGAGAAGACAAGAACAGCAAGGTGAGCCAAGGGAATACCCCCATAGACTTACCTGATTTTACCACCGGGGGGTACTATTCTCCTTCACGGGTCGGCGCAGCTTCCACTGCATCCTAGCCGAACCCCGGCACCTAAAAGGAAACAAAAGGACAGCAAGGTGAAACAAGGGACTAACAAGGGCAACCCTTCTCACCACAAAAGACTTAGCTGATTTTACTGCCGGAGGCATTATTCCCCGAGACTTCATACTTTCTCTCAGCGCCTGAATAAGGGAGAAAGCAACAGGTTACATATGGACATTATTTTATCGAACTGTGTTGGATAATACAAATCCTTACCATAACATTACCAGTTGCCACGAGGAACTCTTCAGTAGGGTCAAGCTGCAACCTGCAAGGCTTCGGACAAGAGTGAAAGTCAGGCATTTGAACTCTTACGAACTACATACTTACGGCGTCTTGCCAGGAATATCGGAGTCAATATTGTCCTGGAACTCACCAATTCCTTCGAGCCAGTGAAGCAACCTGTTATCTACGCGCCTCTGCGCTCAATGCAGGATGGAGAGCTCATCTTTTCAAATCATCAGGTGAGACTATATAAGAGGGGACATCCAAGGTGATCAGTGGGGAGAACAGCGGGGTGGGGGGATTTACGCTCAACTCCACGGGTGGTTAATCCCCTTTCTCCATTTGCAGAAGAATATTCCTACGGGCCAAGCAAACGAAGCTAGGTGGGCCAGTCCAGTCCGTCATCTCGGCCCTACGCGTCACATTGGTGGAGACCGCAGCAGTCCAGTCCAGATCGACTCCTCTGTGGGAGCCAGGTGAGCGTAACAAAGACCAAGAAGGGACAAGAAGCACGAATATGCCAAAAAAAGAAAACCGCCTGTGGTAAAGGTGCACTGTATTTGTAAAAAGGTTCACTGCCACCAGACATTTAAGGTAAACGTGTCGCAATTGTTACAGTGCTAGTGAGAAAGGGGATACATTGCATCTTCCCAGCACTACACATAAGGTGGGGTGTGCGGATTTTCACCTAACAAAATGTAGAAGATAAAAATATCCTTTCTACCCTTGGGAACAGTAGTCCTCACAAAGTTAGCCAGAGAAAGTAAAAGGGGAGCCCCACAGTGCACCCCTGTAACAATAAAAGGGTATAAACCAAAAGATGTCAAAGAGGATAACATTGGAAGGACACTATGGATTGTCTAAGAAGTGACACCCATAAAAAGAGTAAAAGGATCTGCGAGTGTGGAAAATGGTTCACACTCACTGAGGTATAGGGCAAAATAACATACCAGTCCAGCAAACAATTCTGGGGTTCATACAAGTGAGGTAGATTTAGCTCTAAAGTTAAAATCTTACTCAACACAGACTTAGCAAGTACAAAATAAAATTGTTTATTAAATGAAATGTCAGGATGGTAAAAGGTCTAACTTGCCGTATGTCAAGGTGGGATGTCCCTACCTGAACAAAACTAATGAAAGTCTGAGTCAAAGGGCCCCATTCCGAGTGTGGCAGTTGGGAAACAAGGGTGCCGGTAAGCTCAACGGCACTCTTGTTTCCGGACCGCCACACTGCGAGTTTGCCTGCAGGGGCCATTGCGCCCGGCAGTGTCAGATCTGCTGGGCGGTACAACCCCTGCAGACAGACTTTTCACGGAAGCACCGGCACTAGTAGAAACGGTGCTGGTGCTTCCGGATCCCCATACGACAGGAATGGGGACTTACTGAACCCCAAACAAAAAAGAAGAATCAGAACTTAATCTGATCCTAGGTGTGCTCACTCCCAGCTCTCCTGGTTGGAGTTGCTCAAATTCTGAGTATCTTCAGTAATATTCACATCAAATTAGAAATTAAATTCACAGTTTATGTAAAATCATGAAGATTGTCTTCCACTTTATTTATAAGGCATAGGCGCTCCTTAGTTTCATAGTGTCAACAGATTTCTTTGCCAATGCATTTCGGACTATGTCCGTCTTCAGGGCTCTTAAGCACTACATGTTTATCACATTATATCAATCAAATAGTAAATGTTTAGCATCATCAAACGATTCACACATTTCATCCCAAAAGGAAGGTCACCATGTAATGTCATTCCCCCATTTTTCATGTTAGACCACAATAAATTAATTTGACCAAAATCAATATTTCAAGGTTCCATTCAATACATTTGGTAACATACCATTTGATGTCGGTATCCAGATTGTCCACATTCATGAAAATAGACAAATAAAAATTAATACTAAATGAGTCCATTTGTTCAGTAACGTGGCAATATATAATCAGATTTCAACTTAGTTCATAGTGCGTGTTCCGTGTACCTGTATTCCAAAAGGGCACTGTCTGTGTCCTACGTGATATCACTGCGCTAAGCCTCGATTCACTCTAGTCACCGTGGTATATTTGAGCAATCTGTTAGTCAAATGAAAATAACCCAGATGTGTTTACTGTCGCATCACTGTGCGTTGTTGCATGACTAACTCTCCTCACTCAGCTCTCCCCCTGGCTTACCTTCTTCACTCCATATTCTGTGATGAATCTTGCAACGAAGAACCGGCGTCTATCACAGACGCTGGTTTTCTAACTTGTTGTCTTCTGTTACTTAGCAACCTGCACATGCGCAGGCTGTACATGGAAAGTTACTTTCTTCCCACTTACGAGTGCCGTAGCGCTGTTGTACTCGTGAAACGTTCGGTGTACATGACACGTACTTATGTACCATGTCGTTGCAAATGTATCTATGACCACATACTGTTCTCCCATTAGTCACATCTGCGTGAATTGTCATGGATATTGTTCGCTATTCTGCTCATGTATTTAAATGCACAATGCAATACATCTTCCACTTTATATTAGGCAATCGTTATAACATACTTCACATTTGTAATCAATATAGATTAGCATATGAGTGTTCGAACACTCCCGGTGTCCTGTACAAGTCTGCTTTACTGTGAGGGGTGTGTTATGGCAGGAGTTCCAGCTACTGCCTTGGGTCCCGCTAGGACAGAACAAGTCCT
The DNA here is from genome assembly GCF_040938575.1 of Ambystoma mexicanum. Taxonomy (NCBI): domain Eukaryota; kingdom Metazoa; phylum Chordata; class Amphibia; order Caudata; family Ambystomatidae; genus Ambystoma; species Ambystoma mexicanum. Next base: position 971,929,097 of record NC_090930.1, on the reverse strand, counting down.
CACGGGAAAACACCCACACAGTATATTCTAACAGTATGTTCAAATATATCTCTCTAAGAACATAGATATAAGCCATTCTTCATCTTCAAGTGTATATCCTTCACAGAAAGCACGCATAGTTCGTCTCCTCATCGATCCCGCCTGTTTTTAACAAGTCCAATCTGTCAATCCAGTAGGTCACTTGTTGGTTAAGCCTTCTGGTCAGGTCCTCATATTTGTCTCTCAGTCTTACCACTTCTAGGACCTGGATCCTAATCTGGTTTAAGTTGTTTTTCTTCATTTCCCAATGTCTTTCCACTGCAGAGTTTTTGTTATTAGTGCGGATACACGATCTATGTTCGTTCCAACGGATCCTCTCTGACCTTGTTGATTGACCCACGTAATAAATACTGCAGGGGCATTTGATAGCCTATATTATATTGGTTGTATCACACGTTGCATAGCTTTCCGGGGGTGATTGATTGTATCACCCTTGATGATGATGAAGTTGCAGTTACTACAATGTAGGCATGGGTAAGTTCCCGTTCTCTGTGCTGCGGGTGGTTGGGCCGCTGGTCTTGTCTTCACTAGTCTGTCTCTTAAATTTCTGCTCCTTTTATATGCAAAAATAGGATTATCTTTGAATAAATGTTACACTCGTGTCATTCCTTATTATCTGCCAGTTTTTCAGTAGGGTCGCTTTTATGCGACTGCTTTGTAACGAATAACATGACAAAAACTATAGGGGTATTTGATTTCTGAGGTTTTTCTTTCATTTGTGTTCCAATTGTCAGTGGTGATAAGCGCTCTTTTGCTGCTGTGATTTCTTCTTGTTTGTATCTTCTGGCTTCAAACTTTCTCCCCATGATCTCAATCTCCTTGTTGCATACCACCGGATCATTTACAATTCTTTTCACTCGCATCATTTGGCTGTATGGTAGATTCCCAAGTAGGCTTGGCTGATGGAAACTGAGTTGATGTAAGAGGTTATTGTGACCCTTTTCCGATAGATGTTTGTCTCATATCTCCCTTCTTTAACATGTATAGCCACATCTAGAAAATAAATACCTGTAGTGGAACTCTCATGGGTGATCTATATCCGTGGGCCTTTCGTATTAAGATATATAAAGAACTGTTGTAATGTCTCGGATGTTTCTATTCATATACCAAATATGTCATATATATACCTTGTCCACAATGCTATGTTGTCCTTCAAATGTACTTGTGATAGAACATGTTCCTCGAATTTTTGCATGAAACAGTTTGCATAAGCCAGGGCCATTGTGGCTCCCATCGATGTCCCAAAAATGTATTTCTATATTGGAAATATGAGTTCTCTGAGATGAATTCAAGTAGCACTATGATGAATTCTTTGACTGCCTTAATTTCGCCTTCATTCACTAGAAACCATTCAATAGCTTCTTGACCCATATCGTGAGGTATAGACGTATAAAGACTCTTGATGTCAATCGTAAACATGACTGAACCCCTCCATGTAGCCAATGTCTTTCAGGCGATTCAGAAAATGTGTGGTAGCTTTAGTGTTTGTACATGTTTTTTGTACTAAGTACGTGTCATGTACACTGAAAGTTTCACGAGTACAACAGCGCTACGGACGGACACTCGTAAGTGGGAAGAAAGTGAAAGTAACTTTCCATGTACAACGTGCGCATGCGCAGGTTGCTAAGTAACAGAAGGCAACAAGTTAGAAAACCAGCCCCTGCAATAGACGCCGGTTCTTCGTTGCGAGATTCATCACAGAATATGGAGTGAAGAAGGTAAGCCAGGGGGAGAGCTGAGTGAGGGGAGTTAGTCATGTAACAACGCCCAGTGATGCGACAAGCGGCAGTAAACACATCTGGGTTATTTTCATGTGACAACAGATTGCTCCAATATACCACGGTGACTAGAGTGAACGGAGGCTTAGCGCAGCAATAGCATTTAGGACACAGACAGTGCCCTTTTGGAATACAGGTACACGCAAGGACGTTTTTATGGGAGGGCAAAAGGGGCATTTGCCCAGGGCCCCCACCTTGGAGGGGGCCCCGCAAGGCTGCCTGATCTAAAGAAGATTCCTTTGCTCACCAGACTTAAATGGCACACACAAGGACATTGTATTGCATGGTGCCGAGGCTCTTAACCTATTGCCTGCCTGTTTTGGAAAGTACATTTAACTTCATTAATTCATCATGTACTGCTTTCTGTGTTCACTGCAGTATACATAGTTTGTGTGTTCCTTGCAGCACAACTCCTGTAACACTCTTTCCTTCCTGTGGGAATTATGTTGATCATATGCAATAGTCACATTTGAAATGCATACTGGTAAATGGAGTGCCACAATGGTTCAGACGTTAGCTCAGAGTGTTAAGCACTCATCGCAGTGATATGTGTTCCTATGCAAGATTAGAATAGCACATTCCAGTAAGGCTGGCTGAGCCTTTCCCATGTCTGAAGTTTATAAACATGCCTGCATATGTACTTGGTCTTGCAGCACAACAGGTGCTGTTATCAACAATATTCCTGCACCAGATAGGGGTTGCTATAAAAATGAACATGTCAGCCTTATGGTGAAGGTCTAGAAATTGGTGTGCTCAGATGGGGTGTAAAACCTAGGCAATCTCCTCCAACGATGAGCATAAACTGTTAGTCCAAGAGATGAATAAGTATCAGAATTTGGAGCCAAAGCAGTCATGCTTGTATCCTGGCTTTGCCAGCAGACAATACAGTGAGTCCAATCAATCACCTTATATCTTGTACATTATTGTACTGTCTTCTGTGAAATTTACCTCCTTGCATGCTGGTGGCATCATTTAGCCCATTACTAGATCTTTCTGCTTATGTAGGCTATTCAAGTGGAAGTGGTGGTAGATCGAAGGGAGCAGATCGGATGGGGAAGGGCTCGGGCAAGCATATTTTAAAGTCGCTTTGCATTTTTGTAAAAGCCAAAGGTTTTTCTGCACGTTTATAAATGACAATTTGACAAGCCAGTGTTTTGGAAGTATGTAAAGCTTTAAAATACAAAAGAACAACCCAGATTAAATTCGTTACATCACACTGTTTGCTATGCTGGTACTTATATACGTCCCTTGATGATGGAGACAAAGAAGCTAGAATCGTTCTGTGTTCCACCCTTCCATGATATTTTGTTTTTTAAAATGGTCATGTTTGGTAATGCGCGGTGTGTACTTTCCAAGTCAGTTTTATAAAATGAGATTATTTAAGTTCATGGTAAGAACTGGTAACGAAAGTGTTCAAATGCAGAAATTGCAGAGTTGGCACAAATCCCAGCTTCACCCCTTAACCAATGTGTGATCTTGGGCATCTCATTTAATCTTGTATTGTCCAACCTCTCAAAATTGCCAGTCCCTAAACCTTTCAAAATTGTCACCCATTCAGAGTGATTTCTTTCTCAGGGTATGATCTTCAAAAAACCCTCACTCATGGTTTCACTGGCTATAGGGTTGCTTCCACTATAATAGTGAGCTTTGATATATTGCACACCACAGGAATGTGTTCCTTAGATCTCCAATGGCAACACTATTTGAAAACTATGTCCCACTTATAATCTCAGTTTGTCTGGATACAGACACCTTTCTGGTAGCTTCTAATCTGCATCCACTATCCATGCTATGGTACATGTAGCTTTCGCCTTCCTACCAATTGGTCTGCTCTATCCATGCTTGAGCACGTTTGCATTGTGTGAGGCAGCAAATGTGAGATCTCTGTCTATTCTGGATTACATGTAACTTTTACATATAGTCCTGCATTAATACTACAGGCTGCTTACCTTCCTGGAATCTATTGATATAAAGTCGCCTGTATCTATGCTAGAACAGACTTAACCTCATTGTAGACAGAACAAGTAGAATTTGAAGGCCAACATTATCAGTCTGATTAGAGCAAGAATGAAGAGGGTAAGGGGACGTAAAGGGAGTAAACATTTGAAATGCTGTGAGGCAGCATATAAATCTATGGGTTGTGTTTGCAGCGGGGTGGGGCAGGTCACATATTCTTGATCATTTAATTCCTTTGGTTTGGTGGAGGGGGGCCCCAAAGAAGTTCGTGCCCAGGGCCCCAAAAGTGCGTAAGATGGCCCTGGGTACACAGAACATGCACTATGAAAAAACTGATTACATAATGCCACGTTACTGAACAAATGGACTCATTAGTATTCATTTTTATTTGTTTATGTTGGTCTATTTTCATGAATTTTGACAATCTGGAAACCGACATCAAATGGTATGTTACCAAATGTATTGAATGGAACCTTGAATATTGATTTTGGTAAAATACATTTATTGTGGTCTAACATGAAAAATGGGGGAATGACATTACATGGTGACCTTCCTTTTGGGATGAAATGTGTGCATCGTTTGATGATGCTAAACATTTACTATTGTTTGATTGATATAATGTGATAAACATGTAGTGCTTAAGAGCCCTGAAGACGGACATAGTCCGAAATGCATTGGCAAAGAAATCTATTGGCACTATGAAACTAAGGAGCGTCTATGCCTTATAAATAAAGTGGAAGAAAAGAATCTTCATGATTTTACATAAACTGTGAATTTAATTTCTAATTTGATGTGAATATTACTGAAGATACTCAGAATTTGCGCAACTCCAACCAAGAGAGCTGGGAGTGAGCACACCTAGGATCAGATTAAGTTCTGATTCTTCTTTTTTGTTTGGATATCATAACCTTGTGCCAAGATGTGCCCCAAACACATGAAGTAATATCGTACTAAATTTAAAATACACAGCAGTGCCCACCCTTCATATACAATTCAACTTACTGAACCCCAACCCCCCCCACTGACCTCAGTCTGACTTTCCGCTCTGCTGGGACTTGTAATTTTCCAGTGGTACTGGGAAGTCAGGGGGCGGATTTGGTGTTACGAGGTCGGCGGCAACCCGCCAGTAGCATCAGCGGGTTACCGCCAACCCCGTAATGAGGCCCAAAGATAACTTAAAAGTATGTCTGTGTGCAAAACCTATCCTTGCCCTCACAACTAAAGCTAAACAATGTGTAGGGATGTCAATAATGAAAGAAGTGATGATCAACACAACGTTCTGAGCTTCGTCCAGTTCCTAGCTTCTTTTTCAGCTTCCCTTCCCCAAGTTCAAGCAACACAGTTCAAAAGAAAAGGGTCTTGAGGCTCTGTCCTCAAGACAGCACTTGCAGTTTCTCAAGTCTCACTGTACCCTTCCCAAACGTAGCAACCAATGTGTGTTTCAGTCTTTCAAAGTTCAACTTAACTCTAGGTAAACCTGACCCCCCTCCTGGTTTGCAGCACCGGTTCGCTTACAGTGCTTCTCCTTAGTTTCTTTTGCATTGTCTTTGGCTTTTACAATGTAGGGTTAATTGGTATACGCGCAGTTGTCAGACCACACTGTCCACCTCACAGGTTCAGGACCCCCAGGTTGATTGGAAGGAAGAGTTACATCAGGCTCTGGTTACACAGCAGGCTCTCTGATCGCTGGAAATCGATACAGACGTCTTTTCTTCATCTTCCTCTTCAGATTCAGCTCCAGTGGTCGACTTGTCAGCAGCTTCCAGGATCGCAGTATTTAACAGGAACTACAGCACAACTTCTGCAAACTCTCCCTGCAGTTGGGGCGGTCTGGCTGTCCAATCGGGACAGTCAGCCCCCCGACCCCACCAGGAATTGGCTCCTTTCAAGAAAGGTGGAAGGCAAAGAGCTGCAGAGTTTTGGATTTCTCCCACGCTTCCTTCCTTCTCAGACACTCTAGAGCCTTGGCGGGGAATACAAAGGATTCTCGCCAATGACATTTCCACTGAGGTCGTTCCCGCCTATAATGGCCTAGGAAGACCTCAAACAACAAGCTCACGGGAAATGGTGAAAAAGGGAGCTCACCATTCTCACAGAATGGTGGCCCTTCGGTGCATTACTGAGGCTGAATTAACAGCTCGCGAGTACGAAATGACTAAAAGTTATAAAAGTAGTAACACTGCCATCAGCCATTCAAGTAAACTTGTTATTGTAACAAAAATGTTACCAGGTAAGTAATAAAGGGGATACATTGTATCTCCCAGTACTCCGCATAAGGTGGGGCGTGCTGGCTCACTATATAAAATGTAAAGGGAATGAAAATCCCCCTTTACCCCTTGGGAACAGCAGTTCACACAAGAACATTTAAGAGAAATTAAAAATGGGGAGCTCCAAGGGGCACCCAGCCTAAGCCCAAAGGTTATAGAAAACCAACTCCAATCACACACTATGGCGAGGCATAGAAAGGTCATCCTTAAAAAGAGTAAAAGGCTAGGTGAGGGGGGAAAAGAGATTCCCCTTCACCTGGAGACAATGGAAAATATTTAAGTCCAAGCAAAACATTCTGAGAACGACAGGTCAGGAAGATTATTCACATTTATTAACATCTTACCTAACATACTCTGCTAAGAGCACTAACACACATTTAAAATACTGTTAGAAGCAGTTTTCAGAATATTGTAAATGCAGTTAAGGAAGTAAATAATTTTTTTTAAAAAAAACAGGTAATTAACCAATAGGCTGAAATTAAAGCAGTTAGATATACCATACTGAACCTTAGAACTAAGGTACTATTCTTTAAAAAGTCCTTGCCTAGATAAAAAGAAGGGAGCCAAGTCATCTTAAAGTCACATATCCCAATATAAGCCTTTCAGTAAGATAGTCTCTTTAGAAAGTTAAACAAGTGTTGGCTTGAGCCAACATGTAGTTTTGTAAGTGTTTCAAAGTACAATAAGAACAGCAGACCCTCTCTCAATTCAACCACCTTAGGGAAGATACCCGACCAGAACACCACCGTTCAAAGCTAGGTAAGGGAGCGGTACAGCCAGGACTTTACGCCCATACAACACTAGGGAGATGGGGGCCAAAACAGCTGTTTACCCACCTCCTGTTAGGTAAGAATTGGTGCAGTCACACAGACTACACAAGACTTATCTGCTTGGTATTAGGTAACCCACCTTTTGGTATAGATCTGTACTAAACAAGTAAGTAGTGTGACTGAGCAGCCAGGCCTATCTCAAAAGGGGTACATGGGAACTGTAGAGCTGTACAGATGAAACCATTCAATACAAGTAACCAAGTAACCAAGTAACACTTACACTCTCTCATTTTCAGTTATAAATATATATTTACACATCAGTTTTAGTTAAGCATTCTGTAAAAGGGCAATTGTTTGTAACAGTCAAACTTTGGAATCACTTTACAAAGTCAATAAAGTTGGTGAACTCTCTTTGCACATGCAAATACATTTCTCCTACACCCTGAAGTCACTTCAATAACAAGGATAGTATTGTTATTTATCTTAAAGACCAATATACCTTTTATACTCTGGGTTTTAGGAAGGAAGTGTTAAGGGAAAAGAAAGGTTAGAACATACTTTCTCATAACATGAAGACAGTTTGAATCCTCTAATGAAATCTAGGTAAGCCTTTCCCAGCAGTAAAAGTGTTCAACACATTACAACCTATGAAGGGACAAAGCAGTGCCATAGTCAATAGATTGGCTGTCCTGGCTCCTTAAAGGCACCCTTCTAAAGTTAATTGGACACAGTCAATAGTTCTGATGCACTGCTTCTTGGACAACTTCTTTCACAAAGTCAGATAGCTCAAGAAAATCACTGAAGGAACACAAGCCGTTAAGCCTGGTCATGGGGAGTTGGAATCAACTCAGAAAAGGTAAGCCAGGGCATTTCTCAAGTGAAGAACACAACTTATGGCAATAAGGTAAGTACCCCAACTCCCCCACAGTACCTCTGTCTTGAAGAAAGTGCTCCAGCTGGATTCCTCCTTGCTACAGCCAAGCAGACCCTTGTTCCTGATCCTCAGTCGTGGGAGGATGTATAGAGGGCTCCTGCAGCAGTACTCGAGAGAGGACTTGGTCAACTACAGATTTTCTTAGATTCATGGTTTCAGCGCTTCACAAACAGCACTGATGCAGAACAAATATCCCTGGTTGGACTTTCCTTGCTCCCTCGGTCCTGGACTCTGGATCGGGATTTCCTACTCCTGGAGTGTCCTTGGGAGGCTCCTGGAGCTTTTGCCTGGATTGGACCGCTGGCATTGGGCTTCTGCAGCACTGGAGAGGTACAGCAAGTCAGGGATTGCACCAAAGTGGAGTTCGTCATGGGGCTAGTGGGGAGAAGTTGTTCCGTCCGGAGCTTCTCTGTCGATGCTAAAAAGAAGTTTAGCACAGCAGCAGGGCACATCAAGATCCAGGAGGTCGCTGCAGGCTTCTCTTCACGATTTCTTCTTCGGATGTTTCTTCCAGTGGTTTACTCTGCCTGTAGCCCCAAGAACCTAATCTTTTAAGCTTGTTCTCATTCATTCACAGCCCTAGGCTGTCAATCACCCAGCAGGGTGGCTGTCCTTCCCGGGCAGCCAGCCGGCCAATCAGGACTGGTTTTGTTCAGGCACACCTAGAGAAAGGACAGGGGAGTTTCTGGACCCTCCCTCACTTCCTGTCCTTCAAGACACACTGGGGTCAGGGGCAGGCTTCAGGGCAGAATCCCGCCAAAGACAAAACACACAAAGGGCTCAAACCTGTCTCAACTTACAGAGTAACAGCCAAGAAAGACCTCACAAACAGAAAATTGCGAAAAAAGAAGACGGGCCATTTTGACAAAATGGACACCCATGGGCGCTGTACTGCAGCCGAGGGTTCCACCTGCAGTAATAATGCACACCGATAGTAAAACGTAAACCACTGCCACCAACCATTTAAATCAGTAAGGGTAACAAAAAAATGTTACATGAGAAAGTAGGATAACTGGCTATTGGGTAACCCCCCAAGCGCTCCACATAAGAAGGTGTGTGCTGGACCTACGAAATAAAAAAGGTAAGGTCAATTTCACCTTGCTTTTCTTGGGAACAGTAGTTCACCCAAGAAAAGGTATTTAAACCGTTCGAGAAATCCAAGGGACTTCTTAGTGACACGGCACTGAGGGTGATATATGTCAATATACAAAAAGCAGATGACTATGGAGTTTGCCAGACTCCAAAAACAGTGAAAATATAAAATCATAGTCAGGGGGAAAAAACACAGGAGGGAGTGAAAAAAAGGTACCACTCAATCAGGAGTTAAACATTTTTTTTAAAGTCCTAAGTCCCGAAAAAGAGTTGGGGGGTCTCGATGGTTGGAGGAAATTAAAATTCTCACTAACACCGCCTGCACTCAGATTCATTCAGGGACCACTGTAAATTCCTGAATTTACCTGACCTCTTGGATTAGTTCTTTTGTTCCACAGAAGAAAGTCCAGGGGTCTCGGGTGCAGAGGTGACTTCAGGTGTCTGGTTATTGGGTCTGACTAAAAGGTGGTTACGGGCATCTGTTGGGGGGAGGGGTGAGGGGGGGTGGGAGGGGTTTACAAAAGTACTGAGACAGCACTTAGTAAAGCCCACCTTGGACAAATAGTTACAATACTTAAGTTTAGCCTGAACCACAGAAGGGTTTGGTAGAATAGCGAGCAATCAGGATTAGTTTAAGAAGGGAGGAGGGCTGTAGTGAGGTACAAAGAACTCAGGGCATACACTAACTCCAAGAAAACTCTGATACACTTAGAATTTATGCAGAAAAATTGTTATTTAATATATACACCAAGGCACGCTGTTGTAACTTGCAAGTCAAGCAAGTACTATAATACAGTAAAACAATAGAAGAACACTTGAAATAGTCTCAGGAGGATAGCTCAGGGGCAACATACTTGCCTGGGAAGCAGGACGACACGGAGCAACACAGGTTCGATCCCCGGGTCCGCGCTTAGAAACCTCTGGTTATTAAGCGCGTTATAAAATAACCAATCATATCGTATCATTCTTTAATAAATCACAGTTGTCGTCACACTAGAAGAACAAGTTACTTTCTTACCTGGTAAGGTTCTTTCGATGGGATGTTCCTCCAATGCATTCCACATCTATGACCGATAATCACCACAGCTGTGCTGCTTCGGAAAGATTTTCGGTGTCCGAGTCCTACGTCGATGACGTCGATACACTGTCCCTCAAGGGCCTCCGTCGAGAGCTGACGTCACTGTAAGTTATAAGTAGGACGCACGACGCCCATAGCCTCAGTTGTAGGATTTTTCCCCAGAACGTGTGGCACAAATCTTCTGCCAGTATGACTACAGAAAGCCCTGCGGAAACGTAAGCTGCAATCGCATAAGAAATTCTGTAGAGGGGCAGGCTGGGAGGGTGCGATGTAGAATATGTTGGAGGACTATCCCATCGAAAGATTGTGTCATCCAACGTAGTCCACATCTATGACAGACTCCCAAAGCAGTACCAACGTATGGAGGTGGGAAAAGAATTTAGAATTTTAGAATGCCGAATCAAATTGCAGAATAGAGGACCGCCTTGCCAAAGGCCAAATCTTGCCCACGGATAGAATCCAGGGAGTAGTGTTTCACAAAAGTATGGACAGAGGCCCGTGTGGCTGCTTCACAAACGTTACGAATAGGAACACCCCTCTGCAGAGCAGTAGAGTCAGCCACACCCATATTAGAATGGGCCCGTAAGCCTACCGGAGGGTCCTTAACCCCCAAATGGTAACATTCAGAGATTGCCAAGATAATCCATCTGGACAAGGTCTGCTTAGTAATAGCTTGACCCAAACGCCTTCCAGCGTATCCAACAAAGAGCTCATCTTCCACTCTGACCCGGGACATGCGTGAGATGTAGAAACTTAAAGCTCTGCTAGGATCCAACCTATGGAGCCTCTCCTCTTCCTTACCAGGATGGTGAGGAGGATAGAACGCCGGAAGAATGACCTTATGGCTCAAATGAAATTCCGACACAACCATTGGAAGAAAAAAAGGACGAACCCTAAGGACAACCCTGTCTTTATGGAACACAGTGAAAAGTGGCTTGGCGGATAGTGCCTGCAACTCACTCACTCTGCGAGCGGAAGTAACCGCAACTAAAAAATACAGTTTTAAAGGTCAACAGTCTCAAAGGACAAGAATGTACGGGCTCAAACGGAGCTCCCATCAGGAGCTTTAAAACTAAGTTCAAATCCCAACCAGGCACCTGGAAAGGTGATAGTGGAAACACATTAGTGAGCCCTTTAAGAAACTGAGAAATCAAAGGAATCTTAAAATAAGAACACTCCTCAGACGAGCGCTTAAATATGGACAGCGCCGCCAGGTAACCTTTAATGGTACCCACTTGCAGGCCCTTGTGGGCTAAAGAAAGCAAAAAAAGACAGAACCACAGGTATGGTACATGAAAAAGGATCCACATTCTTTACCCTGCACCAGTCGCAGAACTTTCTCCAACGGCAACGTTACCGAGACTTTGTTGCGGGCCTTCTGGCTGAAAGCAACACCTCCATCACGTCTTCAGCGAGGTCCCAATCTCTATACCGCATCCTTTCAGATACCAAGCATGAAGGCTGAGAGACTTGACCTCTGGATGGAGAACCAGACCGCCCCCTCCCGTGAGAGCAGATCGTCTCAGTAGGGAAGACAGCATGGAGGGCAGATGGACACGTCAAGAAGGTCCGGGTACCACGCTCTCCTGGCCCATGCCGGAGCAATGAGGATCAATCGGGAACCGAACCTCTGTAACCTCTGCAACACTTGCGGAATGACGGGGACTGTAGTAAACTCATACAGCAATGGGAAGGACCACTCCACTACGAACGCGTCCCCCAAGGCTCCTCTTGGAGGAAATTCCCGCAAGCAGAATCTTTCGCACTTCCGGTTGACACTGGTGGCGAAGAGATCCACTTGTGGGGTTCCCCCAAAGGGCAAAGATCTCCAAGAGAACTTCTTGAGCCAGCTCCCACTCGTGAGAGACCGTGCTCTGCCTGCTCAAAGCGTCCGCCGCTTCGTTTTCGTCTCCGGCCAGATGAACTGCTGAGATCGAAATTTCCTGCTGGATGGCCCAGAACAAGAGCTGCATCGCCTCTCTGCACAGAGGGAGTGACCATGCCCCCCTTTTTTGTTGAGGTATTGCATGGCCACTGTATTGTCCGTCAGAAGCAGGACATTCTTCCCCCGCACAGTCGGCAGAAAAGCCTTAAGGGCTAGCCTGACGGCCCTCAGCTCCAACAGATTGATATGGAGTCAGGACTCAGACGGAGACCAATGACCGCTGTCAACTCGTTGGCATGAGCTCCCCATCCTGTGAGGGATGCGTCCGTCACGATAGTCACCTCCAGCCAGGGTAGGCAAAATGGTGCACCCCGCATCAGATTGCCTTCGACGGCCCACCACAGAACATCCTGGGCGACCGAGGACGGCACCTGAACGGGATCCGACATCCCTCCGGAGGACTGCATCTTGAGAGCCCACTGCAGAGATCTCATCCGCAGTCTGGCCTCTGGCACCAGTAGAATGCAGGATGCCATGAGGCCGAGCAACCTCAAGAACTCGAACGCCGGGAGACTCTGGGCATGTTGAAACTTGTTCACCATCTGCAGAATGTGATGAACCCTCACCTGGGGAGGCGAACACTGCCCCAGGGATGTGTCTAGCACCGCTCCGATGTACTGGAGCCGCTGGGTCGGTGTCAAGTGTGACTTCAAGTTGAGGGAGAAGCCCAGCCTGTGAAGGGAGTGGCAGGTGACCGACAGATGATCCAGGACTCGCTCAACAGAGCACCCCCTGATCAACCAATCGTCCAGGTAGGGGTAGACGTGAATCCCCCCTTTCCTGAGATATGCTGCCGCCACCACCATTAGCTTGGTGAAGACCCTCAGGCGGAGGTCAATCCGAACGGCAGGAAAATGCGAGTCGCCAACCGCGAACCTCAGGTACTTCCTGTGCTTGGGATGAATCGGCACATGAAAGTAAGCATCCTTTAAGTCTAGAGACACCAACCAGTCCTGAAGTTGAAGGGCCTGGAGGACTTGAGAGAGAGTAACCATTTTGAACTTGTCCTTCCTGAGGAGCTTGTTCAAACCACGCAAGTCCATGATGGGTCTCAATCCCCAGTCTTTGTTCGGGATCAAAAAATAAGGGGAATAACATCCCTTGTTCCTCTCCGCTACATGCACCAGTTCTATGGTGCCTGTTCTCCAGCAGGGATTTGATTTCCTGTGCAAGGAGCGGATCCGGACGCTTCAAAGAGAGCTTCCCTGGTGGATTGTCTTGAGGCCTCTGCCGGAAAGGAAGACCATAGCTGTGGGCTATGATCTCCAGAACCCACACATCTGAAGCAATGGCACGCCATTCTACAAGATGCTGCGCCAGCCTTCCCCCAACCAGCGAACCATGGGACATGGCCTCATGACTGAGCTGAAACGGCAGTGCCTGAGGGCAAAGAGACAACTGCCCGAGCGGCTCTGGCACCTTGAGTACCTTGCTTTCCACCTCTGGTACTACGTTGGCCCCTTTGACAGGCAGCGCCCCCTCAATCTACCAATGGTAGAGTAGTATCTAAAAGGAACCTCCGCTCCATTGCTGTCCCCTAGGAAGAAAAGGCGGATGTTGACATACTGCAGCGCTCATCGACTTTGTTGCAGCTTTGGAGGTCTGCAACCTCTCAAGGCTCTTTTCAGCCTTGCTGCCAAAAAGATGGTCACCATCAAAGGGCATGTTGAGAAGCCGGGACTGTACGTCAGAAGCAAACCCCGACTTCTGCAACCACGCAAACCTGCACATCATGGTGCTCGCCGCCATGGGCCGGCTGGCACAGTCTGCCACATCCAGACCCGGCTGAACGGATTCACACATGGCATCCTTGCCATCCTGAACAAGGGCAAGAAAACTATCCTGTTCTGAACAAGGGCAAGAAAACTATCCTGTTCCTCCCCTTCGGGAATGTGTTCAACCGCTAAAGAAACAATTCCACAAAGTGTGAGTGAATTTTGCCAAGGAACAAACTGAGTTGGCTGCCTTTAAAGCCATACCCCCAGATGAAAATACTTTCTTCGTCCAACTGTCAAAGCGCTTGTCGTCCCTTTCAGGAGGGATGGTAGGGTACGCAGCCTGCTTCGATGGGGCCGTAGCCGCCTGCACCACCAAACTCTCCGGAGTGGGGTGCGCAGACAAGTAGCCGGGGTTGCCACTGGCTGGACGGTATTTTTTCGGCAACAAATTATTCACTGCCGGGAGACTCTCCGGAGCAGTCCAAGCCGCTGCCACCCTTCTCTGTAAGGCCATTTGAAATGGCAGCACTGGGTCAGTGGGTGGACCTTGGTCCAATATATCCGTCAGGTCATCCTGCAGGAAAATCCACGGGTGGAGCAGACCACCCCAAGTACTCAGTCACCCTCGACATGAGACGCCTGTACGACGACTCGGCGTGTGTACCAGGCTCAGGCCTGCCAAATTCAACCTCCGGGGAGGTGTCCAGACCACTGGCGTCATGCAAGGATTGACGCAGGTCTTCCAACTGGCTATGACCGGATAACAGCACATCAGGCACCTCATGAGGTACCAAGCCTTCCGCATCGGACCCTTCATCCACCTCAGAGATGTAGTCCAGAGGCTGGAATAAATCCCTGGATGAGGGCACAGAAAAAGGCACAAACATTTTTCGATTTGGCCAGGGCCTTCCTCAGGGTTTCCTCCGGTCTCCTGGGTACCTTCGATAAAGCCTCCTCCAAAGGCGTCGACTGAATCGGCGTCGAGCAAGGCACCGATGGCTTCGAGGCCGGAGCCCCAAGCGTGTCCTTAGACGGCCTCGGCGCCGATGGCTTCCTTGGAGGCGGAGACTCGAGAGAGTCCCTCGACGGAAATGGCGCCGACGGTGTCGATGCCTTCAAAGAAGGCCTCACAGGATCCAACGTCTTGAGGGCGTCGAGGACCGGGACCTGGAGCAGGCATGGCTAGAGCGATCTACCTTGTCCGACCGGGACCTCGAAGGTTCCCGATGATCGCGCCGATCGCCCGAGCCCAAAGGCGTGCGAGTGGTGGCCCTAGCGCGTTCCTTGCAGGCTTCTCGCGAAGGCGCGGACGGAACGGAGCCCTGCGATTCGAAAATCGCCATCATCTCCTTGCGAAACGTCTCCCATTCCGCTGGAGATTAATGCTTGTTGGGACAAGCTACCCACCCTCTGGCAGAGTCCTCGGACAAGGAAGGCCACCAGTGACGGCGCTTTCGCGGGTGCCTAGAAGAGGCAGAGGAATGGCGGGAACCACTCATGGACTGAGATCTCCCCCTCCCCCCCTCGACTTACGCCGATAGTGACCCCTCGAATCGTCGGTCAAAAGCCCAGCGGATTTCGGCATTTGGAAACCCTACCTACAGATCACATCTTCTTCCGCTCCCGCAAGGCCTTCGACGCCAAAGACTGGCATTCATCACAGTCATCGGTGGCGTGGTCCTCGCCGAGGCACCACAGGCAGACGTTGTGCGGGTCCGTAAGCGACATCTTGGAACCGCAGCACTTCTTGAAGCCGGGGTAGAATAAGACAAAGACATGATTTACACAAAAACCAATAACGAAGAACCGATTCTACAGTAGAAGAACCGCGGAGCGCCGAGATTCTGAAGCGAACACGTTCGCGGAAAAAATGGAACTGAGGCTACAGGCGTTGTGCGTCCTACTTCTAACATCCGGTGATGTCAGCTCTCGACGGAGGCCCTCGAGGGACAGCGTATTGACGTAGGACTTGGACACCGAAAAAATTTCTGAAGTAGCACAGCTGTGGTGATTACCTGTCGGATGTGGAATACGTCGGAGGACACAATCCCTTTGAGTAGCTTTTACCAGTACCAAATCACATAGTAAAACCATCTGAAACAAAAACGCAAAACCACATAGGAGAAAGTCTTTTGGGAAGGAAAACTTGGTTAGTCAAACAGAAGCAGAGCTTAGAGTTCTAGGGCATACTGTTTCTTTGCACACTAAGGCTGTTAAAGTCCAATTCGCAAGGCAGTTTGGCCTTTGGATACTTTTAGTCTCTAGAGAAAGATACTAGGATGGTTAACACAATGTTGGAGACCCCGCAAAAAGGACTCTCAAAGAGGACACAAGCCTGCAGCTTGGGTAAGAGTAGACAACCCCTGGACACCTCTTTGTGCACGCCAATACTCTGCAGCGACTTCGTGGTTTCAGGTAAGCAATACCTTTCCCCCCGCAGTGTTAAGGAGAATTCTCTCTTTAGGCTGAATTTCCTAACCTAGTGAGTCCCCCAGCAGCTTTGCTGGATTTCTGGAGTTTGTTTTTTTCTCCTGGCAAGAGTGAGACTTTCTCCCACTCTTGGACATGATTTATGGTGCTCCTTTGACTGTTAATGTGTTTTATGGGCTATGGGGTCCTTTACTCCATAGGGTCTCATGTGTTTTTATTATGTGTGTTACACAGCACCCTCCGTGCAGTAACACAGGGGTGTCATAGTGACCCCCCACCATAGACTCCATACCCTGGGACTGACTACTGTCTCCCAGGGCATGTAAAGTCACCATTGGCTTTACTAGTCCCAAATTATTAACAGAAACCCATACAAACCATCATATTGTGGACGTACTGGTTGGGGCAATTAGATTGCCCCGGGGTCTGTTAGTCAAGGGGGCACGTCTCCGTCCCCCCTGATTGAGTTTTGGCTGGTGGCAGTGGAAACTACTTTTCATATTCGACCGCAAATTCCTATGGGATTTTCCCATTGTTCGAGGCTACCAACTTTAATTATTTAATTCTCATAGCCTCAAACATACCACCGGTTTATTTAATTAATATTAATTCGCCGGTTGGTATTTTTTGCCAGGACTCAATTCTAAAATGGCGTCTATGTTCTCTTCTGTGACTCCAACCCAAGTCGAGCCCTTTGTTCCACTTTTTGGCAGGCTTCTCCACAGAAGCCTCCAAAAGTGGTGCCACTCTGTCTGGGTACCACAGAGGGTGTGGGAGGGGGTTTAGGCACCCTGGACTGAGTTACCTTGGTAACTCAAGTCGCACTCTTGTGTGATTGGCCCAAGTGGTGAGCCGGCCGGCTCACCACTTAGCATGTTTGATTGACAGCAAGGCTGAGTGAATGGGGGTATGCTGCATAAAAGCAGGGCTTTGGGGACTGGAACCTCAGAAGTCGCCACAGGACCTGAGAATCCGACGAGGGAGAAGCTGAGACGACACCACCGGTGGAGCCCTGCAGAACCGACTCACCACTTCCCGACGACAGAGAAGATCTCCCGGCTGGAGAGGCTTCTTGCCCTGACTGGTGGGCACAACCAGTTTTACCTTCTTTCTTCGCACCCCAGAGTGGTTTGTGGTCGAACTGCCCGTGCCAAGCACCCCGGCAGCCGGATAGCCACTCATCACTGAACCACGAATCAACAGACCGCTCCTTGTACCTGGGAAACTCTGCGGCTGGTTTCTTCCCTGGCAGTGCAACGGACTCCTGTCTTCCTCCACGACGAGATCCTCTTCCCCCGGACGAAGCACCGAATTGCATCTGCTGCCAGGAACAACTGCCCCCGCTGGAGTGTTCACCACTTTAAGGTACCCTGTCCGCCAGGCCTCCCTTTCTAAAGATTGCTACAAGGTAATAATAACTCCTTAACCTTCTGGACTGGGCTGGCCGCCTTGACCCTCTAACTGGTCCATTTCTTTGGTCCAACTCCTTTTTGAACCTTTACAAGAGTTTTGTGCACTGCAACAGTGTGACCTTGGACATATTTCGTTTCGATCCTCTTAAAGCGGATCCGGCCTACTGACTCTGAATTCACGGTTTTACTTTGCCTTCCTCTCTTGTTAGGTTCTTGTAAAAGTGTTGGGATCTGTTTCAATTTGTTCTCTGCTTTTCTCTCCCTTTTAAAAACGAACTATTAGAGTGCCATCTACGTTAAGCGCTCACCGCTGCCTGAAAATAAGTGGGGCTTTACTTAAGACTTGTCTAATATTCTTTTAAGGGAGTGTATATCTTTTAGTGACCGTGTTTTTGAATTGCTTACTATTAGTGCCTGTGTGTTTTTCTAGATGTGGTTTTTAAATAAATAATTATATCTCTTTTACACCAAGCCCTGGTCAGTGTTTACTTGTTCTATTGTGTTCTCTTGACCTATTGTGAATACTCTGTATACTGCCTAACTCTTCTTGCGGGAGGTCTGGCTGCTCAGCCACAGCTACCAAGTGAATCTGTGTGGTACAGACTGCTACGAAGTGGGTTTACTGCCAAACATCCGTAGTCTTAAATCTTTTGCAGTGGTCCCAGAGGGAACTGCACAGGTTTCTGCCTAACACGCAGTACCTTAGGTTAGAAGAAATTATTGTGGCTAGATTCTCGTCTGGACAGCAGCGGTGGTACCAATCTCAGTCTGGTGACTAGAGGATGGACTCTGAAGGGGATGGCTTGGTTGCAGTCTCGAGAGAGAGGACCTCTGGCACGGATTTCTTCAACTTCTATGGTCAGTCTGCGGATTTGGCACATTTTCTGCAGCATCAAAGGACACAATTCGCCCGGTCAATCTTCTTTGGTTCCTGGAGTCCTGCACTCTAGTGAAGGGACTTAGATGAGTCGGATTGTGTCTCTGGAGTTTCACCTGGAGCTCAGCAGAGACTTGATGGATTCGGCCTTTCAAGGATGATGCAGTGCAATTGGATTGAAGGTCTCCGGGTATTCACGGTCTGTAGCTTTGGAAAGTCACAGCATGGCAGGAGATGGCTCAGATTGTATATCGGATCAGGGCTGGTTGGTCCCACCAGCCAAAAGGGAACGAGTCGTCATCTTTGGAGCTCCCCTGTCCCATAAAAAAACGGGTAAGGACAGCAGTGGTCGCTTCACAGTGTTGCAAAGCGCAGGCATCTCTGGTCGTTGTGAGAAACCTGAAGGTGTCTCACAACCCAGTCCCCGGGAGGTCTGTCATCCAGGTGGCCAGGACACGGCCATTTCTATTAGATCCAGTTCCTGGGGGTGGACCAGTGCGGGAGGATCACCTGGAGGGGGGTCCTCGGGAAGTGATAGTGGGACACTGAAGGTTGAGACGCGCTATCCCCTTCCTTGTGACACCGTTTCCCCATCCTGCCTAGTAGGATACCAAGAAACTCTACTCCCCCCGCTCCTTTCCAAAACGAACACTTTCCCACAGCGTGACTGACAATGGACTAATACCCCAGCCGTTAACCGGACATACCCAACATAAGGGTCAGGCAATTACAGGCAACTATGCACCTGACTACGCTTTCCCTTCCCCATAGGGATAAAAAAAGGGGAGCACCAGAGCACAGAGCAAGGCCGAAAGCACGAGGAAGCAGCCATTCCAGGACGGCAGTTCGGTCTCGCCGCCTTTCTACTCCATTTGAAGAAGACATCAAGGAGGGAGTTGCCCTTCCCCTTTTCAAACCAGACCTGCAAAGCCTCAGATGAAGTAAACATAAGACCAGAAATAGCAGCCGACAGTGGTGTGACTGATGTCAGCGGTACATGGCACCCTCCAGCATTGATAGCCAGGGCGGGGAGACGTGGTTGCCATCGAGGTGCCATCCTCGACTCCAGCGGCAAAGGAATCGCCAACGAGTTCAGCACAGTCGACCGGACTGTTAGGCTCAAGGTTGCAGTGGCAACATAAAGAACATAAATGGACAAAAGGTCTTTGTGAACAAACTTGGTACCAGAGAGAGTGATCCGACGCCACGTGGGCGCTCAGTCAGTTCTCCAACTGGTACCCCTCTCACCTGAGCAAAGAGACAGTGTTGAACATTGTGACTTTTCTACAGAAAATTATAAGTACTGAGAGGCAATAAGGAAGGCCTTTATAAGGTGGTAATACAAGGGTCCAGCCAAATCCCTGGTACAATGAAAAGTACTTAACACATTACAGAAGTTTTATTATTGTGAAACAGGCGTTTGCGACCAGGTGAGTGGAACGCTGTGCGAATTGTGATGGTGTGAAGCCTGCACTTAGCATAGGCAAATAGAGTGACTCAGCGAGACGAGATTGCCACTTTTCAACAGAGACTTGTGAAGGGCAAAGCGCTTTGGGATGTCCGAGCCTGTATGAGGGAGCCCTAACATGAACCTTGGACAATTGTTTAAAAAGACATTAAGACTTTTGGATATTAAAAATGAATAGATGATTGAAAGGCAAATGTGAACCCAACTGAGGGATGCCTGCGAATAAGGGTGAGCAGTGTTACGGAAAATTCTAATTTCTGTGCTAATTCCCTTAGAGACCTTCAGCTCTTTTGCTGGACTTTAGGACTTTTTCATTTTAACAATGGAGTGAGTGAGACCTTTGTCTATCTCATGTGTTTTCAGAGTCTGACAAACTGCATAGGCACCTGCTTTTTGTATGGTGACACATAGCACCTTAAGTGCAGTGTCACTGAGAAATCCTTTAGATTCCTCATAAGGGTTAAATAACTTTTCTTGGGTGAACTACAATTCCTAAAAACAGGAAAACAATTGGCTTTACTTACCTTTTCTCTTTGTAGGTCCAGCCCACACCATCTTATGTTACCTAGTAGCCCCTTATCCTACACACTCATGTAACATTTTTAGGTTACCCTCACTACTTTAAAATGGCTGGTGGCAGCGATTTACTTGTTCCTACCATTGTGCTTTTCTACCGCAGGTTGAATCCTCTGCGGCAGTATAGCACCCATGGGTGGCCATTTTCTCAAAATGGCCCCCGTCTTCTTGTTTCCCCATTTTCTGTTTGTGGGGTCTATCTTGGGGTTTACCCTGTGAGTTGAGACAGGTTTGAGCCCATTTGTCTTACCTTTGGCGGGCTTCAGCCCTGAAGCCCACCCCTTGCTCAAGTATGTCTGGAAGGACAGGATGTGAGGGAGGGTCCCAAAATTCCCCTGTCCTTTGTCTGTAGGAATGCCTGAATGCAACCAGTTTTGATTGGCTGACTGGCTGTCCTTTGAGGACAGCCACCCAGCTGTGTGATCGACATCCTAGGCAAGGGTTCTGGGACTAAAGTCAGAGACAACCACTAGGAGAAACTCCCAAAAAAAGAAACCAAGAATGAAGCTTGCTGCATCCTCCTGGACCTTTGAATTGCCTGGTGAAGCCCTGCTGCTGTACTGAAACTTACAATTCGACAGAGAAGCTCCGGAAGGGACGACTGACTTCTTCCCTTGGGTTAGTGGGACCAACTAACCCCCGAGACGAACTCCACTGGACCATCTTCCCCGACTGGCTGTACTTCATCACTGCTGCAAGAACGGAGTGCCAGGGGTCGAGAAATCTGTAGTCGTGTGCAACATCTGAAATATGGCTAGAAGCTCCAGGAGTCTAAGGACCCTCCAGAAGCAGGACGATCAGAGCTTGAGTCCCATCACCAGAGTGCAGGACTCAAGGAGTGAAGGAAGCCCAACCGGTATCTGAAATAAACGATGGTGCTGTTTCCCAAGCGCTGAAACCGCGAAGTGCCAAAGAGCCCATAGCTGCCGACAACCTCCCAAGTACTGGCACAGGAGCCCTCCAGACGTCCTTTCTCTTCTCCCCACAACTGAGGCTAAGGAACACAGGGTCTGCACCGCTGTAGCAAGACAGAATCCAACTGGACCACTCTTCTTTAAACCAGAGGTACTGTTTACACTTGGGGTACTTACCTCGTCTTTTGGCTGTGCTTTTCTCAGTTGAGATTTGCAGTGGCTTAACTTTGGAGTTAATTACAACTCTGTTTCTCACAGGTTTAACAGCTTGTGACCCTACACATGATTTTTCTACAAACTCTCTAACTTTGTGCAAGACTTATCTAAGAAGTGCCTCAGCTCCATAGACTGTTTCAAATGGACTTTGGCTGCCCTGGCTTCCTGCAGACTCTTCTAGCCCATTGACTGATATTGTTTGTGCCTCATTGGTGGTAACTTGTTTTAGACTGTTACTGCTGGGAAAGGCTGGTCTAGTTTTCATTGGCAGATTTAGTTGTCCTCACATATACTGAGAACCGGTTTAACATTGTCCTTCCTTTCTGCAACCTCAGTATAATTAGTGGGATATATAAATGCCATCACTGTCCTCGTGATTGAAGTCACCTCAGGGTGTAGGTATTGTGTAAGAAGCATATCCAAAGATTATCCACTAACTTGTTCAGAATCTGAGAAGTAATTTTAAGTGCATTTACATTGTTACATAAATTGCCTTTTTAAATATCGCTTATTTGAAAATGTTAAATAAATATTTATAGCAGAAACATTGAGTGTAATAGTTACTTGTATTTACAGATTTCATTTGTACAGCTGTACACCTCACATGTACCCCTCTTAAGATAGGCCTGGCTGCTCAGACACTACCAACTTGTGTAGCACAGAACTATACCAAAAGGTGGGTTACCTAGTACCAAGCAGATAGGTGTTGTGTAGTGTAGTCTCACATAGTGTGACTGCACCAATTCCTACCTAACAAGCAGTAATGCACCCGTGCACATTGTGACAAGTATGAACCAGACTGGAGGTATGTCCACAGTGAATGGCTGGCCTGAGCCCGACTGAGGGAGGCTGACGACAGACGGATCGAAGCCTGGCTGAGGGGGATCCATGGGTGAAAGGCAATCACCTGACGTAAAAGGTTAACAGAAGGAACTTTTTGTTTTGTTGTTTTAGCGCATGCAGGCCATCTGAAGCAAGAGACTTTGCACGAGAAGCGACTTGGGCACAGCAGGCCCGGATACTGAGAAAAGGAACAGGAAGCCTTGTCCCGCCTTGTCCCGTGCTAAAAACGTGGGGAAGGGAGAACCCGGCCATAACATCCTGACTTATCATTTTGAGAACACTTCTTTCATTTCTTGTGAACATTATCCCCCACTTTTGTAGCATAGTGGTAAGGATTGGCAATAGGTACAGCCCCCTTTTTATTTGACTAGACTCTACTTGGACTCTTATTATTTAATGGTTGTAGCTCCCATCTTATATTTAGGTTTAGATTAGGCGTTTATCTCACCCATTTTTACAGTTTAATAAACACCCTTGAACTGTGATCACTTGTGGATGTCTTACTTTGATGCCATGCCTTCCATCGCCTTCTTCGGTTACTTCAGTTTGCAGAGGTCGACTTGCCTTTCACCTCAGGAACTCGACCTTTTGTTCAGTTTCAGCACACACTCCTCTGCGATCTTTCTGATCAGTTTACAGAAAGGGGCGGATGACTGTCCAATTAGGACAGCCAGCCCCCCAGTGGGCATCGTTTCCATTCAGGCCCTCAGGCATACAAAGGGCAGGTGAGTGAAAAACTGATTCGGTCAAAATGACCGAATCCAAATGACCTACACCACCAAATTACCAAAAATAGATGCTACTAAATGTCCTACGGACTAAATGTTCATAGGACATTTTGTAGTAACTATTTGGTGGTGTAAATCATTTATTTTTAGGGTAGGAACAGCGGTTTCTGCAGCTGACCCGACCCAAAAATCCCCCCAAACCCCAGACCCCCCCCCCCCAATTATTTTTTTCAAAAAAGGACCCTGCGGTGCCGGTTCCCGATCAAAGAAGTGAAAAGGAACTGGCGTTGCAGGGACCAACGAGACTGAAGGCAAGGTATGCGTTGGGGGTGTGGGTGTGGGCAGGGGGGGTTAGGGTTTCTTTAGATTTGCTTTTTTTTAACCTTGAATGACCGAATGGGAAATGTACAAACAATTTTGCATTACGTACATTTCTCATTCGGTCATTTCCGTCGCAGTTATTTTTGCCACGGGTAAAACAACCCCAATTCTGAAAAACTCCTCCCCCGCTTCTTGCCTGCCCAGACACATTGGAGCCTAGGTGGAGACACCAAGGGTTCCTGCCAAAGGCAAAACACTCACACAGACCTCTCCCTCTCACAATGATAGAAGGATGGCTAACAAAACAACCACGCTAGAAATGGCGGGGGAAAAAAAAAAAAGAACCACCAAATTAGTACTTGGGTGACCCTATTGTGCACAACCGGGGCTATGAATATAGCCTGAGGTAAAAATTAGCACAATAGTTGTTAGAACACATACAACCTTCTAGGTATGGCTGGTGGCAGTGTATCGGACTAAAAGGTCACAGGAGCAGAGAGAAAGGGGCTACAAGGTATCCCGTTAGCATTCACATAGGGTGAAGTGTTCTAATCTATCACAGTATAACGTTTTAGTTAGGATACAAGGTATCCATCTATCCCTAAGAACAGTAGTTTATTTTATTTTGTTTATTTGTTACACGCCCAGACCCTCAGGTGTCACGGCGAGGTTATAAGACAGCTTAGAAGATAGTCATGTTCAAACATTACATTGGTTACATTACATGATATAGGTTACAATATATTAACAACACTAAACAGTGGCCTAAGTATTTACAACAGTATCCGGTGGAAGGTGTCCTATCCTTGGGTGCTAATATTGGTTGAATAACCAGGTTTTAAGCTGTTTTTTAAAGATCGTGAAGGAGGATGCTTTTTTGATGTTGATAGGTAGGGAGTTCCAGTGTTTGGGGGCTAAGGTGGTGAAGCTGCTGCCCCCTGCTCTTGTGGTTACTGAAGGATAGTAAAATAATCTCAAAGCAGGACCCAAGGGGCACCCAGCAACACTGCACATAGGGTGCTTCGGGCTGCAAAAGTAAAATACAGATGCCTTAAGAGATGGAGGAAAGTAGACTCCATAAGAAAGTTAAAACACAGAACAGAGTTCCAAAAAGACAGAGCACATAAGAATGAAGGAGTGGAAAGAGACTCCAGTCATTCAGGATGCAAGCAAAAAGGTCCAGACGTCCAGCAAAAAGTGCTGGGGGGGCAAGGGGGAGTGGTCTCACTAGGAGAGGGGATGAAGCATACAAATTATAAATATTTGTACACAGCTGGTCACAGGTTTCTCGGTCTTGGCAACAGAAGAAAAGGGACTTCGGTGGATCAGGCGACGGCTCTCGTGCAGACAGACGCCCAGCCAAGGACCTTAACGATTCTGGCTTGTTGGTGACTTTTTCAGGCTTGGATGAAGGATAAGTGTCATGCCCGTAGACTCTTCTCCTTTTCTTGGGCCTCATCTTGGGTGAGGGGTCTTTAGGAAACTGGCTCGAGTCACTGCAAGATTAGAAGGATGCCCACAAAGGTCCAGGCGAATTCACGTTTTGGTCGACTATGCACAGCGAAGCAGCACAGGTCCCGGGTATTGGTGAATTGCAAGCCATGAAGGTCGCAGCTCTTTCTGGGATGGCACAAAAGAAGTACGTCTTGGGACTGGTTAGGTCCACCAGTCTAAGGGAGGAAGTCACAGTGTTTGGATATTCCCTGTCGCTTAAAAGTTGATGTCGGGACAGCAGTGGTTACTCAGCAGGCTGTTCGGGCTTCTTCAGAATCTTCTGTTCCAGTGGTCCACTCCAAGTTTCAGCTTCAGGACTTTATTAAGGAACACCGGCTGAGTGCACCAATCACGACACAAGCACCATTCAAACATGGGGGGTGGGGAGTTGCTGTCCAATGGGGACATCCAGCCCCCCGATCTGAACTGATTTCAGTCAGGTACATTGCAAGACAAAGACCAGGGGAGTTTCAGTCACCTCCCCCATTTCCTATCTTGCCAGTCACTTAGAGACCCTTTGCAAGCTTGGAGCCCTGCAAAGACAAATGGGGCCAGAGAATCCTCCCTCACTCAGAAAGGTAGAAGACAACACCAGAAAGGAAAAGTCATCTTGTTGAGGGCTTAGAAAAATACAGCCACCATTTTGGGTCGATGGTGACCCTTCTGTCCCCTACCACAGTTGAGAAGACAGCCTGTGACAAAAGTCCACAAAAAGTCATGCAAAAAATGTACACTGCCACTAACCAGAGGACCCGTCACAGTAACCAAAAAGTTACTGGAGAGTTGAGAAAAGGGATACATTGGATCCTCTCAGCAGTCCACATAAGGTGGGGTGTGCTGATCTCACAAAAGAAAATACAGGTAGGATAAAAAGTATCCCCCTGCCCTGGGTAACGTCTGTGAACCCAAGGAAAATAAAGTGGGAGAACTCTGAACCCCCCCCCCTCCAGCAACACTGCACTTAATGTGCTGCAATAGTAAAAAGGTAGCTGCCAGAAAAGTTGGAGGAAATCAAAACTCCAAACTGAAATACCAAAAAGAGGTCAAAAGGTTTCCCCAGGATCAGAGAAAAAGAATGAGTGCGTGTGGAAAAAGGTTTCCAGGCACTCAGGAGAACTATTCAAAAACCCAATGGTGCAGCAAAAGGTGCTGGGGGACTCACAGGTGGAGAGCATTTTACACAACAAGGGAAATCTACTCTAACAGCGCCGATGGACTGGTTTTAGACACTGGACAGGTGGACACCCAGGACAGAGACTACTGGATCATTACTCCTAGGAGGACTTCAAAGGGCTCCCAGGGAGCAAGGCGGACAGCAAAGGCCACTTGACGAAAATGGCAGAAAGCGATCCTTGTGTCAGAAACCAAGAAACTGGTCTTGCAAGGCCCCTCTTCATGGTGTAGAGGTGCAACTTCAGGGAAATTGCTTCTTGTTCGCGTCCCAAGGCAAAACTCAGGGTTATTTAAATTTGATTACTTTTATTGGCAGCGCCCAAACCCAGAGGTAGCAAGACTCTAGTACATGAGCAAGTAATAAGGGAAAAGTCAGCAGGAGGTAAAAAGATCCAGTTCCAAGTAAATGGACAAGGCTAGCCATATGCTAAAAAGGCAAGTTTTGATACATTTTCAAAAGACAGGGTAGAACTGTTCGTTTGGATGGGGAGGAGGGGAGAGGAGGAGCGGCCTGTGACGCCCGCTTCACTGGATGCGGAACGAGAAACACAAGCTTGAGATGTGGCGGAGAACCACAGATTTGGTACCACAACAGCAGTTCAATCCCAGTCACCCTGAATCAACGAGAGGGATCGGGACCAGCCTCCTGTGCAGCGGGCCCCAGAGAGGTCGTGCTCAGGCACAAGGAGGCTGCTGCCCCGAGGCGGCAGGCACACTCCCTGCTACCCGAAGACATCTGGAACAGTGACCTTGGAAGACACCGGCGGAAGTTATGCCCCGAGGCGAGGGGTGTGGGAGGCAGATCCAAGTCAAAGGTGGGCCTCTTGGGTGTTGCAGGTGTACCAGGACCGCCCGGCTCGGGCCTGCGCCTGGATCCCACTCGCAGCCTCTTCTCATAACCCTAGGGCAGACCGGAAAAATCTGGCATATGGCAACGGAACGGTGAGAAGCACACGTCTGCACGACTAATCAGCTGAGTCGGGGGTGGGGGAGAGAGGGTGAGACACTACCCATATTGGTCGATGGTCCATCGACTCGACCCGCAAAAAAGGCCCGTTAAACCACTGGACTAAGACTGGGCGCATTGAGCTACATCTGGGCCGTTCCCTCTCTGAAGAGACATTGCCAGGTGACAAAACAGCATGCGCCTTCCTTACACTTGTGCGCTACATGCCTGTCTCTTGATACTAGGACCCCAGCCCCCACCCAACAAAAGTGTGCACTGCACATGCCTGTGTGACTAAGCAACCAAACTGGGGCGAGTGGAGGGTGGGAGGGGGCGAGCCAGTGTCTGGCCAAAAGTGGTGAATTGCCAGATCTGGCCAACAGACTTCCATCAAGCCACTAGTCCACCAATGAGGATACTGAGCTACATCCGGGTACCCCGCATCCCCTCAAGAAAGACACTTTCAGATACCTGGAACAGCGCGTGCCTGCCACAAACTCGTACACTTCAGTCCTCCCTCTGGCAGTCGGATAAGCTTTCATACATGAGCACATGCTGCGAGGGACCACACTCTTCCAATCTCTTGTAGAGGACCGAGCATGGTCACATATCCCCCAACGGGGCACATCAGAGGTGGTGTATCAGACACATCTGGGACACAGCAAAGCAGAAGGAGCAGCAAACATGATACGGCATGTCAAAATCTCAGAAATTATGCAAACACCAGTTAAGACTGCATTTTCAAAGGCCCTGGGACGGCAAAAGACCGGACCACGGGGTAGGACTCCACCGAACACCACTGACCACTCCACTGGGCTCGACCTGGGAGGGGCCCTTAACATTAAAGCAATGCTCAGCCAAGTGCAAGCAAGCATCCATCGTCAGGGGAGGGGCCGGATAGTGCATGGAATCATACAGGGCCGACCATACACACTAATTATTACGGTCCCAACCAAGATTCGGTGAACACACTGGAATGGATAGGCCGTCAATTAGAGGAGCTACCTGGGGGCGGGGGGGATAATCTGGGGTGGGGACTTTAACGCGGTCATGGAGCCTGACCGGGACCACTCCGGGGTGGCTCACTGCTCGGCACCAAAAACAACACGCACACTACAGGACATGTGCTGAACCTGGGAGGTCCAAGAAGTCTGGAGAACTCGAAACACGTTTCACTCCTCTGTCCATAATTTGGTGTCCAGCTTGGATTAGTTTCTGATCTCCCACTCTCTGATGGGGATGGCATCCGAGGTCTCCATCCTCGCACATACCCTGTCAGAACACACCCCGTTACCATTGAATTGGTGGGCAGAGACAGGGGGGTGAGGCCCCCTGGGATGTTTAAAAGCAATGGGCTGACAGATGAGGTGTTTAGAGAGGGGCTGACATAGGCCATAGATGCCTTTTTCAAAACAAATGTAGGAACCGTGGAGTCACACGCAACCCTGCGGGAAAGATTTAAATGCGTAATTACAGGAGAATGCATCTCCAAAGAAGCAGGGCTGCTTAAGCAAATTTGTAGTGAACTCAAGAGACACAGAAAAATCACATACACAGTGTACAGTCAGGGGCACCCACACCTACAGTACAAGAACAAGTAACGATCAAAGAACAGCTACAGATGTTTAATTAACTGGCGCACAGATAGGTGAGGTTTCTCCAGGGGAGGGCAGCGGTACGACAATATGGGGAGGGACAACAGTCAGGGAGACTATTAGCAAGGGCTTCAAGATTTGAGGACACCAGAAACCGGGTCCTATCCATTAAAAACACACAAGGGGTGGAAGGATTCGCTGACACAGAGATAGTTGAAGAGTTTCGCAAATTCTATGGTCAGTTATATTCATCCCAAATATAGGTTTCCCAACAAGAAGTGAACGACTATCTAGATCAGGTCGCTCTAGATTGGTGCACACATGAGGAAAGGCAGTGGTTGGGTCGCCCTGTGTCGTTGGAGGAGGTCCTGGCGGCTATTAAGTCCTGGTTAGGCAAGAATTGATGTAGTAACCCTTTGGGAGACTACACAACCAGTGTCCTCTTGGCATTAGGTAACCCACCTATTGGTATAGGCCTGTACTACAAAGGTTGGTAGAATGACTGAGCAGCCAGGCTCATCTCAAGAGAGGTAAAATTGAGGTGTAGCAATGAAATCCACAAATACAGGTATCCAAGTAACACTTACACTAAAGGTTTTTAGTTGAAATAATTATTTATTTAATGGTCGTTGTTAAATAAGCAGTCTTTCAAAAGGGCAATATATATAGCAAGCAAATGCACTTTAAAATACTTGTTCAGAACCAACACAAAGCTAGTAGATACTCTTTAGAAATGCTTCTTACACACTTCCTACACCCTGAGGTGACTTCACTAACTAGGACAGTAATTGCATTTATATAACACTAGTACACTTTGTAAATTCTGAAGTTCGCACAAAGGAAAGGTTAGAGGAAGGAAAAAGTTAAAACAGGTTCTCAGAGCATGTGAGCACTTTAAATCTTCCAATGTTGTCTAGATAAAAACCTTTCCCAGTAATATTAGTTTAAAATCAATGCATCACCTATGAGGGACAGTAAGTATCAAAGTTAAATGGAATAGAAGAGTCTGCAGGGAGCCAGGACAGCAAAAGTCAATTGGAGCAAAGTCTATGGAGCTGAGGCACTTCTTCGATAGAAAAGGTTGAGTACAAAGTTAGTTTGTTGAAGAAAAATCCTTGTAGAGTCACAAGCTGTTACACTTGTGAAGGGTAGATCTGAGATCATCTCTAGAAAAGCACCTACTGCAAGTTTCAACTGAGAAGAGCAAGCTACAGACACTGAGGTAAGTACCCCAGGCCAGAACAGTACCTTTTGTTAGAAGAGGGTCCAGCTGGCTTCTGTCTGGCTGCAGTGATGCAGACCCCGTGTTCCTCTGCCTCAGTCGTGGGGACAAGAGGGAGGACGTCTGGGGACTGTTCATGAGAATTCCCAAAAATGTGTTAATTCCCTCCACTTTAGAGACCCCGAGCAACTTTGCTGGATGTTGAGGACTTGATGTTTTTTAACCTGGAGAGCGCGAGACCCTTTCCCCTACTCTCACATGTATTTTAAATGTGATTTTATACTCTTTCTTTTGGTTATGAGTCTGACAAACTCCATAGGCATCATCTTTTGCAATGTGTCACACAGCACCTTCAGTGCAGTGGCACAGGTAACTCTTGCAGATTTCCCAAGGTTCAAATACCTTCTCTGGGATAACTATGTTTCCCAGAGCAGTAAAGTGAAATTGACTTTACTTAGCATTGTACTTGCTAGACCCAGCACACCCTATCTTACAATAGAGTGCTGGAGGGGTTACATAGTATCCCCTATGTCTAAATGCTCATGTAAACATTATGTTACCCTTTCTTAATTGACTAGCTAGTGGCAGTGGTTTTGTTTTGAACTATCAAGGTTTGCATTTACCGCAACCGTCTACGGACCCAGTAACATTAACCGCGGGAGCCATCTTTTTCAAAATGACGTCCAGCCATCCTTGCTAAAATGGTGCCGGGTTTTCTTTTTTCGCCAGGTCTTTGTGGAAAGGTCTCTCTAGAGATTTTCTCTGCATGCCAAACCAGGTTTGGCGTTTTTGTTCATTTGCCTTTGGCGGGCTTTAGGAATGGAACCTGTCTCTGGTACCTGAGTGTCTTGGCTAGGCAGGAAGTGAGGGAGGTGCCCAAAACTCCCTGTGCTTAGTCTCCTAGGGGACTCAAATGCACTCTGTGGTGATTGGCTGGCTGACTGTCCAGCTAGGACAGCCACCCTGCTGGGTCAGTGACAGCTAGGCTGGAATGAATAGGAGAGAACTGAATAAAAGGCAAGTCTTTTGGCTTGGAAGGCAGAGTCGACCACTGGACGAAGGAACCAAACAAGAGCTTGAAGAGGACGCCTGCTGCAACTCCTGGACCGTTGGTTTGCCCGGTGAAGCCCTGCTGCTGTGCCTACTTGCCAAATTCTTATCGACAGAGAAGCCCCTGCAGGGACGACTTCTCCCTTTGAGTTGGTGATACCAATCAACTCCAAAGTAAGCCACCTAGACACCCATCTCGGAGCTGGGTGAATTTCCACAGAGTTGCTGCAGGAACCGTATAGCCAGGGAGAGGGACACCAGATTGTGTGCGTAGCTTTTAAGCTGGCCTAAAGCTTTTGGAAGATCCTCCATACTCCCATGAAGCAGGACCGACCAAGCCTGAGCCCCCTCAGAGTGCGCGACCCCAGAAGCGATGAAAGTCCATCTTGACAGCCAGGAACAGCGCTTGTTGCTATTTACTGAAACCGAGTAGCTGAAACGCGAAACAGCCACTGAAAGTGAAGTTTGCCGGTTGAGAGTTTTGACATCTCCAGTGCATTGCAGGAGTCCCCCGACGTCCTCCCTCTTGTCCCCACGACTGAGGCCCAGGAACAGTGAGATCTGCAGAGCTGCACAGGAACACAAGCCATCAGCTGCATCTTTTTTTTCATTCTAAGGTACTGTAAAATAAGTCTAAGAACTTACCTCTTACTGTAGAAGTGGTTAAAACTTCTGCAACTCAAGAGTCTAATGAGCTTGTGGCCCTACATTTGATTCTTCTTTTTACCAAAGACTCCTAAGAACTTGTGCAAAGACTTTTCCATTTACTTACCCAAAGAGCTGCATCCTATACAAAGACTTTAGCCTATTGAATTGAATGACTTCTATTGCTATCTGAAAGTATTTGCCCTGTTTATGAATATTTGTCATTTCTTGTGGTCTAATAACCTTTGCCTTTTACTTACCTTTTTAAGAGTATTCTGAATGCCAACAGTAACATATTAATGTCCCCAGCACCCTTGTTACTGAAGGCACTTGTGGGTGTAGTTTGTGTCTGTGGACCATCCAAAAAGGGTCTTGTCCGATTCAGAAACTCAAGAGTGTACAGTATTGAAGATATTTGTGTGTTACTAGTATATTGCTCCCTTCTAAAGAAGGCTTTATAACTGACTGATAAATTAATAATTGTTTATGCACGAAACCTTGAGTGTAAGAGTTTATTTGAATAACTGATTCTTTGTGTAACTCCACTACTGCTTACATTTCCCCTATTGAGATAAGCCTGGCTGCTCAACACGCTACCAAAACTGTGTAGTACAAGCTTATACCAAACGTTGGGTGCCTATATCTGTAGTCATAGTTGCTTGTAGGGTTCCCAAAGGGTACTGCATTCAAACTTTGCCTAACAGGTGGGTGTCTCCCATGTGGCTCGACCATCCCCAAGTCCAGTGGCCATTCCGGCAGGGTCCCCATTCTTCCCCGGAGGGAAAGGCTGTAAAGCAGCCCAGCCAGAGCTCCAGGCTGGGTTTGGGGATGGTCGACCCACATGGAGAAGGGTGCCCAAGGCCAGGGACATCACCCCTGATCATCCTGGAGGTCTGGCTGGAATGCGTTACAGAATTTACCTCCAGGAAGGGAGGGGGACCGTGCCGGGGCTGCCTGCGACTGCCACCGCACTTGGGGATGGTCAACCCACATGGGGGATGGGTTCCCAAGGCCAGGTACATGATCCCTAACCTTCCTGGTCTTCTGGCTGGCCTGCATTACAGCTTCACCCTCTGGTAAAGGACGGGGAATGTCTCGGGCTTCCCTGGAATCACCGCTGGGCTTTGGGACATTCAACCCACATGGGAGTCAGCCGCCCAAGGCCAGGGATATGACCCCCCTACCAACCTGGAGCTCTGGCTGGGTTGCGTAACACCTTCTCCCTCTGGGAAAGGACGGGAAGCCTGCCGAGGCTCCATGAAACCACCGCTGGATGTGGACCGTCAACCCACATGAGGGATAACCACCCAACGTCAGGGAAATCACCCCAACCATCCTGGAGCTCAGGACAGGAAGCATTACAGAATTTCCCCCAGGGAATGGACGGGGACCCTCCCATGGCTCTCAGGGACT
This sequence comes from Ambystoma mexicanum, assembly GCF_040938575.1. Lineage (NCBI taxonomy): Eukaryota > Metazoa > Chordata > Amphibia > Caudata > Ambystomatidae > Ambystoma > Ambystoma mexicanum. The sequence continues at coordinate 971,896,197 of NC_090930.1, read as the reverse complement.
GCCGTTGGACTTGTGGACGGTTGCTACTTTTTCTTTTCCGCCCAGGTAGGTGCACCCACAAGTGAGGTATTGTTTTCATCCGGACACCTGTGGGAATGTGGGACGGTAGGACATGTGTTGTGGTGGCGTGTTTCAGTAGTTTCCAGGTGGGAAATGTCTGAAAATTGTGGACTTAGCTTGTGATTGTGGGTAACACATTCTGGGGCGATTCACTTAAGTCAGACCTCTGTGGATTCCCACGGGTGTCTTATTTTCGGAAATGCATGGGGTTGCCTGTTTTCATTGGTGGCTGCGACATCCTAGGTCCAAATCTGTAGTTTGTCCACAAGAGCAAAATCTGCTCGGCCTAAAGACTTGGGGGTTACCAGTGGTTTAGCCTTTTCCCTTTGCGCCGAGGTAGGTCAACACACAGATGCCAGGTACCATTTTTGTCGGGACACCTGTGGAAACGTGGGAAGGTAGGACATTTGTTGTGTTTGCTTGGTTTTCATACATTAGCTGCTGCACTTTGTCACACAACCCTCTCATTTCCCAAATGTGACCTACATTTAGTCGCAGCTTTAGGCACTATACATCTGTAACCTGCACAAGACACCTACCCTTCAAATGGTCTACCTGTGCCCTTTCAAAAAAATGTATGCTTGCTATTCCTCACTACATTTGTTTTCCTTACTTAAACATTCTAAGTACGTCCATCTAAGCCGTAAGCATAAGTGTTCCATGGCTCAGCTTTTGGCTTGTGGTATTGCTTGTTTTGTGAAACATTACGGAAAATGTGTGATTTCCTAACCGTTAGAGTCGGGGGAATATAGCGGGCATTGCTTTTCTCAAAATTCACAGAAGCCATTGCCTTACCGGGCTAACCATGTCCACCACATCCCTTTTTTATCGTTCATTTTTCCAATTTTTCCCCAAATTATGGAAATCTTCCCTAAACAGTTGTTGCCTGACCTGTGCAAACCACCCCTTCCATAACTTCCAGAATTCCGTCTATTTTTCAGAAATGTATGCCTTTTTGTCTTCCCATTCAGTTTTCCTACCCGCTTCCATTCTGTCTACGCATGTCCTATTGGAAAAAAAGGGCAAAAATCGCCTACCTCTCACAAAACGGATGGTAACCATACAAAATAATGTTTTTGTTGGTTTACACAACCTGTTATTGAAAGCCTGGAAAATGGTGAATTCAGAACAGCAAACCACTTGTTCCTAGCTCTTACAAGGAAACACATTTTTCTTTGTACATAATTTTATTGGCATTTTCTGAGAAAAAAAAAAACATTTTCTCCCTTTTTGGTTATTTTCTCTAGCCCCCCTACAGCAAACTAGGATTACTTGGTGGTGTTATGACCACCTACATGTGGGAAGAAAAGGGGACACATTTGGCCGAGATATCTCATGTAACAAAAATGTTACAAGGGATTGAACGGCGACATACCGAAATCACCAAAAAAGGCCTTGGGACTGGGAGGGTGGTCTGGGGGGGGGGCGACCCTTGGCACTTGAGGGGTTAAAGGCAGCTCAGCTGAGATGCTAGGAGAAACTTATCCTACGAGTAGTAACTGCGGGAGCCGTGTACCAGGCAAGCAGACTTTTGGGTAAGATTTTCATATCATAGATAAATCTTCCCGACTTGTGTCAACCCCAGAACTTCTTGCTTTGACAGGGTAACTGTTTTACCTTGTCCCTAGGGCAGGAGAATCTTTTTACTCTTTATGGGTGACCTTTTTATGTCTCTCCATAGTGTATGCTTGAAGTTATAGTTTCATACCACTTTTGGGTCTAGGCTGGTTTGCCCCTTTGGGCTCCCCTGTTAATTTCTCTTTCATGTACTTGTGTGAACTACAGTTCCCAAGTAGTAAAGAGGAATTTTCATCCCCTCCCTTTACATTTTATATAGTGAGGCAGCCCACCCCAATTTATGTGGAGTGCTGGGGGAATGCAATGTATCCCCATTCTTACTTACCTAACATTTTGTAACAATTGTGAGTTTTACATGAATGGCTGCTGGCAGTGGTTTTACCTTTATGACTTTTAGGATTTATTACTTGCAGGCTGTTATTTCAGCCTTGGTAATGCACAGAAGGGCCACATTTTTCTAAAATGGTGGGCGCCTTTTTTGACATTTCTTGTGTGCCTGCTGTTTGAGGTCTTCCCCTCCCACACACTAGGCAGGAACGACCTTAGTGGCTGTTTTGTCTTCGGGCAGGAATCCTGTGGATTCCCCACCCAGGCTCCAGTGTGTCTCGAAAAGCAGGAAGCGAGGGAGGAGTTCAAAACTCTGCAGCCCTTTGTCTTCCACCTTGCCTGAAAGGGAACATCTACCAGTGGGGGGGGCTGGCTGTCCTGATTGGAGAGCCAGATCACCCTTTCTTTGAAATGCAGGGAGAGAATGAAGAGGTTGTGCTGTAGTGCCTAATAAAACTCCTAACCTGGAAAACTGCTGACAAGTCGAAGAGTGGAACCAAATCCGTAGAGGCAGATGAAGAAAACGCGGCTGAGACGATTTCCAGCACTTGTAGAGCCTGCTGTATAACCAGAGCCTGCTGTTATCCTTCCGGAGAGATCTACAAGGCTCAAGAAGACATGCATTTTTAGCCATCCCACGTCGTGCTGCAACCTTGCAGAGCTGCAATACTCAAATATCCTAGGACCTCGAGCAATTGTGTGGTGCACGGTCTTCCGAATCGAGCTGAAACTTTGGTGGCATCACGCTGGACATCCAGAGACACGATTTGCGTCCTAAAATGCCCCTCATCATAGGGCTGTACCTTGCAAACGACGAGAATCCGACCAGCAATATTAATTCCAACTCTAGCACCTGAAAAGGGTGCCAAAACCACAGAAGCATCCAGCTGCGAGGAAACTCTTTCCTGGAGCCTTCTCTGTTGATCCCTGCTGCAAATTCCCTTCCAAAGTACTGTCTTTCGTCTTCACGACAAAGGAATCCATCAACCAGGTTTTTGGCTGCGTTAGGTAAGAATTGGTGCACACTGTGTGAGACTACACCACACTTATCTGTTTGATATTAGGTAACCCACCTTTTGGTATAGTTCTGTACTACACAAGTTGGTAGTGTGACTGAGCAGCCAGGCCTATCTCAAGAGGGGTAAATGTGAGCTGCAGAGCTGTAGAAATGAAATCCGTAAATACAAGTAGCCAAGCAACACTTGCACTCAAGGTTTCAGTTATAGTTATTTTAATGTCAATTTTAAATGAGCATTCTTTAAAAAGGCAATTCATTGTGACAATTAAAATATACTTTAAAATTACTTTTCAGAATCAAAACAATTTAGTGGATAACCTTTGGATATGCTTCATGCACAATTCCTACACCTTGAGGTCACTTAAATCACAAGGACAGGAATGGCATGTATATATCACACTGGTATACATTGAAGATTCCGAGGTTGCAGAAAGGAAGGGGCTGGGGAAGTAAAAAGGTTAGAACAGTTTCTAAGTAAATGTGAGGACAACTAAATCCTCCAATGAAGTCTAGATAAGCCTTGCCCAGCCGTAGCAGTAGACAAAAAGCTACCACCTATGAGGGACAAACAATATCAAAGTCAATGGATTTAGAGGAGTGCCTTTAGGGAGTCAGGAGAGCAAAAGTCATTTGGAACACAGTCTATGGATCTGATGCACTTCTTGGATGAAAGTCTTGCGCAAAGTTAGAGTTCATTAAAATCACTTGTAGGGCCACAAGCTGTTAAACTTGTGAGAAGGGAGTTGAAATCAACTAAAAAAAGGTAAGCCAATGCAATTCCCAAGTGAGAAGAGCTTGGCTAAAGGAAATAGGGTAAGTACCCCAAGCCTAAACCGCACCTTTGGTTAGAAGAAGAGTGGAAATTAACAAGGGGGTCCTGGGAGTCCCTCTGCCAGACGTTAGTCCTGGTTACGAGAGACTTACCCAGAGTCTTTAGTTCAATATCTTTCACAGAGAAGAAATAATCCAAACATATCAGTCTTTGTCCTGCCCTGGGGCAGTCCATCACCGAAATGCTGGATGAGTGGTGCAGCTGGATTACGTCCAGCTACAGCGGTGCAGACCCTGGTTCCTGAGCCACAGTCTTGGGGACATCTGGAGGGCTCCTGAGGCAGTACTTGGGAGGTCGTAGGCAGTAACGGGATCTTTTCGATGCAGCAGAACTTCAGGGTTTCAGCACTTAGCAAACAGCACTGATGCGGCTCTCGGACACTGGTTGGACTCTCTCCGCTCCCTCGGTGCTGAAATCTGGTGAGGGGACTCTGGACCTGGAGGTCCTGCTTCTGGATGGTCTTTATGAGTTTCCTGGAGCTTCTATCCGGATTTGTTCCGCGGCAGACGTTGCACTCTTCTACGGACACTTGACGCCTGGCATTGGGCTTGCACAGCAACGAAGAAGCACAGCCAGTCGGGGATGGTGGTCCAGTGGAGTTGGTCTCTGGGTTAGTTGGTGGCACTAACCCAAAGGGAGAAGTCGTTCCTTCCGGAGCTTCTCTGTCTAGGTGAAAAAGGTCAGCACAGCAGCAGGGCTTCACCGGGCAATTCAAAGGTCCAGCATGTTGCAGGAAGCTTTGTTCACAGTTTCTTCGTCAGGTGTTTCTCCCAGTGGTCGACTGCCTATAGTCCCAAAACGCTTGGCTTTTAAGCAGGTTTTTCCCATTCATGCACAGCCTAGGCTGTCAATCACACAGCGCCAGCCAATCAGGACAAGTTACAATCAGGCATTCCAAGAGACAAAGGATAGAGGCGGTTCGGGACCCTCCCTCACAGCCTGTCTTTCCAGACACACTGGTGCCAGGGACAGGCTTCAGGGCTGAAGCCCACCAAAGACAAGACAAACAAAGGACTCAAACCTGTGTCAATGCACAGAGTAAAACCCAAGAAAGACCTCCCCAACAGAAAATGGCGGAAAAAAAAGACAGTGGCCATTTTGACAAAATGGTCACCCATGGGTGCTATACTGCAGCTTAGGGTTCAGCCTGCAGTAGAAAAGCTCAACGGTAGGAAAAAGTAAATCACTGCCACCAGCCATTTAATGTAGGGAGGGTAACAAAAATGTTACATGAGAAAGTAGGGTAAGGGGCTACTAGGTAACCCTGCAGCACTCCACATAAGATGGTGTGCGGCTGGACATACAAAGAGAAAAGTTAAGTAAAGTCAATTTCACTTTACTGTTCTTGGAAACTGTAGTTCACCCAGGAAAACGTATTTAAACCTTATGAGAAATCTAAAGGATTTCTCAGTGACATTGCACTGAAGGTGCGGTGTGTCGCCATACAAAAAGCAGGTGTCTATGGTGTTTGTCAGACTCCAAAAACAGTGAAAACACAAAATCCAAATCAGGTAAAAACACATGAGTGAGAAAAAGGTCTCACTCACTCCAGGGTTAAAATTAAAAAAGTCCCAAGTCCAGCAAAAGAGCTGGGGGTCGCGAAGGTTGAAGGGAATTAGCACAGAGATGAAAATGTTCCCCAACAGGCTGCAGCTCTTGAAGGCTTCCTGCTGCAACTCTTATTCTGTGCTGAGGTACTGTGTTGGCTGGGGTATTTACTTACCTTATGCCTTTGTGATTTCTGTAACTGTTAGGCAGAATTCTCAGAAATGTGCTAATTCCCTTCTACCTTAGAGACCCCCAGCTCTTTTTGCTGGGGGGTCTTTTTGCTCCTATCCTGGAGAGAGCGAGACCTTTTTCCTCCACTCTCACATTTATTTTTCTTTAATTTGAACACAGTTTATTTTGGTTTTGGAGCCCGACAAACTCCATAGGCTTCATCTTTTTACATTCTGACACACAGCACCTTCAGTGCAGTGGCACAGGGAAGTCTTTCAGATTTCCCAAAGGTTTAAATCCATTCTCTTGGATAAACTACTGTTTCCAAGAGCAGTAAAGTGAAATTGACTTTACTTACCTTTTGTAACTTTGTAGACCCAGCACACACTATTTTCCATAGAGTGCTGTAGGGGTTACTTAGTATCCCCTTTGTCTACTTTCTCATGTAACATTTTTATGTTACCCTTTCTACAATTAATGGCTGGTAGCAGTGGTTTACTTTTTCCTAACATTGCATGTTTTTACTGCAGTAAAACACCCATGTCAAAATGGCCCAGTCATTTTTCGCCATTTCTTTTTGGTAAAGGTCCTTCTCGATATTTACTCTGTGCGCCAAACCAGGTTTGTTGCGTTTGCTTGCATTGTCTTTGGTGGGGTTCACTGCTGAAATCTGCCTCTGGCTCCAGCGTGTCTGGCAGGGCAGGAAGCGAGGCAGGTGCCCGAAACTCCCTGTGCTTAGTCTCCTTGGTTACAGGAATGCACCCAAGGGCGATTGGCCGGCTGGCCCTGCTGTGTGATTGACAGCTAGGCTGCGAATGAATGGGAGAAACCTGCATAAAAGGCAAGGACTATTAGATAGAAGGCAGAGTCGACCACTGGATGAAGGAATCCGAAGAAGAACATGGAAGAGATGCTTGCTGCAACTCCTGGACAGTTTGCCCGGTGAAGCCCTGTTGCAGTGCTGAATCTCCGAATTCGCCTCGACTAGAGAAGCTCTGCAAATGATGACTTCTCCCCTTGGGTTGGTGGGATCAAACGACCCCAAGACAAACTCATCTGGAAATCCTCTTTTTGATGGCTGTACTTCCATTTGCTGCTGTAGGACCCGAGTGTCAGGGAAAGAACCACTAGAATCAAATATCGTTTTTAAGTCGGACCCAAGCTCCAGGAAGATCTTCCGGACTCCCTCGAAGCAAGAGAAAACAAGCCTGAGCCACAACAGAGTGCTGGACCACAGATGTGAGGACAGCCCATAAGGTATCGGAGAACCGCGGTGGTGCTAGTCGCAAGAAGCTGAAACCGCAAAGTGCCGCTGATCTGAACTTTGTCGATTGCTGCTGCTGACCATCGAATGTAGTCGGCGGGAATGTAATGCAGAGTCCCCAGACATCCTCCCTCTTGTCCCCAAGACTGAGGCCTAGGAACAACAGGATATGCCATACTACAACAGGAACAGAAGCCAACTGGAACCAATTTCTTCAGACCTATTGTACTTTAAACTAAGGGGTACTTACCTCGTGTTGTATAGCATTGCTAGCTCTCAGTTGAGACTTGCATTGGCTGCCTTTTGCAGAGTTGCTTGATGTTTTGCCTATCACAAGCCTCCCAGCTTGGGGCCCAACAGTGATTTCATTTTCTACAAAGCTCTCTTTAACATTGTGCAAGACTTTCTACTTGCCTACAAGAAGTGCCTCAGCTCTCCTATACTTTGCCCAATTGACATTGGCTGACCTGGCTCCCTGAAGACCATCTACTTCTGACTGTTTCGATCTGACCCTCCAAAGTCATACATTCTTTACTTGTATAGCTGGGAAGAACAAGTTACTTCTTACCTTGTAACGTTCGTTCGATGGGATGTTCCTCTGATGTATTCCTTATCTTGATAGATTACTTCCAGCTTGCTGGCCTCAGACTTTTTTTTTTTCAGTAGAAGGCGCTGCGCGTCGACTTTCCTCGAGTTGGTGTCCCTCGACAGCATCCGTATCGGCACTGACGTAATCGTGCATATAAATAGACTTGCGCAGCGTCCGTTGCTCAGTTCCGTTTTGAAGCTTAAGAGTAGCTGTGAATGAATTAGTTATTGACCTTGGAGGAGCGTAAACTGCAACTACAAGGGAAGTTTTACTGAGGGGATGGATGGGAGGGGCGATAAGGAATACGTCGGAGGAACATCCCATCGAAAGAACGTTACAAGGTAAGAAGTAACTTGCGTATTCCTTATCTTGATAGACTCCCATAGCAGTGGTGTGTAAAACGGAGGTGGGAGTAAAATTGTATTTCCCTTTAAGAATGAACAGAGTAACACAGCTTTGCCAAATCTTGTCTCCTGGCTAGAGGAGGAATCCAGATTGTAGAATTTTGTAAAGGTATGTGTGGATGACCATGTGGCAGCCGCACATATGTCTCGAATCAGTACCCCTCTTTGGAGGGCCGAAAAGGCTGCGATACCCCTGGTTGAATGAGCCCTAAGGTGTTGAGGGGGCTCTTTCCCTGCCAATTTGTAGCATTCTAGAATGGCTAAAATAATCCATCTTGAAATGGTCCGTTTTGTGATTGGCAATCCTAATTTGTGTCCTGCATAACCTATAAACAGTTGGTCTGCTTGCCTTATCCTGGCAAGTCTGCGGATATAAAAACTCAAGGCTTGCCTTGGACCCAGCCTATGTAGCCTCTCTTCCTCTTTCCCTGGATGGGGAGGAGGATAAAATGAAGGTAAGGTTATCTTCTGAGTGATGTGGAATTCAGAGACTACCTTTGGGAGGAAATTAGGCTTCACTTGTAGGACAACTTTGTGAAAAATTGTATGAGGAGTTTTGCAAGATAGAGCTTGTAATTCGCTCACTCTTCTGGCAGATGTCAAAGCCACTAGTAAGACTGTTTTAAGGGTGAGAAATCTTAATGAACAAGAATGGAGTGGTTCAAAGGGAGTACCCATCAGGAAACATAAGACTAGATTTAAGTCCCACAAGGGAACTTAAAACGGCTTTGGGGGATATTAGTTAACCCCTTCAGAAATTGAATTACTAGGGGTAACTTGAAATATGATGGCTCCTCCGCAGTGCGCTTGAAGATCGTACCAACTTGAAGACCTGCATTCGCCATATAGAGCAAAAAAGATAACACCATTGGTGTAACGCACGAAAAGGGTTCGATATTCTTTTCTGTACACCAGCTGCAAAACTTGTTCCAACGGCAGCGGTATAAAGTCTTTGTTGCTGGTCTTCTAGCCGAAAGCAACACCTCCTTGACGTCATCTGGGAGGTCCCAATCCTTGTATCTCAACCTTTCAGAAGCCAAGCGTGAAGGTTGAGGGTTCTGATGTCTGGATGGAGAACCTGACCTCCCTTCTGCGAGAGAAGATCCTCCCTGTGCGAAAGACGAATCGGAGGGCAGATGGACATGTCCAGAAGGTCTGGGTACCAAGTTCTCCTGGCCCAGTCTGGGACAATTAGGATCATAGTCTTCTGGAATCTTCTCAACCTCCTGATCATCCGAGGAATGACAGGGACCGGAGGAAATGCGCACAGAAGTGGAAACTCACAGTCCACTACAAACGCGTCCCCTAGAGCTCCTCTCGGGTGAAATTCCCTTGAACAAAACTGATCGCACTTCCTGTTGATACTGGTGGCGAACAGATCCACTTGAGAGGTTCCCCAAAGGGTGAAGATCTCGAAGGACTTCCCGAGCTATCTCCCACTCGTGGGAGACTGCTCTGCCTGCTCAGAGGGTCCGCTGTCAAGTTCTTCTCTCCAGCTAAGTGAACTGCCGATAGAAAGATTCCTTCTTGAATTGCCCAAAACCAGAGCTGCATCACCTCGCTGCACAGTGGCAGTGATCCTACGCCTCCTCTTTTGTTGAGGTAGTGCATGGCCACTGTGTTGTCCATCATTATTATGACATTTTTCCCCTTGTACAGAAGGCAGAAAAGCCTTCAGCGCTAATCTGATAGCTCTCAGCTCCAACAGGTTGATATTTAGTCTGGACTCTGATGGAGACCAACAACCGTTGATGGTCAAGTCGTTGGCATGGGCTCCCCAGCCCGTGGGTGAGGCATCCATGACTACTGTTATCTCCGGCCATGGTTGCCAAAACAGTTCTGTCAAAATGTTCTCCCGACAGGCCCACCACTGAAGGTCTCGAGCCACTTTGTCTGGGACCTGAAGGAGATCCGTCATTCTTCCTGAGAATTGCGACCAGTGGGTTCTTAGTGCCCACTGGAGGGATCTCATTCTCAGCTGAGTCTCTGGCACAAGGAAGAAGCAGGATGCCATGAGGCCTCGTAACCTCAAAAAGTCGAAGACTGGGAGACGTTGGGCATTTTGAAACTTGGCGACCATCTGCAGAATATCTTGAGCCCTCACCTCTGGTGGCGAGGCTTTCCCCAGGGAAGTGTCCAGGACTGCTCCGATGAACTGGAGTCTCTGTGATGGCATCATCTGTGACTTCTTTAAATTGAGAGAGAAGCCCAGTTTGTGAAGGAAGTGGCAGACATAATCTAGTTGGATCTGAGCTTGTTCTGAAGATACTGCTTTGATCAACCAATCGTCTAGGTAGGGGTAGACGTGGATCCCTTCCCTCCTTAGACTTGCAGCCACTACCGACATTAGCTTGGTGAAGACCCTCCGGGCGGAGGTCAGCCCAAATGGCAGAACTCAAAATTGATAGTGAGAGTTGCCAATTGCGAACATCAGGTATTTCCTGCGTTTGAGATGGATTGGCTCATGAAAATAAGCATCCTGAAGGTCTAGAGATACCAGCCAGTCCTGAAGCTGGAGGGCCTGAAGGATCTGAGAGCGAGTTACTATCTTGAACTTGTCCTTCCTGAGGAATTTGTTCAATTCTCCTAAGTCCAAGATGGGTCTCAGTCCTCCGTCCTTCTTCGGTACTAGAAAGTAGGGGGAATACCAAGCCTTGTTCCTCTCCGCTACAGGTACCGGTTCTATGGCACCTTTCTCTAGCAGGTCTAGAATCTCCTGCGAAAGGAGCGGGGTCTGGAAACTTCAAAGAGTTGTTCCCCTGTGGATGACTGAGGGGTGCGTAGAAAGGGCAGGCAGTAACCTTGGGCAACTGTCTCCAATGCCGGAGCATCTGACGTAATAGCCTGCCATTCCGTCAGATGTTGAGTTAACCTGCCCCCTACTGGTGTCTTGTGAGGAGAGACCTCAGAGTGGTTTAGAGGCAGCTGACGCAGATGCCGAGGGCAAGGAGGCACCTGCTGTTGCTGCGGCTTTTGTACTTTTCACCCGTCCACCGCAGTGAATGGTTTTTGGCCCCTTCGAGCCGGCTGTCATCTCCCTTTTCCGAATGCGGAATAAAAGCGAAAGGACCTACCACTCCAAGAGGTTCCTGAGGGGCGATACGAGTTTGACGGATTGCAGCTCCAAGAAATTTTGCTGCTGCCTTGGATGTTTGTAACTTCTCTAGGCTGTCATCAGCCTTCTTACCAAACAAAGAAGTGCCGTCAAAGGGCATATTCAAAAGTCTGGCCTGTACATCTGGAGCAAAACCAGACTTTCGCAACCACGCAAATCTGCGGATTGTAGTACTTTCCGCCATGGCCCTGTTGATACTGTCAGCAGAATCAATGCCAGTTTGAAGGGACTCACACATTGCATCTTTAACATCTTTAATGATGTTCAGAAATGCTTCCCTTTCCTCTCCTTCCGGGAGACAGTCAGCCGCAGATGAAGCACACTCCCAAAGTGTATGGCTGAATCTTGCGATCGTGCAAGTAGCATTAATGGATTTAAGCGCCATGCTACATGCAGAGAAGAACTTTTTTGACATAGCGTCAAACCTTTTATCATCCCCGTCTTGTGGAATAGTAGGGTATGCAGATCTACTGTTCGATGAAGTTGCTGCTTGTACAACCAAACTCTCTGGAGTTGGATGTTTGCTCAAATATTCAGGGTCAGAAGCAGATACCCTATATTTGGCAGATAGTTTTTTTTATAACCTCAGGAGTTTCCCCGTTGACAGATATTTTTCTCTGCAATGCAGCATGAAAGGAAACCACAGGATCTTCCTGTGTGCCTTTAAGTAAAATGTCCGTAAAATCACCCTGTTGAAAAGAAGGTGAAGGTTAGACCACTACATTAACTCTATTATTCTGGCCATCAAGACCCTATAAGGGGTCTCAGCATGTTCCCCTGGGTCTGGTTTAGTGAATTCTACTTCTGGAGAAGCATCTAAACCACTTGCCTCATGCAAAGAGTCTTGAAGGTCCTTCAATCTGTTCTCTTCAGAGATAAAATTCCTCTGGTATAGGTGTAGTGGTCCTCTGTAACCCAAAGGGTCTTTCATGGTCAGAATCTTCCCCTTCCTCATTTATAGAGGACAAAGCTCTGAAATAATCGGACCATGGGTATGGTTTAAAACCAATTTCTAGAGCAGAAGGGGCCAAGCTTGTAGTCACCGGTTGAGAAAACATCGAAGTTGTCAAGCCCTCGGTACGTCTACTGACTGAGATGTAGTAACAGCAGGTCTGTCCTTTATCGGTGTCGACAGCGGCATCAAGGACGGTGTCGATTCGACGATTTGTGTGTCGACGGGCCCTTCGACGACAGCGTCGATAACGCAGTCTTACTGCCTTTGCTCGAGGGTTCATGATGCTCTCGGGCAGTTACTTTCACCGGGTGCAACGACTCGCAGCGTTTCGATTTTTCGTGTCTTTTACCCAGGGTATCACCTTTAGCCGTGTCCGAGGGGGTCGAGGCCGCTTTCTCGAAGACGCTAGGCATTTTTTTACGGAATTCCTCACACTTACTTGGAGAGCTGTGTTTCGTGGGGCAGGTGACCCTTTCCGGGAAAGTGGAAGAAGACGAAGAGGGAGATCAACGACGCCTATTTTTCGAGTGTTTAGATCTCGAAGACTGATGGGAACCGCTTCGAGGCCTTGAACGGGAACGTTTCCTGTGGCGGCGAGGAGACGAATGTCTCGACTCTGCCGAGGAAACTTTCGAAGAAGTTGAAGTTTTAAGAGTCTCATCTCTTTCTAGCTTCTCCTTAGGCTCCTTCAATGCTTTCGCCGTCATGGACATACAGTCCTTGCATTCCGAACAGTGATGCTCCCATCCCAGGCACCACAAACAGATCCTGTGAGGATCCGTCAACGACATTTTCTTCCCACAATCTGGACACTTTTTGAAGCCGGACCGTGGGGTCAACGGTTCGGAAGAGGAAGCCATCGAATGAAGAAGATATCTTCGAGGAATAATAAGATATACTTGAAAAAAAAACTGAGCAACACGATTCCGAGGCCCACGAAGCGCAGAAAAAATGGAACTGAGCAACAGACGCTGCACGAATCTATTTATACGCATGACGACGTCGGTGCCGATACGGAGGCTGTTGAGGGACACCAACTCGAGGGACGTCGATGCGCAGCGCCCTCTACTGAAAAAAATGTTCTGAGGCCAGCAAGCTGGAAGTAATCTATCAAGATAAGGAATACGTCCGAGTACACAATCCCTTCGAAAGGGTTAATCTACATTGCATTGGGGAGTTCTAAAGTGCTTACCCGTTTGAGAAACTTGTTAACCATCGTTTTCTTCCCTAACCTTTTCCTTTTGACACCAAACTCAGTATTGCTCTAAATGTACCAGTGATATATCAATGTCCACAGTCCTAGTTGTTGAAGTCACCGGAGGGTGTAGGAAGTGTGTGACACACCCCAAATGGGTATCTACTGTATTTCTGAAGTATATTTAAGTGTTACATATTTGCTCCCTTCTAAAGAAGGCTTATTCAAACGGACTGTTAAATTAATAAATAAGTGTTATTTGGATACTTGTCACTGTGAAAGTCTATGTTGCAAACCTACAGCTCACATTGACCCCTCTTGAGCTAATCCTGGCTGCTCAGTCACTCTACCAACTTATGTAGTACATGCTTATACCAAAGGTTGGGTTAACTATTGCCAAGAGGACAAGGCTGGTGCAGTCTCCCACAGGGTACTGCATACAATCTAGCCTAACATTAACGCTTTGGGGCGTTATTGTGATTGGGACTCCTCCCATCCAGTTCACACAGGCCCACTGTTGGAATCCTCCTAGGGTGTCTGCTCTGAAGTCCCTGGACCCTACCCAACTTTAAAGTGAACTACGTACTTGTTTGAACAGTCTTCCACAGGAAGACTTTTGCCTGCAACAGAAACCTATCTCATCCTGCCTACAGCTGCCTCCTAGACCACTAGGGTCCCTCTTCTGCCCCCCCAAGTGAACTCATGCAATAGACTAGGGAAGAACAGGCTAAATAAGAGATTCTGTCTTGAAAAGTATAACAAGGGTTTACATGTACTTACTTGTGAAAGTTAGTTGGCAACTGTAACTCAGAGTGAGCAGTTACAAAAGTTCTTACTTACCTTGAATGTGCGTTGTGCCATTCTGAAAAGTATATATAAACACAATTTATAGGCAAATGGTTGTGCCTCCTCCCCAAAAGTAATGCTGTTGGCTTCACTAACCATTTATTTCAAAGAAACTGGATCTTGCTTCCCCTAACCTGCTGTATTGCCCGTTTAGAAAAAAGTCTGCCTTAGGTTTTACCTACCTAGAATAACATTGAGACATTCATAAAAGTGCAACATTGGATTTTGCTTTCCCTGGTCGGTTTTATTCAGATGCTAAAACAGTCTTAGCTCTATACAAACCTTTACATTGCTGATGGCTCCTTTAAAATGTATATAGGTTTTACTCACCTGGAGTTAGCTGTGTGCCATCCTAAAATAAGTTAGAGTCATTGCTTACCTCAGTCGGTGTTCCACTGAGACGAAAAACTACTAATTGTATATCACACCAAAAGGTCTTACTCAACTAGTATGATATGGCATTTGTAACGAGCCTGTAAACAAGTGTTTCTAGGCGCGACAGTAGCTGTTATCATAAATGTAGTAGGTATATACTGTTCCTTTCATACGTGTTGCACTATTCTGAAAAGCATCCTGGTGTTAGGGAGAATTCTCATAAATGTGCCAATTCCCTTCACGTTAGAGACCCCCAGCAACTTTGCTGGATTTTGAGGACTTGATTTCTTTACCTGGAGAGAGTGTGAGCCCTTTTTCCCCACTCTCTCATGTATTTTGATGTACGTTTTACTCTTGTGTTCTTTGATTATGGAGTTTTATACAGCTCCATAGGCATCATCTTTTCATGTGTATCACGCAGCACCTTCAGTGCAGTGGCACAGGGATGTCTTTTAGACTTATAAATACCTTCTCTGAGATAAACTACTGTTTGCCAAAGAATGCAAAGTGAAATTAACTTTACTAGTCTTTTCAAATTCCTAGACCCAGCACACACTATTTTACAATAGAGTGCTGCAGGGGGTTAGCTAGTATCCCCTGTGTCTACTCATCTAGCAGTCAAATGCTACCCTTTCCTAGCGAAACGGCTGGTGGCAGTGTTTTTACGAGCTACCATGATTTTTCCCGACCGCGAACAATGGTAGCGTTAAATCGCAGGAGCCATGTTTTTCAAGATGGGGTCTGAGCCTCCTTTGTAAAAACAGGTCCCGGTCTTCTTCCTGCTCCTCCCCACCCCCCCGTTTATTTTTGGAAAGGTACCTCGAGTTTGTCTCTGCGCACCAAACCAGGTTTGGTCCCTTTGTTCCATCGACTTTGGCGGGCTTCAGGACTGAAGACCGCATCTGACGCCTGAGTGTCTGGGGTGGGCAGGAAGTGAGGGAGGTGCCCGAAACTCCCTGTGCTTAGTCTCCTAGGAGACCCAAATGCACTATGGCGTGATTGGCTGGCTGACTGTCCGGCAAGGACAGCCCCCCTGCTGGGTGAGTGACAGCTAGGCTGGAATGAAAGGGAGAGAACCAAATAATGTCCCCCGCAACACCCCGCTCACTATACTAACAAAAAAAATGAAAAGGACCCTGCGGCGCCGGTTCCCGATCACAGAAGTGAAAAGGAACTGGCGCCGCAGTGAGACAGCGTGAAGGAAAGGTAAGTAGGGCTGGGGTATGTTAGAGGTGTGTTAAGGGTGGGGGTGAGGGCATGGGTTTGTAGGGGTTTTAATGCGTGTTCGTAAGGGAAATGTGCGAACCTTTTGTGGTTTGCACATTTCTCATGCAAACATTTCCGTCGTTGACTTTTCCGTGACAGAAAAATCACACAGATCCAAATACTGTGTAGTACCGACTTATACCAAAGTTTGGTTTTGCTTACACCTGTAGTCCTAGTTGTGTGTAGTGGTCCCAGAGGGTACTGGACACAATTCTGCCCAACACCTGGTAATCAGGATGATTATGTGATTTCTTTGCAGAGTGTCTCTGCATAACTGACAGGGTCTACTACCCTTGTATTACAGAAAGCAATACAAAAGTAACTTATGGTTTTTACTCCCAATGAATAGGTGTGGTCTTTACTAAATGTGTATGATAAGGTTTAACTTCTAGAACTACTGTTAAGTATTTTGAAGGTGTTATGCTTTGGTCAGTGTACCTTCAAGCATTGTGTTGTGGTTTTTTTATTAATTTGTTTACGACTATGACCAGTACTTACCAAGACTTAACTTGGCCTCCTTGTATTTATAAGAAACCTTTATTTTTTAGAATACTTCTGGCTGTAAGTGTTTCTATTGAATCCTTGGTGTACTACAGGTTCAGTGTACTTTCCTACAGACCGCTCTCCCTCCTAAAATAAGCCTGGCTGCTCGGTCTACACTACAATATATTCAGGTAGAACAACCTTATACTAAGAGGGGAGTCTTGCACTGTCTCAGTTGAATGATTTAACTAAGCCCTTAGTTGAACTTCAGAAAAACTGTCCTAACAGACTAGAGCTGAAAGGGAAGCCGTGAACGGAGGAGGAGAACCGAACGTGGTACAGGACAGAAGGACTACTCAGGCATCGGTCAAGTCGGACCTCTGGGTGACCCAGTTACCGGCAAAGCTTCAGAGACCGGGCACGCAGAAGGGAAGAGTCAGGCGTCTGAAGAGCAGCTGCAGATCCAGTCGGTTAACCAAACACTACCGGAGCCTCGAGAGGGGACGCAGCTGGTCAGGAAACACTGGTACCTGCACGGAAAGACACATGTATGCGGGTTACCTGAGAGAAAGTAACAAAGAATATCAGTGTCTGGCACCCTGTGAGAGAAAAGGACAGTCCATGAGAGGACAGTTGCTTGGTAGGAGAGTAAACCAAGCTATTCAGAATATTGCGAGTCTGGGACCTGCACCCATATGGAAGCTTGAGAATAGGAGAGTTAAGAAGCCTGGAACTGTAGAGGACTAATTAATGAGAGCCTGAGAATAAGCGGATCAAGAACCCTGGAACTGAAAAAGACGGTTTTGATCTGTCCCAGCGTGCCAAGTTGGGAGGGGGGGGTAAAGCAAGGTGAATCTGAGAAGCATATCCTTGTGAATTACCCAGTGACATTTGCCTAAAGAGAATACGGGTCTTGGGAGCCCACAAGGAAGGAAAGTAAAACAAGATGTCATCTAGGAAAAGGAGCATGACCCTAGCCTTGGAGTTTGATTTGTGAACGTTGTTTTTAATCGGTTTTGGTTACCCAAGAGAATGGGAACTTCTGTTGGTTGTAACTACCATCAACACTTTACTGTGGGAAGATATCATCCTTGCACAGTTTAAGTTATTAGCGTTAGGGACAAAGGTAGCTTTTCGAGACCCAACAGTGATAGACTTTAGTTTTGGACATTCTGACAACTTCACTAATTTTCTTTGAAGCAGTGAAAACCCTCTTAGCTTTAGGGATGGGGGGCATTTTTCCAACCATTTCTTTATCAATGAATGTTTGCACCTAAAAATATGTCACCATTGTGTCCGAGCCTTAATTCTACACCCTTACAGTGCCCAACTTTGGAACACCTACAAAATGCCTTTTAGCTTTGCCAAACTAATCCTAGACCTTTGAAAGAAAATATATAGCGACCTGTGGGTCTAGGACACTAGTTCCCATCTTTTCTAGCTGGGGAAAGACATATTAAGGTGTAGTGCCTTATTTTATAAAGGTTTTGCATGGTGTTTCTAACTGCTTTATTTTCAACATATTAGTTCTCCAACTTCTGGTTACTTACCTAGGTCTTTTATTCACATACTTTACTACTCTATGGTATTCTGAAACTGCTTTAACTGTATTCTTAAAGAGAGGTTCTGGTGCTCCTCGCAAAGCACACCAATGTGAGTGTGTATATAGTAGCAATTACTGTTTTAATGCATTACTAACCTGTGGTTTTTCATTGCTAAGAGTTTGTCTAAGGCCTAAATAAATAACTATTTTGGACATTCTGCCTAACTTGTATTAGTAAGAGTGCTCTGTGTGTGCTTAACCGAAACCTGCACCACCATCACACTTACAAAGTCTAAGCCTTGCTCCCAGTCACACTACCAAGATCGAGATTTAGACAGTCTTTCTCAGTTCACCAGAACAGGGTAGCCTCTCAGAATCTTCACAAAGGGTGGGATGCAAGCGAATACATCTTAACAGAGTCCAAACCTAAGCTCCTTTCACAGAAAGGAGCTTTGTGAGCTCAGATCACATGACCACGTAGACAGGCCAAATGGCTGTTCCAAGTCGTTCCCGCTGTGAAACACAAACAAGTTACAATCACAGCCATAAAAATGTAAATTGCTTGGCCACCAAATAAGCAGTATAGAACTGTGACCAGCCTGAAACACTGATAAGGTTTGAGGAGAGAATGGTTGAGTGACATTTTTGTCGTCTTTACAAAATGCCCTTGATCACTAGGATTGTAAAAGAGGAAACTTGGAGATTTTGTTTAAGCAAATAAATCACTTAATATGCTTTTACACAGGAAAACAGCTGGATCCATTTGACGAGAAAAGGAAATCCAGTTTTTTCCCCCGTATATAGTGGGATTGTGCCCAAGTGGAAAAGCATAGCTTTTTCCACTTGTATCTTAAGCACTGATATGATCAAATGTAGCTATTGAGGAACTAAAGTCTGCAGTCAAAAACACAGTTTAATGAATACCAGATCAAACCAATACATATATCGAGACAATGCCACTCTCTAGTTACCTGGAGTTTCCCAGAGGATCTGTGACCACTTTACCGCCTCTGCATGAAGGATACTTGGTTAAAAAATAGTAGTACAGCTGGAAGTCATCCACTTCAGGAGTTAGGTCTCCTACAAATATGGAATAATCCGGCCTACAGAGATTGCAGAAATAGAATTGGAGGGGGGTTAGTATTAAAAACCTTTGTTCCTTGTCATACAGCCTTTCCACATCATCTCGCACAGCAATCAAAAAAATAAAAAACAGCAATTGGCTGATTCAATGTTCTATTGGTTGCAATTATTATCAATCATTCATATAACAAATATAGATGGTTTAACAGTGTTAATTTCAGGTCAGATGCATTCATAAAACAAAGTCAATTATCCACACTCACAGAAAAGTTACAATGATAAAACATGGAAGAAATACACAATTAAGACAATGGTATTATTTCAAAGCCATAAAACTATTAAATAACATTTTACATATATAAATAGGATTTAAAAAAGATGGCAGGTTTAGCCATCATCATAACATTGGAGATTAGTGTCCGGCACCATTTGTTTGCCCCCATCCTCCGAAGGATTAAAATTGACGCATCAGAAATTAGACAAATTCAGTACACATTTCTGTAATCTGTATTGCATGAAATAAAGGTTTCTGCCATAATTAAGGCACCTGGTCTTCTGGTATATATTTGTGAACCATGTTCCATCCGTATTCATAATTATTCATTATGCCGTCAGTTTATCTGCATTTCGCAACATTTATGTTTTGTCCTGAAAAGAATGCATATCTATTCATTTTTCTCTGGCAGACGATTATGTAACTATGTTCTTGCACATTAAGACAATATCCATTTTCATGATAATGGCAGAATTTCATTTTTGGGGCGCTTTTTCTGAACTTTGTGAGCCCCCAAAACGTTTTGCTGGCTTTCTTTTTTTTTTTTCAGAGAGACCTACTCGCCCTAGTTTGCCCTTCATAACAGAAACTCATTTTGATGTGCTGCCCATGTTGTGACACGTTTGGAAATGGGTCGGGGGTTGGGTGGTTCCACAGCCTGAGGGTTGTAAAGAGACCCCTTCATCCCGAGTGGAAAAAACGACGGGGTGCCCACCAAGTTAGATCAAAACTCCCTCCATGGGTGTTGAGATGCTAAAATGAATTTCAAGAACCTGGCCTGGTGGACAGATATTATGAGGAAAAAAAACAAGTAAGGGGAGGGGGGGGGGGGAGGAGACAGACGAGGTTGCTATGATACTAGGTCCAGGGGCAATTCTGATAGAGTAGGTGCATAGAATAAAGTAAAGGGAGGCGATAGGAAAAGGAAGAAAGGGAGACGGAAGACAAGTACCGGAATGACGGAGCAGAGGTGTCCAACGAGACAGAAGCAGAAACTTAGTGCGGGAGCAGGATGTGCCGTGGAGATGCTGGGAGCGGCGAGAGAGTTCCTGGGCGCTTGGCAGCTCGAAGAACTAGCGTTCTCCATACTGTGACATGAAGGGAAGCAGGCATTTGACTACGGAGCCGCGAAGGAAGCCGAAAAGACGTCGGCACAATCCAGAGTGGGAAGCTGTTGGGGATCATTCTCAAAAAATGTGCCAATTCCCTCCACCTTAGAGACCCCCAGCAACTTTGCTGGATTTGTTTACCTGGAGAGAGTGCAACCCCCCCCCCCCTCATGTATTTTAATGAGATTGTACACACTGTTTCTTTTGGTTATGGAGTCTGACAAACTCCATAAGCATCATCCTATGCAATGTGTCACACAGCACCTTCAGTGCAGTGGCACAGGGAAGTCTTTCAGATTAACCAAGATTAATTACCTTCTCTGGGATAACTACTGTTTCCCAGAACAGTAAAGTGAAATTGACTTTACTTAGCATTGTACTTGCTAGACCCAGCACACCCTATCTTACAATTGAGTGCTGAAGGGGTTGCTTAGTATCCCCTGTGTCTAAATGCTCATGTAAAATTTATTATGTTACCATTTCCCAATTGACTGGCAGGTGGCAGTGGTTTCGTTTTGAACTACCAAGGTTTGCATTTACCGCAACTGTTCGTGGACCCGGTAACGTTAAAAAAATGACGTCCAGCCATCCTTGTTAAAATGGTGCCTGGTCTTCTTTTTTCGTCAGGTCTTTGTGGAAAGGTCCTTCTAGAGAGTTCCTCTGCACGCCAAACCAGGTTTGGTCTCTTTTTCATTCGCCTTTGGCTGGCTTCAGGATTGAAACCTGCCTCTGGCTCCAGAGTGTCTGGGGTAGGCAGGAAGTGAGGGAGGTGCCCGAAACTCCCTGTGCTTAGTCTCCTACGAGACACAAATGCACTCTGTGGTGATTAGCTGGCTGACTGTCTGGCAAGGACAGCCACCCTGCTGGGTGAGTGACAGCTAGGCTGGAATGAATGGGAGAGAACTGAATAAAAGGACAGTCTTTTGGCTTGGAAGGCAGAGTCGACCACTGGACGAAGGTACCGAAGAACAACTTGAAGAGGACGATCCTGCTGCAACTCCTGGACCGTTGGTTTGCCCGGTGCAGCCCTGCTGCAGTGCCTACTTGCCAAATTCGTATTGACAGAGAAGCCCCTGCAAGGACGACTTCTCCCTTTGAATTGGTGGGATCAATCAACTCCAAAGTAAGCCACCTGGACACGCATCTCTGAGCTGGTTGAATTTCCTCAGAGTTGCTGCAGGAAACCGTATAGCCAAGGAGAGGGACACCAGATTGTGTGTGTTGCTTTTAAGCTGGCCTAAAGCTTTTGGAAGATCCTCCTGACTCCCACGAAGCAGGACCGACCAAGCCCGATTCCCCCCTCAACAGAGTGTGGGACCCCAGAAGTGAGGAAAGTCCATCTTGACAGCCAGGAACCACGCTTGTTGCTATTTGCTGAAACCGAGTAGCTGAAACGCGAAACAGCCACTGAAAGTGAAGTTTGCCGGTTGCGAGTTTTGACAGCTCTAGTGCATTGCAGGAGTCCCCCGACGTCCTCCCTCCTGTCCCCACGACTGAGGTCCAGGAACAGCGAGATCGGCAGAGCTGCACAGGAACAGAAGTCATCAGCTGAATCTTTTTCTTCATTCTAAGGTACTGTAAAAAAAGTCTAAGAGAACTTACCTCTTACTGTAGAAGTGGTTAAAACTTCTGCAACTCACAAGTCTAATCAGCTTGCCGCCCTAGATTTTGATTCTTCTTTTCATCAAAGAGTCCCAAGAACTTGTGCAAAGGCTTTGCCATCTACTAGAAGTGCTTTATCCTATGCAAGACTTTTGTCCATTGACTTTGGCTTAGCCTACATAATTGAACGACTCTTCTATAATAATTTAAAAGTATTTGCCCTACTTAGAAACATTTGTGATCTCTTGTGTTCTAATAACCTTTCCCTTTCACCAACTTTTTAAGAGTGTTCTGAATGCCAACAGCAAGATAGTAATGTCCCCAGCACCCTTTGTGATGCCGGAAAGGCATTGGAGAGACAGGGCCTCCCTGTCCTTGTCCTGTAGCCCTTTTTCATATTCTGTTCTGTGTTGTTTTCTGCCCAGGAGTCCATGGGGGACTCCTGGCAGTGCAGCTCTTCCTCTTTTTGGTTTGGTGTACAGACCCATGGGATACCTTTATGGCACCCAGGGGTGGGGGTGCAACCCTGTGCCCCTAGTGTATGTTTTTTGGGCACCTGTGTGTGACCCACAGAGCAGGGTATAGGCTGGTGGCAGCACCATGCTGAATTTGACAGGTGCTCTGGGGGTCTTCCATTTTGGGATACCCAGGCCCTGCCATTGGAATCAGTTGATTCCTGATGGAAAACAAGATGGCCCCTGTGGCCTCTTGCTTTCTATTGCCTCTTACCTTGTTTTCCCAAAGTCCTGGGAAGCCCTGACTCTGCCCCTTCCCCCTGCCTGGCTGGTGGGTAGAAGTTCCATATATGGAGTTGTTGTGAAGGCCAGGCCAGACTAGCTGGAGCCTTCCCAGTGACTGTATGTTGTGGGTACCCCTGTGGGAGGACCTGGGTGAATGGAGTGGTGTGACCAATATGCACTCCTTGTTGTGGCTGTCTGGTTTCTGGCATGAGAGACAAAGACTGAGACAGCGCTGCCCGAAACTGGCTGAATGCAGTGTGTAGTGTTGAATGGCTGGGTACTTGTCCCAATCCACATTCCTTGTTGTGAGTGTCTGAGAGGGAGGAGGATGGCCTGAATGCACTGTATGCCTGATTGGCTGACTGACTGCATGAATGCTCTTCTGTATGATTGGCTGCTGAGTGTGTGCCAGCAGTGTGGATGGGAGACCAAATAGTATATCTGGGGACCTCTCAACACTGGAAATTGTTCAGAAGCTGAGTCTCCACTTTAAGAGTAACTGGAACTGCTGACCCTCGACGCCCAGCTGGAAGAAGAAGCCTTGCTGTTGCTTTTGCTTCAACCCGATCCAAAGGCTGCCGTTTTCGTCGAGGACTGACCCGAGAGAGGACCTGGCTAGGCACCCTCTTCCCGTGCTCCGAGGGACCATCGAGCACCGCTGAATCTTCGCCGAAAGCTTCCTGGACGCCAGACCCTCGAAAGGCTGCCGACCGGAGAAGGGGACCGCCGAGGAGATCGAAGTGAAGCACCCGGACCTCGACCAGGGTTCACAGGTTCGTGTAACCGCTGGAGGACCGTCGAAGCCGTGTCATCCCAGAAGAGGGAACCGCTTGACGCCGTGCCGCCGACGACCGGAGCCGCCTGCTCCTTTGCCTAAGAACATTTGAATCAAAGGACTCCCTCGTCCGCATCGTCGACCACTTACTCCTGCCGGAGAAAGTCGAGGACGACCAACGCGCCGAGGAGAATCTGCCGGTGGGTTTCCCGCCACCTCACGACCACAAAGACTCGATCGACTCGACGCCCCTGCTGGGCCACCGTCCTTCACAATCTTTGTGGTCCAGAACTAGTGTCTCCGAGGTGCCCCGCACGCCTCTTCCTTGCAGGACGCCGACGAGCACCACTCGGATCGAAGCCTGCCACCTCATCGACGCCGTTCTACTCCGTTCACTGTCAGACGTTCGATGACCCGTGTCTCCCGCTTTAAAGGGAAGGCACTCAAGAAGGGCCGTCGATTCCCCGACACCGAACACAGAGTTCCTCGACGCCTCTCGACGATCCGTGACTCCTGCTTTAAAGGGAGTCACTCAAGAAGGATCTATCGACGCCTCTTCGAAGAACTCGACTCCACCAGGTACATTGGGGGTAAAAACATAGGAGAGAATAAGACTAGTGATCAATATAAGGACTGGGCTTGTGTTATATATCTTTATTTTACAGGTTGCCCAGGTGGGGGGATCCCCACACAGAACTGTGTCCATTGGTAGGGGCCAGTATTCTGCCTCTTGTTTCAACCATCTTGCTTTCCTTCCTCTTTATTGCTGGTTTTCCTCTTTATTGATCTGTGTGACATTGCTACAGTATTGTTAATGCACTTTAATGAGATCTAATATTAGTGGTACCACTTTAGAATTGTAGATATTTACCATTGTTGATTTTCCTGAGCACAAAGGGCGTTATTGTGATAAGTGTACATAACCTTTGAACATTAATTATATAAAGACTGTTTTCAGTAATACAGTGTGTGGACATTCCTTTGTGGGGGCTTGGGGACTACACTGTACTTAAGAACCAGCCTGCATCACCTCCTGAGAAGCTAGGCCTTGATTGCTCGACCATAGCTACCGAACAGAGAATCTTGGCTGGGGTCCTCTGTGCCTCCCCTCTACCATATAGAGAGCAGAAGTACAGACCACCCCCACCAGTCTTTACACCCTTGTCATTGAAATCACCTGTGGGTGTAGGCAGTGTGTGGGCCATCCCAAAAGGGTCTTGTCTGATTCAGAAACCAGAAACTCAGAGTGTACAGTATTGAAGTGTATTTGTGTGTTACCATTATATTGCTCCCTTCTGAAGAAGACTTTATAACCGACAGATAAATAAATTAATAATAGTTTATGCAAGAATCCTTGAGTGTAAGAGTTTATTTCAATAAGTGTAAATCTTTGTGTAACTCCACTACAGCTCACATTTCCCCTATTGAGATAAGCCTGGCTGCTCAACACGCTACCAAAATTGTTTAGTACAAGCTTATGCTAAAGGTTGGTTTGCCTATACCTGTAGTTATAGTTGGTTGTAGTGTTCCCAGAGGGTACTGCATTCAAACTTTGCCTAACAGAAACGAGCAGCAGAGCCACGCTGCAGAAGCCTGAATAGGACTGGAGATGCCGGAGAAAAAAAACTGTAAATTAACCCAACGCAATTGGGGACCGCTGGGCCTTCCGGCAACTGTGCCAACGACAATTTGAATGCTAATACCGAAACTACAAGAAGCTTGTTTGAATGCAGAAAAGGCAAAGTACAGATTCAAGTCCAATAAGATACGGGTGCATGAGATGCAAGTGTGGGGCAAAGTTTGAACAAACATTACCGCAAACAGATATAGAAAGCCAAGAATGATATATGCAGTTTTGGTGATAAAGGGGACCTGTGAAATACCGAAGTCGTCCTGGCAAGGGAAGGATACCAGGCAATTGAAACACAAGAGAAGGCCCAGCAGGAGAGTACACCAGGCAGTTGGAATTGGATACAGAGTACTGCCAGGGGATTATACCAGGCAAGTTGCAAAGCTAAAAGAAATACTAAAGAAGGACAGTGTTTGCTAGACAAAGGAGACACTTGTGTTAACTAAAGACTGTTAAATAACATGTAGCCTAACAGGAATATTGTGAATCAAGGAGCAAGTGTTAGGACAGTTTTTCTGAAACGACTTAGTAAAACCATTCAACTGAGGCAGTACAAGACTCCACTCCTAGTATACAGCTGTACCACCTTAGTACATGGTAGCGTAGACAGAGCAGCCAGACTAATCTTAGGAGGGAGAGAGGGCTGTAGAATCAGTACAAATGAAATTGTAATACAAATGATCCAAAGAAACAAAAACACTTTGTATTGTAAAAATAAAGGATTCATTTAAATACAGGTAGGCCCAGATAAATCTAGGGGTGAATAAGTAGCAACACATTATATGAAATCACAATTATAAAAACACAGCACTATACTTGAAGCTACACAGACCAAAGTGTATACCTTATTTGGAATACCCAACAGTAGTTCTAGGGAAGTCAAAACCTTTTCATACACATTCAGTATAGGTCACACCTATTCTTGGTGAGTAAAAACCAATGGTTACTTTCACAATTACATTCAGCAATGCAAGGGCAGTAGACCCTTCCAGTTGCACAGTGATTCACAGTACAAATCACTTAATCAGTCAACTGGACAATATACTTTGTGAATAGTGGAACACTTATTCCAGGTACGGTAAAAACCTATAACTACTTTTTTGATAACACAGTCATACTATGTGAGTAAAACCTAAGGATGTAATATTCAATTACAGGTGCTTTTGAGATCAGTGAAACACAGATTGAGATAAGCAATAACTCTTGTAACTTATTTTTGGATGGCAAACCGCTAACTCAAGTTAAGTCAAACCCATAAACGTTTTATATCTCACAAGCAGTCCAGGTTAGATCTTTCCCAGCTATAAGGATAACTGCAGTATGACTTATCAGGGACAGTTAGAACCACAGACTCTAGGTTAGATAGCACAGGGAAAGTAAAACCCAATGTTACACTTTACTGAATGACTCAGTTATTCTAGGTAGGCAACAACCTAATGCAGATTTATCATGGACAGGCTAGCAGCAAGTCAGGGTAAGCAAGACCAAGTTGGGGAACACTCATACAATTATCCTCAAAGGACTAACCTGGTGATACCAACAGTTGGAGGACACTCATAAAATTACCCTGCAGGAATAATCTGGTGAAACCAACACATTACTTATGGGAAGAGGCACAACCTAATCACAGGAGAGTGGTAGACCTTCACATGTACTTTCTATTAGACTGGCAAAACAGTTTCTAAGGAAAGAAAGATGTTAAGCATACTTTTAAGAATAGTTCATCACACATTCAAGATAAGTATGAACTTTTGTAACTGTTCACTCTTAGAGTTACACCAACTCCTTACAAGTAAGTAACTTGTGAACACTTATTTTCTTTTCTAGGTAAAAATCTTCAAAGTCTTTCCCTTATTCTTGGAGCATGAGTGTTCTCAGTGGCAGAAGGGGGGTGATCACTGGGACAAGTGATCAACAGGCAGTGTCAGAATAGGTTATTTAGTAGCAAAAGTCAGACTTCCTTAGGAAGACTGGGCAAACAGGTGAGTACTTTACTTCTGAGTTAGAAAAGAGTTCAGGGGCGTCGCAGAAGACACCCTAGCAGGATTCTAGCAGTGGGACTGGGTGCACTAGATGAGAGGCCTCCCCATCACAGAAAACACCCCACAGCTACACAGAAATCCTAACAGACTTCAGGTAAGTACATACCCAAGCCAACACAGTACTTCAGCATTCAAAAAGATTTTGCAGCAGGACGACATCGGGGTCTGCAGCAAAATGCCCAGTCAGTGGATTCCTTGTCGTGGTGACTAAAAACAAGACCTCAGAAGGAACTTTGCAGCAGGGATCAATGAAGAAGGCTCTAGGCAAGGATTGCCTCGCGACTGAATGCAGTTCTGCGGATTTGGCGCCTTTTTAAAGAGCACAGAAGACAGAAAATCGCGGTTGAATTCTCGTTGTTACAAAGGTCCAGCACTCCGTTGATGGGACTTTTCAGACTCGATTCGTGTCTCTGGAGATCCACCAGGATGCCCACGCAATTTCTGCGAGATTCGGAAGACCGTGCACCGCATAGTGGCTCAAGGTCCCAGGGGGATGGCTCAAAATGCAGGTCTTTAGTCTAGTGGGTCTCACCAGGCTCTGGGTCAGGGTCGTCGTTTTTGGAGTACCCAGGTCGATTGGAAGGAAGACCTACAGCAGGCTCTGGTTACACAGCAGGCTTTCCGGTCGCTGGAAGTCGTTTCCTTCGTCATCCTCTTCAGTTTCGGTTCCAGTGGTCGACTTTTCTTCAGTTTCCAGGTTTCGCAGTATTTATCATCAGGAACAACAACACAACCTCTGCATTCTCTCCCCACATTTACAAGCAGGGGTGGTATGGTTGACCAATCAGGACAGCAAGCCCCCCCGCTGGGATTTGTCGCAGTTCAGGCAAGGCGAAAGACAAAGGGCTGTGGAGCTTTTGACTCTTCCCTCGCTTCCGCTCCCATTTTGCTCTGTGTGCAAAACGTGGGGAAGGGAGACCCAGGCTTCCACATCCTGACATAATATTTAAGAACACTTTCTATTCTTGAAAACTATTCCTCATCCCCTTTTGGTATTAGTTGTGAGGTTTGGCAATAGGTTTCTTAGTATAGGCCCTTATTATTTGACACAAGGCCACTAGGACTCCCTTATTTTTCATTTGATGGTCAACGCTTGCTTGAATCTTAGATTTATGTTTAGATTAGACGTTTTTCCAACCTACATATAGCATTCATTGTTCAATAAACACCTTTGAACTGTGATCACTTGTGTCCGTCTGTCTTTTTGCCACCATGAATTTCTCACAGACCCTTGACCAGACCCCTGTCGGAGAAGCCTTTCTCCAGAAGCTGTCAGAAGTGCCCCCGGCTCATTCCGTGGGCTATCCAATCTCTGCAAAGGTCTCTCTGCTGTACCAGTCACCGTCCTGAACTGGAAATTGAGACCCTGCAGGCCGACGACCTGAGGCTGAAGACCCTCTCTCCCGTTGATGCTGCTTTCCAGAATGAAGAGTGACCTCCCTGAAGCGGAGTCTTCCTCGACAGCCCACATCTCGCCTGCTACCCCTTGATTGGGGTGAGCTTTGCTGCTGCTCTTCTCTGGTGTGTTGCAATAGGCCTAGTGTTGGAAAGTTGCTAAAAGAGAAATCTTTCCCGGCATATTCTATGGACCTGCAAACATTTTGCTTTCCACACTGACCTGACCTTTTACAGTGAATTGAAGACTTCAGCTAAACTCCACTGTGCTTTTGCTCACATGTTACGCGGAAACTGACTACTTCTTCATGGTTGTCAGTACTGGTCTCCCTTAGTCTTCTGACTTTGTTACTTTTTTGGTATTTTTTTTTTATCATTGCTCAATGCATCTTACAATGCAGTGCAATGGGGATTCTTCTGTATGACCCTACACTAGAGTCAAAGGGATTTTTCTGGTTACCTAAGATGTGCTAAAGGACAAACTGTTAGCAGCAAACTTTTTCTTACTTTTTCCTGTACTTAGCCTCGCTGCATTTACTGCGTTTGGCTACTAACAGTGGCTAGTGTCCAAACATGGCAGTTCCACAAGGTTTTTTGTTTGTTCCTTGGCCATCTTGCCTTTTAGCCTTCTTCCTGACATGCCAGGTCGGGAAAATCCTTTAATGGTCATGCACTGCATGGGAAAAGCCTGGCTTTTCGTGGGCTACTGCAGGGGTTGGTTATGGGGTCCCAGGAAATGTGTTGGTCACAATCCATATACTAGTGCCTGAATGTCTGGTGTGCATGCTTGCAGGAGATTGGACTATTGCTGGTGTGCATGTGTGGGGCATATCTTGCCATTGGAGCGCTGAGTCGGATCACTCACAAGACTTTGGGATAAGAAGAGTGTCCTGCAGCCATTCCAGCAGATCAGAAGAGGAGCCAAGTATCCTGTGCAGCTGTGAAAACTGAATGAAGACCTGTGGGCGATCCCTGAAGCTGCAGTGAAACCCTGTCGAGCTGCTGATCCTAGAAGATCCTTGTTGGTGCTTCGGCACGCTGGACCAGTGGGAAAAACTGGTGCCCAAGCCAGTTGAAGTCTTCGGAATTGTCCCAGGGCTATCCAGGGGACTGACCAACTACGAAATTGGGCTACCGAGTTAGGAGCGTCGTGGTCCTGTGTTTTTGCCCAGAACTTTGGGGACTGCCAGCTTGTCCTACAGAGGTAGTCTCTTCCATATTTTGGCACTCCAATATAAGGGTCCCGAGATACAAGGCTGACTTCGACCATGACAACTGTGCCCTCTGTTGTTGCACTGCAATGGTGAATGTCACCAGAAACTGCTTTTCAACATCCTGTTGGGTGCCGAAAGGAGGCCTGAACCCAAGTGAGCTCCATTCTGCAAGTGGAACATGTTGCACCAGCATCTGTGGCAGACCAGGGACTCCCACGAACCTGCAACTCCTTGGCACTGAAGTCCGGAGGAAATGCAACCTCAGACGACCCTCTAAAGACCTGCCAAGTCCCAAGAGAAACCAGAGTACAGGCGGTGTGTGTTACAGTTGTAATTACCAGAACCCCCATCTCCACTTTTAAAAGTTTTCCTACGTTTTACATTAGTTTGGCTTTGACACAGCTTGTTCTCCCAAGCACTCCGAAAGGTGGGGATAGTTTTATTGGCTCGAATGCCATCTTATCCATCTTCACGTCCCCAGGGACCCTCTGCTAACTTCCCACCCAACTTACAAAACCGTGCAGAACTTTGGGCACAACCAAGATGCGTGAAAATTTTTTTTTTTTTATTATGTCATTCTTATGTTTTAGACCTCTCAAGCAAGGTGCCCTTTGATTACACGTGTTTCAGCAACACTAGTGCCTTGTCGCAAATCTGGGCATTCCATAAAACATTTCTTTTTTCCAATTTCGTATTGATTTGTAGTCAGGCCTCTTGCGTGATTAAATATGCAAATAACTGGGTTAAATCCCATCTAGGGTTTTCACGATTATCGTGCAGCATTGGCTCGGAGAGACAGCTGTGAGAACGGCACTAGTGTTGCCGAAACAAGAGTAATCAAAGGGCACCTTCCTTGAGAGGTCCAAAACATAAGAATGACATCATTAAAAATGTGTTTTTTTCACGCATCTTGGTTGTGGCGCAATTTAATGTTGAGGACAATAGTCTACAATTTTGAGGTGGGGTCTTGACCTCCGTTCCTCACATTTGAGACAACACCCTAAGCAGGGGTTCGTGTAACCAGGTCGCCCAGCATAAGAAGTTGATGTAACAACCCCCCCATATCCCAACCCATACAATTTAGGGTTGACTTGTAAAGTTAGGATTGTAAATCCTGTGGACAGTTGGTGCTATCTATAACCATTTGCCTTTCCTTTCAGGTATTGGGGGAGAGGGGTTACTGGATTGTTCAGCACCAACTACAATGACATTAAATCTCTTGTACAGTTTTTTAGTACTGCGTCATAATATTACTTGCCAAATAGTCATTCTTCATGCGTTTCCTGAGCCTATAATAAATGTGTTACGCTTATAACTAACTGGATTGTTGGTTGCTGAGAAAATCATAGAACAGGGTGCAAGCCTTGAAAACAGTTTGCGCCCCGTCCTGCTGTGGTAATAGGATGGGCATAAAGTTCCCTTGTCTGGTCATTAACGGTGGGTTTCAGGCCAAGAACCCCCAGAGTAGCTCCTAGTGTGGTGGGATTAAGAGAGCATCCGAAAAATATCTATTTTCTAAACTCCAATGGTACATTTAAAACCAAAATTGAAGCCAACAAATTGGTTTTGCCAAAGCTTGTTCTAGGGGGACTTTAAAGACTTCCTGCTCCCTCCCCATAAACCATCCTGGAACTTTATAAGGTACCTTGAGCAGTTCTTCCATACGAGATAGGTAGGCCTAGTATATTATCACTTATAAGGCAAGGTATATGGTTACTCTTTTAAATGCATTATTTCACACTTTACTACCTACAGTTTTCCTCATTTCATTGATTTGAACTGCTTTCACTGGTTTTATTTGTAAAGTGTAGGTGAGAATGCCAACTATGTTCATACACGTGGGTATAATTGTGCTTTTTCGGCTTTACTTCTGCATTATAGTTAAAAGCCTAATAAATTAGCATATTATTGAACACTGCGTATTTTACTTGAGTGGTTTATGTGTAGTTAACTGTACTACCCACGCCACAGCAGATCTCCTGAAGTATGCCTTACTGCTCAGTCTGTGTCGCCTTAATAGAGTTTGGCGAGACCGAAGTGTCAATTGCCCTGTTCAGTAAAATGAATCGACTCTCGGAACATACGTTTAAAAAGCAATCTCAACACCTGGGATGGGGGCCAACACAGCAGAAGACTCAGCAGCCACAAAGATGGTGACAGCAGCATGAAAGAACCAAACGAAGGTCCCAGGTGATCCCGGTGTAGCAGGAAGTGGCTGCCAGCCAGAAGACTCTCCACCTTAGGGCACTTTGCCCAGAAGGAGTACAGAGGCAAGAAAGATAGCCCATGAAGGAAGAACCAGTCCATCCAGAAAGGACAATGGCTGGAAGCAAACAAAGAGCTGTGTATTGGATTGCACCAGCAGGAAAGAAGTAGGATGCTAGGACAAAGGAGCCAGGATCGTCAGCAGCAGCCCATATGCTGCAGCAGCAGCCTTTTTGGAATTCAGGTGCAGATGAGGAATGCACAGGGGCTTCCACTGATAAACACTCTAGGTGAGCAGCGAGTAAAAACAATTTGATCAAAGCACCAAGCGCACAGGCACCCCAACACTGGATGTAAATTGGGCAATCTAGGGGCAGTTTACAATAAGGGATAGTTGAACTGTAGATGCTCGTTTATGGTTTTAAATGTTCATGCAAGGATGTTATAATTCACAGAATTGTTATTGATATTGATATTTTATTTCTATCGCGCTCATTCACAAGTGTTTCAGAGCGCGACAAGGCAAGGGAAGAGGAACAGAGGAGAAACAAAAACAACGATCTTACTAGACCCAGTGACATTGAGAACGTGCAAGTGCATGGTAGAGGGAGAAGTGCATGGAAGGGGGAACAAAAGGAGAGTGCGGAGCAAGGAGGAAAAAAAAAAAACATAAATAATAAATAAATAACAAGTCAACAAACAGAGGAAGTGCAGCCAGCAAGTGGCAGTGCTGGGTTTAAGGCAGAAGGTTGGGAAGGTCTGATAAGTGCAGGAAGAACAAAACAAAAAGGGGAGGGGGCTGTGTGGGTACAGATACAGACCCCAGTGCAAGGGGTGGCCCGGAGGCAGTGAGTGCGGGTGGCAAGACAAGCAGGTAGCTGGGCCCAGAGGAAAGCGGGTGGCCAGGTGCATGGTGCCTTGGGAGAGTAGAGTCAGCAGGGAATAGGGGGGGCAAAGGCAGAAGCAAAGAGGAAAGTCTTGAGGTGCTTCCGGAACCGGAGATGGTTCTCCTTAAGTTTGAGTGGCAGGGAGGCTGTTCCCGAGGGAGGCCCCAGCCGAAGACAGATCTACCCCCAGCTCGTTTCTTTCAGAAACAACTGACCCTGAGGGAGTTAGAGGAGCGGAGTGCTCGAGATGGAAGGTATTTGCGGAGGGATAGCTGAAGGGTCATTTCTGTATTGTATATAATGCAAGTGATAAGGCGCTCAATTTTAGAATTTTACAACATAATATTGTTTCATGTGGTCTTGTTAATGGAAAGGTGTCTACACCGAGTTATGAAACGTACAAAATGTATTAAGTGTTTTTCTAATATAATTTGATGTTTGATGTATGTGCAATAGTTTGAATAAACTAAAAGCAGAATAAAAAAAGTTTGCAAAAACTGTTTGCCTTTTCGGGTTCAGGATGAATCCATGTTAGCAAAACGACCATTGCAGTTGTGCCTCATACTCTACAGACAAAAAAGATGACCCAAAACAAAATGACCGGGAGCAGAGCTTAGTACACCAATAGTACACCAATGGCTACCATAAAGACGCATTGCGCTACTAACGTGGTGAATGTAGCAACAGCCATAGTGTAACCAAAAAGGAATCACTGTTGCTACCCTCCGTCTCCACAACACGCTTTCAGGTAGAGTCATCCTGCAACCAAAATGCACCACTGCCCTGGTAGTGACATGGGTTACTAAGGGCAGCACACTTCAGAAAAGGTTTGCAGTAGTGGGAGCGGGGGTTACAGTGCAAGTCCCTCTAGCCACAAACGAATGGTTGAGAAACCATGAAAGGCACAACAAAGCCCATATGGCTACCAGGACCCTATTTTGGTTGCAGGGTGTTAGTTGGACTTCAGAAAAACTGTCCTAAGGGCTTAGGTAAAACCATTCAACTGAGACAGTACACAACTCCACTCTTAGTAAAAGGCTGTGCCACCTGAGTCCAGGGTAGCATAGACAGAGCAGCCAGGCTAATCTTATGAGGGAGAAAGGGCTGTGTAATCAGTACAAAGAAATTGTATTATACATATGGTCCAAAGATGCGTTGTAAAAATAAAGGGTTTATTTTATATAGAGACATGTCGAGTGTATTACCTTGGAGTTGCGCCTACAGTTATCAAGAAATAGTATTGATTATTTGGTTAGTATTGTGGTAATAAGTCAGAGACACAATAAAGTTGATAATTCTTGTTTATTCAAATGTAGTTGTTGCCTACATCGTTCAGATATATTGTTAGCTTCACAATCTATATCTGACTTGTGGAACTTAAATTCTTATGAGTCCATTCGTGTAGATTCTTAGATGTCCTTATTGGGTTTTCGTTCTCATGAGTCCATATATGTAGGTCTTGATATCCTTATTGAGTTATTGATTGCAATTGAAATGGATTGTTGATTTCACAATAGATGACTAATTATAGTACTCTTATGAATCAGGGTCCTGTTGATTTCCTCATTACAAATTGGTCCTTTAGGTGTCTTGAAAGTCAATTGTAGTTTCAGTGCTGTGTATTTCCTCGGATTGTTGTTTTGCCTCTTCTGTATATTGCCTATGATTTGTTATTTTGCCTCGACACGCGTTTCCCCAGTAGAGAATATACTGGTTCCTCATTATTAAATATTATTTTATATACAAACAGATCAAGAGATTATTGGGTAAGTAAGTACTATCATAAATCATATACACAAACACATTATAAAAACACAGCACTATGCTTTAAATACACAGACCTTATTTAGAACACCTAACAGTATTTCTAGGGAAGGGGGAGAGGGGGCAAGACCATAGATTACTTTCAGTAACACAAGGGTAGTAGACCCTGTCAGTTATGCATTGACACTCAACAAGGAAATCACAGTCAACCAACTTGTATACTTTTCTGAATAGTGGAACACAGATTCAAGGAACAGTATATACCTCTAGTAACACACCGTTCTATTCGGTGAGTAAGATCTTTTTGGTGTAATATCCAATTACAGTTGCTTTTCAGCTCAGTGGAACACAGTCTAAGATAGGAAAGAACTCTTTACAATAATTCTGGATGCTCCAAGCAACCCAAGGTCAGCTACACCTAAAGGAAACCTTTTCAGGAATTGCACAGCTATTCTAAGCAATTAAGACCTAATGTTATAATATCTTATTACAGTTGCTTTTTAAGATCAGTGGAAGACAGATTGAGATAAGCAATAAATCCAACTTGTTTTAGGATGGCATACAGCTAAGACAAGGCAAGTAAAACCGATATACTATGTACTTGTTGCTATCAGCAACTAAAAGGTAAGTATAACCTTTGGCATACTTATTCTGGACAGGATAACTGCAAGTAAGGGGAAGCAAGATGGGGATACTCCTACATCTATGCTAACAGGAATTGTAAAGTGTAGCAACAGCATTACTTTTGGGGAAGAGGCACAACCAATTCATTAGTGAGTAACTTAACATCATGTATACACTTTTAGGAATAGTGCAACACACATTCAAGGTAAGAACTCTTGTAACTGCTCACTTTCAGAGTTAGTTACCAACCAACTTCTTTCACAAGTAACGTTTGAACAATTGTTATTCTTTTCAAGGCAGAACCCTTTTCTTATCCAGACCTTCCCTTATTCCATAGCATGAGTTCACTCGGAGGCAGTAGAGGGACCCTAGTGGTCTAGGTGCCGGCTGTAGACACCTGGGTGAGATAGGGTTCAGTTGCAAGCAAAGTTAGTGTTCCAGGGGAAGACTGTTCAAACAAGTAAGTATTTCACTTTAAAGTTAGTTGAGGGTCCAGGGACTTCAGAGAAGACACCCTAGGAGGCTTCCTCAGTGGAACTGGGTGAACTGGATGCATGGCCTCCCAATCACAGAACACACCCCACACCTATACAGGAATCACAAAGGCTTACGGTAGGTAAAATAACCCAGCCAACATAGTACCTCAGCACAGAAGAGTTGCAGCAAGAAGACTTCAGGATATGCAGCCAAAAACCTGGTTTCTGGATTCCTTTGTCAAGAAGACAGGACTTTGGAAGGACTTTTGCAGCAGGGATCACAGGAGAAGATTCCAGGCAAGAGAGTTTCCTCATGGCTCTGGGGATTTTGTGCCTTTTCAGGAGCACAGAAGAAGACAGAATATCGCCAGTCGGATTCTCGTGGTTTGCAATGTCCAGCACTCTGATGAGGCGACTTTACGGACTTGAATCGTGTCTCTGGAGATCTAGCAGGATGCCCCTGAAGTTTCAGCGATTCAGAAGGCTGTGCACCACTAGATGGCTCGAGGTCCCAGGGTATTGCTGCCCCATAAAGGTCACAGCACGGCATGTGATGGCTCAAAATGCAGGTCTTCTTGAGTCTAGTGGGTCTCACCAGGCTCTGGGTCGGGTTGTCGTTCGAGTCCCCAGGTCGATTAGAAGGGCGGGCTACAGCAGGTTCCGGCTACACAGCAGGCTCTCCGGTCGCTGGAATAGCTTTGGCTGCGGTTTCATCTTCCTCTTCGGTTTTGGTTCCAGTGGTAGACTACGTCTTCAGCTTCTAGGATCCAACTTGTATGCAGGAACCCAGCCAATCAAACAGCCTTTTAACATTCAAACTTGGGGGTGGGGGTTGGCAATCCTTTCAGGACAGCCAGCCTTGCAGTTTGAACTGAATTCTCGCAGTCAGGCTGGAAGACAAAGGACTGCAGAGTTTCCGACTCCTCCCTCGCTTCCTGCATCAGAGACACTCTGGAGCCTGGGCAGGGAATCCACAGGATTCATGCCGAAGATAAAGTTAACAAAGGAGTTTCCCATCCTGGATATCAGGAGAAGTGTTAGGTGAGAATTCTCACAAATGTGCCAATTTGCAGCTGCAGCATAGCACCCATGGGTGCCCATTTTGTGAAAAAGGGCCCAGTGTTTTTTTGCCATTTCTTGTTGAAAAGGTCCTTCTTGATATTTTCTCTGCGTGCCAAACCAGGTTTGGTTCCTTTGTTAGTTTTGTCTTTGGCAGGATTCACTGGTGAAGCCCGCCTCTGGCTCCAGCGTGTCTGGCAGGGCAGGAAGCAAGGGAGGTGCCCAAAACTCACTGTGCTTAGTCTTCCTGGTTACAGGAATGCACCCAAAAGGCGATAGGCTGGCTGTCCTTGGAGGACAGCCACCCTGCTATGTGAGTGACATAGGCTGAAAATTAATGGGAACGACTTGCATAACAGGCGAGGTCTTTTTGAAGGAAGTCAGTCGACCACTGGACAAAGGAACTGAAGAAAGAAACTGGAAGAGAAGCTTGCTGCACCTCCTGGACTGTTGGTTTAGCCGGTGAAGCCCTGCTGCAATGCTGAAGCTCCCATTTCAACATCGACTAGAGAAGCCCAGGACGACTTCTCCCCTTGGGTTGGAGGGACCAATCAACCCCAAGATGAACTTGACCGAAACCCCTCTCTGCTGGCTGTACTTCCATTGCTGCTGCCAGAACCTAATGCCAGGGGACAGGAATGCCAGAATCAAGTGCATCGTTTTTAAGCCGGACCCGAGCTTCAGGAAGATCCTCCGGACTCCATCGAAGCAGGACT
The DNA here is from genome assembly GCF_040938575.1 of Ambystoma mexicanum. Classification (NCBI taxonomy): domain Eukaryota; kingdom Metazoa; phylum Chordata; class Amphibia; order Caudata; family Ambystomatidae; genus Ambystoma; species Ambystoma mexicanum. The sequence continues at coordinate 971,859,033 of NC_090930.1, read as the reverse complement.
GACCAAGCCTGAGTCAGCTCAGAGTGCTGGACCCCATAAGCAAAGAAAGTCCACAAGGTGTCCAAGAACCGTGGTGGTGCTATTTGCGAGTACCGGAAACCGCAAAGTGCCACTGATCTGAATTGCGCCAATTGCTGCCGCCAACCTTCAAATTGTAGTGCAGGATTCCCCAGACGTCCTCCCTCTTGTCCCCATGACTGAGGCCCAGGAACAACAGGATCTGCAGGAACTACAACAGGAACAGAAGCCAGCTGGAACCATTTCTTCAGTTCTAAGGTACTGTGAACTAAGGGGTACTTACCTCGTGTGTGTATAGCTTGCTTGCTCTCACTGGAGACTTGCATTGGCTGCCCTTTGCAAAATTGCTTGCAGATTTGCCCTTCACAAGCCGTCGAGCTTGTGGCCCAACAGTGATTTCATTTTACAACAAAATTCTCTTTAGCATTGTGCAAGACTTTTACCTACCTTCAAGAAGCGCCTCAGCTCCCCTAGAATTTGCTCAAGTGACACTGGCTGTCCTGGCACCCTGAAGACTCTTCTTAACCTCTGACTGTGTTTAACTATCCCTCCAAAAAGTCATAGATACCTTACATTAGAGCTGCAAAAGGGTTAATCTACATTGCATTGGGGGGGGATTGAAAAGTGCTTACCTGTTTGAGAAACGTGTTAACCATCGTTTCCTTGCTTAAACTTTTCCTTTTTGCTACCACTTCAGTATTAACATTTAAGTGTGAAAAGTGATATATTAATGTCCACAGTGTCCCAACTATTGAAGTCACCTCAGGCTGTAGGAATATATGTGTGCCATCCCAAAAAGGTCTCTACTTTATTGAACTGAAGGAGTGTATTTTGAAGTGTATTTTTACTGTTGCCAATTGCTCCTTTCTAAAGAAGGCTTATTATAAAACTGACTTAAATTAATAAATCATTATTTAACCTCTTTAGTGCAAAGGACAAGGTATTTCGTCCTTGGGATTCCCTCCCTGTTGCCAAGGATGAGATACCTCGTCCTTTCAGGCACTCTGTTTTGTGCGATCAACTGTAATCCAACCCCCAGGCTATGTGAGGGGGAGGTCCCTCTTCACTGCCCGGGGGTTGGATTACCTTCAATTTCACGTCGGCGTGCGTGACGCACGCCGACATGAAATTGAAAGTAAATTCATCGCGGCAGCCATTTTCGGCTGCCGCAGCGTAGAGAGAAGGTAAGAGCACCTCGATCTCCTGCTGTATTTCAAGCCAGAGAATGAGGCAGGTATCGTTGGAAAGGGGAGATTATCCCCTTTTCAACGATACCTTGTGTGACAGCATTGTTGCCCGCGGATCAGGCGCAGAGCTCGATCCACGGGCAGCAATGGCCACTAGACCACCAGGGATCTGTTTTGGGAGTGGGGGCTGCTTACCAGGTAAGCGGCCCCCTCTTCCCGAAGCCCCCAAAGCATGGCGCCACGGCTGTGGAGACCCCTGGGGGCAGTGATCTGCCCCCAGGGGTGAAAATAAAAAAAAATTAAAAAAAATATTTCGAAGGGCGGTGGTTTGGGGCCCTGGGGCCCACTAGACCACCATGGATTCTGGCAAAAATGGTGTTCGAAAGAGGAGAGAGCTCGATCCGTGACCAGCAATGGCCACTGGACCACCAGGGATACGTTTGTGATGTGGGGGGTCTGCTTACAGTAAGCAGCCCTCTCCCCCGGCCCCCAAAGCATGGGGGCACATATCTAATAAACACTGGGGGCAGATGGCTGATCATCTGCCACCAGGGAAGTGTGCAAAATAAAAGTAATAAAACTTTTTTGAAGGGAGGTGGAAGGGGGTTTGGGGCCCTGGGCCCTACTAGCCACCACGTATTCTGGCAAAAATGGTGTTGTTGGAAAGGGGAGATTCTCCGCTTTCCAACACCATGTATGAAGCATTGCTGGTCACGGAGCATTGGAGGAAATAAATCCATCACCCACCGAATCCAAATACTACAAAATAACGCCCTACGAGCCGCCCTTGGTGTCTCTAAAAGATCACATATCTAAAAGATCAGGCGTCAAAACTGGTTGTCCACCCAAAATAAAATCCACTTAAAAGTAGCATCCTTGGTTTACAAAGCCCTGAATAATGCCGCACCAAGCTATCTCTGCAATAAACTCACTAAAAGAAGCCACACACGCCCTGCCATATCTTCAAATGCCAATAGCTTCATCATTCCAAGATTCAGACTCACCAAGGTGGGGGGCAGCAGCTTCCAGGTCCAAGCTGCCCAATTATGGAACTCACTGCCAAACACTCTACGGGAGGAGCAGCCCTTTCCCGAATTCAGAAGTAACTACATTAATCTGTTGGTCTGCCAATGATTAACCCCTTTGGCTTCCACTCAACCCCACTTACACACACCTCGATCCTGCACCTTAATCTTTAATCTTATGGACCTTCTCACATTGCCCATCTGGCCACTGAGCGAACGTCTGAGTGCCTTATATATACACCATCATTGTATCTTGTATTCATTTTACGTGTACTTGTGTGTATTTTGCCATCGCCACATACAGGCGATGTATTGTATTTTGTATCTGTATTTTTAATGTGTACCCTGTAACCTAAGCTTCTCATTTTCTGTACTGCTGTGCCCGGCTTCCTTTGGGTCTGGTGCGCATTATAAATGAATAAAACAAACAAACAAACAGATCGGCGCAGATCGCTCGATCCGTGACCAGCAATGGCCACTGGACCACCAGGGATACGTTTGTGACGGGGTGGGCTACATGAGATGGGCCGCCCCTCCAATTGGGGTGGGGGTGGAGAGGTGCACCCCCCTTCACAATAGAAAATTCCACAGCGGTGTAGGTAGCCCCACCGCCCCCGCTAAAGGGCAGCCTGCCATTTTGAATTATTTTCTTCGTTTACTATACCTGCCTTGGCGCAGAGGGGCACATTGGTGTGCCAATCTGGCGCCGGGGTGCCCAAACCTTACTGCCCCACCCACTGGGGGGCCTGTCCCACCATTTTGGGGGGCCCTCTCCCCCCCTCGCCCCAAATGGGTGGCGGGGACACCTCATGCAGGCCTCCTACAAATGGCTGCGTGCAATGCACCCCCCCTCCATTTGGGGTGGGGGGAAGAGGGCCCCCAAAAATGGTGGGACAGGCCCCCCAGTGGGTGGGGCAGTAAGGTTTGGGCACCCCGGGGCCAGATTGGCACATCAATGTGCCTCTCTGCACCAAGGGGAGTTGGGTTACTAAAGGAAACAATTAAAACAGTGGAACGCTTTTTAGGGGGGGCTGTGGGGCACCCCAAAGGGTCGGGGAATTTTCTAATGGGATGGGGCGTTGACCCCCCTGTCCCCCATCCACAATGGAGTGGGTGCCATGTCATGCAGCCCTCTCTGGGACCAGATATCTGCTCTTAGGAAGGGACGCCTGACCCCAGGGAGAAGTGCAGGACAGCCCCCCACTTATCTGCCCCCGGGGATGGCTACATTTTGCTGGTGTGACCGTAGGTAACATGTTTTTTGTTTTGTTTACAGCTTTTTCTACCCGAGCAGCTGCAACGTGATGGGAGTACTGTTTTTTATTATTCTATGGTTAGGGCCCACTGTCAGTGGGGTGGGTGAGACTGGGGCTGGATTGTTGGTGGTGTGGGTCAGCAATGGCCCGTCTGGGCACATCACCTCTAACTGTCCTGGAGTTGCGGCTGGGCTGCATTACAGCTTTTCCCTTCGGGGAGGTATTGGCACACTGCCGAGACTCCTTGGTGGGGAGAAGCTGTAATGCAGGGCAGCCAGGGCTCCAGCAAAGTCGGCGGTAATATCCCTGGCCTTGGGCACCCTTCTCCCATGTGGGTTTTTGCTGGGGGTTCTGGGTAATAAATTCTGGGCCGATTTGCGTAAGTCAGACCTCTTGATTCCCACGGGTGTCCTCTTTTGGGAAATGCATGGGGTTCCCCGTTTTCCTTGCTGGCTTCGACACCCTAGGCCCAAATCTGTAGGTTGCCCACATGAACAAAATCGTCAGTGGAGAAAGGCTTGGGGTTACCCTTTTCCTTTTGCGCCCCCGGTAGGTGCACCCACACATGTAAGGTACCGTTTTCATTGGGACACGTGTGGGGGCGCGGGAAGGTAGGCCATGTGTTGCTGGCGGTGTGTTTTTTCGGTGGGTGGCCAGAGCGAAATGTCTGAGAATTGTCTTCATTTCCAGCCAATTTCAGAGACATTTCCCTGTGTCCACTCACCGAAACACGTCGCCAACAACAGATGTCATACCTTCTCGCGTTCCCACAGGTTTCCTGACGAAAAATGGTACCTCACATGTGTGGGTTCACCAATCTAGCCGCAAAGGGAAAAGGCTAACCCACTGATGACCACAAAAGGGTTTGGGGAGATAACCTACAGATTTGGGCATAGGGTGTCCAAGCCACCAAGGAAAACTGGGAACCTACGCAAATCACCCCTTCCTAAACTTGGAATTTTGTCTACTTTTCAGAAATATATGCCTTTCTATCCTCCAATTCGGCATTCTGTCCATGCATGTCCAATTGGCAAAAATGGCCAAAATCGCCTACCTCTCACAAAACAGTTGATAACCACATCAAACTAATTTCTTTTCGTTTCCACTCAACCTGTTCTTGAAAGCCATGAAGTTGGGGAATTCAGCACAGCAAACCATTTGTTCCTAGCTCTTACAAGGAAAAAACCACAGGCTTCTTTGTACATCATTTTATTGGCATTTTTTTTAAAAAACCCAATATTTTCCCCCTTTTTGCTTATTTTCTCTCATCCACCTACAGCAACCTAGGATTCCTGGGTGGCGTTGCGACCGCCTACATGTGGGGGGAAAAAAGGAGCCAAATGTGGCCGAGATATCTCATGTAACAAAAAAGTTACAAGGCATTGAATGGCCACATACCGAAATCACCAAAAAAGGCCCTGGCACTGGGGGGGAAATACCCATGGCATTTAAAGGGTGAGGATAACTTTAATTTCAATAATTGCCAATGTGAAACTATACTGCAACCCTACAACTCACATTGAACCTTCTTGAGATAAGCCTGGCTGCTCATTCACACTACCAACTTGTGTAGTACAGGCCTAAGGTTGGATTACCTATTGCCAAGAGGACAAGGATGGTGTAGTCTCCCACAGGGTTACTACATACAATCTTGCCTAACAGGAAGGGACAAGGAATGCTGAAATGGGGAAAAAAGAAGACCAGGGCCATTTGGTAAAATGAGAACCCATGGGTGCCTGTACCGGGGCTGTGGTAAAGGTGCACTGAATTAATAAAAACTTTCACTTTCAGCCATTAAAGGCAAGTTTGTCCTTTTAACATAAATGTTACATCTAAAATGAGAAAGGGGCTACTCAGTATCTCCTGAGCGCTCCACGTAAGGTGGGGGGTGCTGGGCTCACTTAATAAAATTTAATAGATATCCAAAGATCTTTTCTACTCTTTGGAACTGTAGTTCTCACACTGTTAGCCAGAGAAAGTTAAAAGGGGACCCCCTAAGGCAACCCAGCAACAAAAGGCAATTATTGCCAAAAAGTTATCAAAGGGGTTAACTTTTCCAAGACCCTATGGGGAGCCTTCTAAATGACACCCATAAAAAGAGTAAAAGTCTGAGTGTGGAAAAAGATACCCACTCACTAAGGTATAGGGAAAAATAATCTTCCAGTCCAGCAAACAATTCTGGGGGTGACACAGGTCAGGATGATTTATCATTGATGTGAAAATCTTACCAAACACAGGGTGATCCGCTCACCCAGACAGCCTGCAAGGGAGTAGGCTGGTAGTAGCTGTACTTTCTTTAGCTACAGCAGGTGTATGGCAATTTTTTATCAGATTAGTAGCAGATTGGTTGTATATGGTGGCCATCTGGGTACTAATGCTTTTTTAAAATTTATATTTTTAAGTGCTGTCTCTGGCCTCTCTCTGGTCGAGTGGACCATGAAGCACAGCCAAAATGACAATTTTGCAGGCGTAGCCTCATGCAGACCTCACAAAGGCATCCTCAGTTGGGGTTTAAACCAGTCAGAAACAACGTTCCCTCTAATTATTTTTGGTTATGTGTGGCAATAAAATGCTTGTGTGCAGGATGTTGGCGGACATGTGAGCAACTAAATGATGCAGTGAGAGAGGAATATGACCCACTGTGCAAGCGTAGCGTTAAAAAGCTCTACTAATGTTTTAACTATTCTGAAATTGTACTATTTTAAATCTCAAAATGCTAGGACGGTGCGCCTTTAGTTTGACTTGTTAAATGTTTCTGGGGAGCATGTCCGATAGCACTTTTACGAAAATAGAAACAAGGAAATATGTTATTTTGGTGCTGTGAGATTCTGCCTCAATCCCATCATCTCCTGCCTTCTCACCATTGGCTTAAAATATGGACTACAAAGGAAATGCTAGCGACATACAGAGGCAAAGAGACAGGTGGGCACACAAAGAGAGAGAGTGTAGCGAGGAGAGACAGACAGAGGGTGAAAGAGCACAGAAGAAGAGAAGCTGAGAGAGAAAGGGAGAGGGAGCACTAAATCAGTGTATGAACCTCTGGGTACAGTTATTATACAGAATATTTTTAGTTCAACTGCTTTGGATGGGCAAAAGGTGATGTCACCTGTGTAAGGGTGTGTAAGGAGGAGATCAGCACATAGGAGGCATGTTTCTGGCTATAGACATATTGGTAGTAAAACAAGAGAAAACCTTATCTACCTATTCTAAGAGGGGTTTCCCAGCCTCAAATAATTCGGATCTACGTGAAACTAACGGGAAAAAAAAATACTAAAGCCCAAACAATCTTTGGGTGTCGAATTCCCAATTTTGGGGGAGTTGAGGGTGGGGCGGGGTTATGAATTATTTTTTGATGCGGGGGGAGATCGTCCTGTGTCCAAAACCTATTTCCGATCCTCACACTATACATACAACTACAGAAAAGGATAGGTGGCTTTCTTGATTCAGAAGACTGGTTTATTCCTTCGGGAAGATAGCTGAAAGTTCACTTCTGGGTGATTTACAATGAAATGTTTTTCTTAAGGGATACAAATCAAAAGTATCCAAATTTTTTTTAACTGGATTGAGGGTACATAGAACAGAGTCTTGTATTTTCACAATGTCCAGAGAAGGACCCCCCGCCCCCCGATTCCTTTTTTCAATATCCACAAATACCAGTGGGTAGATCTCCTTTGCCCTGTTTTTTTCCTTAATCTCAACAGTACCCGGTTCACTATCCTGCAAGGTATGCTGGTCGGGTAGCAGACCCCTGTGATATTGGCTACTCTCTCTTTTGGGTCCCATACCCCTTCGGCTTCTTGCTTTTGGGTTCCAGACCCCTCCAGCTTTGTACAATAGGGATGGTGTTGTAGGGGGTTGGAGAGGAAGGCTGGTTAGGGTTAGGTGGGCTACGGGGATACCATGTTCTCCCCGGATTGTCACTAATCCCATAGGGCACTTCCCTCCTCATGAGATCCACCCAATGAGTACCACCCCCAGGGGACTATGGGATAGCGACCTTAGGGGAGAAGTGGCGACATCCAGGGATTCGTCACACCAGGCATAGAAATCATAGAACCACCATGCCTTCTGTTAACTAGTTACACAAAATAAGGTATATTACAACTGGGCGAGTATTGCAGACATTTGAAAAAAATAGATTTATCAGAGGTTCATAATACAGAGAAATGTTATAAGGAGAGGTCATTGGTGAATAATCTCACTCTCTCATCATGTTGGTTTCAAACAACTTTCCAAAGCTCGAGAAATTTAATTAGATTGATTTTTTAAATAAATATACCCATTAAACCTTTCTGTGTTTTCCAAGCGCTTAAACAAAAGATGATACGTTTATCCAACTCACTTGTACAGTTATCAATCACAAGGGTCTGGAAGTTTAACACATTCCTGTCAGTATGTACATTTGTGACCAGATGGCCACACAAAGTAGGCTGCAGCATGTGTTTTATCACACCAAGCTATCGCTCTAACCATAGTGATAACTTTAGCTGCATTAAGCAACATCCAGCCAACAAAGGCACCAACGAAGATCCCCATTCTTAAACTAGGCTACAGAGAGTGACAGATTTTTCACTGTACTGTTAATTTTTCAAATATGTTATTTCCAGACAAGATGGAGACCAGATTCCCTGAATCCATATACAACACACTAAATGAGTAGTAATTTTGCACATGATGTAGAAACAAAGGCTAGCAACCTGGGCTTGCTAAAGAAAATCCTAGTGGGAGGAAGTGATCGTGTTAAAGATTTGTGAAAAACCAGAGGGTGCTTCACAACCTAGTCCCCGGGGATCCTATACTCAGGTGGCCTGGGAAAAGCCATTGCTTTTGGATCCCGACCCTGGGGGTGGACAAGCAATGGAGGATCACCTGGGTAGGGGGGCTCAGGAGGTGGGGGTGGGGAAGAAGCACCCAATGGTGAGACATGGTATCCTCCTTTTTCCACAACCAATGTAACCCTTTAACCCTGCTCATTTTATGGTAAACCAACTACGATAATTCCTCCCCACTTTATTTTAACAGTACTGCGGCTGTGGAATTCGGAAGGCAAACAGGCTGATAGGCAATTGAGAGGATCAAGAGAAAGCCAGGCAAGATTCCCATGCTTTCGGGAAGCAGTGAGAGTTCAAAGAGCAAAGACCAGTGAGCGGAGGAAAGAAACCTTCAAGTTGCCAGAAAGCGTCCTGCGACCTGCCCAGGTACACAGCAGAGTTGGGGAAGAGCAGAGGTGGCATTGATAATGGCCTTGAGCTGCTGGAAAAAGATGAAAGAAATCCAGTTAACACAACTGGTTCGTTGTTGGAGTGAACAAAAGTCTGGTTGATGTTAAAGCGAAAGTGACTAATTTGAAAGTTGTGCATGTGCCGATAAAACTTGAATGAGGAGAACAATTGTTGAAAGCGAAGGGATACAGAGTAACAGCATGGTCCTGCAAGGTGAAGTCGCACATTCTAAAGTCTCTGAAATGTTGAAAATTTTGAAAGATATTGCAGCGGAGATCAAAGGAAAGAAAGTAACCGCAATAAGGAAAGAAAGTTGAATATGAGGAAATTGAAATATGTGAACATGCCAAGAGGGCAAAATAGAAGGACTTTGGAAATGGCCAAGAGGGCACATTAAAGAGAATAATTAAACAGAATAAGAACTACAAGTACCAAGTATTATGGAGAATATTCAGTTTTGTGCTAATTCCCTTTAACCTTAGAGACCCCCAGCTCTTTTGCTGGAATCTGGGATCTTTTTGATTTTTAACCTCCTGAGTGAGTGGTACTTTTTGCCATTTTTGTGTTTTAGGATTTTTAACTGTTTAAGGAGTCCGGTAAACTCCATAGGCATCTGTTTTTTGCATAGTGACACACAGCACCATATGTGCAGTGCCACGGAGAAGTCCTTTGGACTTCTCTTAATGGTTAAATACTTTATCTTGGGTGAACTACCGTTCCTAGGAACAGCAAGACAAAAGTTATCTTACTTAGCTTTCTTTTGTGGGTCCAGCACACACCACCCTATGTGGAGTGCTGGGGTGTTACACGGCGCTGGGCAAGAATTAGTGCAGTCCAACTGGTGTGGCACTAATCAAGACATCTCGTGTTATTAGGTAACCCACCTTTTAATATAGGCTCTACTACACAAGTTGGTAGTGTGACTGAGCAGCCTGGCTTCTCTTAAGAGGGGTAATGTGAGCTGTACAATAAAATAAGTAAACACAGGTATCCAAGTAAACACTTACACACTTAGTTATATAATACATTATTTATACACAAAGATATTAAAAGCATTCTTTGAACAGCAGTAATTAGCTGTAACAGTAATCTCAAGCTAGGATTCAATTCAAACAGTGAACAATAAAGCAGGTGAGTAATTCATTCATATGTTACACATTTTCCAGCACCTGGAGGTGACCTCATTGGAGGTCTGTATAACATGAATATAGTATCACCTTTGCGATATTGAGTTTTCAAGGAAGGAAAGGTAGAGTTAGATCTGAACAGACTGATGGGTTATAAAAACAGCTACATTCTCCCAAAGGGACGCAGGCAGTCTATTATCCCAGCATTAAAAAGTATTCAACATTTTAAACCTGTAAGGGAACACGCACTGCCAAAGCCAATAGGTTCAGAAGAAGGCCTTTAGGGAGCCAGGACAGCCAAAGTCAATGGACAAAGTCAAAGTTCTGATGCTCTTCTTCTTAGATTATTTTTCTTAAATAAAAAAAAAAAGAGAAATCACAGCAACTCAAGAGGAGTCGCCTTCAGAAAGCACAAGCTGTAAGGCCAATGCAGGTAAGTTGAGGTGAATTTAGTGTAGGGTTACATCGCACTCCCAAAGAGAGGAAGCACCCCCAATGGCAAAATGATAATGTACCCAAAGACCCACAGTACCTCTGAAATGAGGAAGTTGTTCCAGCTGGATGCCTTCACAGTGCAATGCAGTAGACGCATGTTCCTGGTCCTTGTCCGTGGTGACAAAAGGGTCTAGCGGGCTCATGCGGCAGCACACGAGAGAGGGGCTCGGCAGCAATGTATTTCTGTCAATTCAGCAGCTCTTTGGTGCTGAGAAAAAGGCACCAAAACCACAAAGAAAAAAAAGGTCTGCTTAGGATGTCCTTTACCCCTCGGTCCTGGACTCTGGACAAGGATTTCTTGCTTCTGTAGGGTCCTCTGGATGCCCAAAAAAAGGTCTGGACGGATTGGGACTGATTGAAGACAATGCACTCACAGATGGTCGAGGTACCCCGGGTATTTGGCTTCAGCAGCCTTGGAAAGTCGCAGCAATTCGGGGGTTGCGCCAAAAAAAAGAGTTTGTTTCGAGGCTAGTTGGTCCCACCAGCCTAAGGGAGGAAGGCATCCTTTACGGGTCTTCCCCGTCGATTCGAAAACGGGGTCAGCACAGCTGCAGGGCTTCATCAGGCACTTTGCAGTCCAGCAGTGTGCTGCTGGTGTCTTCACTAGTTTTCTACTGATGTTTGTTTGTTTATTTGTAATGCGCGCCAGACCCAAGGGTAACCGGGCGCAGTGAAGAGTATGCAAAGCTTACAGTGTTACATAGAATTACAATGTTACATAGAATTACAATATTACATAATTTACAGTGATAGAGAGATGGGTATGTACAGACTTAGCAGGGAGCAGATCTGATCAAAAGATTGAGGCATTGCTCTAAAACAAGGCGGTCAGTTATATACAATGTTACTATAATTATTTATATTTGTGATATATATTTCTAATACATATATACATTCAGGTAAAGTAGCATAACACAAGTGTCTAGCAGTACATTACATATTTTTGTCATTGAGGTGTTTGATAAGATTCATTCTAAAGTGTGAGAAAGGTTGGTGTGTTCTCAAGTTGTGTGGCAGGGCATTCCACCATTTAGCGGCTAGTACGGGGAAATTGGTGCCGCCAATTTTTGCAAGTTTAAATCTAGGAATTACCAAGCAGTTGGAGTTGGGAGTTCTTGTAGGCCTACTGGAGATTTTTATTTTTATTTTGTCCATCAGGTAGCTAGGAGCAGCGTTATTGAGGGCTTTGTGTGTCAAGGAGATCATTTTTAGATGGATTTTATTGTTGGTGGAGAGCCATTTGTATTGGTGTCTGATAGAGGAGATATGTTCCCTTTTATTTATGCCTAGAGCAGCTCTGAGGGCATTGTTTTGTAAGATTTGTAGCCTTTTGGTGATAGTTTTATTAACACCACTGTAAAGGACATTACAATAATCAAGTTGGGATAATATTAAGGCTCTTGCTAGGATCATGCAACTATCGTTAGATAAGAAGGGTTTGCCTGCTCTTATTAATTTACAGGTATAAGCTGTAGTGGAAGCTAAGGAGTTAACTTGTTTGGTGAAAGAAATGGTGGAATCAAGATAAAAACCTAGTGTTTTTACTTCTCTCGAAACCTTAATGCTATTGCCATCTATGTTAAACATGGAGTAGTCCTTGCCTAACTTGTTGATATCGGCCTGCGTGCCAAGGATAATCAGCTTGGTCTTATCATTCAGGCAGAGGCCATGGGATGCCATCCATGCCTGAATAATGAGGTACACCCTATTCACCAACTCCATGTCCTTACTGTGATCCCCAGAAAGTGGGAGGAGAATCTGTGCATCATCTGCATAATTAGTGTAGGTGATACCTAGAAGGTCCAGATCATCGAAGAGGGGTTTAGTGAATATGTTGTATGGGGTCGGTGAGACACAAGAGCCTTGAGGGACTCCGCACGTGATTGGTGAAGGGTCGGCTGCTGCCGAAGGGGATAAGACTCATTGTTCTGTCGCTCAAAAAGGATTCAATCCATTTAGTGGCGTGGGTGGAGAAGTGTGCAGCAGTGTCCAAGTGTTTGCAAAGGACCTTGTGGTCCACTAGATCAAAAGCAGCTGAGAGATCAAGTAGAAGGAGGAGTGCTGTTTTACCTTGATCTCTCAGTTCATCTATTTGGGTCTTTAAATCAATGAGGGCAGTTTCAGTTCCATGGAGTGGACGGAAACTAGATTGTCTAGCTCCCAATAGATTATGTAGTTCAAGGTGTCTTTGAATTTGTGTATAGGCAACCTTGTCTAGTATTTTCAGTAAGAAAGGTACTGTAGTAATGGGCCGATAGTTGGTGGGGATGAGGGGGTCTAGAGTCTGCTTCTTGAGAAGCGGGAGCACCCATGATTGTTTTAGATTAGCCGGGATGTTACCTGTGGTGAAGGAGGCGTTTATCAGTTTGGAAATGAACGGCGAGAGGTCTCTGGCAGCGTCTTTTATTAGTTGTGCTAGGCAGATGTTACCTTTGCAATTCGAAGGAAAGGATAGTTTTCTCTACCTCTAAGGCGGTGGTTTTAGTGAAGGAGAATTTGTTGGTAGGGTCGTTGGTGGTGTCGTTGAGTGGCGGCTTATTTGGGAGGTTTAAGGATTCTTTTTTTAGTTGGATTTTGTTTTGCAGCGTGGTAATTTTGGTTGCTAGGGCAGTTTGGATATCTGTACACCAGGTCTGACCTTAATACAGGTATCTGGTGTGGCAATGGGAGACTCAAGTTCTTTCAGGATGGAGAAGAGTGCCTTCATGCTTGAGTTAGAGTTGGCAATACGAACATTGTAAAAGTTACGCTTTGCTAGGCAGATTTCATTTTTGTAGTGCCGAGAGATGTTAGTTAAGTTAACTTTGTTCTCCTCAGTTGGACAGACTTTCCAGTCTGATTCTCATTTTCTTTTGGTTAAGCGCAGGGCTTTAAGTTCTGGCGTGAACCACTTGTTTAAATGTGCCTCGGGTTTGCTTGTTCGCATTTTGAGTGGGGCGACTTTGTCCATAGTAGTACGCATGATATTGTATTTGTTGACCAATGCACTAGGGTTGAGGTTGTCTGGCAGTGCATTTAAGGTTGGAAGGATCAGGGGAATAATATCCACTGTAATATTGTTTCTTGTGGGGCAGGGTGGAGCCACCTGTAGGACTGGAATGGGTGGTTTAGTGGTTAGTTAGTTAAAGGACACCAGGGAGTGGTCGGTCCAGGAAAGGGGCGTAATAGAGGAGACTGTGGCTGAGCAGTTGGAATCAGCGATCCAGTCAAGTATTCTGCCCTTCACATGGCTAGGGTTGTTGACTTTTTGGGTTAGTCCTAAGGTGTTAAGGGTATTGGCAATAGTTGATGCATGAGCATCTGCTTTGTCATTGAAGCCAAGGTTAAAGTCCCCTAGTACCAGCAATTGTGAGGTAGTTTTGGTATTGTTGGACAGAAGGCTGTGCAAATCCTCCTCGAAGGTTCCAAGTGGACCCGGTGGTCTGTAAATTAGGTCAATAGATAGAGTTTGGGTATTGTTTATGGGGATTTTCGCAGTCAGAGTTTCACAAGATTGCATGGTTGTGGCAGGAGTTAGTCGTAATGATAGGTTTATTTTGGATATAATGGCGATTCCACCTCCACGGGACCCTTCTCAGTCCTGCCTGGATATGGTGTAACCTTCGGGAATGGCCAACATGAGTGATGGACCTGCCGCATTGTGTAAACAGGTCTTGGTTATAGCAATAAAATCTAGATTGGCTTCTATAATTAGGGCAGCTAGGGATCTTACATTAAGGAGTGCTCCCTTAAAGGAATGTCCTTCAGGGTCCATTTTAGTTAGGGCAGTATTTGATGAGTTAGTATTTGTCTTAAGCTTGAAAGTTTGGGTCTTTATGTTCACTGGTAGGGAGTGAGGGGGATTGGGTCCATTACATATCCTGGTATGTTGGCCTTTCATTGTACGCTTTATAGCGGGAAGGGATCTTCTAAGTGGTTCATAAAGTTTGAGTCTGGCACGTAACTTGAGGTTTCTCTCGTGAGTTGGAATAGGCCGAGAGGTATAGGCTAGTTGGCCTGGTATGGCCTGGTGCATGGGGCTGGTATGGCCAGAGTAGTTGAGTACCTTGGGAGTGATGGGTGGGAGAGGAGGCGCAAGAACTGACTTGCATAGGGGGGACTACAGTATGGCACTTCTGGGTACTGGGGGCATGAAGCATGGCCATGACCATTATAGTCTAGATATTAAGTAAGCTTGACATAGTGCAAAGCTATCCCTGGAGACTAGCAATGCCACTTGGTGTGAGCAGACTAAGAGTTCAGGCAGTCTCAGTTACTAGGTGTCGGATAATTATATGACTAAGAACAGGTAGGTAAAATGGCTAGATACATTTACCAATTATGGCAGAATCTCTGCAATCTAGATGCCATTCACTAGTGGGGCACAGAACAATAAAGCGCAAACAGACACGTTAAAATGCTAGGCGCATTTTACCAAGTGTGGCACAATCTATGCAATCTATATGCCATTCATTAGTAGGGGCACAAATCTGTAAGGCATGAATAGGCAGTGACTAAAATACATAGCATAGGAGGCACCTAAATGCACCAGTCCCAACAAGGCTAAAATGCAATGAGTAAGGGCACTTAGATATGGCTATCAAACAATGACTAAAATGCAGAGTATAGCTACCTTGAGGCAAGACAAGTAGTGATACTGATATGGGTGAGAGGGTGCATTTACAATACCTCTGTAGCTCTCTAAGCAGTATTCATACAATGGAGGCTAAAGACAAATCAGGCAATGCTAAGAGTATCTGGGCAATAAGTGTGGATTTCAATCAAATTACTTTATGTATTAGTGATCTATGACAGTATCCTGTCTACACGTGCAGGTGTCGAGTTAGTATATATCCATGCAGTGGATGCACTAGCGCCCAGTACAGTGCAAGTACATTATGACAGACGTTCAGATTATACATTAGATAGCATTGTATGAGATATTATTAAAATTCGTTCTGAGATTAAAGCTTTACTGGGGGAGTGTCTATGTGTGGGTACACAAAGGTACAGAGTTCCAGCTGGAGAGAGTCAATCGTTGTCACAGCGATTCTAGGCAACGTGCATTGTTATGGGATGTGAGATGGCGTTAGACGTCGCAGGGAGCAAAGTAGCAATATCAGCTTACCTGAAGCAGAGCGGGCATAGGTACGGGCCCCAGGCTCCTACGGCTCCGGACAGGCTCAAGACAGGGGTAGCCTTTGTGTGTCTGCCTTCTTGTGGAGGCCGGCTCTCATTGGCTATGAAGTAAGGCCCAGCAGCCAATCGGTGGCCAAGTTGGGTGCAGCTGGGGCTTTCACGATGCAGCTGTTGTGCCGTGTCGGCGAGCGGCCATCTTGAAAGGAGTTTGCCTCGTGGCAAACAATGGAGGTCAGCGGAGTATGGGCTGTGGAAGGTGCTGCATGTGACCTGCTGTGGAAATGCAGGTTGTCCTGCAGTGGTCGCCTTGGCTTAGTCCCAAAAATCTCACTTTTTAAGTAAGTTTCCATTCATTCACAGCCCTAGGCTGTCAATCATACAGCAGGGTGGCTGTCCTCCAGGACAGCCAGCCGGCCAATTGGAACTGGTTTTGCTCAGACACACCAAGAGAAAAAGGACAGGGACGTTGCGGGACCCTCCTCCACTTCCTGCTTTTCCAGACACACTGAAGCCCGCCAAAGACAAAACACACAAAGCACTCAAACCTACTTTAAACAGAGTAAAAGCTGAGTAGGAACTAACTAACAAGAAATGGCCTTCCAGCTTGTGCGCCATCAAGTGGGCTCCCCTTCAGCGCCTGTGATTTTTCAAAGAATTCCTAACGGTTTGATACATTTTTCCTAAGAAATGGAACTGTCCCATTGACTTTGGTTGTCCTGGTTTCCTAAAGGTTCCTCTTCTGAACCCTATTGGCTTTGGCAGTGCTTGTTCTTACAGGTTTTCATTGTGGACACTATTGTTGCTGGGATAAAAGACTGCCTACATCCCTCTGGGAGAAACTATCCATTGAAGCAGTTGAAAGTGTGTTCTACTTTAACTCTAACCATTTCCCCTCAATCCTATTTTGTAATGGTGAACAAAAATAAGTGCCAATACGGACCACCTTGATTGAGGACACTCCGTGGGCTGGAACAGGTTTAGCATAGAAAAAGAAATTACTTGCCTGCATTATTGGTTCTTATTTAAATTAATTCCATCTTCCATTGATGCTTGGTCACTCTGCCAACATGTGTAGTGCAGGCCTATATTAAGAGTTGGGGCTGCCTAATACAAAGAGAAGTCTTGTGAAGGCCAACACCCGTTGGACTTTACAAAATCTTACCTTACACCAAGAGGCATTGGGGGAAAAGAAATACCAAGAGGTATTGGCGTTACACATGAACTTTTGAAAAGGCGAAGAGGGCAGACTAAAGAGAGCAAGAACCACAAGTACTGAGAAGTATTGGTGCCACAAGATGAGTTTTGATTGTGAATTGAAGAATTGTTGAAAGAGAGGTTGAAGTGGTCATGCAGAGGTCTATGTGAATTCCTTGCAGTTTCGAAAGTCTTAGACAGTAAAGAAAATACTTTAGATAAACCGTGGGGAAGAGAACCCCCACAAAGGAGAGAAATTCCCGAGCCCAGCAGAGGGAAGCCTGTGCAGAACTGTGAAATATTGAGAAAGTGAATGTGAACTGAATATTGATGGCAAAGCGGGCGAAGCCTAACGTAAGTGATGGAACTACCAGGAGATTGAAACCTAAGATTGAACTGTTGAATTGTACCAGTAAGCCAAAGTGTGCAAGACTGATAGAATTGTGCCAGCCACCTATACTTTTCTTTTTTTAAGAGACTCTACACCCCGTGGCGTTGAACCTGGGCAAGGGAGTTGGTACTGAAGCCATTCTGACATTTCTTTTAGAGACACTCATTTTCTTTAGTATTCCCTTAACACATTTGTCATTTTGAGAAGGACAAGGTTAGGTGTTCCTAGTATAGGCCTTTTTTATTTTGACCAGATGGACTTGGACGTATTTGTTATTTGTTTAATGGTCGAGAGGACTCCCATTTTAGAGTCAGGGCTAGTTAGGAATTCTACCAACCCAAATGAAACTAATTTTTGAAACTTATATCCATTGTGTCTGTGTCAACTACTTGATATCATGCCTTTCTCAGATAGCAGAACTGTAAAGGTAGAGAAAGTGTTGAAAAGTAACAGCCATTAAAACCTTACAGACTACATTTTCACTTCAGTGTTTAACTAGGTCATCTCAAAGCAGTCATCATTGCATTTCTATTGTTGTCCAATTATTACAGCACACCACAGCGTAAGAGCACCTTAACCGGCTGTGTTTATCAATATACTCTACTTTCGTTACAGGACCTTCAATTATACAATGCACTCTCAAAAGTTAGAATGCCTGCGCATGTTAAAATTGCATTTGCTTGCCTGTCGCAGAAAGAATAGGTATACAGATCAGAAAGGGCACTTTTCAAAGTAATCTTGGAATACTAAGAAGACCAAACGCAAATCATATTTTTTCAGAAAGGCAATTTAGAATGCCTTTTCTGAACCTAGACAAGTTAAGCATTGGCTGCATCTGTGCCAGTAATGAGCGCAGAGCCAAGGACCATCTCTTATTTACAAATACTTTACTGATTACTTACTGACCATAGCAACCTCAAGTGTAAAGCAATGCATCTTCCATAAAATGTACCCCTGCCAAGCAGATGCTGGTTAACAGGGAGGTTACTACTCTGAGAACTACCAGGTCTGGATGAGAGCTTCTGCTTGGATCTAGTGCTGTCTGCAGTCGTCTTGCATGAGCAATACCTTACATATCAGAACAACAAGTTACCCTCTTACCTGGTAACGTTCTTTCGATGGGAGGGTCCGACGATGTATTCCATATCTATGACAGTAATCACCATAGCTGTGCTGCTTCGGAAAATCTTTCGGCATCTGTGTCCTGCATCGATGACGTCGATACGCCGCCCTCGAGGACCTCCGCCGACGGCCGACGTCACCGGATGTTATAAGTAGGACGCACGACGCCCGTAGCATCAGTTGTAGTTTTTTCCCAGAACGTGTGGCACCAGTCTTCTGCCAGTCTGACCACACAAAGCTTTGCGGAAACGTAAGCTGCAATCGCATAAGAAATTCTGTAGCGGGGAAGGTAGGGAGGGAGCGATATGGAATACGTCGTCGGGCCATCCCATCGAAAGAACGTTACCAGGTAAGAGTAACTTGTTCTTCGAGGGGATTGGGTGCTCGGACGTATTCCATATCTATGACAGACTCCCAAAGCAGTACCCACGTAAGGAGGTAGGAAAAAGAATTTAGAAGATAGAAATTTAGAATGCCCAATCAAATTGCAGAGTAAAGGACCGCCTTGCCAAAGGCCAGATCCTGCCAACGGATACAATCGAGGGAGTAGTGACGTAAAAAAGTATGGACCAAAGCCCAGGTAGCTGCATCACAGATGTTACGAATAGGAACACCCCTCTGCAGGCCAGAAGAGGCAGCCATACCCCTGGTAGAATGGGCCCGCAAGCCGACTGGTGAGTCCTTACCTGCCAAGCGGTAACATTCAGAAATAGCCAGAATAATCCAGCGAGACAAAGTCTGCTTACTCACAGCTTGTCCCAAACGCTTTCCAGCGTAACCAATGAAGAGTTGATCGTCCACTATGACCCGGGACATGCGTGAAATATAAAAGCTTAACCCTCTCCTAGGATCAAGATTATGGAGCCTCTCCTCTTCCTTCCCAGGATGTGGAGGAGGATAAAACGCCGGAAGAACAACCTTCTGGCCTAAATGAAATTCCGACACCACCTTCGGAAGAAAGGAAGGACGTACTCTAAGGACAAACCTGTCCTTATGAAACAGTGAAGGGTGGCTTAACTGAAAGTGCCTGTAACTCACTCACTATGCGAGCGAGCGGAAGTGACCGCAACCCAAAATACAGTTTTCAGAGTTAACAGTCTCAAAGGGCATGAATGCAAAGGCTCAAACGGAGCACCCATCACAAACTTGAGAACAAGGATCAAATTCCAATCGGGCACCTGGAAAGGTGACGGAGGGAACACATTAGTGAGCCCTTTCAGAAACTGAGAAATTAAAGGAATTTTAAAATAGGAACACTCTTCAGACGAGCGCTTAAATATGGACAGCGCCGCCAGGTAACCTTTAACGGTACCCTCTTGCAAGCCCTTGTGGGCCTAAGAAAGCAGAAAAGACAGAACCATGGGAATGTCGCATGCAAAAGGATCCACATTCTTAACCCTGCACCCATTGCAGAACTTACGGCAACGGTACAGGGACTTCGTTGCTGGCCGTCTGGCCAAGAGTAACACCTCCATCACGTCTTCAGGAGGTCCCAATCCTCATAGCTCAACCTTTCAGAAACCAAGCGTGAAGGTTGAGGGATCTGACCTCTTGATGGAGAACCTGACCCCCAACCCCCCTCCCGTGAGAGCAGATCGTCTCGGGAGGGAAAACGACGTGGAGGACAGATGGACAAGTCGAGAAGGTCCGGGTACCCCATCCTCCGGGCCCACGCCAAAGCAATGAGGATCATCCGGGAACCGAACCTCCGTAACCTCCACAGTACTTGCAGGATGACGGGGACTGGAGGAAACGCGTACAGCTGTGGGAATGACCACTCCACCACAAACGCATCTCCTAAGACTCCTTTTGGAGGAAATTCCCGCTAGCAGAACCTCTCGCACTTCCGGTTGACACTGGAGGCGAAGAGATCCACTTGAGGGGTCCCCCAAAGGGCGACCATCTCCAGGAGAATCTTCTGAGCCAACTCCCACTCGTGAGAGATCGTGCACTGCCTGCTCAGAGCGTCTGCTGTCTCGTTTTCGTCTCCGGCAAGATGACCTGCCGAGATCGAACCTTCCTGCTGGATTGCCCAGAACCAGATCTGAATCGCCGCCCTGCACAGAGGAAGTGACCCTGCCCCCCACTTTTTGTTGAGGTAGTGCATGGCCACCGTGTTGTTCGTCAGGATCAGGACATTCTTCCCTCGCACAGTCGGCAGAAAAGCTCCAACAGATTGATATGGAGTCAGGACTCCAACAGAGACCAACGACCGCACTCGGCATGAGCTCCCCATCCCGTGAGAGATGCATCCGTCACGATAGTCACCTCCGGCCAGGGTAGCCAAAATGGAGCCCCCTTCATCAGATTGTCTTCGACGGCCCACCACAGAAGGTCCTGGGCGACCGAGGACGGCACCTGAACAGGGTCCGACATCCTGCTGGAGGACTGAGACCACTGGAGCTTGAGTGCCCATTGCAAAGATCTCATCCGCAACCTGGCCTCTGGCACCAGAGGAATGCAGGATGCCATGATACCGAGCAATCTCAAGAACTCGAACGCTGGGAGACTCTGGGCAAGCTGAAACTTGTGCACCATCTGCTGAATGTGATGAGCCCTCACCTGGGGAGGAAAACACTGTCCCAGGGACGTGTCAAGCACTGCTTCGATGTACTGGAGCCTCTGAGTTGGTGTCAAATGGGACTTCTTTAAGTTGAGGGAGAAGCCCAGCTTGTGGAGGGAGTGGCAGGTGACTGACAGATGATCCAGGACTTGCTCAGGAGAGGGCGCCCTGATCAACCAATTGTCCAGGTAGGGGTAGACATGAATCCCCCCTTTCCTGAGGTGCGCTGCCACCACTACCATGAGCTTGGTGAAGACCCTCGGGCCGGAGGTCAATCCGAAAGGCAGGATCCGAAACTGAAAGTGCGAGTCGCCAACCGCGAAACTCAGGTACTTCTTGTACTTTGGATGTATCGGCACATGAAAATAAACGTCCTTGAGGTGAAAAGACACCAAGCAGTCCTGAAGTTGAAGGGTCTGGAGGACATGAGAGAGTAACCATTTTGAACTTGTCCTTCCTGAAGAGTTTGTTAAAACCGCACAAGTCCATGATGGGTCTCAATCCCCAGTCTTTCTTGGAAATCAAAAAATAAGGGGAATACCATCCCTTGTTCCTCTCCGCTACAGGCACCAGTTCTATTGCTCCTTTCTCCATTAGGGATTGAATTTCCTGCGCAAGGAGCGGATCCGGACTCTTCAAAAAGATTCCCTGGTGGATTGTCTGGAGGCCTCTGCCGGAAAGGAAGACAGTAGCCGTGGGTTATGATCTCCAGAACCCACACATCTGAAGTAATGGCGCGCCACTCTACAAGATGCTGCGCAAGCCTTCCCCCAACCGGCGAACCATGGGACATGGCCTCATGACTCAGCTGAAGTGGCTGCAGCGTTGCCTGAGGGCAAAGAGGCAACAGCACGAGCGGCCTTGGCACCTCGAGTACCTTGTTTTCCACCTCTGGCACTCCTACGGTGGCCCCTTTGACTAGCAGCTCCTTTCGCTTTACCAAAGGATGAATAATAACAAAAAGGAACCTCCCCTCCATTGCGGTCCCCTAGGAAGAAAAGGCAGAGGTTGGCGAACTGCAGTGTTCCCAACGACTTTGCTGCAGCTTTTGAGGTCTGCAACCTCTCAAGGCTCTCGTCAGCCTTGCTGCCAAAAAGATGGACACCATCAAAGGGCATGTTGAGGAGCCGGCCTTGCACATCAGGAGTAAACCTGCGTATTACGGTGCTCGCCGCCATGGACCGGCTGACGCAATCTGCCATGTCCGAACCCGACTGAACGGCCTCACACATGGCATCCTTGCCATCCTGGACCATAACAAGAAAACCATCCCATTCGTCCCCTTCAGGAATATGTACAGCCGCTAAGGCAATACAGTTCCACAGAGAGTGCGTGAAACGAGACAAGGCACATACGGAGTTGGCTGCCTGAAGCGCCTTACCCCCTGAAAAAAACATTTTCTTCGCTCAGCCCTCAAAACGCTTGTCGTCCCTATCTGGAGGGATGGTAGGATACGACGCCTGCTTTGCTGGGGCCGTAGCTGCCTGCACCAACAAACTCTCCGGAGTGGGGTGCGTGGTCAAGTAGCAAGGGTCACTACTGGCTGGGCGGTATTTTCACGGCAAAGGCTTGCCCACTGCCGGGAGACTCTCCGGAGCAGTCCAAGCCGCTGCCATTCTTCTTTGCACAGCCATATGGAATGGCAGTAGCGGGTCAGTGGGTGGACCTTGATCGAGGATATCCGTAAGGTCATCCTGCACAAAATCCCAAGTAGTCGGTGACCCTCAACATAAGGCGCTGGTACGATGACTCGCCATGGGTGCCAGGCTCAGGCCTACAGAACACCACCTCCGGAGAGGTGTCCAGACCACTGGCGTCATGCAGTGACTGCCGCAAGTCCTAAATCTGGCTATGACCAGAAAGAATCATCTGGTACCGTGTCCGGAACCAACCCATCTTCAGAACCCTCATCCACCTCGGAAATATGATCCATAGGCTGGAAAGTGGGCATTGAATAGGGGAAAAAGACATGTTTTGCTGTGGCCAGAACCTTTCCAGGGGGTTTCCCCGTGCCACGGGGTACCTCCGACACCACAGCCTCGAAAGACGTCGAGCGAAACGGCGTCGAGCGAGGCGCTGACAACATCGACGGCTTCGACACAGGCCTCGAGGGCAGAGTCCCGAGCGTGTTCTTCGACAGCCTGGGCGCCGACGACTTCCACTGAGGCGGAGCCTCGAGAGAGTCTATTGACGACTTCGGCGCCACTGGCGTCGACGTCTTCTTCGAAGACTTCACAGGTGCACACGGGCTCGAGCAAGTCAAAGACCGGGACCTGGAACGGGCAGGACTGGAATGATTCCCCTTGTCCAAGAGGGACCTCTCCCACGAATCGTGCCGACCACCCGAGCCCGAAGGCGTACGAGTGGTGTCTCCAGTACGGTCACGACCGACCCCTCTCGGAGGCGCAGACGGACCGGAGCCCTGCGAATCAAGAATCGCCAACATTGTCTTCCCGAAGGAAGCCCACTCCTCCAGAGAGGATCGCTTGGTGGGATAAGAAACCCGCCGACGGGCGGAGTCCTCGGAAGAGGACAGGGAAGGCGACAGATGACAGCGCTTACGGGAGTGCCTCGAAGAGGCAGAGGAGTGGCGGGGCCCACTCCGGGACCGAGACCCCCTAGACTTACGACCACGATGCCGAGAGTCGCCCCTCGAATCGTCCGTCGAAAGCCCAGTGGACCTCGCCTTCCGGGGCTTGGACACCTTACTGACGACAGCTTCTTCTTACATTCCCGCAAGGCCTTGGACGTAAGCGACTGGCAGTCGACACAATCATCCATGTTGTGGGCCTCCCTGAGGCACGAGAGGCAGGCGTCGTGCGAGTCCGTCACTGACATCTTGGACCCACAGTCCCCACACTTCTTGAAGCCCGGACGCAGGATGTAAGAAGAGGTAGACATCTTCAGGAAGAATATACTTCACAATACGAACAGGTTCAAAGAACCGAGAAAGAACAGAAACTCCAAAGAGTCGAGGCGTGCCGAGATCTCCGAAGCGAACACGTTTGCGGAAAAAAACGGAACTGAGGCTACGGGCATCGTGCGTCCTACTTATAACATCCGGTGCCGTCGGAGGAGGTCCTCGAGGGCAGCGTATCGACGTCATTGACGCAGAAAGATTTTACGAAGCAGCACAGCTGTGGTGATTACCGTCATAGATAAGGAATACGTTGGAGGACCCAATCCCCTCGAATTAGGCTCTTTTAATGTCATGAACTCCAATTGAACCAATGTTAGCTTTGAGCTGGGGGGTAAATGCTGCCAACTCATGTTTGGGTAGATCCTTAAATGTAATGTGGCGGTAATAGAGTTACCGCAGCATTTAAGGGCTACCGCCCAACTCGTGATGGGGCCCCTAATATTTAAAAACCGCCACATCCAATCTCAAACGCAGATTGAAATGTTGATGGATGAGAAAGCCCCAGCAGCCACAATAAAATGCTTGACATGCCTTTTACCATCTAAAATAAAAGCAAAACTATTAACAGTAGACTGCTACATGCATTAAGTCAAATAACTGCCACGGTTGTAAGCAAGCAACCCCATCTCTGCCACATATGCTAAAGTGCAGTTAACATGTTATTCACCATGTGTTATTACGAAGCTGTCTTTCTTGCTTTTGTAATTCACAATGGTCATTCCGAAGCAGCCTGCTCTGCATTTGTACTGCAGTCTGGAAATGAGCGATCATCCATTATCCTTAGTTCACTTTATGCTACGTTATAACTACTTAATGAACAGAAGGTAACAACTCAGTGTAAAGAGACGGCCCCCTTTACCGGAACATCCAATGGCCTGTTCTGCGAAATAGTCTTCTGTAGTGCTCGTAATCTGGAAGAGTTTGGGGCTGAAAGTTATGTAAAAAAGCAATGGGGATGGGTAGGAGCCCAGTACACCCAAACAGCACACCCAAACTGAGAGGTTGATGCCAGGCCTGCTGCATGAGGACTGGTGTGAGCTGTATTTCATTAGCTGTTGTAGTACAGTACACATGCAGTCAAGCACTGCTGCAGCAAGTCGGTTTGAAAACATGGTTTGCACAGCTCCCGATTGGCTACAAAAATAAAATTGGGGATTTATGGAGAATTATCATTTTTAGTGCTAAATTCCTCCCACCTTAGAGACCCCCAGCTCTTTTGCTGCACTTTAGGACATTTTAATTTTAACCCTGGAGTGAGTGAGCCCTTTTTCTCACTCCCTCATGTGCTTTGACCTGTTAGGGAGAATGCTCAAAAACGTGCCAATTCCTCTCTACCTTAGAGACACCGAGCTCTTTTGCTAAACTTTGGGATACTGAACTTTTTAATTCCGTTTGTGTTCTGTGTTTATTTCTTTTGGTTATGGAGTTTTAGACAACTCCATAGGCATCTTTGTTATTTGTGTCACACAGCACCTTCAGTGCAGTGACACAGGGATGTCTTTTAGACTTCCCAAAGGTTAAAATACCTTATCTGGGATGAACAACTGTTTCCCAGAGAATGTAAAGTGAAATTGGCTTTACTAGTCTTTCCAAATTCATAGACCCAGCACACACCATTTTACAATGGAGTGCTGGAGGGGTTACATAGTATCCCCTGTGTCTAAATACTCATGTAGCAGTCAAATGCTACCCTTTCCTATTGAACAGGCTGGTGGCAGTGGTTTTACAACGAACTACCATGATTTTTCCCAACCGCGAACACCGGTAGCTAAAAATCACGGGAGCTATGTTTTTCAAGATGGCGCTTTAAGCCCCTTTGTCCCGGTCTTTTTTCGCAGTTTCTTTTTGGAAAGGTCCCTCTAGTGTTTGTCTCTGCGCGCCAAACCAGGTTTGGTTCCTTTGTTCGTGTGCCTTTGGCGGGCCTCAGGAGTGAAGACCGCCTCTGGCGCCTCAGTGTCTGGGGGTGGGCAGGAAGTGAGGGAGGTGCCCGAAAATCCCTGTACTTAGTCTCCTAGGAGACCCAAATGCACTCTGGCGTGATTGGCTGGCTGACTGTCCGGCAAGGACAGCCACCCTTGCTGGGTGAGTGACAGCTAGGCTGGAACGAACGGGAGAGAACTGTTTAAAAGGCGAGTCTCTTGGACTGGAAAGCAGAGTCGACCACTGGAACGAAAGAACCGAAGACGAGCTGCTGCAACTCCTGGACCATTGGTTTGCCCGGTGAAGCCCTGCTGCAGGTCCGAATTGCCAAACTCCATTTGACAGAGAAGCTCCTTCAAGGACGGCTTCTTCCTTCGAGTTGGTGGTACCAATTAACTCATAAGACACCTGGATACCATTCTCAAGGCTGGTTAGGATTAACCAGGGAGAGGGACACCAGCTTGTAGATTCAAGAACACAGCTACGGGAAACTGAAGTGACTCCATTTTGTTTGCTTTCTTCAACCATCCCGTGGAATGCAGGAGTCTCCCGAAGTCCTCCCTCTTGTCCCCACAACTGAGGCTCAGGAACAGCGAGATCTGCAGGAACTGCCAGGAACCAACAACATCAGCAACATTTGTTTCTTCATACAAAAGGTACTGTGCCAACCCGATTGAAAGAACGGTACTCTCGCAGTGAAAGTTGGTGAAACTTTCCCAACTTGCAAGGCCTAAATCAGCTTGTGACCCCACATACGATTCTTTTTTGCCTAAACTACTTCTAAGAACTTTTGCAGACACTTTACTGTTTGATACCAGAACTGCTCTTTCCTATCCAGAACACTAACCCATTGACTTTGGCCTAGGCCTATTGACTTGAATTGAACTCTTCTGGTGAACTGAAACTATTTGCACGGTCTGATAAGTATATGTGATTTATTCTACTTACTTGGACCCTTTTGCTCACTTCTAAGTAACTGAATTGCTATTTTGCTCCTACTTCAGGCGAGCTCAAACTGACTCAAAATCCTAAGTTTTGTATTGAAGTGAATTTGCCTATAA
Source organism: Ambystoma mexicanum (assembly GCF_040938575.1). Classification (NCBI taxonomy): domain Eukaryota; kingdom Metazoa; phylum Chordata; class Amphibia; order Caudata; family Ambystomatidae; genus Ambystoma; species Ambystoma mexicanum. The sequence continues at coordinate 971,832,414 of NC_090930.1, read as the reverse complement.
TATTAAGTTGCCTCCTTCTAGTGAAATGTTTTTAAATCTCTGTGTAATACATTAATAAGTGTTTTATCAAGAAATCTTGAGTGGAAGGGTCTACTTGAAGTCCTCTGTGAAATTGACTGGTACTACTCACATTCACTCTTGGAAAGGCCTGGCTGATCAGCTTGGTACCAAAAACTGTGTGGTACAGACTTATACCAAAGGTTGGTTTGTGCTTACACCTGTAGTCCCAATTGTAGGTGGTGGTCCCAGAGAGTACTGCATGAAATTCAGGGTAACATGACCTGATGTGGATTATGTTTTTCCTTTGTTTTTGGTGTCTGACAAACTCCCTAGGCATCTACCTTTGTATGGTGACATACCGCACCTTCAGTGCAGTGTCACAAGGAAATCCTTTTATATTTCTCATAAGGTTTGAAAACCTTTTTTTGTGTGAACTACTGTTCCTAATAATAGTAAAGTAAAATTTACTTTACTTTTCTTTTCTCTTAGTAGGTCCAGCACACACCATCTTATATGGAGTACTGGGGGTTACTTAGTAGCACCTTATCCTACCTACTCATGTAAAAGAAAAAATGTATGTTGCCCTCAGTACTTTAAATGGCTGGTGGCAGTGGTTTAATGTTCCCACCATTGTGCTTTTCTACCGCAGGCTGAATCCTCAGCTGCAGTATAGCATCCATGGGTGACCGTTTTGTCAAAATGGCCAGTGTCTTCTTTTTTCGCCATTTTCTGTTTGTGAGGTCTTTGTGTTTTACTCTGCGCGCCAATACTGGTTTGAGCCCTTTGTTACTTTTGCCTTTGACAGGCTTCAGTACTGAAACCTGCCTCTGGCTCCAGTGTGTCTGGAAGGGAAGGAAAGGAGGGAGGTTCCCGAAAGGCCCCTGTCCTTTGTCTTAAGGAATGCCTGAATGCATCCAGCCCTGAACGGCTGGCTAGCTGTCCTTTCAACGACAGCCTAGGCTGTGCATTAATGGGAGAAACCCGCTTAAAAGGCGAGGGTTTTGGGACTAGAGGCAGAGTCAACCACTGGGAAGAACACCCGACGAAGAAACCGTGGACGAAGCTTGCTTAATCCTCCTAAACCTTTGAATTGCCCGGTGAAGCACTGCTGCTGTGCTGAAACTCCTTTTACTGATCGACAAGGGAAGCTCCAGAAGGGACAACTTCTTCCCTTGGATTAGTGGGACCAACTAACCCTGAGATTAACTCCACTGGACCATCTTCCTCGACTGGCTGTACTTCTTTGCTGAAGCAGGAATCGAGTGCCAGGGGTCGAGAAAGTGCATTGTCTGTGATATGCCCGGAAGCTCCAGGAATCTGCCCAGGACCCTCCAGAACCAGGACGACCAGAGCTCAAGTCCTCTCACCAGAGTGCAGGACTCACAGAGTGAAGGAAGCCCAACAGGTATTCAAGATCCGCAGTGGTGCAGTTTACCACGCACTGAAACCGCAAAGTGCTGCTGATCCGAAAAGAGCCCGTAGCTGCCGCCGACTTCCAAATTGCTGCTGAAGGAATCTTCCAGACGTCCTCCCTCTTGTCCCCACGACTGAGGCTCAGGAACCAAGGATCTGCATCGCTGCAACATGACAGAAGCCAGCTGGACGACTCTTCTAACCAGAGGTGCTGTTCAGACTTGAGGTACTTACCTCAGTGTATTTAGCTTTGACCCTCTCAGTTGAGACTTGCAGTAGCTATTTTTTAGCTAGATAATCGATTTCAGCTCTACCCTCCACAGGTTTAACAGCTTGTGACCCTACAGTGATATTGTACATGAACTCTAACTTTGTGCAAGCATTTTATTAACTAAGAAGTGCCTCAGCTCCTTAGACTGTGCTCCAATTGACTTTGGTTGTCCTGACTCCCTGCAGACTCTTCTAGTCCATTGACTGATATTTTCTGACCCTCAGAGGTGATAACTTGGTTTAACTATTATTGCTGGGAAAGGTTTTATCTAGACTTCATTGGAATATTTAAGTATACTCGCATGCCTTAAGAACCGGTTTAACCTTTTTCCTTCCTGTAACCTTTCCTTTTTGCAAACCTCAGAATCTGCAAAGTGTACTAGCGATATATAAATGCCATTACTGTCCCAGTGAATGAAGTCACGTCTGGGTGTAGTAAGTGTGTAAAAAGCATCTCTAAAGAGTATCTGCTAGCTTTGTGCTGATTCTGGAAACATTATTTTAAAGTATATTTGATTGTTACATAAATTGCCCTTTTTAAAGAATGCTTATTTAAAAAACGATATTTAATAAATAACAATTTATAACTGAGACCTTGAGTATAAGTGTTACTTGGCTACTTCCATTTGCGAATTTCATTGCAACAGCTCTACAGCTCACATTTACCCATCTTGAGATAAGCATGGCTGCTCAGTCACACTACCAACTTGCGTAGTACAGGCCTGTACCAAAAGGTGGGTTACCCAATACAAAGAGGACAAGTGGCGTGTAGTCTCCCACATGGTTACTACATCAATTTTGCCTAACAGGGACCCTGCAGGGAACATTGTTCAGAACGGTCTTAAGGGCCTCAAGGTTTCCAAACACACAAGCACTCCCACACAGGATGTGGATTTAATCGTTTGGCTGGTTTGTCCTGAAGGTCTGGCTGCCAAAACTTGAAGGCCACATGCTTGTTTGGTGGCTGGTGTTATGATGCGATTTTCTAGAATCTGGCCTGGTGGACAGATTTTGGGAGACACCCCTAGTTATGGTTGAAAGGGAGCTCTGAGAGGTTCACTAAAACCTAGTCAAAGTAGCAATGGAGAGCAGTTGAGAAAGAAACAATAGCTCAATAAAGTATTGAACGAATAATGTGAGCTGATCAAAACAGTCACAGAGACTATCTGATGATCAGCTATTAAATAGAAGTCGGTAAAAGCCAAAGTCCAGGAGAAGGGAGTCATTCTCCCGTCTTGCCATCGTAGTGGTAGGGCCAGTTAAGGTTAGTTTTGAATGGTGGACCGATTCTGTTAAGACATTCACGGACTACTTAAGTAGTTTTGTTAAGTAGTGATTGTTAGGGAGAATTCTCAATTCTGTGTCAATTCACTTCTACCTTAGAGACCCCCCATCTCTGTTGCTGGAATTTAGGACTTTTAATTTTTATCCTGGAGAGAGTGAGACCTTTTTCCCACTCCATCATGTATTTCCTTTGATTTGAACCCTGTGTTTCTTTTGGTTTTGGAGTCTGATAAACTCCATAGCCATCATCTTTTTATTGTGACACACAGCACCTTCAGTGCAGGGGCACAGAGAAGCCCTTTTGGATTTCTGCTAAGGTTTAAACACCTTCGCCTAGATACACTACTGTTTGCAAGAGTAGTAAAGTGAAATTGACTTTACTTACCTTTTTCTCTTTGTAGACCCAGCACACACTATCAGAAGAGTGCTCGTGGGGTTACTTAGTATCCCCTTTATCTACCTTATCATGTAACATTTTTCTGTTACCCTTTCTACAATTAATGGCTGGTGGCATTAGTTTATTTTTCCTATCATTGTGCGTTTTTACCGCAGGCTGAATCCTCAGCTGCAGTATTGCAACCATGGGTGCCCATTTTGTCAAAATGGCCCCAGTCGTCTTTTATTACTGTTTCTTGTTGGATTAAGTAAATTGAGATTTACTCTGCACGCCAAACAAGGTTTGGCCCCTTTGCGGGGCAGGAAGCGAAGGAGGTTCCTGAACACCCTGTGGTTAGTCTCATTGGTTACAGGAATGCACCTAAAAGGTGATTGGCTGTGCGAGTGACAGCTAGGCTGCGCATGAATGGGAGAAACTTGCATAAAAGGCAAGGTCTTTTGCAAGGATGGCAGAGTCGACCACTGGAGGAAGGAACCGAAGAAGAAACTGGAAGAGAAGCTTGCTGCACCCTCCTGGACCGTTGGTTTGCCCGCTGAAGCCCTGCTGCAGTGCTGACGCTCTGAATTTCTAATAGACTAGAGAAGCCCGGAAAGGAAACTTTCTCCCCTTGGGTTGGTTGGACAAATCAATCTCAAAACAAACTCGCCTGGGACCCCTCTCTCTGCTGACTGTACTTCTTTGCTGCTGCAGGAACCGAGTGCCAGGGGAAAGGAACACCAGAAATGAGTGCATCGCCTTTAAGACACCCAGAGCTCCAGGAAGATCCTCCGGACTCCCTCGAAGCAGGACAAACTAAGCCTGAGCCATCCCAACTGAGTGCTGGACCCCAGAAGCAACGAAAGTCCACAATGTGTCCAAGAACAGCAGTGGTGCTGTTTGCGAGTAGCTAAAAAAAAAAAACAAAGTGCCGCTGATATGAATTGTGCCAATTGCTGCCGCCAAACTTCCAACCGTAGTGCATGAGTCCGCAGGCGTCCTCCCTCCTGGCCCCAGGACCGAGGCACAGGAACAACAGATCTGCAGGACTACAACAGGACCAAAAGCCAGCTGTAACCTGTTCTTCAGGCTCAAGGTACTGTGTAACTAGGGGTACTTGCCTCTTGTGTGTAGCTGGCTTGCTCTCACTGGAGACTTGCATTGGCTGCCATTTGCAGAGTTGCTAGCATCTTTGCTCTTTCACAAGCCTAACAGTGATTCTTTTTACAACAAAACTCTTGAATATTGTGAAAGACTTTTGTACTATCTTCAAGAAGTGCCTCAGCTCCCCTGACTTTGCTCAATTGACAGTGGCTGGCTCACTGAAGACTCTTATCCTTTGACTTTGTGTTGAACTATCCCTCCAAAAATTCATACATACCTTACTTGTGTAGCTGGGAAAGGGTTAACCTATATTTCAGTGGGGGATTGAAAAGTGCTTACCTGTTTGAGAAACTTGTTAACCTTGGTTTCCTTCCCTACAAGTGTGAAAGGTGATATATTAATGTCCACAGTGCCCTAACTATTGGTGTCATCTCAGTGTGTAGGAAGTATGTGTGTGCCATCCCAAAAGGGTATATACTTTATTGAACTGAAGGGGCGTGTTTTGAAGTGTATTTTTACTGTTGCATATTGCTCCCTTCTAAAGAAGGCTTATTTTAAAAATGACAAATTAATAAATCATTATTTTATCAAGCAACCTTGAGTATAAGTGTTATTTGGATACCTGTCGCTGTGAAACTATGTTGCAACCCTACAGCTCACATTGACCCCTCTTGAGATAAGCCTGGCTGCTCAGCCACTCTACCGATGTGTGTAGTACAGGCCTATACCAAAGGTTGGGTTAACTATTGCCAAGAGGACAAGGGTGGTGTAGTCTCGCACAGGATGACTACATACAATCTTGCCCAACAGTGATGCCTTATAGCATAGGGAGAGGTAGGCTTTTCCCTTTCCTTTATAAAAAACTACAGTGAAATGGCTCAGAGTCTGCGCCCTTCTTCTGACCCACCACATTAGCCAAAATGCAATTGAGGTAAAGGAGAGTAATCAAGGCCATTCTCGGGAGAGTGAGTGTGTGGTCAGGGGCCCTCAATGAGTCCACACAATACACAATTAGTCAGGTATGCATAAAAATACAAATATGTTTCCTCGGTCTTCTACACAATGAAAAATGAAACTAGCAAGTGATAGCACACAATACCAAATAATAAATGCATATTCATTCACCATAGCTTCTTAAAATGCATTCAAATTACTTAATCAACACAGGAGGTAAGTAAATGAATGCCATCAAGATGGAACCAAATCACAAGTTACTTCAGCATCAAATCCCTAAGAAGAAAGGGGCCTTGTGCCCAAAGGTCAAAGGAGCCACAATGCTTCCCCCAAGAACGTAGTCTCTGTAGGCAAGTTCTAATTTTACTTGTGTTGGGGATTGTTCAAAGAAGATATTCAACAAGGTTACTAGGGAAGTAAATTGTGTCATCTTTCAGAAACTACTGCCCAGGTTCGATGACCAAAAGGCAGTGGAATGGAAGATCGGGATACAATGGGACGGGGGAAGGAGCAGGGAGGCACATGCTTTGTGTTTACTTATTACCCCTCACTGCCCAGTCTCTAATTTTCCCAGATGACTTGATGGGTCGACAGGGGGTGGCTGGAGGTTGGTTTGCACACTGTTGGTTCCAGAGAGGGGTACACAGGGGCTGTGAGTGCAAGGATTCTTCCGCTCAGGTCTAGATGCAAGATGCAACCCCTGGCAATGAAGACGTGCAAGATTCACTGATGCAAGCCTCTTCAGGACACTTCATTGGACGGGGAAAGGGGAGGACCAACAACGTCCACTGCATACAGACCACAGCAGGTGTCCTTCACCCTTGATACTGGGACAGTGACAGTCACAGAGGAGGGGACTTGTAACGGTTAGGTACGTTTTTCTAAGTCCAACTGGTGTGGGACTTCATAAGACATCTCTTGGTATAAGGGAGCCAACTCTTAATATATGCTTGTACTACACAAGTCGGTCAAGTGGCTGAGCAGGCGGACTCATTTTAGGAGGTAGTAATGTGAGCTGTAAGGCAGAACAGTGAAATCAGTAAAACATGCATTTCTCACCCTAATAGCATTTCTGATTATTGTATCTGCTTAGATTCACATGCTGTGCATATAGTCCGACATCCAGTGGTAACTGCAGAGTATTGCATCTCGTCGTTCAAGAATCGAAAGGAGACGTTGACATGGGCATGCCCGTAACACTATCCCGATCGTGACATGTAGTGTACCCAAAATCCCTCACGCGTTGAGGTTCCTCCGATTGTTTTTTTTCTGCCATGAGGGAGCCCAATGACTATCGTCATGTAGTACATAAAAGAGAAAGTAGAAGGGCGTCAATGTTCCTTCCACCCTGAGCGGGGAGGAAGAGTGGGCGCATGTGAATCTATGCAGATACAATCATCAGAAATGTTATTACGGTGAGTAATGCATGTCTTCTGATGCTTGTTAATCTGCTTAGAATCACATGCTGTGCATAGAGTAGCGAGCAGTACCCGGAGTTGGAGGTGGGTTGTGAGAAGGAACAGTGGTGAAAAGATGTCTTAATACTGGTTGTCCTACCTGAGAATCAGACCTAGAATGAGTGTCTAGGCAATAGTAGTAGTAGTGGAACATTTGCAATGAAAGCTATGGAAGCTCCAGTGCCTCGAGTAGGATGTGCTCTAGGCTTGAAGGGCAGTTCTCTCTTAGCAAGAGTGTAACCGAGTGTCATGCATTTGACAATCCACCTTGAGATGGCCGAGTTAGAGACAGGATCCCCTTCTTTACCAGCTGCCACTGAAACGAAAAATTGGTTTGTCTTTCTCAGTGGTCTAGTTCTTTCCAGGTAAAACATGACTGCCCTGCGTGCATCTAATGTGTGTAGGCTTCTTTCGGCCACATCAGTGGGATTCTGGAAGAAAGTAGACAGTTCTATTGATTGATTCACATGGAACTTGGAAATAAATGTAGGCGCAAATCGAGGTTAAGTGCGCAGAACCACCTTATTTCTGAACTGTAACGAAAGTGTCTAGAACTGAAAGGGCCTGTAGTTCACTAACTTTCCTTATAGAAGTGATAGCCAAAAGGAAGGCTGTCTTATAGTTAAGATCTTTGAGACTTGCCTTATGCATAGGCTCAAAGGGAGGCCCAATAAGTTTAGTCAATACCACATTTAGGTCCCACCTGGGAGCCAGGTTAGAAATCTGGGGATGAATCCTTTAAACCCCTTCCATGAACGACTTAATAACTGGTATTTTCCACCACAACTCCTTCTGTTGTGACGTAGTGTAGGCTGAGAAAGCAGCTAAGTTAACCTTCAGGGAATTAAAAACCAGGCCTGAGTGTAGTAGGTGAGTCCGGTACAATACAATGCAAGTAAGAGAGCAGTCAATATGAATGACGCACTTGGAATTGCACCACATAAAGCGCTTCCATTTACTGGAGTAGCAGTATCGGATGTTAGGTTGTTAGGTTTTCTTGCCTCCCTAAGTATGTCCATGCACCTCTGAGGGAGTTGTAGGTGCCCAAACTATAGGACCTCAGGAGCCAAGCCGCTAAGTTCAGGGTTTGCGGGCATGGGTGAAGAGTCTCTCCCCTGTCCTGAGATAACATGTTGTACGGGCAAGGCAGTTTCATTGGAGGAGATGGGGACATCTCCATCAGATGAGAACCAGGGTTGGCGGGCCCACCAATATCATGGGGACTAGTTCCTGGCACATCTTGTGCACGATCTCGTCGAGTAGGGGAGTCGGGCGGGGGTATGGGGGAAGCGTAAACAAATTTCCCTGACCATGTTATCCAGAGACCGTTCCCCTTGGATCGGTTCTGGGGGTACCTGGAGGCGTAATCTTGGCATTGGGCGTTCTCCAGAGTTGCAAACAGGTCGATCGTTGGGAAAACCCATTGTGCGAAAACATTGGAGACGATGTCTTTGTGTAGTCGCCATTCGTACTCTACAGGCAGTGGGACGTCTCTGCTGAGCACATCCGCTAGCAGATTGAGTTCCCCTGGAACGTGTTGAGACAACAGGAACATCCTGTGTTTGAGAGCCCATTTCCAAATGTTCTGGCACAGCTTGGATAGCCCTGGAGAGTGTGTGCCCCCTTGCTTGTTCAAGTAATACATGGCCGTGGTGCTGTCTGCGAGAATCAGGACGGACTTCCCCTGTAACTGTGTCTGAAAGGCTTTCAGTGCCTCGAATATGGCTAACAGCTCCAACAGACTTATGTGGTTGGGCGCTACTTCTGGGGACCACATGCCGTGCGCCGTCTGCTGAAGCAGGTGAAACCCCCCCACCCCCCCTGTGAGAGATGAGTCTGTCGTGAGAGTGGCTTCTGCTGCAGGGTGGTGAAGGTTTTCCCCTTCAAGAGGTTTTCCCTCGACCACCACTGCAGAGAGAAAACGAGGACTAGCGAGACAACCAACAGATCTTCCCATTGTCCGCTGGTCTGACACCACTGGCTGTTGAGCCACTCGTGCATAGGACACATACGCAGACGCGCATGACGAACTAAGTAAATGCATGACAGCATCATTCCTAACAGTCGCATGGCTTTGCATATCATCAACTCTCGACCGGCTACATATTGAGGGATCTGAAACAGCACGTTTTGAACCCTCTCGTTAGAGGGGAAGACGAGGCCGTCTTCTGTCCGAATTAGAGCCCCTAGGAACTGTTTGACCTGACTGGGGTCTAGGCTGGATTTCTTCTCGCTAAATAAGAGGTCGATCATCTTTTGGGTGTTCAACAGGCATGTTCCATAGGAATCCCCTGTTATGAGTCAGTTGTCGAGGTAAGGATACACCGGAACAGATTCTCTGGGCAGGTGCGCTGCTGCCACTGCCAGTACCTTCGTAAACACCCTTGGCGCTGAGGCAATGACGAAGGGGAGTACTTTGAACTGATAGTGCTTGTCCTCTATCATGAACCTTAGGTATTTTCTGTGTGCCGGCAACATTGAAATATGAAAGTATGCATCTTTCATATCCAGTGTTGCTATGTAATCCCCCTGTTTCAGCAGAGGGATTACCTCCTACAACGCGACCATACGAAACTTTTGAGGTTTGACTAATTTGTTCGCTGGGCGCAAGTCTAGCACAGGGCGCATAGAAGTGGTTGAAACTTCTGCAACTCACAAGTCTAATCAGCTTGTGGCCCTACATTTGATTCTTCTTTTCACCAAAGACTCCTAAGAACTTGTGCAAAGACTTTTCCATCTACTAGAAGTGCTTTATCCTAGGAAAGACGTTTGCCCATTGACTTTGGCTTAGCCTATAGAATTGAAAGACTATCATAATCTAAAAGTATTTGCCCTGCTTAGAAACATTTGTGATCTCTTGTGTTCTAATAACCTTTGCCTTTTAACTACTTATTAAGAGCATTCTGAATGCCAACAGTAAGATATTAATGTCCCCAGCAACCTTGTGATTGAAGTCACCTGTGGGTGTAGGTTGTGTCTGTGGGCCATCCCAAAAAGGTCTTGTCTGATTCAGAAACTCAGTGTACAATACTGAAGTGTATTTGTGTGTTACTATTATATTGCTCCCTTCTGAAGAAGGCTTTATAACTGATTGATAAATAAATAATAGTTTATGCAAGAAACCTCGAGTGTAAGTTTATTTCAATAAGTGTAAATCTTTGTGTAACTCCACTACAGCTCACATTTCAAGTCTTGAGATGAGCCTGGCTGCTCAACACGGTACCAAAACTGTGTAGTACAAGCTTATACCAAAGGTTGGTTTGCCTATACCTGTAGTCCTAGTTGTTTGTAGTGTTCTCAGACGGTACTGCATTCAAACTTTGCCAGACACTGGTGGCAGGCGGTGATGATGAATTGTAGAGTTGTTACATTGAGCACACAAGGCTAAGCTCCACTAGAAAAGCACTTGTAACATGCCAGATACAGATAATTTCAGACAGGAAACCTTGATCATGTTCACAGTAGAGCAACTGAAAGAAATGTGTAAAGTCAGGTCTCTCCCTGTTAAAAGAAAGAAAAATGAACTAAATACAAGATTGTTGAAAAGTCTGGGTAGTGGGCTGTCGCACCTAATATCCCAGAAAATGTCGAAAATGATGAGGATGATGATTCAGAGTCCTAACTCTAATATTGTTGAAGAGTCAGAACAGTTAGAGGAGTCTCAGCAAGAGAGCCCCTCTTTACCTCAACAGGCCCTTATGCCTCAACCTTTAGCCACAGGCACTACCATAGTGAGTCCATAATGGGTCTGTCTTGAAAAGATGAGACTTGGGTTAGATTTCAAAAAGTTACAAGTCCAAGCTGAAAACCAACATCAAGATCTCAAACTAAGGGAAATGGAATTACAACATTCCCTTGAAATGAAGAAATTGTCTCTTGAAAATGTTTCTATCCCAGAGCCTTCTAGGTCTTTCAGTCTTTAGAGACATTGCAAGCCTAAGGTAGCTGTGAGTATGTATGAGGTGAAACTAGATATTTTGGATTGGTTGGGTGCTTTTGAAGATAACTTTGGGATTCAGGGTTTCACAGGGAATCGGTTGATTCCTTGGCTTTTGTCTAGGCTCCCCCAGATTGCAACTGATGCTGTAATGGAGGTGGGGGAACTTGAAAGATTGGAGTATGAAAATGTGAAGCTAGCTTTGATAGCTAGATTTGGGAAAACTCCTTCCCAGTACCTTAAGAGGTTTACAACCCTCAAAAAGACCGATGGTACTCCTTGGGCTACCTGGGTGTGTGAATGTTTGAAAAACTTGGATGGTTGGGTTAAGGGTTAGAGTGAACTCCTTTGAAGGAATGAGAAATCTGTTTTTGTTGGAATCCATTTTTGATGCCGGCTCTCCTGAGCTGAGACAGCACTTGGCTGAATCAAAAGAGATTGATCCCAAGAAGTTAGCAAAAGCTGCTGACTTGTGGGTTGCCAACATGGCTACTCAAGGATTCTGGGGCGAATCATAAAAAGGATGAGGGGAAGCAGCAAAAGAAAGATGACAAAGAGAATTCTAAAACCTCCCATCCAAAAGAGGGCCACAAATATAAGAAGGGTAATCCACATGGGAAACCAAGTCAGTCTAGTGAAACCTCTGGTGCCAAACCAGAGGGCGGTCAGCAGAAACCCCCCCATTTGTCAAAACATTTGGAAAATGTTATGCTTGTGGGTCTACTGACCATGTGAAAGGGATACCAAATGCAAGGGTAAACCTTCAGGGGTCCACACTGCCTCCTTAGCCTTCATCCCTGAGGGAGAAGTACATATGGCAAGTGGAAACTATTGGCTGAAGACCCCATTGGAGTCTCTGCCAGTGTTTCTTTCGTGTCCCTGGTGTTACGCTCACCTGGTATCCACAGGGACGCCACCCAGCCGGGTTACTCGCTGGTATGCTTCTCAGCTTTGCCCTGATGTGGTCTGCGGGGAAGGTTCTGCCTGAAAATACAGGACTGTGTTCAAGACTGACCGACAGTATCCTCCCTCTTCCCCCGTATGATTTCAGTCCCTCTTGCGTCCTCTCCTCACCTTGTGGTAGAGTTAGGCGTGCTCTCCATAATGCCTTCTTTGCAGGGGCATGTTGTCTTTCATGGGCATGTGCGGTCCAGTTACTTCACTGACGCCGGCCCGTTTGATATTGTTCAGGTAGGTCTTATTGCTGTTCTTTAGTTTTGTTGCTATCCTGCATGCCTTTCATTGTTTAAAATGTCTTTTTTCTCCCTTAGGTATGCAGAGCTTCAGCACGGCGAACTGGCTTGGTTGAGCCCCGCTGGTAAATGATGGCGCATTAAGAGCGCTATGATACGGTAGGCGCTATGCGCAGCGCTGCGAAGTCTTGCCTTTGCTAACCTGTGTTTTCCTTCCTTGTAGGTCGCGGTGTTCTTCAGCGCGAGTGGAATGTCCGGAGTGGTGCCAGCCGAGAGGCGATCAGCCAGGTAAGCCTTTTGAGCAGTTCGTAATTTGCAAATGTCTCTACTGCTTTCTTTAATGTTGCCTCTATCTTCCTCTTTCAGGTCGTTCTGTCCAGGAGGCGTGCAGATTCGAGGAAGCTGTTCTCAGTAGCTCCGAGTGGCTAAAGATGAAGACTGCAGGTAAGATGCTACTGCTAATGATGTTCCTTTTGTCTCTTTGCAGGTTCTGCTTCTCCAAGGTTCGAGGGAATAGCTGGACACAGTGAGCGTCACGTTACAAGCTGCAAAATAACGCAAAGCGTGTTGTCTTGCTAGGGTGTGGTTTAAATAGCCCCAACAAAATAGTCCAGGTAAAGTAGTCCCTAGGCTACCACAACCAAAACACTAGACCGCATAGCTTGGTTCCTTGGAACCAAGGTATGTGGATGCCTCCATGTTGGCTGACAATACAATAAAGTAGTTCCCAAGCACATTGTTTTTCATGGTGTATGAGCCTGGCGCCATAGGCACCAGGAGTGGCCCCAAGAGGGTTTTGGAAGAGGATGCCAGGCTCTAGAGGCCAGAGTCCTGACTCCACCTGGCCAATGGGTTTGCCAGAGGGAGTTTTGGCCGAGGGTCGTGACACTGGGTCTGTGGGAATAGCAGAATGTAGATGTGTATAACTCTATACCAGATAACACAAACGAATACTACAAGGACAGTGCACTTGTAAATGGTCAGGAGACCCCTGCCATTAGCGACACTGGGGCCAGCATCACAGTGGTAGATTAAATCTTTTTCAAACCTGAGGATCTTGCGAAGGCACCCAAAGGTCCCACTAAGCTTGCTATCCAGATGGTTCCAATACTACCAGCTCTCATCCAGTGCAACAATATGTTTGTAAGAATACCTGTTAGTGTACAAAGTGAGGTGCCTGGGAGAATCCAGCTGGGGAATGACTTAAAAACTCTTGGAGTGTATCAAGCACCCCCTGGCCTCCCAGTAAAAGGAAGCAGGAGCAGACAAGGAAGGATAGAGAGCTCACTTTAAATGACTCTCAGTGTCAGTGGGTTGTTACAGAAGAACCTATAACACCCAGCCCAGAGGAAATGCCAACTTCTATTTCCAGGAAGAAAGAGACAAAGGGAAGCCTCAGGAAACAAGAAAGATAGCACTCCTGTGCATCAAACCAGGACATCCCCGAGAGGACAGTCCACGGTCACACCAGTGACTACTCCACCAGATAAAGCTGAGTGTGAGATCCAATCAGGAGAGGTTGAGTCAGCTGCTGAGGAATCAGAGCTGGAAGAAGACCTCTCCCTGTTGGAGGTCTGGATCCTAAAGACCATCCGGGCCCTGGCCCGGCTCGCTGTGGTGGTTCTCCGCGCGGTGCGCTGCTGTTTGGAGACGAGGCCGTAACAGAGGCTCACGCTGGGGTGTGCCCGAGCCCCTTCGCTTCGCTTCCAGGGCCGGATCCTTCTGCGGTCAGGAGGTGGCGCGTTGCTGCTGGGCTGGGGCCCAGCTGTCATCCCGGGGGCCGTACTCGGCAAGCCTGCACCGACTCATCCACGGATCAGGTGAGGAGCGGGGAGACCGATAACAGTCCGCTATTGTTGTCCGAATTTGCAGGCTTCCAGCAAACTTACCTGGCACACTCACAAGTCCACAATGGTACGCACATAATGTTCCTGCACCCCGCCACAACATCAGCCCTGGACTGGGTCATATGAGCCCCCGTCTGCCCAATACGAGACTCTTGGTTATTTTTGCCCACTCTGGCTGCGAGGGACACAGTGCTACCCGGCGCCACTAGGCCCTGCCTAAGACTGCGGCTCCTCTTTGATGCGGCCATAGGGCCCTGCGGCTCCTGCACACAATGAACAGTTAGCTCCCTAACCCCTACTGCAACTGCTGAGAGCGGCGGAGGGCAGATCCAACACAGCTCAGCAAGGGCAGTATTTAATACCTCTACATCGGAGTGAGGCATCACACTACAGCTCTGACAACTCAATAATTTCTCCCGACAACTGTAACCAGCCCCCGCTTTGCGCCTGGGCAGCCCTGTGCCCCACATCCCGCTGAAGCCTTGTTACTTTTACCCGCCGCTGCCATCGCCAAGCCGCCCAACTGCCACTGGGGGGTATTATCTGGAGCCTACCAACCTGTTGGATCCTTTATTGTCCACCCTGCCTCCAGCTCCTCCTGTGGATCATTGTCGTATCCAGTCTCTCACTTGCCATGTCTAATGATCCCGAGGCACCGGCAAGGGGGGGGGGGGGGGGGGGGGGACTATGGATAAGTTTGCTAAGGCCGTCCCTAGGGCCGAGGCGGGTCACACTTCTTCCCCCCAGGATGAACTAGAGTATGATCCCCATCCTAGTGCACTGGTACCAGACCTTACCACGTTGATGGAATCAATGGCGAAGAACTTTGACTCCTTCCATGAGAAATTAGACGACATTAACGCCAATGTCGCGTCACTCAAAACCGGAGTCAATCGAGCAGGAACTAGAATCTCCGATGCTGAGAACAGAATCGCTGTGAATGAAGATGAAATGCATACCCTTCAGAACACTGTTGCCTCCTTGACCCGAGATATGAAAAGCGTTGGGGCAAAGTGCGATGGCTTGGAGTCTCGCTCCCGCAGGAACAACCTGCGTATTGTCGGTGGTCCCGAGAATGCCATGAAGGGGAATATGGAGAACGTTGTTGAGAACCTACTGTAAGACCTTCTGGGTAATCTGGCCTTGTCACCATACTTCACGGTTGAACGAGCCCACCGGGCCTTATCACCACGTCCCAAACCAGGCGACTTTCCCAGGCCCATCATCGCCAGAATCCTCAATTACCGGGACAGAGACCTCATTCTTCGCCCATCACGGGAGAAAGGAGACTTGCGCTTGGAAGCCCACACCATCAGGGTCTTCCCTGACGTCTCAGTGGGGGTTCAACAGGAGAGGCGCCAGTTTCTCAGTGTCAAAAAACTGCTCAGAGAGCGCAACGTCCCTTATGCAATACTGTTTCCGACAACTCAAAATCACCCATAATGGAAACTGTAATTTTTCACTTTCCCAGACGAAGCAGTGAAGTTTATTGAGTCGCAAATACCTCTCCATAATCCAGGAGGGGGCCACGCTGATGACGACTAGTCATAAACTGTGTCACTTTCTTGGTGCCCATTCCATCTGGTGATCCTGGTCTTATAATGCGAGGATGGCAATGCTGCATTGTTAACCCAGCAAATATGGCTCCCGATTACAAGTATGCGGGCCACTGGTCGGCTCTTAACCCATAAACACTAACTATCTCCCTTTCCTAGTGCCTGGAGCCGGCCGCATGTCCCAACTAATTCTTCGCTCCAAGTCTGCTTTGATATGCTTACTGGTTTCAGGGGCCAAGCAAGTAATATATACACCACAGAAACCTGTGCAGGAAAACACATGCTGTCCACCTCCAAGTCTAAAATGTAGACCACACAGCAACAGTGTGCCCCACTGCAGTTGCAATGTTTATTTTCACTTGGTCGTTTACGATTGTTGCCCCCTGTTGGGCCACTAATAGGGCATACCCATGTTGGGTTTTGCTCACTGACCTCTGTTTTCAAGGGAGTGTCAGTTTATTGGGTGGGGGTGGGGGGGTGGACGGGAGCACTGCCTGGTTGGGGGAAGGTCGTGAGGGAGGGGGGTGGACTTGGGTTGGGGGATTATTCTAAAAATGGCAGAGGCAGACAGATGCACCATATTACACCCGGGTATCCCCGGACCGGAAACGCTGACAGCAGACACATACGACACCGCCAAAGCTGGGATGTGCGCTAGACTTCTAAAATGCCCACTACTATAATGTCCTGGAATGTCTGGGGCCTCAGTAATCACACCAAAGCCCGCAAGATTTTGGCCTACGCCCAAAGACACGGTTGCAAGATACTACTCCTACAAGAAACTCACTCCGAGGGCCCCCTGGCTAAAAAACATGGTGACATCCTGGGGACCAAACAGGTATTACACTTCCTACTCCACGAAGGCCAGAGGGGTCCTAACAATGATACATAAATCCATCAAGTTCGTAATGCACAAAAATTATATTGACCCCAATGGCCGATATGTCATATTGCACTGCACAATCATTAACAGAGAATACCTCCTAGTAAACACATATGGTCCTAACGTGGATAGCCCCAATTTCATAGACAGTGTGGTCTCCATACTCCTGGGATACGTGGGAATCCAGATTATTTGGGGGGGGGGGGGCGGATATGAACTTCATACTTGATACCAACCTGGACAGAACAGGGTCGGCGCCCAGGTCACTGTCTGGCACGGCGCGCAGACTATTGTCACACTCCGTCTCTCGATATTCACGACACCTGGAGACTTCTGCACCCACAGTCACGCGAATATACCCACTATTCCTCCGTACATGATAGCTCCTCTAGAATTGATTTATTCCTGGTGTCAAGTGAGATAATGGGGAGGATCGAGGGAGCACAGATACTTACCCGCACCGTTTCGGACCATGCTCAGATCACCCTGGAGGTGGAATTGGGGACTCCTGCTCCACCATTCAACACTTGGCGATTCAAATCCGCCGCACTGCGCGACATTGTGTTTAAAGCGGATGGCCTTGCGGACATCGAGGGCTTCTTTGAGCATAACGTACCCCTATTGGGGTACGATGGGATGCCTTTAAGGCTTATATTAGAGGAATGTCCATATTCAAGGAATCCGGGATATTAAAGACCATTAGGGCCGATCTTAGCCGCTCTGAGGCCAGATTAAGTGATCTAGAGCAGAAATGCACAACCTCAGCTGACCTCGCTACTCTTGCTCTTATTAGCGAGGAACTTCGGCTATTCAATTCGCACACTACCAGGGAAATTCAATACTTCAGCCGTCCACTGGCTGCTCGGAAGTACATGGAGGTCGAGACACCCGGTAGAACACTGGCTACCCTGACAAGGGGGGGAACGGGGACAGGCCCAGATCGCCTGCATTAAGGATGAACAGGGCACCACACAATGGTCGGACCGGCAGATACTGGACACCTTCACTAAGTTTTACACAAACCTCTAATCCCAACCCCTGGAGCTCAGCAAACAGCATATGAGGGGTATACTTGACCGTATACCCACAACTAGTATCTCACTTGCAACCAGGGAACAGCTGGACACCCTGCTCCGACTCGATGAGATTTTTTCCGTCATCTCAGATCGCCCCAAGAGCAAAGCCCCGGGTCCTAATGGACTCACAGCCATATTTTATCAGGAACACATTGCTATATTGGCCCCCAAGCTCTTGGAAGTGTGGGAGGAGTCCCTTCATGTCTCTTCCCTCCCCCCGACCTTGCGCGAGGCCGTAGTAACGGTGCTACTTAAACCCGGCAAGCCCAGAAAGGAGTGCAGATCCTATAGACCCCTCTCGCTGATGAATCTAGACACAAAAATGTTAAAGTGATAGCGAACCGCTTCCTCCCAGTGATGTCTTACATGGTCCATGAAGACCAGGCAGGCTTCGTACCCGGTAGATCCACCTCCCATAACATTAGGCAGCTACTTAACGTCATGTCACGGATAAACCAGAGTTCAAATGCGGTTGCGGTTCCATTGGACGCCCAAAAAGGTTGCGAGATGGTATCCTGGAGATACCTGTGGATGGTGCTGGAAACGATGGGCATAGGCCCTAACATGATCAACTATATCAAATTACTATACACCTCCCCACTGGCCAGGGTTCGGGTCAATTCTCTAACATCATCTTTGATCCCACTCTCCAGAGGTACTCGCCAGGGTTGCCCATTCTCCCCTATTCTCTTTTCCCTAGCAATACAGCCCATGGCAGACCACATTAGAACATATCATGCACACCGGGGGATTCGACTGAAAGACACTCCCGAGATCATATCCCTGCATGCGGATGATGTATTACTGTACGTAAGGGACCCTTCCACCCATCTAGACCCAATATTACGTGACATTACACAAATCGGCACTCACTCAGGATTTACAATTAAGTATACCAAATCTGAGATCCTCCCATTAACCAATTCCACCCAACAACCGGCCACCGAATACCCACTTTGTTGGTCTCCTAGTGGGATTAAATACTTGGGGGTAAATTTATCCCTCACCAAGGACACTCTCCTCACCGACAATTACATGGCAGTGTCACAGCTCGCTGAATCCAAAATGACTCGCTGGCGCGCTCTCCCGTTGTCACTTGCTGGGAAGCTTTCACTTATCAAGATGGTGTTGCTATCCAATTTCTTATGCACCTTCTCTAACATCCCCCATCTGGCCAGGGATAACATACTTTGCGAAACTACATAAAATGTGTGCACAGTTCTTGTGGCATTCAGGTGCGGTACGCAAGAAAAGGATGTCCCTCCCGTATATGAGAGGAGGAGGATTCACCGCCCCCGATTTGATGCTATTCTGGCTGATGGCACAGGCCCAATATGCCTCTCATTGGTACCCTGTGTCATGATCACTGCTTCCAAGGAGCTAGGACCAGCCCAACGTCCTTGGAAGCAGGCCCCTAACCTTCATCCTAGGCACCAGCCGGTCCCCACTGGGACCTTTTGGACCTTGTCCTGGCGCCGGTGGCACCAGGCTCATCAAAGTCACTGGTCCCGGCACTGGAAGCGCCGGGCTCATAATTTGTATGAAGATGCTTGGGTGGACTTACCTGCAGCAGACCATGCTGCTTACTTACCAGCCACATAGGAATCCTCTGTGAGCCGGGACTACTTTCTTACCTGGGTGGGGCAAGCTCCACTCCCTGGATACAACACTGGAACTCTTCTGGAACAGGAACTCTTTTCTTACCTAGGCGAGGCCGTGGAGGAAGACGCCTCATCGCTCCAAGGCTATTTAAACCACACCCGATTGATGAAACGTGCTTCGCGTTATTCTGCATCTGCAGCAGAACGCTCACCGTGTCTGTTCCAGTTTTCTTCTTTCCGATCCTGAACCTGCAAGAACAAACGCTTACCATTCCTGTATCCCGCCTTCAGTAGCACCTGCAAAGACAAGAAACAACAGGTTAGCACGGCAACCTTCACGCGCAGCGCTTTCCTCACCTGATCCATCGGCAGCTACCATCTCTTCACGCTGCTCCTCCGCCTGTGAAGACAAGAGCATAGTTATCCCTGTGTGGAATTACTTACCGGCACTCCAGGAATTCCGGTTTTCTTCAACGCTGCAATCCTGCACCTGAAAGACAAAAGAAGAGACATTAGACAGGTATTTTACTTACGCGCCATCGCGCCCGCCACAATAGGGCGCCTGCAAATACTCCGGCGTTTCCAGCGTCTCTTCAACACCCGAACTCACAACTGCAAGGGAAAAGAGACAGTTAGAGAGCTTTTGAAAAGCAGACAACCGGCATTTACTTACGCATTTCCAAGCGCGTCATTCTAAGACTCTAGCTCGAACTTCGGCTTTCTTCACACCATCTTCTACCTTAAGAGCCCTGCAAGACAAATAGAAAAAGCATTATACAGAGCCCTGTTCCACATTAATGTGCCCACGCACCTAAAGACTGTAAAGGACTTAAAAGGTGTCCGGAAACTCACCGTTCGTGCAGTTAACGACGGTAGCAATCCTCTGATGTCAAGAGGCCTACGTTTCACCCAGTGAAGGAACTGGCAACGGCACCCTGCACCAGACGCAGATGGAGAGTCCAGCATTCACCTATCTAAGTTGAGCACGTTGACCTTGGGGCTCCACGGAAAAGCGAGGAAGGGAAAGGGAGAGAGATACCCGACAACCCCAGATCATTAACCCCATATTCTTTCACCTGCAGATATCTCACTCTTCGAGTTAGACACACAGTGCGAAGAGGCTCAGCCCCGGAAGCCAATAGAGTCCTGCACTTCACTTTTCGAGTCACAGACACCATCCTGCCGAGACCGGCGCCTCCGTGGGAATCAGGTGAGCGTTACACCCTGGGACCCCCCCTCCCCTCATCCGCCTGCATGTCAAACTGGAAATCCTTGCGGCCGACAATGTTAATGTAATGACACTAATTTTACATTGCCAATACATACCGGACTCCCCCATAGACCCAGTTGGCACCACTGTACAGGCTTGGGGCCATCTCCTTGGGTTGATGGCAGATCACCACCCCTATTACAAGTGGCTCCCTGCATGGGGGTTCCCCGGATTAGAGCCCATGCATGATGCAGCCCTCTCACAACACTGGAGTAATCTGGGTTATCAGGCTCTGACAGATTTTTACCCGGACGGGCAATTTATAAACCCACAGACATGGAACCGGGCCGGCCCTAGAACTCCTGCAATATTACAGACTTCGTGCGGCTTTCCGAGCCACATGGCCCGACTTCCCCACTGAGCCCCCCCCCCCGGACTGCCCAGGGATTGCCTATATCACAAATTCGGGATGTGCCCGGGGCATTGTGTCTGCACTGTATAAGCTACTACTAATAAACGCCTGATCCCAACCCTCTAGGGCACGAGACGAGTGGGCAGAGGAACTGGGCCTCGAGATCTCAGATCATCTATGGGGGGAAAATGTGCTTGCACGCCAGTAGAGTCTCCCTCAACTTCCGTTACTGCGCCATGCAATTTAAGCTGCTAAACAGGCTGTATTACAACCCCCTCAGGATCTCCAAATTTGCCAATACTGGCCTGCACACTTGCCCCGCGGTAAGATGGAAAATGCAGATCATTTACATATGTTTTGGACATGCCACAAATTGGGAGAATTTTGGGGGAAAATACTAATGACGTTGTCGGAGGTTGGTGAGTGTTGTTGACCCGGACCCCTTGGGAGTGCTGTTTGGGGTGTGGAAAGCTAAGAACATTAAGGGCATGGCTAAATTGCTAAATATAGGCTGTATGGTGGCCAAGAAGTGTATACTTCAAAACTAGAAAAATCCCTCTCCCCCACATTACAGAAATGGTTGAACTTGCTTACTTGGTCCCGGAACTGCGAGGAGGAATATCTTGATATGCTCCCCACTCGCTCTCGCCCCAAGAACATTTGGACTGCATTCAATAGTTACCTCAACAACCAGGAGGCGAGTGCATCAGAGAGCGGCTCATCAGTGGGCCACTAGGATAAAACTCCAGAGTAGCGGATTGTTATGATTCTACCTGTCTGTCGTGCTAGCCGTCCTCTCAGTATGACCACTTTAGACCACTGTGTCATTGTATCTACCTATTCAATGTGAATGATCTCCCTGATGTGTGTGTTATGTATGTCTCTGCCAACAAAAATAAAACGTTAACTTTTTTTAAATTTTTTTTTAAAAGATCATGTGCTACTCTTGAAGGACTTTGGCAACGGGCAGCTATCCAGCTGAAAGAGGGAAGAGCCAGAGAAGCACAGGTTATACTGGGAGGATGGTCTCTTCCACAGTGAACCTATTGAGTCTACCCCAGGAGACTACAGAAGACGTGTAGTGCCCCAGGAGGCAAGATCTCAGTTTCTACAGTTAGCCCATGAGATTCCTTTGGCTGGTCACTTAAGCTTTAAGAAGACCAAGGAAAGGATTTCTCTGCATTTCTACTGGCCTAAGATAGGGTCTGATGTAGATAAATTCTGTAGAAGCTGTCACACTTGTCAGAGATCTGGCAAGAGTGGAGCCAAGAACATGGCACCTTTTGTGCCTCTACCAGTGGCGGGAGTACCTTTCGAGAGGGTAGGAATCGACATTGTTGGTCCCTTAGACCCTCCAACATCTTCAGGCAACCGATTTATATTGGTTGTGGTAGACCAGCTACCAGGTACCCTAAAGCAATACCTATGAGGACTGCCACAGCTCAGGCTGTGGCTAAGGCCCTACTTGGTATTTTTACCAGAGTAGGTTTGCCTAAGGAGGTTATCTCTGACAGGGGATCTAATTTTATGTCCCACTACATGCAGGCCATGTGGAAAAACGTATTCAGGGTTGGAGAGTGCCCCTTCCCCCAAGCCAGTGAAAGTCGCTGACTATGTTTTAGGTCTCCAGAGGAGAATGACACACATGATGGCAGAAGCTTCAGATAACTTGAAAGCAGGTCAGGCTCTGGTGAAGCATTGGCATGACCAGAAGGCCAACATTGTACAGTTTTACTCAAGACCAGCTAGTTCTAGTTAGGGTACCTACAAGGCAGAGGGCCGTGCAGGACAAATGGATTGGAAACTTCAAGGTTGTGGGAAAACTTGGAGGTCAATTATTTGGTGGACTTAGGCAATCCTAAGGAGGCCCCCCAAGGTCTTTCACACCAGCCACCTAAAGGCATAGGTCTCTAGACCAGAACTGGGAGCTTTGCTTCTAGCCTCTGATCAGGAAGAGAGTGAGCCTCTACTTGACCTTCTCAGGAGACAACCTTTAGATGGAAAGATAGGAGTAAATCTCTCTTCTGATCGATCCGACACTGGAACAGGAGGAGTGCAAATCTCTGTTAAATCAGTTTGCCCCCCTGTTTTCACTTTCACCAGGCTTGACCCCTTGGAGCCAGCACGAGATTCGTACTGGTGCACTGGTGACTATGTACCTGTTAAAAACAGACGTTACAGAATGTCAGACCATATCAGAACCCACATAAAGGAAGAGGTCAACCAGATGCTTGATCTCGGGGTAATAGGGCCATCTACAAGTCCATGGTCTAGTCCAGTTGTGCTAGTACCAAAGGCAGGATCCAAGGATTTGAGATTCTGCATTAACAATAGAGCCCTTAATGCAGTCACCACGACTGATGCCCATCCTTTACCTTTACCTAGGAGAGATGAGCTGGTGGACAAACTTGGTTCAGCCAAGCACCCGTTAGGCAGAATTGTATGCAGTACCCTCTGGGCCCACCACACACAATTTGGACTACAGGTGTAAGCAAAACCAACCTTTGGTATATGTCTGTACTACACAGTTTTTGGTAGCGAGCTGAGCAGCCAGGCTCATCTCAAGAGGGAATGCGAGCAGTAAACAATGTTACACAGAGGTCTTTCAATGACAGTGGTTGAAGTAGACACTTGCACTCAAGGTTTCTTGGTAAAAACACATTAATTTATTACAGTCAATTAGTCAATTAAAAACCAATCACCAGAAGGAGGCAACTAAATAGTATACACCGATAAACTTCAATACGCTTCTACAAGTTTGAGACAGTTTAGGCTCCCCTGAAGTAGGAGTAAAATGGCATTTCAGTTACTTTGTAGAGAGCAAAAAGGCACAGGTTAATACAAATAGATTACAAATACTCTTTAGACAGTGCAAATAGTTTCAGTTCACCAGAAGAGTCAATTCAATTCACTAGGCCTAAACCAAAGCCAAAGTCAATAGTCTAGGGCTTTGGATAGGAAAGAGCTGTTATGGTAGTAAACAGTAAAGTCTTTGCCAAAGTTCTCAGAATTAGTTTGCGAAAGAAAGATTCATATGTTGGGTCACAAGGTGATTAGGCCTGCAAGTTGGGAAAATTTCACAAACTTTCACTGCGAGAGGCAAGTTCTCTCAATTGGGTTTTCACAGTACGTTAATATTAAGAAAAGATGCAGCAGAAGACATCTGTTCCTGGCAGTTACTGCCGATCTCGCTGTTCTTGAGCCACAGTCGTGGGGACAAGAGGGAGGACGTTGGAGGACTCCTGCACTGCACAGGGACTGGTCAAAAAGCTGGCAAATGGAAGATCTTCGGTTCGAGTAGCTGTCGTCAAGCACACAAGCTGGTGTCCCTCTCCCTGGTTAAACCTAACCAGCTCCGAGAATGGTATCCTGGTGGCTTATGAGTTGACTGGTCCCACCAACTCAAAGGAAGAAGTCGTCCTAGAAGGGGCTTCTCTGTCGAGATGAACTTGGCAATTCGGACCTGCAGCAGGGCTGTACCAGGCAAACCAACGGTCCAGGAGTTGCAGCAGTCGTCCCTCTGCCAGCTGGTCTTTGGTTCTTGTTTTTTGGTTTTTGTTGCAGTTGTCAACTCTGCCTTCCAAGCCAAAAGACTCACCTTTTATTCAGCTCTCTCCTATTCATTCCAGCCTAGCTGTCACTCACCCAGCACGGTGGCTGTCCTTGCCAGACAGTCAGCCAGCAAATCACGCCAGAGTGCATTTGGGTCTCCAAGGAGACTAAACACAGGGAGTTCAGGCACCTCCCTCACTTCCTGCCCACCCCAGGCACTCAGGCACCAGAGGCGGTCTTCAGCCCTGAAGCCCGCCAAGGGCGAGGGAACTAAGGGACCAAATCTGGTTTGGCGCACAGAGACAAACTCAAGAAGGACCTTTACAAAAAGAAACAGCAAAAAAAGAAGACCGGGACCTGTTTTTACAGAGGGGGCTCAGACGCCATCTTGAAAAAATGGCTCCTGCGATTTAACGCTACGGTTGTTCGCGGTCGGGAAAAATCATGGTAATTAGTTGTAAAACCACTGCCACCAGCCATTTCGATAGGAAAGGGTAGCATTTAACTGCTACATGTCTATTTAGACACAGGTGATACTAGGTAACTCCTCCAGCACTCTATTGTAAGATAGTGTGTGCTGGGTCTATGAATTTGAAAAGACTAGTAGAACAAGTTACCCTCTTACCTGGTAATGTTCTTTCGATGGGATGGTCCGACAACGTATTCTATATCTATGACAGTAATCACTACAGCTGTGCTGCTTCGTAAAATCTTTTGGCGTCTGCTTCCTGCGTCAATGACATCGATACGCCGTCCGAAGACCTCCTCCGACGGCACCAGATGTTATAAGTAGGACGCATGACGCCCATAGCCTCAGTTGTAGTTTCACCCAGAACGTGTGGCACCAGTCTTCTGCCAGTATGACCACAGAAAGCCTTGCAGAAAACGTAAGCTGCAATCGCATAAGAAATTCTGCAGCGGGGTAGGCAGGGAGGGAGCGATATGGAATACGTCATCGGACCATCCCATCGAAAGAACGTTACCAGGTAAGAGAGTAACTTGTTCTTCGAGGGGATTGGGTCCTCCGACGTATTCCATATCTATGACAGACTCCCAAAGCAGTACCAACGTAAGGAGGTGGGAAAAGAATTTAGAATATACAAATTTAGAACGCCCAATCAAATTACAGAGTAAAGGACCGCCTTGCCAAAGGCCAGATCCTGCCCCCGGATAGAATCGAGGGAGTAGTGACGTACAAAAGTATGGACCGAAGCCCAGGTGGCTGCATAACAGATGTTACGAATAGGAACACCCATCTGCAGGGCAGTAGAGGCAGCCATTGCCGTGGTAGAATGGGCCCGTAAGCCTACCGGAGGGTCATTACCAGCCAAGCGGTAACATTCGGGAATTTGCCAAGATGATCCATTGAGACAAAGTCTGCTTAGTAACAGCTTGTCCCAAACGCCTTCCAGCGTAACCAATAAAGAGTTGATTGTCCACTCTGACCCGGGATGCGTGAAATGTAGAAGCTTAAAGCTCTTAGGATCCAGCCTATGGAGCCTCTCCTCTTCCTTATCAGGATGTGGAGGAGGATAAAATGCCGGAAGAATAACCTTCTGGCTTAAATGAAATTCCGACACCACCTTCGGAAGAAAGGAAGGACGAACTCCAAGGACAACCCTGTCCTTAACACAGTGAAGGGTGGCTTAACTGAAAGTGCCTGCAACTCACTCACTATGCGAGCGAGCGGAAGTGACCGCAACTAAAAAAACAGTTTTAAGTGTTAACAGTCTCAAAGGACAAGAATGCAAAGGCTCAAAGGGAGCACCCATTAGAAACCTGAACAAGGTTCAGATCCAACCGGGCACCTGGAAAGGTCACGGAGGGAACACATTAGTGAACCCTTTCAGAAACTGAAATCAAAGGGATTTTAAAATAAGAACACTCCTCAGACGAGCGCTTAAATATAGACAGCGCCGCCAGGTAACCTTTAATGGTACCCACTTGCAGGCCCTTGTGGGCCAAAGAAAGCAAAAAAGACAGAACGACTGGAATGTCACATGAAAAAGGATGCACATTCTGAACCCTGCACCAATCGCAGAACTTCCTCCAACGGCAATGGTACAGGGACTTTGTTGCGGCCGTCTGGCCGAAAGCAACACCTCCATCACGTCTTCAGGGAGGTCCCAATCCTTATACCACAACCTTTCAGAAGCCAAGCGTGAAGGGTGAGGGATCTGACCTCTGGACCGAGAACCTGACCCCCCCCCCCCTCCCATGAGAGCAGATCGTCTCGGTAGGGAAGACGATGTGGAGGGCGGATGGACAAGTCCAGAAGGTCCGGGTACCACGTCCTCAGGGCCCATGCCGGAGCAATGAGGATCATCTGGGAACCGAACCTCTGTAACCTCCGCAGCACTTGCGGAATGATGGGGACTGGAGGAAACACGTACAGCAGCGGGAAGGACCACTCCTCCATGAACGCGTCCCCTAAGGCTCCGTTTGGAGGAAATTCCTGTGAGCAGAACCTTTTGCACTTTCGGTTGACACTGGAGGCGAAGAGATCCACTTAAGGGGTCCCCCAAAGGGCGAAGATCTCCAGGAGAATCTCCTGAGCCACCTCCCACTCTTGAGAGATCGTGCTCAGCCTGCTCAGAGTGTCTGCCGTCTCGTTTTCGTCTCCAGCGAGATGAACTGCGGAGATCGAAATTTCCTGCTGGATGGCCCAGAACCAGAGCTGCATCGCCTCCCTGCCCAGATGAAGTGACCCTGCCCCCCCCCCCTCCCGTTTTGATGAGGTAGTGCATGGCCACTGTGTTGTCCGTCAGAATCAAGACATTCTTTCCTCGCACAGTCGGCAGAAAAGCCTTCAGGGCAAGCCTGACGGCCCTCAGCTCCAACAGATTGATATGGAGTCTGGACTCCGACAGAGACCAACGACCGCTGACTGTCAACTCGTTGGCATGAGCGCCCCATCCCGTGCGGGATGCATCCGTCACGATCGTCACCTCCGGCCAGGGTAGCCAAAAAGGAGCCCCCTTCATCAGATTGCCTTCGACAGCCCACCACAGAAGGTCCAGGGCAACCGAGGACGGCACCTGAACAGGGTCCGACATCCTGCTGGAGGACTGAGACCACTGGAGCTTGAGTGCCCATTGCAAAGATCTCATCCGCAACCTGGCCTCTGGCACCGGAAGAATGCAGGATGCCATGAGGCCGAGCAATCTCAAGAACTCGAACGCAGGGAGACTCTGGGCATGTTGGAACTTGTGCACCATCTGCTGAATGTGATGAGCCATCACCTGGGGAGGAAAACACTGCCCCAGGGACGTGTCGAGCACTGCTCCGATGTACTGGAGCTGCTGAGTTGGCGGCAAGTGGGACTTCAAGTTGAGGGAGAAGCCCAGCCTGTGAAGGGAGTGGCAGGTGACGGACAGATGATCCAGGACTTGCTTGGGAGAGCGCGCCCTGATCAACCAATCGTCCAGGTAGGGGTAGACGTGAATCCCCCTTTCCTGAGATACGCTGCCACCACCACCATGAGTTTGGTGAAAACCCTCGGGGTAGAGATCAATCCGAACGGCAGGACCCGAAACAAAGTGCGAGTCGCCAACCACAAACCTCAGGTACTTTTTGTGCTTGGGATGGATCGGCACATTAAAATAAGCGTCCTTGAGGTCGAAAGACACCAGCCAGTCCTGAAGTTAAAGGGCCTGGAGGACTTGAGAGAGAGTAACCATCTTGAACTTGTCCTTCCTGAGGAGTTTGTTCAAACCGCTCAAGTCCATGATGGGTCTCAATCCCCAGTCCTCCTTCGAAATCAAAAAAGAAGGGGAATACCATCCCTTGTTCCTCTCCACTACAGGCACCAGTTCTATGGTGCCTTTCTCCAGCAGGGATTGAATTTCCTGCACAAGGAGCGGATCTGGACTCTTCAAAGAGATTCCCAGGTGGATTGTCGTGAGGCCTGTGCCGGAAAGGAAGACAGTAGCCGTGGGCTATGATGTGGGCTATGATCTCCAGAACCCACACATCTGAAGTAATGGCACGCCATTCTACAAGATGCTGCACCAGCCTTCCACCAACAGGCGAAGCATGGGCCTCATGACTGAGCAGAAGCAGTTGCGGCGTTGTCCGAGGGCAACGAGGCAACTGCTTGCGCGGCCTTGGCACCTCAAGTACCTTGTTTTCCACCTCTGGCACTCCTACGGTTGCCCCTTTGACTGGCAGCTCCTCTCGCTTTACTAAAGGATGAGTAATAACGAAAGGAACCTCCCCTCCCCTGCTGTCCCCTAGGACAAAAAGGCAGAGGTTGGCAGACTGCAGCGCCCAACGACTTTGCTGCAGCTTTGGAGGTCTGCAACTCTCAAGGCTCTCGTCAGCCTTGCTGCCAAAAAGATGTTCACCATCAAAGGGCATGTTGAGGAGCCTGGCTTGCACATCAGGAGCAAACCCCGACTTCCTCAACCACGCAAACCTGCGTATCACGGTGCTCGCCGCCATGGACCGGCTGACACAGTCTGCCATGTCCAAACCCGTCTGAACGGACTCACACATGGCATCCTTGCCATCCTGAATAATAGCAAGAAAACCATCCCGTTCGTCCCCTTTGGGAATATGTTCAGCCGCTAATGAAATACAGTTCCACAGAACGTGGTGAAACGTGACAAGGCACATACAGAGTTGGTAGCCTGAAGAGCCATACCCCCCTGAAGAAAACACTTTCTTTGCCCACCCATCAAAATGCTTGTCGTCCCTATCAGGAGGGATGGTAGGATACGACGCCTGCTTTGCTGGGGCCATATCCGCCTGCACCACCAAACTCTCTGGAGTGGGGTGCGTGGTCAAGTAGCAGGGGTCACTACTGGCTGGGTGGTATTTTCGCGGCAAAGACTTGCCCACTGCCGGGAGACTGTCTGGAGCATTCCAAGCCGCTGCCACCCTTCTTTGCAGAGCCATATGGAATGGCAGTGCTGGGTCAATGGGTGACCTTGGTCGAGGATATCCATCAGGTCATCCTGCACAAAATCAACTGGGGGCGCCGACCAACCCAAGTAGTCCGTGACCCTCGACATAAGGCGCCGGTACGATGACTCGGCATAGGTGCCAGCCTCATGGCCTACAGAACTCTACCTCCGGAGAGGTGTCCTGACCACTGGCGTCATGCAGTGACTGACGCAAGTCCTCAATCTGGCTATGACCAGAAAGAATCTCATCTGGTACCGTGTCCGGAACCAACCCATCTTCAGAACACTCTTCCACCTCGGAAATATACTCCATAGGCTGGAAAGTGGGCAAAGAATACAGGA
Source organism: Ambystoma mexicanum (assembly GCF_040938575.1). Classification (NCBI taxonomy): domain Eukaryota; kingdom Metazoa; phylum Chordata; class Amphibia; order Caudata; family Ambystomatidae; genus Ambystoma; species Ambystoma mexicanum. The sequence goes on along the minus strand of NC_090930.1, from coordinate 971,803,043 downwards.
GAAAGACATGTTTTGCCTTGTCCGGAGCCTTTCTAGTGTGTTCCCCTGTGCCACGGGGTACCTCTGACACCACAGCCTCGAAAGGCGTCGAGGGTGTCGAGTGAAACGGCATTGACGTCGAGCGCCGCGCTGACAGCATAGACGGCTTCGACACAGGCCTCGAGGGCGGAGCCCCGAGCGTGTCCTTCGACAGCCTGGGCGCCGATGGCATCAACGACTTCCTCTGAGGCGGAGCCTCAAGAGAGTCCGTTGACGACCGCAGCGCTGTCGACGTCTTCTTCGAAGACTTCACAGGTACACACGGGCTGGAGCGTGTTGAGGACCGGGACCTGGAACGGGCATGACTGGAACAATTCCCCTTGTCCGAGCGGGACCTCTCCCGCGAATCGTGCCGACCACCCGAGCCGGAAAGCGTACAAGCGGTGTCTCCAGTACGGTCACGACTGACCCCTCTCTAAGGCGCGGACGGATCGGAGCCCTGCGATTCAAGAATCTCCAACATTTTCTTCCCGAAGGAAGCCCATTCCTCCGGAGAGGTACGCTTGGTGGGATAAGAAACCCGCCGACGGGCGGAGTCCTCGGATGATGACGGGGGAAGGCTACCGATGACGGTGCTTCCGGGAGTGCCTCGAAGAGGCAGAGGAGTGGCGGGACCCACTCCGGGACCGAGACCCCCTAGACTTACGACTACGATGCGGAGAGTCGCCCCTCAAATCGTCCATCGAAAAGCCCAGTGGACCTCGCCTTCCGGGGCTTGGACACCTTACTGACCGACACCTTCTTCTTACATTCCCGCAAGGCCTTGGACGTAAGCGACTGGCAGTCGACACAATCATCCGTGTCGTTGGCCTCCCCGAGGCACCAGAGGCAGGCGTCGTGCGAGTCCGTCACCGACATCTTGGACCCACAGTCCCCACACTTCTTGAAGCCCGGACGGGGGGTGGAAGAGGAAGACATCCAGAGAATACTTCACAAAACGAACAGGTTCCAAGAACCGAAAGAACAGAAAGAGTCGAGGCGCGCTGAGATCTCCGAAGCGAACAAGTTCGCAGAAAAACCGGAACTGAGGCTACGGGCGTCGTGCGTCCTACTTTTAACATCTCGTGACGTCGGCCGTCGGGAGAGGTCCTCCAGGATGGCGTATCGACGAAGGAAGATTTTCCGAAGCAGCACAGCTGTGGCGATTACGGTCATAGATATGGAATACGTTGGAGGACCCAATCCCCTCGAAAAGTCAATTTCACTTTACATTCCATGGGAAACAGTAGCTTAGCCCAGAGAAGGTATTTAAACCTTGGGAAGTCTAAAAGACATCCCTGTGTCACTTCACTGAAGGTGCTGTGTAACACATGAAAGATGCCGCCTTTGGAGTTGTCAAACTTGTCAAAGAACACAAGAGTAAAACACACATCAAAATAGGAGAGAGTGGGAAAAAAGGCTCACACTTTCCAGGTAAAAAATCAAGTCCTCAAAATCCAGCAAAGTTGCTGGGGGTCCCTAAGGTGAAGGGAACTAGCACATTTATGAGAATTCTCCCTAAGAGTACCTCAGTACATTTGAGCTATCATCAGGCTATTGGCAAATAGCTCTGGCAGATCACGCCAAGGAGAAAACTGCATTTTCAACCCCAGCAGGCCTCTACAAGTTTAAGGTTATGACTTTTGGATTAAAGAATGCACATGTTTCCAGAGGATGGTGAATCATGTTCTGAATGGGATGGAGGACTTCTGCATGGCATGCTTGGATGACATTGCAGTCTTCAGCCCTACTTGGAAAGAACATATTGACCACTTAGGATATGTATTGCAGGCTCTTGAACAGGCCAATTTGACCATAAAGGTAAGTAAATGTCAAATTGCTCAGAGTAAAGTGGTCTACCTTGGACATGAGGTAGGAGGTGAAATAAGGCCATTGCCTAGCAAGGTACAAGACTGGGCCACCCCTACTACTTGATCCCAAGTGAGAGCCTTTCTAGGTCTCACAGGGTAGTATAGGAACTTCATAGAGAACCATGGCACCATAGCTTCTCCCTTGAATGAGATAGCCTCACCAGAATTCCCCAAAAAAGGTCAGGTGGACTGAGGAGAGCAGTAAAGCATTTGAAGGATATAAGAAAGCCCTTTGTCAAGTTCCAGTCTTAAGCGATCCCGACTACAACCAATCCTTTACGGATGCTTCCAATACACGTATAGGTGCAGTTCTGAGTCAGCTGGATTAGAAAGGCAGGGAACACCCAATCTGCTTCATCAGTAGGAAACTGAAGGAACCTGAGACAAGGTAGGCAACCATAGAACGTGAATGTTTTGCCATTGTGTGGTCTTTGAAGAAGTTTAGACCATACTTGTATAGATCTACTTTTGTAATTCAAACAGACCACCAACCCCTGCAATGGTAAATGCAGATGAAGGGGGAGAATCCCAAACTGTTAAAATGTTCAATCAGCCTACAGGGGTTTGAAAATGCTGATGGTCTCTCCATAAAGTATGACCGACTGGAGTAAGGAGATTCATCCAGAGGTGGATAAAATATTCCTGTCCCTTAGTCTGGGGGGTGAGGGGGGACAGGTGTTAGGGAGAATTCCCAGAAATGTGCTAATTCCTCTCTACCTTAGAGACCCCCCAGCTCTTCTGTGGAATTCTAGGACTTTTTAATCTGGAGATGGTGAGACCCTCTTTCCCCCCACTCTCTCGTGTATTTTAATGTGATTTCTGAACTCTGTGGCTCTTTTGGTTGTGGAGTTTGACAAACTTCACAGGCATCAGCTTTTACATTGTGTCACACAGTGTTACGGAGAATTCTCAAAAATGTGCTAATTTCCTTCACCTTAGAGACCCCTCGGCAACTTTGCTGGATTTTGAGGACTTGATTTTTTTACCTGGAGAGTGCGTGACCCTTTTTCCCACTCATGTGATTTATCACTGTGTTTCCTTTGGTTATGGAGTCTAACCAACTCCATAGGCATCATTGGTTACAATTGAGTCACACAGCAGCTTCAGTGTAGTGGCACAGGGATGTATTTTAGACTTCCCAATCTTTAAATACCTTCTGTGGGATCAACTACTGTTTCCCAGAGCAGTGGAGTAAAAATGACTTCACTTAATCTTTTTAAATTCCTACACCCAGCTCACCCCATCTTACAATAGAGTGCTGGAGGGGTTACTTCGTATCCCCTATGTCTAGATACTCATGTAGCAGTCAAATGCTACCCTTTGCTCTCAGAATGGCTGGGGGCAGTGGTTTTACAACAAACTAACTATTCGTAGCTCCGGTAACGTTAAATCGTGGGAGCTATGCTTTTCAAGATTGCGTCTGAGCCCCCTCTGTAAAAACAGGTCCCGTTTTTCTTTTGTGCCATTTCTTTATGGAAAGGTCCTTCTCGAGTTTCTCTCTGCGCGCCAAACCAGGTTTGGTCTCTTTGTTCATTTGCCTTTGGCGGGCTTCAGGACTGAAACCAGAGTCTGGCGCCGAGTGTCTGGGGTAGGCAGGAAGTGAGGGAGGTGCCCAAAACACCCTGTGCTTAAGTCTTCTAGAAGACCCAAATGCACTCTGTGGCGATTGGCTGGTTGACTGTCCGGCAAGGACAGTCACCCTGCTGGGGGAGTGACAGCTAGGCTGGAATGAATGTGAAAGAACTGAATAAAAAGTCAAGTCTCTTGGTTTGGAAGGCAGAGTCGACCACTGGAACGAAGGAACCAAAGAAGAGCTTGAAGAGGACGGCTGCTGCAACTCCTGGTTTGCCCGGTGAAGCTCTGCTGCAGGTCTGAATCGCCAAGTTCACATCGACAGAGAAGCCCCCACAAGGACGACTTCTTCCTTTGAGTTGGTAGGACCAATCAACTCTAAGGTAAGCCACATGGACACCCATCTTGGAGCTGGTTAAAGTTAACCAGGGAGAGGGACACCAGTTTGTGTGCTTTACATTTAAGTACAAAAGTCACAGGAATTGAAGATTGCCAGTTGCAAGCTTTTTGGCTATCCCAGAGCAGTGCAGGAGTCCCCCGACGTCCTACCTCTTGTCCCCACGACTGAGGCACAGGACCAGCGAGATCTGCAGGAACTGCCAGTAACTGAAGTCATCAGCTGCCTCTTTTTTCATTCTAAGGTACTGTGAAACAAGACTAAGAGAACTTACCTCTCGCAGTGAAAGTGCTTGAAACTTTCCCAACTTGCAGGCCTAATCGGCTTGTGACCCACCATATGATTCTTCTTTTAACAAACTACTTCTGAGAACTTGTGCAGAGACTTTACCGTTTACTTACCAGAACCGCTTTATCTTATCCAAGGCTTTAGCCCATTGACTTTGGCGTACCCTACTGAATTGAATTGACACTTCTGGTGAACAGAAAGTATTTGCACTGTCAAAGAATAATTGTTGCTTTCTTTTTTATGTTCCGATAACCTTTGCCTTTTTACTCCTATTGTAAAGTATTCTGAATGCCAACAGTAAGGTATTAATGATCCCAGCACCCTTGTTACTAAAGTCACCTGTGGGTGTAGGTTGTGTCTGTGGGCCATCCCAAATTGGCCTGGTCTGATTCAGAACCTTAGAGTGTACAGTACTGAAGTATATTTGTGTATGATTATTAAATTGCCTCCTTCTATTGAATGTTTTATAACTGACTGGTAAATAAATTAATAAGTGTTTAACCAAAAATCCTTGACTCTAAGCGTCTATTTGAACACCTGCGATTGTAGACCTCTGTGTAACATTACAGCTCACATTCCCACTTGAGATAAGCCTGTCTGCTCAGCTCACTACAAAACTGTGTAGTGCAGACTTATACAAAAGGTTGGTTTTGCTTACACCTGTAGTCCTAGTGCGTGTAGTGGTCCAAGAGGATACTGCATACAAAACTTTGCCTAACACACAGCACCTTCAGTGCAGTGACACAGGGAAGTCTTTCAGATTTCCCAAAGGTTTAACCACCTTCTCTTGGATAAAGTACTGTCTCCATTTCCAGTGAAGTGAAATTGACTTTACTTGCATTTGTAACTTTCTAGACCCAGCACACACTATCGTGCAATAGGGTGCTGGAGGGGTTACTTAGTATCCCCTTTGTCTAGCTACTCATGTAACATTTTTATGTTACCCTTTCCCAATGAATGGCTGGAGGCAGTGGTTTATTTTCAACTACCATTGGGAGTTTTTACTGCGGGCTGCATTTGCAGTACAGCACCCGAGGTTTCCATTTTTGTCAAACGGCCCGGTCGTCTTTTTTTCACCATTCCAGAGTGAAAAGGTCCTTCTTGAGATTTACTATGCGCGCCAAAACAGGTTTGGTCCCTTTGTTTGCTTTGTCTTTTCTTTGGCGGGATTCACGAGTGAAGCCTGACTCTGGCTCCAGGGTTTCTGGCGGGGGGCAAGAAGCAAGGGAGGTGCCCGAAACTCCCTGTGCTTAAGTCTCCTAGGAGACAGGAATGCACTCTTAGGTGATTGGCTGGCTGGCTGGCTGTCCACTAAGGACAGCCACCCTGCTGGGTGGCAGACAGCTAGGCTGGAAAGAATGGGCGAAATCTGCAGAAAAGGCAAGGCTTTTTGGCTTGGAAGGCAGAGTCTACCACTGGACGGCGGAATCGGAAGAAGAACTTGAAGAGGGCGCCTGCTGCAACTCCTGGATTGTTGGTTTGCCTGGTGAAGCCCTGTTGCTGTGCTGAAACTCCAAATTCGTATTGACTGAAGCCCCTGCAAGGGCACCTTCTCCCTTTGAGTTGGTGGGACCAATCAACTACAAAGTAAGCCACCTGTATTCCTCTCGGAGCTGGTTGAAATTCCACTGCAGTTGCTGCTGGAACCGAATAGCCAGGGAGAGGAACACCAGATAGTGTGCGTTGCTTTTAAGATGGCTAAGAGCTCCAGGAAGATCCTCCGGACTCCCAGGAAGCAGGACTGACAGAGACTGAGCCACCTCAGAGTGCTGGACCCCAGATGCAAGGAAAGCCCATCTCAACAGCCAGAAACCATGGTGTTGGTATTTGCGGTAGGCGCGAGGAGCTGAAACACAGAAGTGCCCCATGTTTGAAGATTGCCGGTTGCGGTGGTGAACGTCCCATTGCAGGAGTCCCCAGACGTCCTCGCTCTTGTCCCGACGACTGAGGTCCAGGAACACCAGGATCTGCAGAGCTGCACAGGAAATGAAATCATCTGCTGCCCTTTTTCTTCAACCTAATGGTACTGTACAGTCGAAGAGAACCTCCCGCTTGTTGTGTAACCTCATTTGTCCTTGTTGGAGACTTGTCTTGGTTGCATCTTTAGAGTTGCTAACAGCTTCTTTACCTCCCAAGCCTAATCAGTTTCTGGCCCTACTTTGACCTCTTCTATTCTACAAAGACGACTTTCTACTTACCTGCAAGAAGTGCTTCAGTTCACCTTGATTTTTGCCAACTTAACATTGGCTGGCCTGGCTCCCTGAATGAGGCTTCTCTCCTCTGCTTATCTGTTGTGTCTTCCTTCCAGGAAGGGGTTAACTGCCTTTGCATTGGGGGGTTATTGTGAAAGTACTTACCTGCTTAAGAACAATTGTGTAAATACTTGTCTATTTTCTGAAACCTCTTTTCTTGGACACTCCTCTCAAGAATCTTCTAAATGCAACAGTGATGTATTATCACCCTAATTATTGAAGTCACATGAGGGTGTAGGTAGTGTCTGTGGGCCATCCGAAAAGGGTAATTACTGATTTAGAAATATTAAGAGTGTATTTTGTTAAGTGTATTTGAGTGTCACTATTATATTGCCCCCCTTCTGAAGAAGACTTACTCTGTTAAATACATTTTGTTTAATCAAGAAACCTTGTGTGTAAGAGTTTGATTACTTGTCACTGTGAATCTATGTGTAACTCCCCTACAGCTCACATTGACCCCACCCACCTGCTGGAGATGAGCCTGGCTGCTCAACATGCTACCAACCTGTGTAGTACAGACTTTTACCAAAGGTTGTGTTCCTATTGCCAGGAGGTCATGGTTGTTTTAGTGCACCCAAAAGGGTACTGCATACAATCTTGCCTAACAGTATACCATTGGGATAATTTTATGAAGTCTTACCTCAAGGAAAACCGCTTTCATACCTCCATCACAAATTGGTCAGTGATCCACAAAAAGAGGAAGGGAAGATGCAAAATGTTAAGGGGACTCTACAAAGGGCCCACAGCATTGCAAAAATGAAATTGTCATAACAGGGGTGTTGCAATGTTTGAGGGTTGTGAGCTAAGTCAAAGTAGAATTCACTCATCTTGTGTCGGTGCAGTGATGGCAAACAGTCAAAGCGTGAAAAGATATGCTACAACTAGCGTTTATATTCTCCATTGACGATTAGGTCCAGGTAATGTACATTGATATATGGGAAAGATGGTGCTAGGTGGTAGAAGCTTTGCCTAGATAATCATCTACATAATTCAGAGGATGAGAACAATGGCTTAAGTATATCTACATATAAGTGGAAATTCTCAGAAATCATGATCAGACTTGATATGGCGGCAAATGACATTTGGCACTCAGCCAGATCTCACAAATGTTGTGAGAGCATTTTATGTGGCCCAGGGAGAAAAGTAATAAAAGGTGTTGAGGGCCAAAATGTCTACATTGTTGACAAGGCAGGAAATAGATTTGTTTGGACATCGTGGAGTCAGAGGACCCACTATGCTCCCCCTCTTCTAACTATCCTAATGCATTCTTGTGTTGTACGGCCTACGGCACACCTGCCCAGTGAACTCAATTTTTTAACTAACCTTTTGTGAACGTGTACACTGCACTCTTGTACTGCATGATATCTAGTGTTCTTGCCCACGGCATTCCCACCCAGTGTGCTCAATTTTGAATTTGCCTATTTCCTGGCTATTCTTCAGGACCTTCCTAGTCGCCATGACAAATGACGTCTATCTCTTTGCTCCATATCGGAACCTATGTGTTACTTGTCTGTATATGTCTCTGGAAGTGCCCCGAGACCTTTTGGGCGAGTGACTGCGAGACAAAAAATCCTTTAGTTAGAGATGAAAATGAAGATTAAGCTGCCTCTCCTTTCGACGTGCTTCAGAGAGAAGGCTGGCCAAGGGGCTGGGTGGAGGTTCAGAAATCAATTGGGAAGAAGCAGTCTTACAAAAGGTCATTGGTCGTGAAAGCTGTAAGGAGAGTTTGCCTAAAGTCCACTTGAGGTAATGTTAGGCAAGATTGTATGCAGTACCCTTTGGGTGCACTACTACTACAACAACCCTGCCCTCCTGGCAATAGGGACCCCAACCTTTGGTGGCAGTGTGTACTAAACAGGTTGGTAGCGTGTTGAGCAGCCAGGCTTATCTCAAGAGGGGTCAATGTGAGCTGTAGCGGAGTTGCACAGAGATTCACAGTGACAAGTATTCAAATAAACACTTACACACAAGGTTTCTTGAATGAACAATTATTAATTTGTCAGTCAGAGTAAGCCTTCTACAGAAGGGAGTAATATAAAAGCAACACACAAATACACTAAAAAAAAATGCACACTCTTAGTTTATAAATCACTAAAGACCCTTTTGGGATGGCCCACAGCCACAACCTACAACCTCAGGTGACTTTAACAGCTAGGGTGCTGGGGACATTAATATCTTACTGATGCATTTAGAACATTCTTAGGAATTGATCAAAGCAAAGGGTTATTAGAACAAACAAGAGATCACAAATATTCTTAAACAGGCGAAAACTTTTGTATTCTCTAAGCAGAGTCATTCCGTGTAATAGGCTAAGCCAAAGTCAATAGGCAAAAGTCTTATATGGGTTGAAACACTTCTGATAGTTAATTAAGAAGAACAAATTACTCTCTTACCTGGTAACGTTCTTTCGATGGGATGGTCCGACGACATTCCATATCTATGACAGTAATCACCACAGCTGTGCTGCTTCAGAAAATTTTCGGCGTCTGCATCGATGCGCCGTCCTCCAGGACCTCCTCCGACGGCCGACGTCACCTGATGTGATAAGTAGGACGCACGACGCCCGTAGCCTCAGTTGTAGTTTTTTCCCCAGAACGTGTGCCAGCAGTCTTCTGCCAGTCTGACACACAAAGCCTTGCGGAAACGTAAGCTGCAATTGCATAAGAAATTCTGTAGCAGGGAAGGTAGGGAGGGAGCAATATGGAATAAGTCGTCGGACCATCCCATCGAAAGAACGTTACCAGGTAAGAGAGTAACTTCTTCAAGGGGATTGGGTCCTCCAACGTATTCCACATCTATGACAGACTCCCAAAGCAGTACCAATGCAAGGAAGTGGGAAAAGAATTTAGAAAACAGAAATTTAGCATGCCCAATCAAATTGCGGAGTAAAGAACCGCCTTGCCAAAGGCCAGATCCTGCCCCCAGATGGAATTGAGGGAATAGCGACGTACAAAAGTATGTACCAAAGCCCAGGTGGCTGCATCCTGCCCCCAGATGGAATTGAGGGAATAGCGACGTACAAAAGTATGTACCAAAGCCCAGGTGGCTGCATCACAGATGTTGCGAATAGGAGCACCCCTCTGCAGGGCAGTAGAGGCAGATATAGCCCTGGTAGAATGGGCCCGTAAGCCGACCGGTGGGTCCTTACCCGCCAAGCGGTAACACTCAGAGATAGCCAAAATAATCCAGCGAGACAAAGTCTGTTTCGTCACAGCCTGTCCCAAACGCTCACCAGCGTAACCAATAAAGAGCTGATCGTCCACTCTGACCCGGGACATGCGTGAAATATAAAAGCTTAACGCTCTCCTAGGATCAAGCCTATGGAACCTCTCCTCTTCCATACCAGGATGTGGAGGAGGATAAAATGCCGGAAGAACAACCTTCTGGCCTAAATGAAATTCCGACATCACCTTCGGAAGAAAAGGACTAACTCTAAGGACAACCCTGTCCTTATGAAACACAGTGAAGGGTGGCTTAACTGGAAGTGCCTGTAACTCACTCACTATGCGAGCGGAAGTGACCGCAACCCAAAATACAGTTTTCAGAGTTAACAGTCTCAAAGGGCATGAATGCAAAGGCTCAAACGGAGCACCCATCAGAAACTTGAGAACAAAGTTCAAATCCCAACCGGGCACCTGGAAAGGTGACGGAGGGAACACATTAGTGAGCCCTTTCAGAAATTAAAGGAATTTTAAAATAGGAACACTCTTCAGACGAGCACTTAAATATGGACAGCGCCGCCAGGTAACCTTTAATGGTACCCACTTGAATGCCCCTGTGGGCCAAAGAAAGCAAAAAAGACACAACCATGGGAATTTAACTTGCTAAAGGATCCACATTCTTAACCCTGCACCAGTCGCAGAACTTTCCCCCAATGGCAACGGTACAGGGACTTTGTTGCGGGCCTTCTGGCCGAAAGCAACACCTCCATCACGTCTTCAGGGAGGTCCCAATCCTTATACCTTCACCTTTCAGAAACCAAGCGTGAAGGTTGAGGGACCTGACCTCTGGATGGGGAACCTGACCCCCCCCCCCCCTCCTCCCGTGAGAGCAGATCGTCTCGGTAGGGAAGACGACGTGGAGGGCAGATGGACAAGTCGAGAAGGTCCGGGTACCACGTCCTCCGGGCCCACGCCCAATGAGGATCATCCGGAAACCGAACCTCTGTAACCTCCACAGTACTTGCGGGATGACGGGGACTGGAGGAAACGCATACATCAGTGGGAATGACCACTCCACCACAAATGCGTCTAAGGCTCAGTTTGGAGGAAATTCCCGCGAGCAGAACCTTTCGCACTTCCGATTGACACTGGAGGCGAAGAGATCCACTTGAGGGGCCCCCCAAAGGGCGAAGATCTCCAGGAGAATCTCCTGAGCCAACTCCCACTCGTGAGAGATCGAGCTCTGTCTGCTCAGAGCGTCCGCCGTCTCGTTCGTCTCCTGCCAAATGAACTGCCGAGATCGAAACTTCCTACTGGATTGCCCAGAACCAGAGCTGCATCGCCTCCCTGTGCAGAGGAAGTGACCTTGTCCCCCCCCTTTTTGTTGAGGCAGTGCATGGCCACCGTGTTGTCCGTCAGGATCAGGATATTCTTCCCTCGCACAGCCGGCCGAAAAGCCTTCAGGGCTAGCCTGACGGCCCTCAGCTCCAACAGATTGATATGCAGTGTGGACTCCGACGGAGACCACCAACCGCTGGTGTTAACTTGTTGGCATGAGCGCCCCATCCCGTGAGGGATGCGTCCGTCACCATCGTCACCTCCGGCCAGGGCAGCCAAAATGGAGCCCCTCTCATCAGATTGCCTTAGTCGGCCCACCACAGAAGGTCCTGGCCGACCTAAGACGCCACCCGAACAGGGTCCGACATCCTGCCAGAGGACTGAGACCACTGGAACTTGAGTGCCCATTGCAAAATTCTTCTGGTGCCAGAGGCCATGATCTCATCCGCAACCTGGCCTCTGGCACCAGAAGAATGCAGGATGCCAAGAGGCCGAGCAGTCTCAAGAACTCGAACACTGGGAGAGTCTGGGCAAGTTGAAACTTGTGCACCATCTGCTGAATGTGATGAGCCCTTACCTGGGGAGGAAAACACTGCCCCAGGGACGTGTCAAGCACTGCTCCGATGTACTGGAGCCTCTGAGTTGGTGTCAAATGGGACTTCTTTAAGTTGAGGGAGAAGTCCAGCTTGTAGAGGGAGTGGCAGGTGACTGACAGATGATCCAGGACTTGCTCGGGAGAGCGCGCCCTGATCAACCAATCGTCCAGGTAGGGGTAGAGGTGAACCCCCCCCTTTCCTGAGGTGCGCAGCCACCACTACCATGAGCTTGGTGAAGACCCTCGGGGTGGAGGTCAATCTGAACGGCAGGTCCCGAAACTGAAAGTGCGAGTCGCCAACCACAAACCTCAGGTACTTGTGCTTTGGGTGGATCGGCACATGAAAATAAGCGTCCTTTAGGTCGAGAGACACCAACCAGTCCTGAAGTTGAAGGGCCTGGAGGACTTGAGAGTAACCATCTTGAACTTGTCCTTCCTGAGGAGTTTGTTCAAACCGCACAAGTCTATGATGGGTCTCAATCCCCCGTCTTTTTTGGAAATCATAAAGTAACGGGAATACCATCCCTTGTTCCTCTCCGCTACAGGCACCAGTTCTATGGCGCCTTTCTCCAGCAGGGATTGAATTTCCTGCGCAAGGAGCGGATCCGGACTCTTCAAAGAGAGATTCCCCGGTGGATTGTCTTGAGGCCTCTGCCGGAAAGGAAGACAGTAGCCATGGGTTATGATCTCCAGAACCCACACATCTGAAGTAATGGCACACCACTCTGCAAGATGCTGCGCCAGCCTTCCCCCAACCGGCGAACCATGGGACATGGCCTCATGACTGAGCCGTAGCAGCTGCGGCGTTGCCTGAGGGCAAAGAGGCAACTGCTTGCGCGGCCTTTGCATCTTTAGTACCTTGTTTTCCACCTCTGGCACTCCTACGTTGGCCCCTTTGACTGCCAGCTCCTCTCGCTTTACCAAAGGATGAGTAATAAGGAAAGGAACCTCCCCTCCATTGCTGTCCCCTAGGATGAAAAGGCGGAGGTTGTCGAACTGCAGCACCCAACGACTTCGCTGCAGCTTTGGAGGTCTGCAACCTCTCAAGGCTCTCGTCAGCCTTGCTGCCAAAAAGATGTTCCCCCGTCAAAGGGCATGTTGAGGAGCCGGGCCTGCACATCAGGAGCAAACTGACTTCCGCAACCATGCAAACCTGCGTATCATGTTGCTCGCCGCCATGGACCGGCTTACGCAGCAATCTGCCATGTCCAAACCCGACTGAACGGCCTCACACACATCCTGAACCATGGCAAGGAAACCATCCCGTTCATCCCCTTCAGGAATATGTTCACCCGCCAAGGAAACAGTTCCACAGAGTGTGCGTGAAACGAGACAAGGCACAAATGGAGTTGGCCGCCTGAAGCGCCATACCCCCAGCAGAAAACACTTTCTTCGCCAAGCCGTCAAAACGCTTGTCGTCCCTATCAGGAGGGATGGTAGGGTGCAGCGCCTGCTTTGCCGGGGCCGTAGCCGCCTGCACCACCAAACTCTCCGGAATAGGGTGCTTGGACAAGTAGCAGGGGTCACCACTGGCTGGGCGGTATTTTCGTGGCAAAGACTTGCACACTGCCGGGAAACTCTCCGGAGCAGTCCAAGCCGCTGCCACCCTTCTTTGCAGAGCCATATGGAATGGCAGTACCGGGTCAGTTGGTGGACCAATGTCGAGGAGATCCGTAAGGTCATCCTGAATAAACTCCCCTGGGGGAGCCGACATCCTAAGTACTCGGTGACCCGTGACATAAGGCGCCGGTACGAAGAATCGGCATGAGTGCCAGGCTCAGACCTACAAAACTCCACCTCCGGAGGTGTCCAGCCCACTAGCATCATGCAGGGACTGCCTCAGGTCCTCAAACTGGCTATGGCCCAAGAGAATCTCGTCAGGCACCATGCCATCATCAGAGCCCTCATCCACCTCTGAAATGTACTCCAGATGGCGGTAAGAAGGCACAGAACTGGAACCAAAGCCATGCTTGACCTTGGCCAGAGCCTTTCTAGGTGGTTCCCCCGAGCCACGGGGGAACCCCCGTCGACAACCCCGAAAGGCGTCGAGGGTGTTGAGTGAATCGGCGTGGACGACAGACGCGGCCAGACGGGGCCTCGAAGTCGGAGCCCCAAGCGTGTCCCTCGACATCCTGGGTGCCGACGGCATCGGCGACTGCCTCGGAGGCAGAGCCTCAAGAGAGTCTGTCGACGACCTTGGCGCCGATTTCTTCCTCGAAGACTTCACAGGTTCATGAGGTCTTGAGCGCGTCGAGGACCGGGACCTGGACCGGGCATGCCGAGAACGATTCCCTTTGCCTGAGCGGGACCTTTCCCACGAATCGTGACGACCACCCGAGCCCGAAGGTGTGCGAGTGGCGTCTCTCGGCTGATCACGACCGACCCCACTCGGAGGCGCGGACGGACCAGTGCCCTGCGATTCGAGAATCGCCAACATTTTCTTCCCGAAGGAAGCCCATTCCTCCGGTGTCGCATGCTTGGTGGGGTAAGCGACCCGCCGATGGGCGGAGTCCTCAGATGAGGACGGGGAAGGCGACCGATGACGGCGCTTCCGGGAGTGCCTCGAAGTGCCAGAGGAGTGGCGAGACCGACTCTAGGACCGAGACCCACTGGACTTCCGACGACGACATGGAGAGTCGCCCCTCAAGTCGTCTGTCGAAAGCCCCGCAGACCTCGACTTCCGGGGCTTGGACACCTTAGCTACCGATAACTTCTTTTTGCGCTCCTGCAAGGCTTTGGATGCGAGCGACTGGCAGTCGACACAGTCATCCAGGTCACGGGACTCCCCGAGGCACCAGAGGCAGGCGTCGTGCGAGTCCGTGACCGACATCTTGGACCCACAGTCCCCGCACTTCTTAAAGCTCAGACGCGGTGTGGAAGACGAGGTAGACATCTTCACGAAGAAATCGTACACAAACAGGTTCGAAGAACTGAGATGAACAAAAGAAACTCCAAAGAGTCGAGGCATACAGAACTGAGGCTACGGGCGTCGTGCATCCTACTCATCACATCGGGTGACGTCGGCCGTTGGAGGAGGTCCTCGATGACAGCGCATCGACGCAGGACGCAGAAAATTTTCCCAAGCAGCACAGCTGTGGTGATTACTGTCAGATATGGAATACGTCGGAGGACCCAATCCCCTCGTAAGGTATTTTCACAATGTTTTATAAGTCTTTGAAGAAAAGAAGAATCAATGTAGGGCCACAAGCTGGTTAGGCTTGTGTGTAAAGAAGCTGTAAGCAACTCTACAACAAGAGGCAAGTTCTCTCAGACTTTACAGTACCTTTGAATTGAAGAAAAAGTGCAGCAGATGACCTCTGTTCCTGTGCAGCTCTGACAATCTCACTGTTCCTAGGCCTCAGTCGTGTGGACAAGAGGGAGGACTCCTGGGGACTCGTGCACTGCAATGGGGTGGTCACCGCTCGCAAACGGCAATCTTCAAACAAGTACCACTTCGGTGTTTCGGCTATTCGCGTCTACCGCAAATAGCAACACCATGGTTTCTGGCTGTCCTGCACTCTGTTGAGGGGGCTCGGGCTCGGTCAGTCCTGCTTCCTGGGAGTCCGGAGGATGTTCCTGGAGCTCTTGGCCAACTTAAAAACAACGCACACAATCTGGTGTTCCTCTCCCTGGTGTTTCGGTTTCCAGCAACAACTCTGTGGAAATGCAACCAGCTCCGAGAGAATGTTCAGGAGGCTTACTTTGGAGTTCATTGGTCCCACCAACTCAAGGAGAGAAGTCATCCTTGCAGGGGCTTCTCTGTCGATACGAATTTGGAGTTTCAGCACAGCAGCAGGGATTCACCAGCCAAACCAACGGTCCAGGAGTTGCAGCAGCCGTCCTCTTCAAGTTCTTCATTGGTTCCTTCGTCCAGTGGTCGACTGCCTTCCAAGCTAAAAGCCCTGCCTTTTATTCAGTACTCTCCCATTCATTCAAGCCCAGCCGTCACCCAGCAGGGTGGCTGTCCTTGCCGGACAGTCAGCCAGACAATCGCTACAGAGTGCATTTTGGGTCTCCTAGGAGACTAAGCACAGGGAGTTTCGGGCACCTCCCTCACTTCCTGCCCCCACCAGACACCCTGGAGCCAGAGGCGAGCTTCACTCGTGAATCCCGCCAAATTCAAAGCAAACAAAGGGACCAAACCTGGTTTGGCATGCAGAGTAAATCACACAAGAAGGACCTTTACGCAAAGAAATGGCGAAAAAAGAAGAGTGGGCCATTTTGACAAAAATGGCACCCATGGGTGCTTTACTGCAGCTGCGAACACAGCCCGCCGTAAATGCACACCGCGGTCATTAAAAATAAACCACTGCCACCTGCCATTCATCGAGGAAAGGGTAACATAAAAATGTTACAAGAGAAGCTAGACAAAGGGGCTACTAAGTAACCCTTCCAGCACCCTATTGTAAGATAGTGTATGCTGGGTCTAGAAAGTTACAAATGCATGTCAAGTTCACTTTACTGCTCTGGGAAACAGTAGTTTATCCCAGAGAAGGTAGTTAAACCTTTGGGATAATCTGAAAGACATCCCTGTGCCACTGCACTGAAGGTGCTGGGTGACGCAATGTAAAGGATGATGCCTATGGAGTTTGTCAGACTCCACAAACAAAAGAATCACATTGTTCAAAATCACATTAAAATACATGAGAGAGTGGGGAAAAAAGGGTCTCACTCTCTCTAGGTAAAACAAATCAAGTCCTCAAAACCAGCAAAGTTGCTAGGGGTCTCTAAGGTGGAGGGAATTAGCACATCTCTGAGAATTCTCCCGAACAGGTAAGACTTCATAAAACTATCGCTTGGCATACAGATCCCAAACTCTTAGTAGGAGCCTGTACTTCCCAAAGGATCTTGGTAGAATGGCAGAGCAGCCAAGCTGATCGTAACAGGAAGATGTGAGCTGTAGGTAAGTACACTGGACCCAGTAAATACAGTAGTCCAAAGGAGTTCCTACACAGTAAAGATCACATCATAAATATACATTTATTCTTATTTACACAAAGAACGTAGATAAAAACGGATTTCACTCAACCAACACACACAGGAATTATTCATACTTTTCAGAGGTGATTAGTTCAATAGTAGTTGCTTGCTGTGACAATTGTTACAGAATTTGACAGTTCTACCATATTATTGGTACTACCGCGCACTCGCATAGGTTTACAGATAAACAGTAATTGCATTTAGTTAGCAAGACCACATCAGATAGACTTTAGGAAGGAAAAAAGATTTGTTATACACACACAATAGAAAAGCTTAATGTTATAGTGACAGTTTTCAGAGCTTCTAGTGGTTTTAAAGTCAAATCACTCACTATACGAAAAGTCAGTGTAGGAGTGGAGCCAAAGTCTTACGAAGAAGCCGAACAAGCAAAGTTCTTCAGGATGCTTTCAGTCACTAGAAAAAGATACTCAGCAATAAAACACAAGTTAGGGGGACCCTTTGAAGGACAACCTAAATGACACAAACTGACAAGCCTGGACCATAGGTATGGGTGGACACCCAAAGACCAATTCACGCACTCCAGTCACACTTGTTTCGACTCTTTGAGTTAAGGTAAGTTCTACCTTTCAGCCGTACTGTACCTTAGGTTAGAAGAAGCAAATTCACCTGGATTCTCTCCTGTGCAGTAGCGATGGACCCGGTCTCTGGATTCTTCAGTTTGGTGACGAGAGGACGGACTCTGAAGGATATGTCACAGCAGCAGTCACGAGAGAGGACCCTCAGCAAGGATTTCTCCGGTCTCCTGTTTCAGTCTGTGGTTTTGGTGCCGTTTTATCAGCTCCACACAAAGGGCAGCTAGGGCTGGTCGATCTTCGATTCTGAAGTCCGGCATTCTGTTGAGGGAACTTCAATGAGTGGGGATTGTGCCTCTGGAGGTCCAGCTGGAGTTCACCAAAGTTCTGGGCACATTCCTCCATGCCAAAACGTACTGCAAATGGGGTGGAGGTCTCCTGGTATTCGCGGTCTGCAGCTCTGGCAAGTCACAGCACCTTGGGAAATAGCTCAAATTGTAGTTCGACTTGAGGCTAGTTGGTCCAATCAGCCAAAGGGAAGGAGTCATCCTCTTCGGCGCTCCTCGGTCGATTACAAAACGGGGTCAAGACAGCAGTGGTAGCTTCAAGGTTACTGGAAGCATCTGCGGGCGTCTCTGGTAGTCCTCAGCTTCGGTTCTTCTGTTATGGTGGTCGACTTGCCTTCTGCCCCATAATAATAATAATCTCTCAGCATTTTACAGAAAGGGGTGGGTGGATGTCCAATCGGGACAGCCAGCCTCCCAGTGAGAACTGGCAGTATGCAGTGTTTATATCAAAAATGTTATAGTTAACGAAACATATTCAGTGTTTTATAATGAAGTTTCATACCAAATGCATTTTGGGGTGGGGTGAAGGGTTACATTTTTTCAGGAAATATTTGGGTGGGTTTTTAAGGGTGGTAAACTGGTTTTTCAGGGTGGGGCCGCCAAAAAAATAAGAACAGAAATACATTTGGTATAAAGGTTTTCGTTATAAAATACTCATATCTTTCTTTCACTATAACATTTTCGAGATTAAGACATGTAACCGAACTGGCTCCATTCAGGCAATATGGCAGACAAAGGGGTGGGTAGTATTAAACTCCTCCCCTGCTTCCTGTCCTCGGAGACACAATCGAGTCTAAGTGGGGACACCCAAGGGATCCCGCCAAAGGCAAAACACACATTCAGCCTCCACCTCCCAGAATGGTAGAAGGGCCAACTAAGAACAACCACGATAGAAATGGCAAAAAAATGTAAAGGAGCCACCATGTTAGAATGTAGGTGACCCTATTGTGCATAACTGAGACCCTATTGTGCATAACCGAGACAATGAATACAGTCTGCCGTAGAAAATAGGACAATAGTTGGTAGAACACGTCCACTGACATCAGCCAAAACTATAGGGTTGTCTATGTGACAAAAAAGTCACATGAGCAGATGAGCGGGGGATACTAGGTATGCAAGGGAGGCATGGTATCACAATTATGACACTGACACAAAGGTTACAAGTTTCAAAACCTTTATTAGATTCTTGGGGTGTGGAAAAACTGCTATGTTGAACTATAGCTATGATGGGAGTAGTCTATACCATCAAATAATAAAGAAAACACAGTCCTAGTAGTCTATGTCAAATCAAAATGGTCTACACTACCAAAACCTAATGCCTGCCCCATCTCTTGTACAAAAAGTGTGTAAAGAGGAATGTGTATGCAAAGGAAAGTCAGTGTTATAAAGGATCAAGGTGGCTGAGTCGGCTCTCCTCCCCACATTGGGCAGCACATAGTTAGGTGGCCCCCGTAAAAAAAATGACAGACGCTGGCTCAGGTTATTAAAAAAATGCAGTTGAAAACGTGGGTCACGGCCCACTTAGCCTTCCACGTTAAAGTCACTTATTCCAGCTTTCCAAAAGTTCTTTCACAGTTAAACAAATGTTCACGTAGGTCTCCGTGTCGGGCTCGGACTTTTGAAGCAAAAAGTACTTGATTCAACATAGATCTCCCTCAGCCAGGCTTGGACCTCGTAATCACTGCACTTGCAGGGATTCCCTTTCCGCAAGCTTCATTCACATTATTTAGGGGTTCCCTTCAGGATCGGACCGTTCACTGATGTCGAAGACTTTTGAACGTGCGAGGCTTTTACCATAGACCTCTGCAGGACCACTTCGACCTTCACTTCAGCTCTCCTTTAATGTTATTTGCCTCAATGTCTCTTGGTACTGGTTGTTCCATAACACAATCAGAAAAGTTCAAAGAAATCTTCCCTCGTGAAGCAATCACCTTTTAACTCCCCCTTTCGTCTGAGTTAATCTTGACCATTGCACATTTCAAAGTTCATTCCTTTCGCCAGACCACTCTGCTACTCTTTATCACGGTCTTCAGTTATTGGGAACTTCATTACTGGTTTGCTTTCTTTCACGTCTCATCAGCATGTGTACACCCTTCAAATTGTGAGCCACACTGTTGTGGCTTCAAGCTTTCCTTGACACAAACCGGCCTTTCATGTCTTTTGCTGACTCACCAGTTGTGTGAATTACTTTGTCTTCGCAGCTTTGATTCACGAGTTAAGGTAGATGCCACAGGCTTGGCATCACCTCCCCAACTCTTGTCCTTCAGACGGAAGGGTCGCTGGGGTCCTGGAAACACAATGCAGGCTTCTTCTTGTCCGAGATTTGGCTTTCTCTGCGTCTCCTTCACAGTTTCCCAGAGACAAAGACCTCCTGCATGGGACTTCAAGTTTTCCCTACCCTTTGCTCTGGTCCCTCGATCGGTCATCCTGCTCCAGTGGGTTCTGCATTCGCCCCAGAAAATCTGTTCCTTCTCGTGCTTCACCTTGCTCACAGTGTCTCTATGTTCCGCCTTTTATCCGTGTAGGGGCTGGGAGGGGGCTAATGGGTCTCAGATGTATGTGATTAAGGTCAAGTGCCCGACTTCACCTGACCTGATTAACAGGACATGTCCAAGGAAATATGTAATTGTTGGCCCCTTTACTCTAAGCTGCCCTCTTCCTCGGCCTAGTGTGTAGAAAGGTGGTGGGGGAGTTTGGACGTTGGAGAATCCTATAAAATAGGATGGGGGCATGGGCATGGGAAAGGGGGCGGGGGAGTACAGCATCTCACCATCGGTTGACTCACCCCCCACTCCCTGAAGATCCCTCACCCAGGTGATCCTCCTGCACTGGTCCACGCCCAAAGTCTGGATACATAGAATATGGTTGTGCCCTGGTCAACAGAGATCCCCAGGGACTAGCAAGTGAGACACCCTTTGGTTTCTCACAGGTATCCCCCTTAGCACTTCACATAAATTGCTGTGTGATAATCTCTCATAGAATAAAGTTTTAGGAGGGACACAAAGTATCCCTCTATCCTTGAGAAAAGTAGTTTTCAATGATAATGACAGGCATAGGTAGATATATACTGGGGTGTATTGTCTTTGCAGGTGTGCTGCTGCAGCTGCCAGTACCTTTGTAAACACTGTTAGGGAGAATTCTCAAAAATGTCTTAATTCCCTCTACCTTAGAGACCCCCAGCAACTTTGCTGGATTTTGAGTCTTGCTTTTCTTAACCTGGAGAGGGCGAGACCCTTTTTCCCACTCTCTCATGAATTTGAATGTGATTTTATACACCGTTTCTTTCGGTTATGGAGTCTAACCAACTCCATAGGCATCTTTTACAATTGTGTCACACAGCACCTTCAGTGCAGTGGCACAGGGTAGTCTTCTAGGCTTCCCAAGGCTTAAACACCTTCTCTGGGATCAACTACTATTTCCCCTTGCAGTGGAGTGAAATTGACTTCACTTAATCCTGTAAAATTCTAGACCCAGCACACCCCATCTCACAATAGAGTGCTGGAGGGGATACTAAGTATCCCCTATGTCTGGCTACTCAAGTAGCACTGATCCGTTACCCTTTCCCCTCAGAATGGCTGGTGGCAGTGGTTTTGTAATGAGCTACCATGATTTTGCTCCAACAGCGAACAGTTCGCAGGTCCGGTAAAGTTAAATTGCGGGAGCCAGGTTTTTCAAGATGGCGTCTGAGCCCCCCCTTGTTAAAATGGTCTGCGGTCTTCTTTTTTTGCCATGTCTTTGTGGAAAGGTCCTTCTAGAGAGTTTCTCTGTGCGCCAAACCAGGTATGGTCTCTTTGCTCATTTGCCTTTGGCGGGCTTCAGGAATGAAACCCGCCTCTGGTGCCCGGGTGTCTGGTGTAGGCAGGAAGTGAGGGAGGTGCCCGAAACTCCCTGTGCTTAGACACCTACGAGACCCAAATGCACTCTGTGGCGATTGGCTGGCTGACTGTCTAGCAAGGACAGCCACCCTGCTGGGTGAGTGACAGCTAGGCTGGAATGAATAGGAGAGAAGTGAATAAAAGGCGAGTCTTTTAGCTTGGATTGCAGAGTCGACCACTGGACGAAGGAACCGAAGAAGAGCTTGAAGAGGACGCCTGCTGAAACTCCTGGACCGTTGGTTTGCCCAGTGAAGCCCTGCTGCAGTGCCTACTTGCCGTTTTAGTATCGACAGAGAAGCCCCTGGAAGGACGACTTCTTCCTTTGGGTTGGTGGGACCAATCAACTCCAAAGTAAGCCACCTGGACACCCATCTCTGAGCTGGTTGAAATGCCTCAGAGTTGCTGCAGGAACGGAATAGCCAGGGAGAGGGACACCAGATTGTGTGTGTTGCTTTTAAGCTGGCCTAAAGTTTTTTGAAGATCCTCCGGACTCCAAACTGCAGGACTGACCGAGCCCGAGACCCTCAGCAGAATGCGGGACCCCAGAAGCAAAGAAAGTCCACCTTGACAGCCAGGAACCACGCTTGTTGCCATTTGCTGTAGTGCATTGCAGGAGTCCCCTGACGTACTCCCTCTTGTCCCCACGACTGACGCCCAGGAACAGTGAGATCTGCAGAGCTGCACAGGAACAGAAGTCATCAGCTGCATCTTTTTCTTCATCCTAAGGTACTGTGAAATAAGTCTAAGAGAACTTACCTCTTACTGTAGAAGTGGTGAAAATATCTGCAACTCACAAGTCGAATCAGCTTGTGACCCTACATTTGATTATTCTTTTTCTCAACAACTTCTAAGAACTTGTGCAAATACTTTTCCATTTACTTACCTGAAGTGCTGCATCCTATACAAAGACTTTTGCCTATTGACTTTGGCCTAGCCTATTGAATTGAATGACTCTTCTAACCCTGTCAAAGAGAGAATTGTCTTTAAAACTCTTACCCTCACCCACAAATGCCTCCACGAACTTGCCCCCCCCTTACCTGACTAACAGAATTACCAGGCACTCCGCCACAAGACCGCTCAGATCCATCTATGACAACACCATTGTTACGCCTACCTCACGGAAAGTGCGCACTGGTGGCTCCAGTTTCCCCACCTTAGCAGCCACGCATTGGAACGCCTTGCCTCCTCATCTAAGACTCATTGAGTCCCACCTAGACTTTCGTAAGGCTATCAAAACCAGGCTTTTTGTGTAATTTAAATCTGTATCCTCCACTGCTTATATGCTGCCAAAGTGTAACTAAGAGCCTTCTGGCACCTGTATGTAATCTCAAATCTCTGTATCCTCTGTAACAGCACCTCAATGCCTTATGGGCTGCAAGTGCGCTTAACAAATGCAAATAAATAAAAATAAAATTACTATATGAAAGTATTTGCCCTGCTTAGAGTAATTGTACTTCATGTGTTCTAATAACCTTTACCTTTTACAAATTGAGTGTATTCTGTATGCCAACAGTAAGGTATTAATGTCCCCAGCACCCTTGTTACTAAAGTCACCTGTGGGTATAGGTTGGGTCTGTGGGCGATCCCAAAAGGGTCTTGTCTGATTCGGAAACAGAGTGTACAGTATTGAAGTGTATTTGTGTGTTACTAGTATATTGCTCCCTTCTGAAGAAGGCTTTATAACGGACTAATAAATTAATAATTGTTTATGCAAGAAACCTGGAGTGTAAGAGTTTATTTGAATACCTGTAACTGTGAATCTTTGTGTACCTCCACTACTGCTCACATTTCCCCTCTTGAGATAAGCCTGGCTGCTCAACACGCTACCAAAACGGTGTAGTACAAACTTATACCAAAGGTCGGGTGTAGTCATAGTTGCTTGTAGTGTTCCCAAAGAGTACTGTTAAGGATTTCAATCAGGCGACACACACCTTGGTCTCGGCCTAGTATGTAGCGCACAACGGAGATGTTATTCTCCTTATTTTATGCAGATTCAGTTTGAGATGGTACACAACTCTTATGACACCCCCATTTCAAATACCCCGGGTCACAATGGAACATGCACCAGGCTGGTTGGTGAAATGTGTCTATACTTCTGCTCTCTGTATGGTAGAGGGGAGGCACAGAGGACCCCAGCCAAGATTCTCTATTGTTGGTAGCAATGCATGAGCAATCAAGGCCTAGCTTCTCAGGAGGTGATGCAGGCTGGTTCTTCAGTACAGTGTAGTCCCCAAGCACCCACAAAGGAATGTCCACACACTATATTAGTGAAAACAGTCTTTATATAATTAAGGTTCAAGGTTATATACACAATCACAATAACTCATTTGTGCTCAGTTAATCTACAA
Organism: Ambystoma mexicanum; assembly: GCF_040938575.1. Taxonomy (NCBI): domain Eukaryota; kingdom Metazoa; phylum Chordata; class Amphibia; order Caudata; family Ambystomatidae; genus Ambystoma; species Ambystoma mexicanum. The sequence goes on along the minus strand of NC_090930.1, from coordinate 971,779,468 downwards.
TGTATATAAAGTTCCAAGTGGTACCACAATTATTATCAGATTTCATTAAAGTGCATCAACTGTACTCTGGTCAAATGTCACAAATCAATTAATAAAGGTAACCAACAATAGACATAGGAGGAAAGCAGTTGGTTAGAACAGAGTAGTTTTTTTAATTTTTTTATTTATTTATTCTGCAATAGCCAACATTTGACTTAACACTTTTACAATTTTTCAGCAGAATAATAGAACTAGAATGCTTCAATCAATTTAGCAGAATAGTACTTTAGCTACTAAGTCACAATTCTGTATGGAGATCGCCCCCTCACCTGGGCAACCTGTAAAATAAAGATATACTACAAGCCCAGTCCATATATTGTGAGTCTTATTCCCTTCTAAAATGTTCTACAACCCCAAAGTACCTGGACTAGTAGGTTGCGACGTCGGATTGTCGATGGATCCTTCTTGAGCGGCTCCCTTTAAGGCAGGAGCCACGGATCGTCGAAATCCCTCAAAAAAAAAATAAAAAATGGGAACAACGACAGAGGCAGCAGCTTCGGTCATGGCGGTGCTCGTCGACCATGAGTCGAAGACGTCCTGCAAAGATGAGGCATGAGGGGCTCCTCGATGTCGATAGTTCAGGACCGCAAGAGTTTGTGAAGAACTGTGGCCAAGCAAGGGCGTCGAGTCATCCGGCATCTCTACTGTCTCTGGGTGACGGGAAACCCACCGGCGGATGCTCCTCGGCGCGTCGACGGCCTGGCCTTCTCTGGCGGGATAAGGCGGTCGGCGGTGCAGACGAGCACGTCCGGAAATCGAATGTTTTAATGAAAGGAGTGTTGCGGCTCCGGTCGTCGACAGCACAGCGTCAAGCAGTCCTCGCTTCTGGGCAACATGGCTTTGACGGGCCTACAGCGGTTACAGCAAACCTGCGAACCTTGGTCGACAACGGTGGACGGGATGTCCGGTGCTTCTCTTAGTTCTCCTCGGAGGTCCCAGTCTCCGGTCGGCAGCCTGTCGAGGGTCTGACTTCCAGGGAGCTTTGACGAAGGTTAGCAGTGCACGATGGTCCCTCGTAGCTCCGGAAGAGGGCACCTAAACAGGTCTCTGATCAGTCTCGACGTAACGGTGGCTTTCAGATTGCGGTGAAGGTAACAGCAGTCAACCTTCTTTGGGCTCGGCTTCGAGATCAAGCATCAGTTTCGACTTCAGCTTCTGAATGAACTCTAGCAGTGAGAGGCCCCCAGATAAACTGTTGACCTCCCATTCATTCTGCTGGGTCACACTCAGGCATCCAATCACTCAGAAGGTCAGAAGGGCATTCATGCAGGCAGCCAGCCAATCAGGTGCATAGTGCATTCAGACCATTCACTTCTCTCCGGACACTCACAACAAGTTATGTGTATTGGGAGAAGTACCCAGCCATTCAACAGTCCACACTGCATTCATACCAGTTTCGGGCAGGGCTGTCAGTCTTTGTGTCACACAACAGATACTAGATATCCACAACACAGAATGTGTATTCGTCACACACTCCATTCACCCAGGTCCCACACACAACATACAGTCACTGGGAAGGCTCCAGCCAGTCTGGCCTGGACTTCACTACAATACCATATATGGAACTTCCATCCAACAGCTAGTCAGGGGGAAGGGACAGAGTCAGGGCTTCCCAGGTCTTTGGGAAAACAAGGTAACGGGCAATAGAAAGCAAGAGGCCACAGGGGCCATCTTGTTTCCTATCAGGAATCAACTGATTCCAATGAAAGGGACTGGGCATCCCAAAAAGGAGGATGCTCAGGGCACATGTCAATTCTGCACGGAGCTGCCACCAGCCTGTACCCTGCTTTGTGAGCCACACACACACGTGCCCAAAAACATACACTAGGGGCACAGGGTTGTACCCCCACCCATGGGTGCCATAAGGGTATCCCCCATGGATCTGTACACCAAACCAAAAGAGAGCTGCACCGCCAGGAGTCCCACATGAACTCCTGCGCGGGAAACATCACAGAACACCCGTTAAAAAGCAGTAAAGGACAAGGATGTAGAGGCCCTGTCCCTCCGATGCATTTCCAGCATCACAAAATACAATATTTATTTAAAAATTCAAAAGAAATCATACCATTTTTAATATGGGGCAGCAATCACCAATGGGGTGATACTTACAATAGAAATGTAAGCAATGCACTTGGTTAACCTTCTGTTAGAACATGTACACAGCACAGATGAATAGGAGCACTTTTTGATTTAGGAAAATTAGCACCCAAGTTAAGGTTTCCCCCTGCAATGTTCCCTCAACCCACAAATAATAGAATTCCGAGTGGATAGAAAGAAGCAGCAGGTAATCGGGGATAAGAGGCAGAAGACAGAATAAAAATCCGACCTTCCCCATCAGAATAAGAGGCAAAAAACTGAAAAACCTTAGCAAAGCCCCAAAATAACACTCGAAAATAGCAAATTAATTAATGTGTGGTTAAATTATAATATACATATGTTTTATCACAATGGCATGTATTTTATGTCACTGGCAATCACAAGGCAATGGATCAGCAAAAGGCATACAATTTGAAAACGAGTGGAAAGTTTAGAGCATGCTCTAGCCAAATAACACGTTGGAAACTTTGCAATTTACCCAATTCCCGCTTTAAATTACCCAAACGGTTTTTAATAAAAACGGGTGAAATGCTCGGTTCTTGGGCTGGGGGATAGAGGTATATCAAAGGGATATTCCAGAATTGAAAATAGGTCTCTAGCTATGAAACTGGATGAGTTATGCAAGATACAAAAAGGTGCGCTTTGAGTAAAATGAAGCTGTGAAATAGGAAACAAAATAAGTTGTGACAAGAACAGTTTCACTTTAAACTAGAGTATTCAGACTAGACCACCAAAGATGGACACAGTAAGATCTAACCAGTCCGATCACTCGAAATATGACGAATGGCTTAGGATTACACAAGACAAAATTGAAAAGAGATGGCGCTAGCACTTAGTATTATCCTTGCATCCTGTCCTTAATTTTTAACAGTTTCAACAAGTTATCGGGGTAAGATCGGATTGCTTAGAGAGTGGGATAAGGACAAAGGCAAGACAAGATAGGCTATGTTTTTCTAAGGGGTACGGATTATACTCTCAATCCACTTTTGAGTTTTGGGATTTCGGACAGTCAACAGGTTCTGGTCACAAAAGATTCTGGTCACCGGATAGCGGACAGCTGGAGGGCAATTCTGGTCACTGGATACTAAAGGTCAGCTGGATAGCAGGATTGCAGCAGGCATGCAGTTAATGGGCAGCAAGCTGGGCTGGTTCAGGATGCTTCCCAAAAGGATACCACAGCCCTTTCCCTTTTTAATGGGACTTTTAGTGGGGTTTCAGGATTGAGGCCTTGCTGGGATTGTCAGCAATGCTTTGGCCTGCAGTGGAGTCTTGAGTCAGCTCTCCTTTAGCTTTTCAGAGGGATCTGGAGTCTGGTAAAATGAAGGTAGAAGATCAGGAACGCAGCGCAGGAATTCAGAAGCGGGGTGTGTGGTTGGAGTCTTGTCACTATGCATTATAAATAAGAGTCCCTGACATCAAAGTATATGGCTGGGCAGGCTTAGCTAAACACACCTTTCACCAACGGTCTCCACCTCGCTCTCAATTGGTTGGATTTCAAGAGAATGATGTCAGATTTATGATGCGAGTTTTACAATGTCCAAAAACCTCCCACCGTTATTTTAGCTAAATCCGATTTTGCCACAGGTGGTACATTTAGACAGTTAAAGTCTCTTAGCAACTTAAACAGGTTACATAAAGCACAGCACTCCAACTTTGCAATCTGTGAGACATTGTTTTGTCCGATTAACACTAGTAATTTTGAGTATGAAAGATTCAGCCTAAAATTCCATAACTTTATACATGTGTGTGGATTATCACAAGGGAGGTAAGTATGAAAATTTGCGTTGGAATCATGGATACTGTAATCCCCGATTCTTTGCCATTTCTATTACCAAAGGGTCAGGGAATTCTACAATGTCTCAAATTATAAACCACAAAATAACTTTTAAACTGCGAAATGTTTACATTTTCACCAAGTCTTGCTGCAGAGATAAAAGTCTACACATTTTTATTAATGAATAGTCTTTGGAAACAAATGTTCAATCTGTTCCCCGTGTGTGGTCCTGCCTTCCAAGGATACCCCCCTTCAGGGGCAGGGTCATCATGTAGATTCCCTTGCAGCTTCCTGTAGAACTCACAAAGAATTGTGACTTTCTTTTCATATATCCTTGTCCTGGAAATTCCATTGTCAGTGGGTTCAGCCTAGACTAGATTCTGTCCCACCTAATAATTATCACTAGGGTGTTAGTATCTACTGAGAGAGACCCCTTTTGTTTCCGTCATCCTCTCAGCAGAAAACTTGTCTTGGGCTGATACCTCACCCCATGCAGCCACTGAAGTTTACTTTCAATGTATTTATTTTTGTTCTCAATTGGAAGGAAACCTGCTGAATAGAACCATTTCCTACATTGTATTTTCACAGTACAATCCCCTTTCACATTGCTAGGCAAGAAGAAGTTTTTGCTTAAGATAGTACTCTAAAACAAGCCTTTTTCTTTAGTTCGCAAAGCCCCTTTTTACACATGTGGTGAAAACTGCTAGCATTTCCTTTCAAAGTAGATTTTGCCATCTGACTTCTCAATGTTTTGCAGCCATAGTTAGTTTCTTGTACACAACAGTCCGTACAAGGCAAATGTCTCCTGGAATTGATGTGCACAGAGCTATGATTTCTTTTGCAGGGTTAATTCCTTTGACACTTTGTGGCACAAAATAAAGTGTTTCCCGTGCACCGCAGAAAGTGAAGTGTCTTGGGACTTTTTTTCAGATTTGGCTTAACAGAGCCGGTCATGCTTGGTTTTGCTTAAGCACCATGGAATATAGTGGGTATGGCAGGGCTTTATTAATCACAGTGGTTTAAGGAAGAACAGATGGAAATAGTGTCAGAGCAGCATTATTTTGAAGGTGACAAGTTTTGTTTTTAATGGGGATTTTGGGCTGGCAGCAAAGCAATGGTGCTTTTTCGCTTTATTCCATTTGTATATGTCAGAACACACTGGCACACTCCCTCAGTGTGTCCCCTTGTTCCATCCTGCCCAATGTGTGCTTGGCAAGACGGTGCAGCCATCTTTTGATTGCTGCAAAACGCAGTTTTGATGTGAGGCAGTATTGCACACAGAAGCCAGCGCAGCCATTTTGCTGTTTCTGCTGAAATGCAGCTTTGTTATGGATAGGAGTACTGCTGAGTGGGTCAAAGTAGCCCAAAGTACTGCATTCAAACTTTGCCTAACAAACACCCTTGGGGCTGAGGCAATGCCGAAGGGGAAGGACCTTGAACGGATAGGGTTTGTCCTCCATCATGAACCTTCGGTATTTCCGGTGTGCCGGCAACATTGAAATATGAAAGTATGCATCTTTCATGTCCAATGTTGCCATGTATTCCCCCTGCGTCAGTAGAGGAATTACTTCCTGCAATGTTGCCATTCAAACTTTTTTGGTTTGACAAATTTGTTCACTGGGTGCAAGTCTAGCACAGGGCGCATGGCGAGATCCTTTTTGGGTACAAGAAATACACTGAATAAATACCCTTGTTTACCTGTAGAACGGAGCGACTTCGGGTGCGCCCTTTTCCTGCAGGATCTCGACCTTTTGCAGCAGGATCTTCAGGTGTTCTTGTGTTAGGCGCCTGGACTTTGGAGGTCTGAATCGAGGTGCCGGCTGAACTCTATGCAATAACTGTGGGTGACTGTCTTGAGCACCCACTGGTCTGTGGTAATGCCCTCCCATGCGTGCAGGAATGATGTTATAGGTCCCCTCACCGGGGAGGCATGGAAGGGGACCTGGATTTGATTGTCATTTCTGACTGGAGGCCCGGGAGCCTCTGGGGTGGCGTTGTGACCCCTACCTTTCCCACAGCGTTGTCCTCTGGGTGGATATGGGTTTGCAAAGGCAGACCCCACTCCTGAGGACCAATTGTTGCCCGAGCTATATTGGTTGTGTGGGGAACGAGAATAGGACTGCCCACGAAAGGCACGGTGAGAACTTCCCCCTCTCTGTTGAAAGGGACTTTGAGTGATTTGATTCAAAGTTTAAGTCTTGTGTTCCTTCTTGGCCGTTTCCAGCACCTAATTAACAGCCTTGCCAAATAGGTTTGAGTCTTCCACTGGTTTGTTGATTAAAAACGCCCTTGTCTCTGGTTTGAAGCCCAGGTTCAACAACCAATCGCAGCGTTTCAAAAGGGCACCCTGGGCTAAGGTCCTCCCTGCCATCTCAGCAGCATCTAAGGTGTTTTTGAGGATGTTGTGGTTTACTTGCTTACGCTCAGATACAATTCTAAGCAGGCGAGAACGCACTGGTTCAGGGACCTCCTATAGGCCCTCCTGCAGTAGGTTCCATTGGACATCTGAATAGCTGGCCAACAGCATGGTATTGTTGGCTATGCAGGTGGAATATGCTGCCGCAGTAGCGATTCTCTTTCCAAGAGCATACCATTTTTTACATTCTTTGTTTGGCTGTGGCTCGTCTGTGGACAAGGGGTCCCCTGCATTTTTCCTCGTAGTCGTGACCACAAGAGAATCTGGGATGGCATGACCCCCGACAGAGGGGGTCAGAAGGTGAGGGGAAAAAAAAGTTTCCAACCGAGGGTTCAAAGATGGTGTTAATAAGGAAGGGGCGATGCGCCTCTTGATGAATTAAATAAAGGGATAGCCTGGCTGGCAGGAGGCTTCTCCTTCAATATGTCCTCCACGAAATCCGAATCTAACACCACTTCTTGCGTGGCTATCTGGAAGAGGCTCTCCTTGATCTGTAAGGTCAAAGACCCCTTCATGAAGAGGGCAAGATGTTTTCTGAAATTTGGTCAATGCAGGATAAAGGTAGTCTTTACTATGCCTTTTAGGGGTGAATCTCTCAGAGAAGTCCACAAATGTAGCCAACCTGCCCATACACCCTTCAAATTTCTCCCTGGTCCATGGAGATGAGCCAGAGGGGTCCAGAGGGGGAAAGGGCTCCTCCTGTGGATTTTCCAGCCTAGGACGCCGAGATTTGTCAAGGAGGGTTTTAGATGAGGGCTGTGGACTTTCCGAATAAACCTCCCGCTCTTCTGGCCGTTTAGACGTATCTCTTTTCGAAGTATCTTCAGAATGGTCCCTTTGTTTATTGTCCGCCGAAACGATCTTAGCAAGACTCTTGCTGATGTTCGGCATTACCGGGAGGGGTTTAGGCTGGTTAGACAGTTGCGCTAAAGACTTCGACGCAACCAGAGTTTTATGCGTCGGTGTGCTCTTAGGAGTCTCCACGGCCTTGTGAGTTTGGGTGCCGGCGCCCTTACTTGTAGAATGCCCGGACGCATGCCGCTGACGTGGTTGCGGGGAGGGCTGCCGATCACGCGAATCAGCAAGTGCCAGCCAGGAACTCGACGTATCCTTTGGCGCCTTAGCCTGCTTTGACTGATCCGCTGAGGCGGTACCGGGAGTTGTAGGTTTGGTTCTATGGGTAGCGTGTGCGTCCCTGTCAACGGGGTGTACCTTCCCCATAGCAGAGCTATCGTTGTGGCTGGTGGGGCCTGGGACAGACTTTGTGGAGTGCAAGCGCTCCGATGGGAGGTCAATGGCAGCCGGATCAGAGCCATGGCCATCGCTTAGCTCCTCATCAGTTTTGGTAGGGGGGGTTAGGGGATGGGGGGAGGGGGAACAACCCTCAGCTTGCGACATGGCGTAGGCCGCCCACTGCTTCACTCGACACTCCTTGATCGTCTTAGGACGCAGGAGCTGGCAGTACTTACAGGACGCCTCGTCGTGATTGAGGGAAGACACTTACTGCATTGCCAGTGCTGGTCTTTCCAGGGTTATTTTCCCTTACAGGAAGGGCAAAATTGAAATGGTGTCCTGTCCATAGCTCAGGTATGTGAAAGCAACAGCAAAAGGGCTAAGAGAGGGGAGAAGGAAAGACATTCTTGAAAAGAATAGAAAACACCATTCCCCACTCTCATAAGAATGAATTGGGGGGGGCTCCCTTCACTTGGGATATAAAAGAAAAAGGTGCAGAAGTCCAGCAAAAAGTGCTGGGTGTCGCACTAGGAGAGGGGATTAAGCATAAAACTGATCAATTCCACCCCCCCCCCCAACAGGAGCATGCAGGAGAATGGAGCAGCTATTTAGGAATGTGCAGGTGGTCTCTTACTGGGAAAGGGTGATGTATGGTGATGTCGGGATGCAATGGTTAATGGTTTTATAATGCTAGATGTCAGGATAAGAAAATGATGCTTTATATCACGGAGGACCTAGGGACTAAGTGCACTGTGTGTAATATAAGGAAGTCTTCTCTGTTGTAGCAGTGATTGAAGTTGTTTATGTCGGAGTGGACTGCAGTTGGGAGGACCAAAGTAGGCAGATCCTAATCACTCAATCGTATGGACTTAAACGAGTGGAATGTCATGTGTTAAGAATGGGGCAGGAAGAAGGGTAAAGGCTGTAATCTGGAAGAAAGCAGAAGTAAATGAATACTGTACTTCACAAACTTTATAAAACAAAAACATGCAACCTTACTTCAGTTTCACTTTTTATGGGGAATCCTATTCTAGGTCTTCTATGTTTGATTGTTCCAGTGTAACTTAATATGCTCTGCGATTTATTTTCTGCATGCCGAGTAGTAACAATGACCAGTTAGACTTAACAGATGGAGCTTGGGGGCAACAAAGAATCTTCTACCAACGAAAGCGATCATCTAAGTACACTGTTTGCCAAAAGGTGATGGCCAATTGCAGCACAAAACAGCATTAAACTCCCCAGCAATGAACATAAAAATGTTTAAGAAAATAGATTCAGCAGTGTACTTGTATTTGTCACATGGCACTTACGTTTGGTCATGCTTCTTATGATTTATTGAATAGTTCAGTCGAAACTTCTTTAGCTAAGAAAAAGTAGAAAGAAACTATGTTCAAAGATAATGGCAAAAACAAACAGCCATTGCTAATCCCCTTCTAGTAGTTTACAAAAAGAACACATGATTTGTGCATATAGCAACCAAAGTAAAGCTGGTGTTTAAATTCAAAGATAGGGAAATGGAGAATCCATCGTCCGGGAGATTTTTCCACAGCCTTCAAGTGAGAGTCGAAGGCTCTCACGCAAAAGATGGTCCAAATCCTCTCTGTTGGTAGATGTAGCAGAGCAGTTTTGGCCTCACTTAGGGAAGAACACTGGAGGCTACATAGAGTTAGTCCCAATATAGAACTGAAAAGAAAACAGGACACCAGCATGGTGAAAAATAAACACTTCATTAAATATGTGCACACGGTAAGTACTATCTATTTGGAATGCCACATACAGTAAGGTTAGTGTAGTTATAAACACAGCAAAGGAGATTAAGAAAGACCCTCCTCACTCCTAAAGCCAATGTAAATCATGTACCTGGCTCGGACATCTATACATTATAGTGCTAAAAGGTGCAGGAAAAAAAAAAAGATCCCTAGACATTAATAATCACAGTATTCCAGACAGCCTCTAGTAGACAGTAAAATCGATAGCTTACTGATAACCCGTTTACTTGAGTGGTACCTAGCAAGAGGGAAACAGTAAACAAATTAAACAATACACTGTGAGCAACCAAGGTTCAGATGAACTTTCGTCAACAAGTACTAGGCCTGAACAGGACCCAATTCACACCGACAACTGAAATGAAATACTCTAACCACAAGTGGTTACTATTACACCATTGCATCCTATGAAATGGAGTGAAATGCATGGATTACGTTCAATGTCTTAATATATCACAGGTGGGTATGAGAATTCCAAACTTTAGTGAGAAACCCCATGACAACCACAAAAAAGGTCTAATTCAGGTCAGTACCATTTTCAGTCACTACAGGAGTTCAAATTGTTGTACAAGCTTCCTTTATAGGAAATTGTAAGGAATATTTTCCTTAAGCCCTGTGGCAAGGGAGTTTAGGTACCGCTCCCTGACTTGGGTACTGTTAGTGATTTCCAAAAGGACATCAGGCTCTGCAAGTGGCAGTCAAGACAAGAGTAGGCCTAACCCTCAAGAGGTGAAGTGAACAGGTACAGTATACACTTCATTTATAGACCGTGAATGTCCAACACTATATTTTCATAGAACTCTGGGTCTCATTATCAGTTTGGCGGTGCAGTAAAAAAGTGGTTGTAATTCCGTTAGTGCCACTTTTTTTGGGCGATAACTGAATTACTGCCATTTGCACTGCACCGCCTGTTAGGGAGATTTATCGGGTTTATGCTTCATCTCCTCTCCTAGTGAGAGCCCCAGCTCTTGTTGCTGAACTTCGGGACCCATTTTTTTCAAAACTGAATGAGGAGCCCTTTCCCAATCATTCATTCTTGTCTTTTGGCACGCTGTTCTCAGTGTTTTACTGTCCCATGGAGTGTACTTTCCTCCATATAGTTTAAGGCATCTGTATTTTATTTGTATTTATATTTCTATTTATTGTGTTTTATATAGTGCCTTTGTCCAAAGCGCTTTACATAGGACAGTCAACAATATAATTAATGAATCAGAATACAAATCAGCGTTCATAAACAGTAACATACAAACTGTGTTCATAAATAGTAACAATCAATTAACATTCCTGGGAGTAATCAGTCAAACTGTGTTCATAAACAGTAACGATCCATTAGTGTTCATAATGGGCAGTGTTGCAGAGAACCCTTTGGGTTCTCCTTTGAGATTCTTTTAATATCCTAGAGTAACTACAGATCTTAAGGATAGAGGAATACTTTGCATCTCTCCTAAAACTTTATAGTCTGAGAGATTGGCACACACCACCGTATGTGGCGTGTCAAGGGGATACTTTGTATCCCTTCTCTCTGCTCCGGTGACTTTGTCACATAGATCACCCTATATTTATGGCTGGTGGAAGTGTTCTACCAACTATTGTGCTATTTTCTAACGCAAACTGTATTCATGGTCTTCCACCATTCTGGCAGGGGGAGGACTCTGTGTGCTTTGCCTTTGGCAATAACACTTCAGTGTCCCTACCTAGGCTCCAGTGTGTCTGGACAGGCAGGACGTGGGGGAGGAGTTTTTCACTCCCATGCTCCTAGTCTGCCCGAGTGCCTGAATGGAACCAGCTCCCACTGGGGGTCTGGCTGTCCTGATTGGACAGACACCTGCCCCTTTCTATAGAATACTCAGAGATTGCAGAGGAATGTGTGCTGAAACTTAATAAAAAGGTGAGGTTACTGAGGTGAAAGACAAGTCGACCACTGGAAACTGAAGTAGCCGATGACCACTGTTGTCCTGACCCCGTGTTTTGTGCGACAGGAAGTCAGAACTGGATTGCTCCTTCCCTTTAACTGGTGGGAACAACCAGTGCCAAAATGTACCTTAATCTGAGCCATCCCCCGAGGTGCAGTGCCTCTCCAGAGCAGCATAATCCCCAATACAAGGAGACCTCCAACACAATTGAAGTGCATCATTGTGAAAAGATTGAATCGGTCCAAGTCTTTGCTGAACTCCAGGTTAACTTTCCAAGACACAATCCGACCTGTCCAAGTCACCTCAACACAGTGCAGGACTCCAGGAGCCAAATAAGATTTTGCCCGCAAATCACGTCCTTTTGTTGGTGCTGCAGAAAAGACACCAAAACCGCAATGTGACAAGAGAAGTTGCAGAAATCCGTGTCAGAGGTCCTCCCTCGAGACTGCTGCCGAGAGATCCCATCCATTTTTCTGCCTTTTGTCATCAGACCAAGGAATCCGGAGGTCGGGCTCCAACGCTGGTTCTATGGTCTTGCATCTTAAACACTAGAAAGTATCCACAGCAACCTTTCATTTTCTGCTGCTTTTCAAGACTGTGAGCCCTTCCCGAACTGCATTTAGCTAGGGTTGCGTTTTGGACTTTAAAAGACTTTCTGCATGAAGAAATGGCCTCTATAACCTTAAGCCCGGCTAGTATAACACTAACCAACTATTTTCATTCCTCAAAATGACTATTTTATGTGTGTTTGCAGAGTAAACGTCTACACCGCATGTCTGCAAAGATTCAAAAGTATGCATTATTACTGATAATACAATAGAACTGTCATTACTGTCAAAAGCTGTAACAAATGTAACCGCAATCAACTACAAACTAAGCAGTGGCCTTTAAAAGTATCCTAAAGTATTCCTAAGTGTTTTGTTTATGTGTACTATGTATTTTAGAGTATTTCTTGTCTAATATATATTTTAATACACATGTATGTGTAAGTGTTTATTTGATGTGCTTTACTAATTAAGTTCTGTGTACTTATCTACAGCTCACACCTTCCTCTTATGATAAGCCTGACTGTTTTGCCACTACCAAAGTTCCACAAGTAGCACAAACCGATACTAAGAGTTGTGGCTCTACAAAGCATTGGGATAGTTTTGGGAAGTCCTACCTGTTAGGGAGATTTATCATTATTATGCTTCATCTAGCACTTTTTGCTGGACTTCTGGGCTTTTTTCTTTTAATCCTAAATGAGTGGAGCCTTTTTCCACCAATTCATTATTTTAGGCTCCGTTGTTTGGAACTCTATTCTTTGCATTCTACCTGTACTAGGGAGTCCGTCTGCTCCATAGCTCTTAAGGGCATCTGTTTTACTTCTGCAGCACACAGCTCCTTATGGGCGTGTGTTACTGAGGACCCTCAGGGTCCTCCTTTAAGATTATTTTTTAATATCCCCAAATAGCTACAGTTCTTAGGGATAGAGCAGTAGTATCCCTACCAAAACGTTATAGTCTGAGAGATTGGCACACATCACCTTTAGTGAAGTGCCAAAGGGATACCTAGTATCCCCCCTTGTAAAGGAGGCATGGCATCACAAGTATGACAAGGCAAGAGTTACAAGTTTCAATACCTTTATAATCTTTTTGGTGTTTGGAGAAACTCCTACTATGCCCTATAGCTACGATGGGAGTAATCTCTACCATCAAATAATAAAGAAAATACAGTACTAGTTAGTCTATGTCAAATCAAAATGGCCTATACTAACAAAACCTAATGCCTGCCCAATCTCTTATACAAAAAAATGGGTGGAATATGTATGTAAAGAAAAGTCAGTGTTCTAACAAAGAATCAATGTGGCCGAGTCAGCTCTACTTCTCATGTTGGACAGCACTGAGTAAGGCAACCCCTGTAAACAGGACAACACTCTGGCTGACATTCTCAAAACAAAGGCAGTTCAAAACCTGGATCGAGGCCCGTTTGGCCTTCCACTTTAACGTCACCAATTACAGCTTTCAAAAGTTCAAGCATGTTTCCGTCGGTCGTGCTCGGCCCTTTCAACCAAAAAGTACCCGATTCAAAGTAGATCTCCCTCAGCCGGGCTCAGCCCTCGCAATAACAGCACTTGCAGAGTTTCCCTTCCCCAAGCTTTATTCACATTCGTTAGGGGTTCCCTTCGCCTAACTTATCACACTTCCGGTCTTCCTCAGTCGGGCTCTGACCTTTCACGGATGTCGAAGACTTTCGAGTGTGCAAGGCTTTTACTATAGACCTCCACAGGACCACTTTGACTTTCTCTTCAGATGACATTCTTATTTGTCTCAGTGTCTCTTGGTCTTGGTAGTTCAATATCATAAGCTCAATGGTTCATAGAAATCTTGCTCTTAAAGTAGTTTGTTCACTTTGCTGCTTTACAACAAGATAATCACATATTTCGCAGAGACTTTCGAGTGGGCCATTTCCTGTCCCCGGACATTGGAGAATATAAAATAGGATGGGGCATGAGTACCGGAAAGGGGGAAATACTGTTTCTCACCATCGGCTGCCTCACCCCCACTCCCCAAAGACCCTTCACCCAAGTGATCCTCCCGCGCTGGTCCACCCCCAGGGTCTGGATCCAAAGTAAATGGCTGTGCACTGAGGAGGGGGGGGGGAGGGAGATATATGGGATACATTACTCACCGTAATCGTATTTCTGATGCTTGTATCTGCTTAGATTCACATGCTGTGCATAGGCCGACATCTAGTGGAAGCTGCAGAGTATTACAGTTTGTTTTTCGAAACTCGAAAATGGGCGTCGACACAGGCGTGCCAGTAATACTATTCCTAGTGTGACGTCCACTGTACCCAAGATCCCTCACGCGTCTAGGATCCTCAGATTGTATTTTTTCTGACATGAGGAAGCATGAGGAGTAGCGTGAGTACAGATAATCCAAGCAGATAGACAGAAAGGTAAGACTACAAGCAATCATGCGCCTTCTCTCGGAGGGGAGGAAGGGTGGGTCGCATGTGAATCTAAGCAGATACAAGCATCAGAAATACGATTACGGTGAGTAATGTATCCCTTCTGAGGCTTGTGGAATCTGCTTAGATAAGATGCTGTGCATAGATTAGCGAGCAGTACCCGAAGAAGGAGGTGGGATGTGAGAAGGGTCATGAGCAAACAGGTGTCTTAGAACCGCTTGTCCCACTTGTGTATCTGTCTTGGAATGAGTGTCAATGCAGTAATGCTGAGTAAAAGTGTGAATAGAGCTCCAAGTAGCTGCTTTGCAAATGGTGTCGAGGGGAACATTTGCAATGAAAGCCAGAGTGGCCCCAATGCCTCTAGTAGAGTGGGCCCTTGGCGTAAAAGGCAGAGTCTTTTCAGAAAGAGAGTAACAGCTGTATACAGTTGATAATCCACTTCGAGATAGCGCCTTTAGAGACGCGATCTCCCTCTCTGCCTGTAGCTACGGAGACAAACAGTTGATCTGTTTTCCTTAGCGGTCTGGTTTTATTTACATAGTAGAGGACCGCCCTATGCACATCTAGGGTGTGTAGTTTCACCTCAGCCGAGCTTTGCGGGTCCTGGAAGAAAGCCGGAAGCTCGATGGACTGGTTTACATGGAACTTTGATATAAATTTAGGTGAGAACCTTGGGTGTGTGCGCAAAACCAGTTTGTCCTTGTGAATAGTAAAGAAAGGATCCTGCACTGACAGAGCCTGAATTTCACTGACCCTTCTTATAAAGGTAATGGCTACTAAGAAGGCCGTTTTATAAGTCAGGTGTTTGAGACTACTCTTATGCATGGGTTCGAAGGGGGGGCCCATGAGCTTAGCTAGCACCACATTAAGGTCCCACCCTGGCGGTGGGTTTGAAATAGGAGGGTGAAGTCTCTTTACTCCTTCCATGAAGGCTTTAACTACTGGTACCTTCCACCACGACACCTTGTTATGGGATGTGGTGTAAGCCGAGAGGGCTGCCAGGTGTACTTTCAGAGAGTTAAAAACCAATCCTGCATCCAGCAGGTGGAGCATGTATGTCACGACGTTGGAAGGAGTGCAATCAACAGGGTTGATTTGTTTATTCTGGCACCAAATAACAAATCTTTTCCACTTGTCAAAGTAACAGTGCCTTGTGTTTGGTTTCCTGGATTCTTTTAGGATGTCCATACACCTCTGTGGTAGATTGAGATGTCCAAACTCTATGACTTCAGGAGCCATGCTGCCAGGTTCATTGAGTTGGGTTGTTGGTACACTGTTTGACCTTGTTGCTGGGACAGAAGGTTGTACCAGGCTGGAAGTTTGATGGGCTCGCACACCGCCATTCTGCGTAGGTGTGGAAACCATGGTTGTCTCGCCCACATGGGAGCAACTAGGATGAGCGTCATCGATTCCTTGTTCATCTTGTACACCACCTTCCTGATGAGGAGTTGGTGGAAAAGCGTACGCAAACATCCCTGACCAGTTCATCCACAGGGCGTTCCCTTGGGAGTCTGGCTGGGGGAACCTGGATGCAAATCCTGGGCATTGTTTGTTTTCGCTTGTGGCGAATAAGTCTATAGTGGGGAAACCCCACTGAGAGAAGAGATCTTCTACGATCTCTCTGTGAAGGACCCATTCGTGTTCTTCTGGGAGGGAGTCTCTGCTTAGAGCATCCGCTAGGGAATTGAGCTCCCCTGGAACATGTTGCGATGACAGGAAGATGTTCCGTCTGAGTGCCCATATCCAGATTTTCTGGGCAAGCTTGGACAGATTTGGCGAACGAGTCCCTCCTTGCTTGTTCAAATAGAACATGGCTGTCGTGCTGTCCGTCCGGATCTGCACCGACAAGTTTAGTAGATGGGGCTTGAACGCCCGAAGCGCTCGGAATACTGCCAGAAGCTCTAGGAGGTTGATGTGGTTCTTGGCTACTGAGTGAGACCAGAGACCCTGAGCTATGTGGTGGAGATGGTGAGCTCCCCACCCAGTCAGGCATGCATTTGTAGTCACCACTGCCTGTACTTCGGGATCGTAAAAGGGTTTTCCCCTTGCGAGATTCTCTCTTGTCCACCAGTGTAGGCTCTGTACAAGTGTTGGCGAAACGACCACTAGATCGTCCCACTGACCACTTGCCTGAGACCACTGTTTCGCCAACCATTCCTGCATGGGACGCATGCGCAGACGCGCGTGGGGGACCAGGTAAATGCATGATGCCATCATGCCCAGTAACCGCATTGCTTTGCGTAACGTTATTTGTTGACCGGACTGATAATGTGGAATTTGCAGTAGTATATTCCGAATTCTCTCTTCCGAAGGGAAGGTCAACCCTTCCTGAGTATCTAGGATTGCTCCTAGGAACTGTTTTGAGGTGCTTGGCATCAGGCTTGACTTCTTCTCGTTGATTGAGAAGCCTAATTCGTGGAGAAGGTCGATAGTCCTTTGAATGTTTGTCCTGCAAATTCCTGGGGGTTTCCCCCGTTATGAGCCAGTCGTCCAGATAAGGGTACACTGGGATTGCCTCCCTGCGTAGGTGTGCCGCTGCCACCGCCAGTACCTTGGTAAATACCCTTGGTGCTGAAGCTATCCCGAAGGGCAGTACCTTGAATTGGTAGTGGCGACTGTCCACCTTGAAGCGCAAGTACTTTCTGTGCGCCGGGAGCATGGAAATATGAAAATAAGCATCTTTCATATCCAAGGTTGCCATGTAATCCCCCTTTTTTAGGAGGGGGATTACCTCTTGTAGCGTGGTCATACGGAATTTTTGGGGCTTGACATACTTGTTGGCAGGCCGTAGGTCCAATACTGGGCGCATTGTCAAATCTTTCTTTGGAACAAGGAAGTAGGTTGAATAGATACCCTTGTTTACCTGGTGTCCTGGGACGAGTTCTATCGCGTCCTTTTCTAGCAGAATGGCGATCTCCTCGAGAAGGATATTCTGATGTTCTAGAGAGTGTACTTTTTGTCGTGGAGGATGGTTCCGGGGACGCTGCAGTAATTCTATACAATATCCTGTGGACACTGTTGACAGCACCCATCTGTCTGAGGTGATCCCTTCCCAAGCCTGGGTGAAGTTGGAAATGCGTCCCCCTACTGGGGTTGCATGAGAAGGGACCCTGAACTGAGCGTCACTGCTTTGGTGGAGGCGTCCCACCTCCCTTGTTGGGGCTGCCTCTGCCTTTCCCACGACCTCTTTTGTTACCCCTGCCGTAACCTTGGGTAGACTGCTGGCTGTTGTTCCACTGTGTACCCTGTCCCTGGGCATAGTTGCCTCTTTGTGAATTTTGGCCGCGTGGGCGACGAAAATTACTGTTCCCCCTCTGGTTAGGGGGTTTGTTGGTTAGTTGGCCAAGGGATTTAAGTGTTTCGTATTCATCCTTGGCATTTTTCAGTGCGTCTTCGACCGCTTTCCCAAACAATAGATCGGGTTCCACCGGCTTATCTATTAAAGAAGCCTGAGTTTCTGTTTTGAACCCCGACTGCCGTAACCACGCATGTCTCTTGATAACAGTACCCTCTGCTATCAATCTCCCTGCGTTGTCCGCGGCGTCGAAAGTTGCTTTCAATATGCAACCGGACACGGCTCTCCCCTCTGCCGAGATCCAAGCCTATTGGCCCTTTAAGGGTTCCGGAGCAGAGGCTATGAGTGCCGCGACCTCTTCCCATTGATGGCAGTTGTAGCTGGCCAACAGGGTGGTGGAGTTAGCAATCCTTGCTTGGTAGGCGGACGTTGAGGCTACCTTTCTGCCAAAGCCGTAAAGTTTCTTGCTCTCCTTGTCGGGAGGAGCTTCTGATGAAGATAGGGGTGTTCCAGCCCTCTTTCGAGTGTTGGTAACCACTAGGGAGTCTGGTTTAAGATGTCCTCTTATATAGAGAGGGTCAGATTGGGCTGCCCGGAAAAGTTTTTCGACCCTGGGGTTAACTGCTCTGGTGAGGATTGGGTTCACCAGGGACGGATCTATTCTTCGTTGGATGGATTTAAGGATAGGGATGGTCTGAGCGACCGGCCTCCTCTCTCCTGCCAACTCTTCTGCGAAGTCCCTTTCCTCCTGTACACCGTGGGTGTCGATGTGAAAATGTTCTGCCGCGCGAGCGAGAACCTCATTAAGGAGGGGCTGGTTATCGACTGGCGAGTCGGTAACTGGGGCTTCATTCTCTACCGGGGAATCTACTCTGTAAATTTCCTGCTCATCTTCTCCCTCCTCCTGGTCCTCATCATCCGCATAGTATTCCGTCCCGGTTTGTTCCTCCATAATTTCAAACTCCTGGTCCCCCTCAGGGAAAGGCTCTCCTTGGTACCTGGAGTGTGGAGTAGAGTATGGAGTAGAGTAAGGCTGTACCTCGAAGGGTTCAGGTCTTTCGAACCGGGCCCTTTTACTTAGGGGGATGGGATCAGTGGAACCTGAGGGTGTGGCTCCCTGAGGGTCATACGAGAGGAAATGCTCTGGATTTTTGTCGTAAAAATCAGCCAAGGAAGACATCCTTGACATGACCCTGTCTATGACTTCGCTGGACCATTCTTTGGAACAGGGGATGACTTTAGTAGGCAGTTTAGGGGACTTATCAAGGGTACCCTTGCTGGATGTTGATTTCTCAGTAGACTTGTCTTTGTTTGTCTGCTTAGGGGGGAAGGATGTTTTTACAGGAGTGGAAGAATGTGCTTTCCGCTGTTTCCCCCCCTCCCCGTGCGTGGAAAAATGTTTTCCCTGTCCCTTGGAGGCCCCGGAGACTTTCGACGCCTGGCGTCGAGGATCGGGTGGGGCCTCGCTGGTGTTAACTTCGGGCTCCGTCTCCTGGAGCGCGGCCTGGGGGTGGAAGTCGTCTTCGTCCTCCGACGATCGAACTTCCATTAGTCTAGGGAGCGAGGCACTCTTGGCAAGAGTGGATGATTGCCTTGCGTCATGAGGCGATCTCGATCGAGAGCGCCCAGAGGACACCGAGTCGGACCGTTCTTTTTGTGCCTCTTTCCGAGAAGTCGACGTCGTCGAGGTTCGGTTGGACTTAGTGTGCTTAGTGTGTGTAGGGTGTGTAGCGCTTGCGTCGCCGGGGGTCTTCCCCATAGCCGCCCTGCCGGATGACCTTCCGAGGTCGGGGACCTGCGCTCGGCTGTCCTTCGACGCCGTAATGCCCTCGCCGTCCGAAAGTACGGCGTCGCTGCCATCGCTGAAGGCGCCCTCCGCTGCCATGGCCGCCTGCCTGGCGTGGTGGGCCCAACGCTTTGTCGAACGGTCCTTGAGTGTCTTAGGTTTAAACCTACTACACGCTCTGCAGTTCGCTTCGGGGTGGTCCCTCGGCAAGCAGAGATTGCACGTAGCGTGCCTGTCGACCCAAGGGTATTTGCGGTTGCACTTGGGGCAGAATTGGAAAGGGGTACCCTCCATACGCACCTTGAGGCAGCGGGCTGATAAGTGTAGGAATTATATAAGTGTATCTATATACCAAGAGTGAAGAGTATGTACCACCCCCCACTCTCCCTACTTGCAGGGCCGAGGCCAGCGGCCTTCCGAGGCCCAGATCCGTCGTGCAGCAGCCGACGGTCGATGTCTTCTCCAGCCGTCGTCGAGTGTCGAGGGTCGACGTTGGGGTGGGGAAGGATGTCAATAAAGAATATTAAATTTCAATTATTAGTAAAAGTATGGCTAAGGCCAGGGGACTCCGCAAGATGCTTCCGACCAGTATGGCGGAAAAAAACAATCTGAGGATCCTAGACGCGTGAGGGATCTTGGGTACAGTGGACGTCACATTAGGGATAGTATTACTGGCACGCCTGTCGACGCCCATTTTCGAGTTTCGAAAAACAAACTGTAATACTCCGCAGCTTCCACTAGATGTCGGCCTATGCACAGCATGTGATCTAAGCAGATTCCACAAGCCTCAGAAATATATATATGACAATGCATTACTTACCGTAAAAGCATTTCTGATGGTTGTATCTGCTTCTTAGATTCACATGCTGTGCATAGGTCCGACATCCAGTGGTCACTGCGGAGTATTGCATTTTGTTTTTCGTAGTCGAAAAGGGGACGTCGATAAGGCGTGTCTGTAACACTATCCCTATAGTGATGTGCATTGTACCCACAATCCCTCACGCGTTGAGGTCCCTCTGTTTGTATTTTTTCTGCCCTGAGGGAGCCTTCTATACGTGAGTGAGTACAGAAAAGAGAGAGATGTAGAAAGAGGTCTATGTTCCTTCCATCCGAGCGGGGAGGAAGGGTGGGCGCATGTGAATCTAAGCAGATACAACCATCAGAAATGCTTTTACGGTAAGTAATGCATTGTCTTCTGATGTTTGTTAATCTGCTTAGAATCACATGCTGTGCATAGACTAGCGAGCAGTACCCGGAGTTGGCGGTGGGTTATGAGAAGGAACAGTAGAGAAAAGATGTCTTAATACTGCCTGTCCCACCTGGGAGTCAGATCTAGAGTGTGTGTCTAAACAGTAGCGTTTTGTAAAGGTGTGCACCGAACTCCAGGTTGCCGCCTTCCAGATGGAATCAAGGGGAACATTTGCATCGAAAGCTATGGATGCCCCCGTGCCTCGAGTAGAATGTGCTCTTGGCTTGAAGGGTAGTTCTCGCTTAGCAAGAGAGAAACAGAGTGATACATTGAACAATCCATCTAGATATAGTGGACTTTGAAACTGCATCTCCTTCTCTTCCTGCTGCCACCGAGACAAAGAACTGATTAGTCTTTTTCAGTGGTCTGGTTCTTTCCATGTAAAACATGACAGCTCTGCGCACATTGAGTGTATGCAGACTTTTTTCTCCCAGATTGGAAGGGTTTTGAAAGAACCTTGGTAGTTCTATTGACTGGTTCACATGGAATTTCTAGATGAATTTCGGTGCAAACCTTGGGTGTGTGCGTAGAACCACCTTGTCTTTGTGAACTGTTACGAAGGGGTCTAGAACTGAAAGAGCCTGTAGTTCACTTACTCTCCTAATGTAGGTGATAGCTATTAGGAAAGCAGTCTTAAGAGTGAGGTGCTTAAGAGTTGCCTTGTGCATGGGTTCAAAGGGCGAGCCCATGAGTCTGGAAAGTACCACATTTAGGTCCCATCCGGGAGCTGGGTTAGCTATCGGAGGGTGTATTCTCTTTACCCCCTCCATGAAGGCTTTGATGACTAGGATTTTCCACCACGACACTTTAAGTTGGGAAGTGGTGTATGCAGAAAGTGCCGCTAGGTGGACTTTTAATAGAATTGAACACCAGACCTGAGTCCAATAGGTGGGTCAGGTACAGAACAATTTGTGTGGGTGAGCAGTCAACTGGGTTGATGCTTTTCCCTCTACACCAGATGACAAATCTTTTCCACTTACTAGAATAGCAGTGACGAGTGTTAGGCTTTCTAGCTTCCCTGAGGATGTCCATGCATCTCTGCGGGAGTTCTAGATGTCCAAACTCTATGATCTCAGGAGCCAGGCTGCTAAATTCATGTTCTGAGGGCATGGATGCAATGTCCTGCCCTTGTTCTGTGACAGCATGTTGTACGGGCAGGGAAGTTTCACTGGGGGAGATAGGGACATCTCCATCAAGTGAGCAAACCATGGCTGCCGGGCCCACATAGGGGCCACTAGTATCATGGTGACTTGTTCCTGGTGCATCTTGTGCACAATCTTGTTGAGAAGGGGAGTCGGGGGGAAAAGCGTAAACAAATCTCCGTGACCATGGAATTGACAGACCGTTCCCCTTGGACTGGTTCTGGGGGTATCTGGAGGCGTAACTTTGGCATTGTGAGTTCTCCAGAGTTGCGAACAGGTCGATTTCGTGGAATCCCTATTGTGTGAAGACGTCGAAAGCGATGTCTTCTTGCAACCGCCATTCGTACTCTGAGGGCAGAGGGAAGTCTCTGCTGAGCTTGTCTGCTAGCAGATTGAGTTCCCCTGGTACATGTCGTGACAGTAGGAACATGTTGTGTCTGAGAGCCCACTTCCATATATTCTGGAACTGCTTGGACAGTCCTGGAGACTAGGTGCCCCCCCTGCTTATTGATGTAGTACATGGCTGTGGTGCTGTCCGTAAGGACCATCACTGTCTTCCCTTGTAGGTGTTCTTGGAAGGCTTTTAGTGCTTTGAACACCACCAGTAGCTCCAGTAGGTTTATGCGCTTGGATGTTACGCTCAGAATCCACACTCTGTGAGCAGTCTGATGGGATAGGTGAGCCCCCCATCCTGTGAGGGATGCGTCTGTGGTTAGAGTGGCTTCCACTGCGGGTGAGGCAAAAGGTTTCCCTATTACCAGGTTTTTCTTTGTCCACCACCGCAGCGAAAGAACTAAGGCCTGCGAGACCACCACTAGATCGTCCCATTGTCCGCTGGCCTGACACCACTGGCTGTTGAGCCACTCTTGCATTGGGCGCATGCGCAGGCGCGCGTGAGGTACCAAATAAATACACGACGCCATCATTCCTAGCAAGCGCATCACTTTGCGCACCGTCACCTCTCGACCTCCCACATATTGGGGGATCTGAAACAGCATGTTTTGGACCCTCTCGTTGGAGGGGAAGACGAGGCCGTCCTTTGTTCGAATTAGAGCCCCTAGGAATTGTTTGACTTAGCTGGGGTCTAAGCTGGACTTCGTCTCGTTGATGGAGAAGCCCAGTTGGAACAAAAGGTCTACAGTCTTTTGGGTGTTTGAGAAGCATGTCTCGTAAGAATCCCCTGTTATTAGCCAGTCGTCGAGGTAAGGGTATACTGGGATGGATAACCTGCGCAGATGGGCCGCTGCCACTGCCAGTACTTTCGTGAATACCCTTGGTGCAGATGCTATGCCGAAGGGTAGCACTCTGAACTGGTAGTGTTTGCCCTCTATCATGAACCTGAGGTATTTTCTGTGCGCTGGCAACATTAAAATATGAAAGTATGTATCTTTCATGTCCAGTGTTGTCATTTAATCTCCCTGTGATAGCAGTGGGATCACTTCCTGCAAGGTCACCATACAAAACTTTTGGGGTTTGACAAACTTGTTCGCTGGGCGCAGATCTAATATAGGGCGCATGGTTAGATCCTTTTTGGGTACAAGGAAGTACACTGAATAAATACCTTCCGTTACCTGAGATAGAGGCACGGCCTCTACAGCTCCTTTTTCCAGTAGCTGATCCACTTCTTGGAGAAGGATGGCAAGGTGTTCTGATGTCATGCGTCGTCCCCTCGGGGGTCTGTATATTGGGAAACTGGTGAACTCTATACAGTAGCCGCGGGATACGGTGGATAGCACCCAGCGGTCTGATGTTATTTCCGCCCATGCAGGAAGAAAGGATGTTAACCGGCCCCCGACCGACGATGCATGGGAGGGGACCCAAATCTTTGCATCACTTGGTGTTGTTGGTGGCTTGGGAGCCTCTAGGGGTGGAACCCTGGCCTCTCCCCTTGCCATGGAGTTGGCCTGATTGTACTGGCCACTATTACCTTGGTAGTTGCTGGCAGAATACTGTTGTTGCTGGTTCTGTTGCTGGCGTTGGCCACGAAAAAAAGCGATTGTTCCCAAATCCCCATCTGTTAGGGGGCTTTGAGATTTGGTCCAAGGTCTTTATGGTGTCAAATTCTTTTTTCGCATTCTCCAGAGCGTCATCAACTGCCTTACCAAAGAGGTTAGACTCTTCAATGGGCTTATTAATGAGGGACGCTTGCGTTTCTGCCTTAAACCCGGAATTGCGAAGCCAGACGTGACGCTTCAGCAAAATTCCCTGTACTAAAGTACGGCCAGCCATCTCTGCTGCATCGAGTGTATTCTTAACGATGCTTTGGTTGACCAGAGAGCCTTCATTAATTGTAGCCAACAATCGAGTTTTAAGGGGTTCAGGGGCCTCTTCGATGTCCTGCTTAAGCTTACCACATTGAGAATCTGCGTAGCTTGCCAATAATGTATATTATTGGCAATTCTGGTAGAGAATGCTGCAGAGGTGGCGATTCTCTTGGCCAGGGCATAAAGCTTCTTCCCCTCTTTATCTGGGGGTGCCTCGCTGGTAGACAGTGGGACCCCAGCCCTCTTCCTAGTGTTGGTCACCACTAAGGAGTCCGGGATTGAATGACCCCTAATATATAGTGGGTCTAACAGAGGGCGAGAACAATTTCTCAATTCTCGGATTGACACCCCTCACCAGTGCCGGGGTGGACAGTGAGGGGGTAATACGTCTTAACTGAGGCGATGATGGGAATTGTTTGGCTAGTGGGAGGCTTTTCCTTGATAATCCTTTCCACGAAGTCAGTACCTCCCCAGTTTCAAGTTCGAAATGTGCTGCTGCCTTCTTCAGTAGCGCATTGAAGGTGGGCTGATCATAAACAGGCGAAGGGTTCCTAACTGGTGTAGTCTCAGTAGACCTGATGACTATACTGTCTGTCTGTAGACCTAGCTGGTGACTGCCAGGGATTTGGGTCACCCTCGCCTGTGTCCTCCTCGTACCCCCTCCTCACCTATGTTCGAGTCCTCATGAAACCCTTCTTCCTCTTGTTGGTCTTCATCATTAATGAACTCATCTCCCTGCTGGAAGTGAGTGTCCTCCTCAGTGAGGTCGTAAGAGTCCATGTCTTCGTGTATGGGGTTATAGAACCTTGGGTATTTAACCATTGGACTCTCCTGGGGTGCCTCCCTTGGTCTCTTGGGTGCCCTATTTTCTGGGATGGCCATGAACCTGTCTATTTTATCCATACAGGACTGGAACTAAGTCCACTGTCCTGACCAGTTTTCCTGCGCCTTCAGTGTTTCTTTGGCCTTGTGCGCGGTTTTAGGCGTATCGCTCGCCGTCCGTCTCTGGGCGTCCTTAGTGGATATACGCGTGAGGCTTTCTGCGATCATTCTCTCTGCCGAGGGATCGGTCGCCGCCACGCTAGATAGCGTCGAGTCTTTACTGGTAACGTGAGCACTCTTACGAGGTGCGTCGCCGGAGGATTTGGTGTTAGCGCCCTTATCTTTAGAATGCCCGGACGCCTGTCGCGGAAGCGGTGGCCTGGAGGGCTGAAGACCCTTACGGTCGGCGGAAGACGCCGGTGGACCCGACGCCCCTGTTGCCGCTATGGCTGCCTTCCTCTTCGACGAATGCGTGCCGGGGGTTATGTGTTTTTGTGCTTTTTTGTGTGCGTCCTTGTCGCCGGGGTGTTCATCCCCATAAGCTGGGCATGAGCTGGGCTTGTCGGGGCCGGGGACGGACGACGAGGAGCGTGAACACTCCTTTGAGAGGTCTGCAACCTCCTTTACGGGGGCCGTGTAATCACTGTCCTCATCACATTCGGCGGCGGCGGCAGCGGGCGAGGAGTCAGGCCTAGACATGGCGTAGGCCGCCCACCTTTTGACCTTGCGGTCCTTTAGCGTTTTCGGCTTCAGTAACTTACAGGCCGCACAGCCGTCCTCCTTGTGATCGAGGGGCAAGCAACGGTTGCACCGTTTGTGCTCATCTTTCCAGGTATATTTACCCTTGCAAAGTGGGCAAAACCTAAAGGGCGTCCTCTCCATAGCTGAGGGCCAGAAGTGTGATTACGACCTCGAAAGAGAGGGAGGGGAAAGAGAAATGCATTCTCAAAGAGAAAAGAGACCACACAACCCCACTCTCCCCTACTGTGTAAGGCCGGCGAGGCCAGGCCACGTGTTCGACAGCGCCGAAGGATCTCCTCCGCTCGTCCTTCCGTCGAAGATCTTGCTCGGCAGAGGAACAGCTCTGCGTCACGGGAGGGATCTATGTTATTAATATTAATAATAAACGACCAAAGGTCGAAGGAAAGATTTGGCAATGTCTCTCGAGGAGCTCCGCATAAAGGCGACCAGTAACTGGGCGGAAAAAAAACAATCCGAGGGATCTGGACGCGTGAGGGATTGTGGGTACAACGCACGTCACTATAGGGAATAGTGTTACAGACATGCCTTGTCGACGTCCCCTTTTCGACTACGAAAAACAAAATGCAATACTCCACAGTGACCACTGGATGTCGAACCTATGCACAGCATGTGATTCTAAGCAGATTAACAAACATCAGAAATATATATATCTATATATCCCTGGGAACTAGCAGGAGAGAGACCCTTTGGTTTCTCACATACTCTTCCCCTATGCGATGTTGCCGCATCTGTTTCGCAGGGAAGCCGGGAAAGGAAATCTATGTTCCACTGTCCTTTACCTTATCAGTGTTCCACATGGAAACAGTAGGGTTGCAGGTCTACGATCCATCGCATGACTCAAGGGTTAGCGTCCTTTCTTTGACTTATCCATGCCAAAGGTGAGTGGTCCGTGATGAGTGAATTTTCTCCCTAGAAGGTAGTATCGAAGATGGACGATTGCCCATTTGATGGCAAGGGCTTGCAGTTCTAACACAGTAGTAGTTCTCTTGGGGGAAGAGTTTACGACTAGTGAATAGGATGGGGTCTTCAAATGCATCGTGTATTTGTGATAATACTGCTCCTAACCATGTGATGAGGCATCATCTGGAATAAAAATTCCGTTGAGAAGTCTACTACTTTTAACATTGGATTTTGGTATAAGGTTTGTTTCAGGTTATTGTAACAAGCATCGTCCTCATCAGTCCAATGAATTTTGTGGGGTTCCCCATTTCTTAGTTTGTCAGTCTGGCTGTTCTACCGGAAACATTTGGCATAAACCTACGATAATATCCAATCAAACATAGGAATGCCCAGTGTTAGGGAGAATTCTCAGAAATGTGCTAATTCCACTCTACCTTGGAGACCCCAAGCACTTTTGCTGGACTCTAGGACTTTTAATTTTTAACCTGGAGAGAGTGAGACCTTTTTCCCCACTCATGCATTTTACTGCAATTTAAACTCTAGTGTTGCTTTTGGTTATGGAGTCGGAGAAACACTATATAGGCATCATCTTTTTACATTGCGACACATAGCACCTTCAGTGCAGTGACACAGGGAAGTCTTTCAGATTTCCCAAAGGTTAAAATACCTTCTCTTGGGTAAACTACTGTTTCCAAGAGCAATGAAGTTAAATTGACTTTAAATTACACTTCTAACTTTCTAGACCCAGCACACACTATCTTGCAATAGTGTGCTGGAGGGGTTACTTAGTATCCCCTTTGTCTAGTTGCTCATGTAATATCTTTATATTACCCTTTCTACAATTAATGGCTGGTGGCAGTGGTTCACTTTTAACTACCATTGGGATCTTTTATCGCAGGCTGTCTTTTTTCGCCATTTATTGCTGGAAAGGTCCTGCTTGAGATTTACTCTCTGCGCCAAACCAGGTTTGATCCCTTTGTTTTGTTGAGCCCGCCTCTGGCTCCAGTATGGCTGGCAGGGGCTCCAGTATGGCTGGCAGGGGCAGGAAGTGTGGGAGATGCCCGAAACTCCATGTGCTTAATCTCCTTGGTTACAGGAATACACCCAAAGGTTATTGGCCCTGCTGTGTGATTGAATGAGAGAAATCTGCTTAAAAGGCAAGGTTTTTTGGCTTGGAAGGCAGAGTCGGGCACTGGACGAAGGAATTACGAAGTAGTACTTGGAAGAGCCGCCTGCTGCAACTCATGGACCATTGGTTTGCCTGGTGAAGCCATGATGCTGTGCTGTAGCTCCGAATTTGCTTCGACTAGACAACTTCTCCCCTTGAGTTGATGGGACCAATTAACTGCAAAGTGAACTCGTTTGGACATCCTCTTGGAGCTGGCTGTACTTCCACTGCTGCTGGACCCGAAGTGCCAGGGAGAGGAACACCAAATAGAGAGCATCACTTTTAAGTTGGACCCAAGCACGTGGAAGATCCTCCCGACTCCCAGTAAGCAGGACTGACCAAGCCTGAACCACCTCAGACTGGACCCCAGATGCGAGGAAAGTCCAGAGTGGTATACGAGCATCCGCAGCGGTGCTATTTGCTGAGACGCGAGAAGCTGAAACCGTGAAGTGCCGCTGAATAGAAGTTTGTCCTTTTCTGCCGCTGATCGTCCCATTGCAGTGTAGGAGTCCTCAGACGTCCTCCCTCTTGTCCCCACGACTGAGGCCCAGGAACAACAGGACCTACAAAGCTGCACAGGAACAGAAGCCAACTGGAACCATTTCTTCTAACCAATGGTACTTTACAGTCTAACCAAACTTACCTTTTGTCTTGTAGCCTTACTTGTTCTCAGTTGAGACTGGTCTTGGTTGCTCCTGTAGAGTTGCTTGCATCTTCTACCCCTCACAAGCCTCCCAGCTTGTGGCCCTACATTGATTCTACATTTTCTACAAAGACTTCTAAAACATTGTGCAAGACTTTTACTTACCTGCAAGAAGTGCTTCAGCTCACCTAGACTTTTGCCCAATTGACATTGGTTGGCCTGGCTCCCTGAATGACTCCTCTCTGCTCAGATTGTGCTTCTCTACCTTCCTTCCAGGAAAGGGTTAACTTACTTTGCATTGAAGGGGTTCAAAAGTACTTACCTGCTTCAGAATATTTGTGTGATCTCTTAACTTATTGTGAAACCTTTTTTCTTTGACACCAACTTCAGTATTGCTCTAAATGTACCAGTAAAATATTAATGTCCACAGTATTGTAAGTATTTAAGTCACCTGAGGGTGTAGTAAGTGTCTGTGTGCCATGCCAAATGGGTACTTGCCGATTTAGAGAAACTAAGAGTTTATTTGTGTGTTACTATTATATTGCCCCTTATGAAGAAGGCTTATTCAAACTGACCTGTGAATAAATTAATAATTGTTTAATCAAGAAACCTTGAGTGCAAGTGTTTATTTGGATACGTGTCACTGTGAATCTGTGTAGCTCCCCTACTGCTCACATTGCCTGCTTCTTGAGATAAGCCCGGCTGCTCAGCCACACTACCAACCTTTGTAGTACAGACTGTTAGGGATAATTCTCATATGTGCTAATTCCTTTCACCTTAGAGAACCCCAGCAACTTTGCTGGATTTTGAGGACTTGGTTTTTTTACCTGAAGAGTGTGAGCCTCTTTTCCCCCACTCTCATGTATTTTGATGTGCGTTTTACTCTTGTGTTCTTTGATTATGAAGTTTTAGACAACTCCATAGGGATCATCTTTTCATGTGTGTCACACAGCACCTTAAGTACAGTGGCACAGGGAAGTCTTTTAGACTTCCAAAGGTTTAAATACCTTCTCTGGGATAAAGTACTGCTTCCCAGAGAATGTAAAGTGAAATTGACTTTACTAGTCTTTTCAAATTCCTAGACCCAGCACACACTATCTTACCATAGAGTGCTGGAATGGTTATCTTGTAGCCCCTGTGTCTAGATACTCCTGTAGCAGTCAAATGCTACCCTTTCCTATCGAAATGGCTTGTGGCAGTGATTTTACAACAAACTACCATGATTTTTCCCAACCGCGAACAACGGTAGCGTTAAATCGCTGGAGCCATGTTTTTCAAGATGGCGTCTGAGCCCCCCCCCTCTGTAAAAACAGGTCCTGGTCTTTTTCACCATTTCTTTTTGGAAAGGTCCCTCGAGTTTGTCTATGCACGCCAAACCGGAATTGGTCCCTTTGTTCCTACGCCTTTGGCAGGTTTCAGGACTGAAGCCCGCCTCTGGCGCCCAAGTGTCTGGGGTGGGCAGGAAGTGAGGGAGGTGCCCGAAACTCCCTGTGCTTAGTCTCCTAGGAGACACAAATGCACTCTGATGATTGGCTGGCTGGATGACTGCCCGGCAAGGACAGCCCCCCTGCTGGGTGAGTGACAGCTAGGCTGGAATGAAAGGGAGAGAACTGTTTAAAAGGCGAGTCTCTTGGACTGGAAAGCAGAGGTAACCACTGGAACGAAAACTAAGAGCTGGAAGAGGACAGCTGCTGCAACTCCTGGACCGTTGGTTTGCCCGGTGAAGCCCTGCTGCAGGTCCGAGTTGCCAAGTTCATCTCGACAGAGCAGCACCTTCAAGGACGACTTCTTCCTTTGAGTTGGTGGGACCAATCAACTCGTAAGCCACCTGGATACCATTCTCAAGGCTGGTTATGATTAACCAGGGAGAGGGACACCAGCTTGTGTGCTTGAATCTACAGCTACCCGAACTGAAGTAACTCCATTTGGTTTGCTTTTTCGATGATCCCCGTGCAGTGCAGGAGTCCCGACGTTCTCCCTCTTGTCCCCACTATTGAGGCTCAGGAACAGTGAGATCTGCAGGACCTGCCAGGAACCAACTGCTGCATTTTGTTCTTCATATTAAGATACTGTGTCAACCCGATTGAGAGAACGCCACTCTCGCAGTGAAAGTTTGTGAAACTTTCCCAACTTGCAGGCCTAATCAGCTTCTGACCCGACATACGATTCTTTTTCACCTAAACTACTTCTGAAAACTTTTGCAAAGAGTTTACTGTTTGACACCAGAACTGCCCTTTCCTATCAAGAACACGAGCCCATTGACTTTGGCCTGGCCTATTGACTTGAATTGAACTCTTCTGGTGAACTAAAACTATTTGCACTGTCTAACAAGCATATGTGATCTATTATACTTACCTTGTCCCTTTTTGCTCACTTCCAAGTAACTGAACTGCCATTTGGCTCCTATTTCACGGGAGCTTAAACAGTCTTAAAATCTTAAGAGTTTTGTATTGAAGTGTATTGGTATATAATATTAAGTTGCCTCCTTCTAGTGAAATGTTTTCCAAATGATTGTGTAATAAATTAATAAGTGTTTTTACCAAGAAACCTTGTATAAGTGTCTACATGAACCACTGATTGAAAAACCTCAGTGTAACCTCTAGTACTGCTCACATTCACACTTGAGATAAGCCTGGCTGCTCAGCTCGCTACCAAAAACTGTGTGGTACAGACTTATACCAAGGTTGGTTTGGCTAACACCTGTAGTCCTAATTGTGTGTAGAGGTCCCAGAGTTTACTGCATGCACTTCTGCCCAACACCAAGGATTTGACATTATGGACCCTCTGACGTCGGGAAGGATCTGGGTTTCCAAAGATGAAGATAGAAATCACGCATGGGTATTACGTCTATTTAAAAGTACTAAAAAGGAGGTGAACAAAGGCAAACAAAGGGTTAGAACATTTTAGGAAGCAGGCTCCAAAGGGTCAACTAAACAGTTACTAACATCATAATTAAAGTACTTTGCCTGAAAAGGTTCTGGCTCACTTCCTTTTTGAAACAAGAAGACACAATGTGACTAATAGTGGTTACTGTTACACTTATGCACTGCAGTCACGGATTATATAAATATCTATAATAACTGAATCTTTCTAAAATATTCAGATTTTGTTCGAAGAACTCCAGCCCAATGGGACCCAGGAAACATTTCTTAGTTCATTTAAGTACCTTAACAAGTCACATTTAAGTAACCCCTAATGTTCACCCATTGCTTCCTCCTTTGACAGGTTCTAGGTTAGTCCTATATGTCTAGGAGTGTCTGTCCGCTTTCTTCCTTTGCTGCGGATTATCTTTTGCGCACATAGGCATCGGGGCAAGTCTTGGTTCATGCGGTACAAATTACATTCAAGAAAAGGAAAAAAAAAAAAAGTTTTCAAAAGTATACCCTTGGTAAACAATGGGGCCAATTCTCACAAGTCTGTTGGGGTTACAGGGCAAAGGCATGTTTTCATTTTACCCCAAAAGTTGCAACAGAAGAGTCAACCAGCCAGGGAGGGCCAACAGAGGACCACCAAGCAGAATTCCACCCAAGGGTTCAAGTATTGACTCACAAGACCCCAATGCCCTACAAATCAACAGCACGCTTGACGAACTAGGATTCACCCAAAAGATTACAGATCCTACCCATATCAAAAGGTAGGACCCTCGATTGGATTGCTGAACATAACTGCCCTATCACCATTAACTCTATAATGCCTCAGTCATGGTCCGACCACTACATGATATCCTTCACCTTAGAAGCCACCACCACCATGAACAATAGTATCCTTGCTCCTACCGCACCTACTAGAAATAAAAAAACACATCACCCCTGAAAATCTCATCCCCCCTCATCCTCCCCACCCTAAACTCCATCCCAGATCAGTCCGACCCAGCCTATATGGCAGAAAGGTACAATGAAGTGATGCTTGCCTCTCTGGACACTATCACACCTCTGAAAGTTAGGAAGAGCAAACCCCGCCAACACCTAAATACCTGGTTCACACCTCTACTGAAAGACAGACAAGAAACGTCTCCGCGAAAAAACTTGGAGATTAGACCCCTCAGACACCAACAAAAATAACCTGAAGAAACTAGTTACCCTCTACAAAAAAGAAATTATTCTTGCGAAACAAACATCTTACAACACCCGTATCACCCAAGCTAAATCTAACACTAAAGAACGGTTCGCCATCCTAAAGGAGGTAGAATCCCCTATCCAAGTTCCAGACTCCTGCATCAAGGACAAGAACTGGTGCATAGGCATACAAAACGCCCTTGCCAACAAGATAACAATGCTTCAGGCTAAAATTAACAAAAAGAACGCGTCTATAATTGGCCCAAATATTGCCACCTCCAAGGTCACCATGAACTCACCTCCAACTCTGAAACCCTCCCTTTCGCCACCCGTATCGGACACCCCCCCCTGTCTACTTCCGCAAAGTCTCCACTAAAGAAGTAGAGAAAGTTATCCTTACCCTCAAACCCTCCAACTGCCAGGGCGACACATGTCCAGCCCAAATCATAAAAGATGCTGCCTGTGAACTCTCACCCTTCATCGCCAAACTCATAAACGCCTCTTTCACTTCAGGCACCATACCCAGCAACCTGAAGCACTCTTGGGTCCTCCCCCCTCCTCAAAAACCAAACTCTGGACATATCCATCCCAACTAACTACCGTCCCATAACCACTGTGCCGTTCTTACTGAAAATCCTAGACAAAGTAGCTTATTTACAAATTCAACACCATCTGGAACTCAAACATCTCCTAGGAGTCCGACAGTCCGGCTTCAGGCCACAGCATGGGCGGGACTGAGACTGCACTTCTGGACCTTAAGGCCCAAATAGACACATTAAGGTACGACCTCACTCCTACTACTCCTAGACCTCTCTGCCGCATTCGATCTGGTAGACCATGCAATAGTCTGCAATCACCTGATCACTGCAGCCTGCATCTCCCATGAAGCAGTCGCATGGATCCAGTCCTTCCTAGACAACAGGACAATGCGCGTCTTCTCCCCTCTAGCAGCTGCAGACCCCGCATCTAGTTCATGTGGCGTACCCCAAGGTTCATGTGTATCCCCTACCCTCTATAATATCTTCACAAAGCCCCTTTTCGATGATCTAGACGGTCTGGGTATCACCTACACTAACTATGCAGATGATACACAGATCCTCATCCCGCTGACGGGAGATTACGACAAGGATTTGGCCTTTGTGAACAGAATCTACCTCATCATCCAGGCATGGATGGCCTCTCACGGTCTATGCCTGAATGATGACAAAACTGAACTCTTCATCCTAGGTACCTCCTCCAACATCAAAAAGCTAGGCCACAACTATGACTCCTTCACAATTGACAATAACATCATTACAGTGGCCAAAGTAGTTAAAACCCTTGGCTTCTATATAGACTCCACGCTTACCTTTGGTAAACAAGTGAGTGCCATGGCCTCAGCCACGTCCTACACATACAAATTAATCAGAGCAGCCAAGCCCTTCCTCTCTCCTAACAACTGTGTCACTCTAGCAAGAGCACTAATCCTGTCAAAACCAGATTACTGCAACGCCCTCTACACAGGTAGCAACAAATACATCACCGACAAAATACAGACACTTCAAAATAACGCCCTGAGAGCCGCCCTAAACTTCCCTAAAAACGCCCACATTTCTGACCTCAGCAGATCTACCAAATGGCTTTTCACAAAAGACAAAATCCTCCTGAAAACAGCCTCTCTTACACACAAATGCCTTAAACCAGCAGCACTGCAATACCTTATAGACAGATTCACTAGACAAACAGCCTCTTGCCCCCTAAGAAAAGCCAATTCCAACCTCCTACTAGTACCCAGATTCAAACTCACCAAATCTGGGGGGGGGGGGGGGGGGGGGGGAGTAGCTTCGCTGTCAAAGCAGCACAATACTGGAACTCCCTTCCCCCTGCCCTAAGGGAAGATCTCCCATACCGGCAATTCAGATCTAACCTGATCCAACGGCTAAAAGAACATGATACCTAACCTCACTCCACTGACATCTGGGATATCAGGCATAGCCCTTATACCTATTCTGCGTTAATTATATGCCACTTCTGTCTCACTATAAATTTACTGTATACACTCTATCTCCGGACTTGACATGCCACAGCAATGTAACCGTAGCTGTACTTTTATGTTTAAATCTGTAACCTGTAACTTAAGTTGAACAATCCTCTTGCTGCCTTTGCGCCCGATACCCCTGGGTCTGGTGCGCTATACAAGTAAATAAACAAACAAGTACCAGCATGCCAGGAAGGCTTTTTGAAGAGTGAGCACAAAGCCCACTCCCGACAACCGAAGTTAAAAGGTAGAACGGGTTACCTCAAAGCACCACTACTCCCAAACCTAGGGGGCACCGGCCGAGGGAACAAACTACAAAACAGGACCTCAGACACTCACTTTGCTGGATATAAAGCATTTGGCACAGGAACAATGGGTGCAGTGTGAGTTTGGGTGTCTGGTTTAGGTATGGCGAGCTGTGGTTGGGAATGAGCAGGGAGCAAGACCAAAGGGGTAAGAATCCGTCCAGCATCGCCATGTTTTTCTGGACTGCAGCCTATTTTTGGAGAAATTCGCCTTTGCTTGGTCAGTACTCTGGTGCGAGAATTCAATCATAACAATGGGTTAAACCAGTGTAATAATTTATTGCAATACAAAGGCCTTATCTTGAAGGATAGCAGCTCTTACATTGTGTAACTACATAGGAAAACAGAATATCAAATGGTGAAGCAGCATAACGCTTAGCATAGGACCTGCCTACAGCAATGTTTGAAACTGTTAAGATGAGTTAGCAAATAGAACTGTTCAAACCGATTTACTTTATATACCATGCGAGGAGTGGCATTTAGATACTTCACATTAACTGAAGTAACATATGAAAACACATTATCAGGGCATCCCTTGAGAAAAGACGTTTTAGAAGTTAATTTGTGTTCCATTCCATGGAGTCTGCAAACGCAACTCAATGAAAAGACAGCATCTTTTGCAATAAGAAGCAACATTTGCGTTATTAAAACATGTGCGCTGTTGAAGTCTTAACCTTTGCTCTTCTCACTTTCATCGAAGTCGAAGTTAAAAGAATGTATGTATGTCTCACCCGAGCCATCGACGTAGTATGCAGGAGGAGGATACGTTAATGTCCAGAAAGAGTGGATTTTTACTTTGTATGGAAAACCAATGTGTGTCCATTATGACGGCTACAGAAGTAGACCTCTATCTAAACAAAAGTGTCACACACTATGAATAATGATTAAACTAATGTCGGGAGGCGCAATTATTAGGTTTGTCACTTCTTGCCAGCTTCAATTTTAAGAGTCCAGAAAATTCAATTCAATTGCAATGCAACTCAAAATTGAACCTGCATCCCGCGTGTTAGGGAGAATTCTCATAAATGTGCTAATTTCCTTCACCTTAGAGACCCCCAGCAACTTTGCTGGATTTTGAGGACTTGATTTTTTTTTTTTTTAACCTGGAAAGAGTGCAAGCCTTTTTTTCCCCACTCATGCATGTATTTTGTTGTGTGTTTTACACTTGTGTTCTTCGATTATGGAGTTTTTGGATAACTCCATAGGCATTATCTTTTCATGTGTTCCACAGCACCCTCAGTGCAGTGACACAGGGATGTCTTTTTAGACTTCGCAAAGGTTTAAATACCTTCCCTGGGATAAACTACTGTTTCCGAGAGAATGTAAAGTGAAATTGACTTTACTAGCCTTTCCAAATTCCTAGATCCAGCACACACCATCTAGTGCTGGAGGGGTTACATAATATCCCGTGTGTCTAAATACGCATGTAGCAGTCAAAT
The DNA here is from genome assembly GCF_040938575.1 of Ambystoma mexicanum. Lineage (NCBI taxonomy): Eukaryota > Metazoa > Chordata > Amphibia > Caudata > Ambystomatidae > Ambystoma > Ambystoma mexicanum. Next base: position 971,743,431 of record NC_090930.1, on the reverse strand, counting down.
GCTACCCTTTCCTATAGAAAAGGCTGGTGGCAGTGGTTTTACAACAAACTACCATGATTTTTCCCGACCGCGAACACCGGTAGCTAAAAATCACGGGAGCCGTGTTTTTCAAGATGGCAACTTAAGCCCCTTTGTTTAAACAGGTCCCGGTCATCTTTTTTCGCCATTTCTTTTTGGAAAGATCCTTCTAGTGTTTGCCTGTGCGCGCCAAACCAGGTTTGGTCCCTTTGTTCGTGTGCCTTTGGCGGGCTTCAGGACTGCTGGTAAGTGCAGAATAACGCAAAGCGTCTGTCTTGAGGATCAAGGCAGCTTATATAGCTGTGAATCCATTAGCAGCCACACCCAAGAATACAGTTGGGGCTGCTAAATGGATGGAATGTTCAAGGTTAATTCATCCGATATCCATAATAAAAGCTTTTTGATGTTAAATGGAGGTTCTTGTTTACTTTTGTTCATGAACCTGGCGCCAAAAGCACCAGGACAGTGTCCACCCAGGTCTCCTGTGCATGCGACCCCTGCATGCCTGTGCCCCTGACTTCATGAGCATGACAATAACAAAGTTCTAAAAATACTTTTTAGATTCAACAAATTTGTGCAGTACTTCTACAAAATTGTCTGGTACATCAATTCATTAACTCATATTTAGTATATAGAATACGTTTTCATTGAGGATCTATTGTGAACTTCCATCTCTCATCATGGTAGCATACACACGTCCCTGCACCTTTAAACTCTCTGTGCATCCGTCACTCAATCATACAACATTCATCACACACCCAACATGTTTCTTTCCTTAGATTATTAAACAGTTGACTAGGAAATTCATCAGGGGTGAGTACCACACCAATTTGTGATGTACACACTAGTCTTGTCTTTTAGGATTCGTTGAGGGAAGATCGACAGATCCAGTCCCTTTCTTCTTTCAGCTAGGCAAGACCACCGAATATGTATCTGTGGGAAGCAAGTATCAAAAGAGAAGGTTTTATTAATCAACCATTCTCTGTTGTATTCTTATTACTATAACAGGCTATGCACAATATCACAGCGGGAGGAAACCATTTACTTGACAAATCCTCCCTGTCGTCTATCTTGGACTCCTTTCTCTTGGGAGAAACTACAGGTTATAACATGGACTCCATGTTTGACACATGTCACTTAAAGCTAGCCACCTCATGGGGCCAGAATGCAAAGGATACCTCTACTCATCATCCAGTTAATTACAGGATACTGAGGAACACGGTTCAGTGTGTTTAGAGGAGCATATAATCAAAAATGACCTTGGACTGGGCGCACGGCTCTATCAATGGTCTCTGGTCTTTTTCATGTCTTTTGGTGTGCGTTTTACACTTGTATTCTTTGATTATGGAGTTTTAGGTAACTCCATAAGCATCATCTTTTCATGTGTGTTACACAGCACCATCAGTGCAGTGACACAGGGATGTCTTAGACTTCAGAAAGGTTAAAATGCCTTCTCTGGGATGAACTACTGTTTCCCAGAGAATGTAAAGTGAAATTGACTTCACTAGTCTTTCCAAATTCATAAACCCAGCACACATCTTACAATAGAGTGATGAGGAGTTACATAGTATACCCTGTGTGTAAACACTCATGTAGCAGTCAAATGCTACCCTTTCCAAGTGAAACGGCTCGCTGCAGTGGTTTTACAACAAACTACTATGATTTTTTGCGACCACAAACACTGGTAGCTAAAAATCACGTGAGCCATGTTTTTCAAGATGGCGCCTTAAGCCCCTTTGTTAAAACAGGACCCGGTCTTTTTTCACCTTTTCTTTTTGGAAAGGTCCTTCTAGTGTTTGTCTCTGCGCGCCAAACCAAGTTGGTCCCTTTGTTCATGTGCCTTTGGCGGGCTTCATGACTGAAGACCGCGTCTGAGTGTCCGGGATGGGCAGGAAGTGAGTGAGGTGCCCGAAACTCCCTGTGCTTAGTCCCCTAGGAGACCCAAATGCACTCTGGCGTGATTGGCTGGCTGACTGACCGGCAAGGATAGCCACCCTGCTGGGTGAGTGGCAGCTAAGCTGGAATGAAAGGGAGAGAACTGTTTAAAAGGAGGGTCTTTTGGAAAGCAGAGTCGACCACTGGAACAAAAGAACCGAAGACGAGCTGGAAGAGGACGGCTGCTGCAACCACTGGACCTTATTGGGGCATTGCTGCTCTGCAAGGTTGCAGCAATGCATGGGAAGGCTCACAATACAGATCTTCCGGAGTCTAGTGGGTCTCACCAGGCTCTGGGTCAGGGCAGTGATTTTCAGAGTCTCCAGGTCGATTGGAAGGAAGGGCTACAGCAGACGCTCCAGTTGCTGGAAATCATTTCAGCCGCTTTTCCTTCATCTCTTCAATTTCAGTTGTAGACTTGTCTTCAGCTTCCAGGTTTTCAGTATTTAACAGGAACTACAGCCCAACTTCTGCATTCTCTCCCTGCATTTTTCAACCAACAAAGGGCTGTCTGGTTGTCCAATCAGGACAGCCATCCCCCACTGGGATTTGTCCCCATTCAGGCAAGGAGGAAGAGAAATGGCTGCATAGTGGTTGACTCCTCCCTCGCTTCCTGCGTTCACAGACAGACTGGAGCCAGGGCGGGGAGTCCAGGGGACTCCCGCTGAACATAAAATAAATCGCACAAAGGTATTTCCTGTCCTGATGTAACTGGAAGGAACAAAAAAGAAAGGACAAGAAACACTAAAATGGCAAAAAAAGAAGACGGGCCATTTTGATAAAATGAGCACCCTTAGGTGCCTTCGCTGCATTTGTGAACACAGCCCGCAGTAAAGGTGCACCAAATTGATACAAGGTTTCACTGCCACCAGCCACTGAAGGTAAGCTTGATCTGTAACAGAATTGTTAGGTTTAGTGTGAAATGGGATATATAGTATCTCACCAGCACTCCACATAAGGTGGGATGTGCTGGTTTCACAGAATAAAACGTAAACGGGATCCAAAGATCATTTCTACACTTGGGAACTGTAGTTCTCTCAAGGTTAGCCAGAGCAAGTTAAAACAGGGAGCCCTGGGGTAACCCAGCAACAACAGGCACTTATTGCCAAAAAGTTTTTAAAGAGTATAACTTTATGAGTGAGAGAGTGAGAGAGTGAGAGAGTGAGAGAGTGAGAGAGTGAGAGAGTGAGAGAGTGAGAGAGTGAGAGACCCAGAAGCGAATCAATGTAGGAGTCTCACTATCTGGCACAAGGTTGACAGCTGTGAGACAGGAATTCAGTTCAATCAGAAGAACAAGTTACTCTCTTACCTGGTAATGTTCTTTCGATGGGATGGTCCGACAACGTATTCCATATCTATGACAGTAATCACCACAGCTGTGCTGCTTTGGAAAATCGGCATCTGCGTCCTGCATCAATGACGTCACTACCCCGTCCTCGAGGACCGCCTCAGACAGCCGACGTCACCAGATGTTATAAGTAGGACGCACAACGCCATAGCCTCAGTTGTAGTTTTTTCCCCCAGAACGTGTGGCACCAGTCTTCTGCCAGTCTGACCACACAAAGCCTTGCGGAAACGTAAGCTGCAATCGCATAAGAAATTCTGTAGCAGGGAAGGCAGGGAGGGAGCGATATGGAATACGCCGTCGGGCCATCCCATCGAAAGAACGTTACCAGGTAAGAGAGTAACTTGTTCTTCGAGGGGATTGGATCCTCCGACATATTCCATATCTATGACAGACTCCCAAAGCAGTACCAATGCAAGGAGGTGGGAAAAGAATTAAGAAAACAGAAATTTAGAATGCCCAATCAAATTGCAGAGTAAAGGACCGCCTTACCAAAGGCCAGATCCTGCCCACGGATTGGAATCAAGGGAGTAGTGACTTACAAAAGTAAGTACCGAAGCCCAGGTGGCTGCATCACAGATGTTACGAATAGGAACACCCCTCTGTAGGGCAGTAGAGGCAGCCATACCCCTGGTAGAATGGGCCCGCAAGCCAACCGGTGGGTCCTTACCCGCCAAGCGGTAACACTCAGATAGCCAAAATAATCCAGCGAGACAGTCTGTTTCGTCACAGCTTGTCCCAAACGCTTTCCAGCGTAACCAATTAAGAGTTGTTCGTCCACTCTGACCCGGGACATGCATGAAATATAAAAGCTTAACACTCTCCTGGGATCAAGCCTATGGAGCCTCTTCTCTTCCTTACCAGGATGTGGAGGAGGATAAAATGCCGGAAGAACAACCTTCTGGCCTAAATGAAATTCCGACACCACCTTCGGAAGAAAGGAAGGACGAACTCTAAGGACAACCCTGTCCTTATGAAACACAGTGAAGGGTGGCTTAACTGAAAGTACCTGTAACTCACTCACTCTGCGAGCGGAAGTGATCGCAACCAAAAATACAGTTTTAAGAGTTAACAGTCTCAAAGGGCATGAATGCAAAGGCTCGAACGGAGCACCCATCAGAAACTTGAGAACAAGGTTCAAATCCCAACCGGGCACCTGGAAAGGTGACGGAGGGAACACATTAGTTAGCCCTTTCAGAAACTGAGAAATTAAAGGAATTTTAAAATAGGAACACTCTTCAGACGAGCGCTTAAATAATGACAGCGCCGTCAGGTAACCTTTAATGGTACCCACTTGAAGGCCCCTGTGGGCCAAAGAAAGCAAAAAAGACAGAACCACGGGAATGTCACATGCAAAAGGATCCACATTCTTAACTCTGCACCAGTCGCAGAACTTTCGCCAATGGCAACGGTACAGGGACTTTGTTGCGGGCCATCTGGCCGAGAGTAACACCTCCATCACATCTTCAGGGAGGCCCCAATCCCTATACCTCAACCTTTCAGAAACCAAGCGTGAAGGTTGAGGGATCTGACCTCTGGGTGGAGAACCTGACCCCCCCCCCCGCCTCCTGTGAGAGCAGATCGTCTCGGTAGGGAAGACAACGTGGAGGACAGATGGACAAGTCGAGAAGGTCTGGGTACTACGTCCTCCAGGCCCACGCCGGAGCAATGAGGATCATCCAGGAACCGAACCTCCGTAACCTCTGCAGCACTTGCGGGATGACGGGGACTGGAGGAAACGTGTACAGCAGTGGGAATGACCACTCCACCACAAACGCGCCTCCTAAGGCTCCTTTTGGAGGAAATTTCCGCGAGCAGAACCTCTCGCACTTCTGGTTGACACTGGAGGCGAAGAGATCCACTGGAGGGGTCCCTCAAAGGGCGAAGATCTCCAGGAGAATCTCCTGAGCCAACTCCACTCGTGAGAGATCGCGCTCTGCCTGTTCAGGGCGTCCGCCATCTTGTTTTCGTCTCCAGCCAGATGAACTGCCGAGATCGAAGCTTCCTGCTGGATTGCCCAGAGCTCCACCGCCTCCCTGCACAGAGTAAGTGACCCTGCACCCCCCTTTTTGTTGAGGTAGTGCATGGCCACCGTGTTGTCCGTCAGGATCAGAACATTCTTCCCTCGCACAGTCGGCAGAAAAGGCTTCCAGGCTAGCCTGACGGCCTTCAGCTCCAACAGATTGATATTGAGTCTCGACTCCGACGGAGACCAACGACCGCTGACTGTCAACTCGTTGGCATGAGCTCCCCATCCCGTGAGGGATGCGTCCGTCACGATCGTCACCTACGGCCAGGGTAGCCAAAACAGAGCCCCCTTCATCAGATTGCCTTCGACGGCCCACCACAGAAGGTCCTGGGCGACCGAGGACGGCACCTGAACAGGGTCCGACATCCTGCCGGAGGACCGAGACCACTGGAGCTTGAGCGCCCATTGCAAAGATCTCAATCGCAACCTGGCCTCTGGCACCAGAAGAATGCAGGATGCCATGAGGCCGAGCAATCTCAACTCTGGGCAAGTTGAAACTTGTGCACCATCTGCTGAATGTGATGAGCCCTCACCTGGGGAGGAAACCACTGCCCCAGGGACGTGTCGAGCACTACTCCGATGTACTGGAGCCTCTGAGTTGGTGTCAAATGGGACTTCTTTAAGTTGAGGGAGAAGCCCAGCTTGTGGAGGGAGTGGCAGGTGACTGATAGATGATCCAGGACTTGCTCAGGAGAGCGCGCCCTGATCAACCAATCGTCCAGGAAGGGGTAGACGTGAATCCCCCTTTCCTGAGGTGCGCTGCCACCACTACCATGAGCTTGGTGAAAACCCTCGGGCGGAGGTCAATCCAAATGGCAGGACCCGAAAGTGCAAGTCGCGAACCGCAAACCTCAGGTACTGCTTGTGCTTTGAAGTAATGGCGCGCCACTCTGCAAGATGCTGCGACAGCCTTCCCCCCCAACCGGCGAACCATGGGACATGGCCTCATGACTGAGCTGAAGCGGCTGCGGCGTTGCCCGAGAGCAAAGAGGCAACAGCCGGAGAGGCCTTGGCACCTCGAGTACCTTGCTTTCTACCTCTGGCACTCCTACGGTGGGCCCTTTGACTGGCAGCTTCTCCCGCTTTACCAAAGGATGAGTAATAACGAAAGGAACCTCCCCTCCATTGCTGTCCCCTAGGACGAAAAGGCGGAGGTTGACGAACTGCAGCACCCAACGATTTCGCTGCAGCTTGAGGTCTGCAACCTCTCAAGGCTCTCGTCAGCCTTGCTGCCAAAAAGATGTTCCCCGACAAAGGGCATGTTGAGGAGCCGAGCCTGCACATCAGGAGCAAACCCCGACTTCCGCAACCACGCAAACCTGCGTATCACGGTGCTCGCCGCCATGGACCGGCTGACGCAATCTGCCATGTCCAAACCCGACTGAACGGCCTCACAAATGGCGTCCTTACCATCCTGAACCATGGCAAGGAAACCATCCCGTTCATCCCCTTCGGGAATATGTTCAGCCGCTAAGGAACCAGTTCCACAGAGTGTGCGTGAAACGTGACAAGGCACATACGATTTGGCCGCCTGAAGCGCCATACCCCCTGAAGAAAACACTTTCTTCGCCCAGCCATCAAAACGCTTGTCGTCCCTATCAGGAGGGATTGTAGGATACAATGCCTGCTTTGCCGGGACCGTAGCCGCCTGCACCACCAAACTCTCCGGAGTGGGGTGCTTGGACAGGTAGCAGGGGTCGCTACTGGCTGGGCGGTATTTTTGCGGCAAAGACTTGCCCACTGCCGGGAGACTCTACGGAGCAGTCCAAGCCGCCGCCACCCTCCTCTGTAGAGCCATATGAAACGGCAGTACCAGGTCAGTTGGTGGACCAAGGTCGAGGATATCCGTAAGGTCATTCTGAAGAAACTCCCCTGGGGGAGCAGACCATCCCAAGTCCTCGGTGACCCTAGACATAAGGCGCCGGTACGAGGAGTCGGCATGAGTGCCAGGCTCAGGCCTACAAAACTCCACCTCCGGAGAGGAGTCCAGCCCACTAGCATCATGCAGGGACTGCCTCAGGTCCTCAAATTGGCTATGGCCCGAGAGAATCTCGCGTCTGGCACCGCATCAGGAACCATGCCATCGAACCATGCCATCATCAGAGCCCTCATCCACCTCTGAAATAAACTCAAGATGGCGGTAAGAAGGCACAGAATGTGAACCAAAGCCATGCTTGACCTTGGCCAGAGCCTTTCTAGGGGGTTCCACCGAGCCCCGGGGTACCCCCGTCAACACAGCCTCGAAAGGCGTTGAGGGCATCGAGGGAAATCGGCGTCTACGCCGAATGTGGCGCTGACAGCATCGATTGCGTCGACACAGGCCTCGAGGCCGGAGCCCTGAGCGTGTCCCTCGACAGCCTTGGCGCCGATGGCGCTGACGACTTCTTCGGAGGCGGGGCCTTGAAAGAGTCCGGCATCAACGTCTTCCCCGAAGACACCACATGTTCACACGGTCTCGAGCGCGTCGAGGACCGGGACCTGAAACGGGCATGACGAGAACGATTCCCTTTGTCCAAGCGGGACCTCTCCCACGAATCGTGCCGACCACCCGAGCCCGAAGGCGTTGCGAGCGGCGTCTATCGACCGACCCCACTCGGAGGAAGAATCGCTAATATTTTCTTCCCGAAGGAAGCTCATTCCTCCGGTGTCGCATGCTTGGTTGGATAAGCGACCCGCCGACGGGCGGAATCCTCGGAGGACGGGGAAGGCAACCGATGACGGCGCTTCTGGGAGTGCCTCGAAGAGGCAGAGGAGTGGCGGGTCCGACTACGGGACCGAGACCCACTGGACTTCCGACGACGATGCAGAGAGTCACCCCTCGAATCGTTCGTCGAAAGCCCCGCAGACCTCGACTTCCATGGCTTGGACACCTTACCTACCGACAACTTCTTTTTGCGCTCCTGCAAGGCTTTGGACGTGATCGACTGGCAGTCGACATAGTCATCCGTGTCATGGGCCTCCCCGAGGCAGGCATCGTGCGAGTCTGTCACCGACATCTTGGACCCACAGTCCCCGCACTTCTTAAAGCCCAGGACGTGGGGCGGAAGACGAGGTAGACATCCTTCACTAAGAAGAAACTTCACAAGACGAACAGGTTTGAAGAACCAAGAAACAACAAACTCCAAAGAGTCGAGGCGCGTCGAGATTCCCCAAGCGAACACGTTCGCAGAAAAAAGGGAACTGAGGCTACGGGCATCCTGCGGCCTACTTATAACATCTGGTGACGTCGGAGGAGGTCCTTGAGGACGGCGTATCGACGTCATCGACGCAGGACGCAGAAAGATTTTCCGAAGCAGCACAGCTGTGGTGATTACTATCATAGATATGGAATACGTCGGTGGACCCAATCCCCTCAAAATCACTTTTAGGAGTGAACTCATTTTCACCAGAAATCAGGCCTAATTTGATTAGCCCTTTCACTCTACAGACCTCAGGCAATTGGTCACAATTAGTGATTACTGATCATCATCCCATATGTCCTTGTGCCACACCTCAGAGAACGATTGCCAAGTCAGTCAATGACACCTTAATGAATGACAGTCCCAGAGGTAGCTCCTCTGCTGTGCTAAGTTTTCAGACCCCGGGGAAGGAGGTTGATGTGACCTGTCAAGTGTCACTGAACGGTCATCCACAAGGGGATGTTCACAGAGAGACTTGTCAAAGCTCTTAAGCTTGATTGGAACCTTCAGTGAGCCCCAGAGAAGGAGGTGGGACCTTCTCCTGTCAAATTTACTTTGTAAATCCCTGAACACATATGGGTGGTGTTGGGAAGGAAGCAGGGTCCTCCCGAACCCCCAAGTGCTTTAGACTTAGGCAAGACCACTTTAAGGCTTTATAATGGAATAGGGGGACGAGGGGCACTGAGAAGGCAATCTCATGCAAACTATTACATAGACATAATCCAGCACAGAAGAAGGTAGTTATTGTATAAATGTAAGTCGCAATATAAGATTAGTTGGATATATTTGTAATGTCAAATTCTAGGCAAAGTAAAATCTTAGTGCTGTACATGAGTCAAAACACCCCCTCCTTCCCAGAAGGAATACGGCCTGTGGGATCTAAAATTGACCACAGGCGCTTAAGTGTGCAGTGTTGGTCGCCATGGCCAACACAAACTGACTCACCAGGTGTCCACTGTCCCGTAAAGGGGCCATGCAGGTTAAAAATAGGAACATGTTCTGTGCGGCAAAATGCAGAATGGGATAAATTATAAGTATTAAGTGTGGAGGAAACTACATGACCCAGTTAACATTAGCAGGAGTGAAATATGGATAGAATGAATGAAAATTGTACATTAAAATGTTTATTTTTTCTTTGGGCTAGGCCTCAAGGTGTGTAAAAATCTGCAGAGCTGCAGTCTGTTTTTTTGTATTGTTAGCTAAATGGAGGAAAGCATGATCTATAGTGTGTTTTTGCATAGCTAGCAAAATGTAGAACAGCATGCTCTGACACTACCACTGACAACAAAGAAAGAAGGCTTTTGGAGCATCCCTATTATGCAAAAAAGACGGGTTGGGATGAAGCCATGATCCAGATCCAGTGACGGACACCACCAGAGCACACCAGGCCTATCTATTCCCCTGCCTGAGGCCACTTTGGAAGGAAGAAACGGGGAGATGGACAGGAGAAGATCGTTCAGGCAGCAGAGTCCTTTGCTACCAACCTCATTTTGTAAAATGAATCTCGTTATCCTTACAAGATCGCCTTTTTGCCTCATTTCCCTAGAGGGGTTTGTTCATTTTGGTGTGAGCGTAATTAGTGACACCCTTACAAGTGGTGACTATCCCGACATGATCCCAGTTCCCCCAGACTTTGCGAAAATGCTCCAGGTAACTTCTCCAGGAAAAAGCCACAGCCCCCTACAGCGACCGGTCCCCCCACCAAAAAAAATAAATAATAAAAACATGCGTTTCCTCAGCGGTTTTGGAAGGAGCCATTCTAATAGAAATCAGCGAGGCGTAGCTCCAGAGAGAAGGATTGGCCAGTATTGGACCCTGTACCGGAGGAAACTCGGGTGAACACGCACATGTAAGTAGACTCTCCTAAGAGATCACAAGAAGGGGACGTGTGTATGACAGTATGTGAGGAGTGAATGGATGAAGTATGAGGTCAATGACAGATTGAATAGGGCCTTTGGTGATGTGTTGAGGTATGGATTGGATAGGAGGTAGGTTATGTATTGAAATTGTCGCATATTCCGTTTTTCCACTGTTTATAATGGAAAAAGAGAGCCTCCGAATTGAAAGACTGGGAAGAACGCGACCCTCAGCGTATAAAGACTGGGAGATAAGGGATCCGCAGCCATAACAGGTTGAGAAGTTAGTGGCATGCGAAAAAAAATTATGACGATAAAAGCACTGGGATCCTCAGCATGTAAAATAACCTGAGATGGTGGTAATACAAGGACATAAGGAAAGTAGTGGATCAGTATAAGGAATGGGAATGGATTTTAGTCAATTATTTTAGTATATTTTCTCTTGCTATCTTTTGTGGTAAAAAAGATAGAAGGTGGATGACTCGTGGTGGGTGTTTGTAAAAGGGGGGAAAAAAGGGGTGGAGAAAAAGCGGGCTGATCTGTATTTTTGTGCAACAAGCAGCAGTGTGCAAAGCACAGCAGTAAGGTCTAAGTAAAGCATAAGGGACGCGCAAGATTAGTATGGGGGAAAAAACCCCAATTAGACACATGCATAGGGCCCCGCCACTGTACAGATAGAAAAATATCAGACAATGGGTGTTGGAAACAAAGGAAGAGGGGGATGTCCTGCTCCTGGCCAGAGCAGGGCTCCCATAATAAATAGAAACTGCTAGAAAAAAATGTCCATCTTTTAAGCAGCAAAATATAAGGGAAAGAAGTTACAAAAATGGAGAGATTTTAGATTTCTGGTGATCATTCAAGGATATGGAAGATCAGGAAGATAAAAAAAGAAATCCAATGTAAGGGGATATACCCTGGAAAGCCTAAACCTGCAGTACGGTATACAAATCCAGTCTTTAAGCCTCCAGTGGTAGAGAAATTGTCGACAACAGTATCATCTGGATCAGCAACTACGGGGTTGGGAGGGGCTCAAGAGCTTTTGCACCTCCACCTCCATATAACACATCAACACACGCTGACATGCCCGTAGCATCAGTGTACCCAGGGGGTTCACAATCAGGTATTTACAACAAGTTAACACAATTGCGGGAAAGGTTTGTCAGGTTAAAAGAACCTGGAGAAGTACCACCAGAAATAAGGGTAACAGTGCAGAAAATAGGGGATTGCCAATCGGGAGATTTTTTTGGTTAGACTCAACCCTGGGGTAGCAAGACATTTTTGTGGTGAAAAAGTTGATGGAAAGAGGGTATGGACGGTCCTGGGATTAGAAGTTGAATCAGCAAAGGGAAATTAATGGGAAGAGCAAGGCGGCAGAAATAATGGAGGCAGGGCAAGAAAGATTGAGGAGAGGAGGCAGCAAGAAACCCATCCCCGCCACAAGAGGCAGTGGGAAGGGTAGACCAGATTTAATGGTGGTAGTACAAGATCAGAAAAATACTAAAAAGGGGGTTGAAAACAAAATAGACATGCAGATGCCCCTTATACATAAAGGAGTAGGGATAACGCAGTATGTGTCATGGCCTCAAATGGACAAAGATAATTAGATGAAGTTCTACCCCAGTTTAAAGCCGGAGCCAGTAAATGGATCTATGAATTTGAGAAACAAACAGCAGGGGTAGCCTTAGCACTAGGAGACCAAAAGAGTTTACTGGTCGACATAGTTGGAGACCAGGCTGGGGACATATGGATAAGGGCTGGGAAGCCTTGGATAATTCTTGCAAATAACGAACATGACGGCACAGCCTTTAATGAAGTAAGGGCATGGGTATGGGATGCCCTACGAAAGATGTACCCAGATACCCCTGACTTACATTCTGTAAGGACCCATTTAGTTTTATTCTTAAGTTCCAGCAAATATGGAGAGATGAGACTGGAGGGCAGTGGGACCATTCAGTACCATTTTTCTACGTTATCATAAAGCAGGGATTACCAGAAGAGGTCCGTAAGGCACTAGATAAAATTGAGAGAGTTGAAGCCAATGGGTCAGCGGGGATACAAAGTATAATAGTCCACCATTGTAAGAGTATCAAAGAGCGCGACAGGAAGACCGCCCAGAAGCAGCAAACGGACGAGGCAAAACTAGCGGAAAAGAAACTAAGGTTGTTGTCCAAGCACCAGTGACGACACCAGCTGAGGGGGAAAGGACATGAGATACTCAGATTGTGAATGCCACGAAGGAGGACAGGGAAAATGCAGTGGGGCGGGGGGAAACAGTACCCCAAACCACAGTGGCAGTATGAAAGAGCACCAAGAAGAGGAAGAAGAGGATTTTGAGGCGCAAGAGCAGGCGGCTTTGGGGGAATAGGGCCCTGGGGAGGAGGATTGGGAACATCACGGTGTTGGTATTGTTGGAGATGGGGGAATTTCGCAAGGGAATGCAGGAACAGGCCTGGGATGGGATGATTTAATTATGGACCATCACCACCATGGTAGGGATTCCAAGGGTCTCAATGAATGAGACCCCACAATTTCTGGGCGAGGAAGTCAAAAACAGTTCCGTTATGGGGCTGACGGGCAAGGGCAATGTAGGCAACAACCGCAGCAGGGTGAGGGAACACTAACAGGATGGCAGGGGGAAACGGGCGCCCCATTCCAAGGAGTTACAATGGTGGGGAGGCCATTTTTCGTTCCCCGGGACAAACGCATATTCTGATTAAGACAGCCCACAGAGAGCACTTGCGTGTCCAATCCTATTGACAACCGCACACCCTAAAGAGGAGCCCTTGGTGGTGGCAGAAATAGGAAACTAGCAATTCATATTTATGGTAGATTCAGGTGCAACTAAATCATGCATTATGGAGGGGAACTTTCCATTACCAGGTAAAACTCTTTGAAACTCAGGGATTCTCTGGGGCCATTTCTACGGTTCCATACACTGAGGATCTGGATATAAAAGTGGGAGGAAAGTTAGTACAAGCCCCCTTGTCATATTCAGTGAGTTCCATGTTAACTTGTTGGGTAGGGATCGGCTTAGTAAACTAAATGTAACTATACAATTCACACATCAAGGAGTAGTGTGTTCCACTCCGGGGATGTGTGTAGCTCGAGCAATGGTAATAATCAATGCAACGGCAAGGGAATCAATAGTCCATGGAGTTCCTGTGGCCCATATTTGCCTATGGCATCAAGGTACTAGCAAAAGAAGTGCCTCACATTGCGACAAAATGAATGTTGGCGAGTGCCCACATATTTTACTTTCCGACCCATGGTGCCACCCAAGGTGGCGGCAGGGAAATATTGTCATTAGATTTGCAAGGACTAAGTGTCAGACAAAAGAGCAGTCCTGATTGGAACAGATCAGGACGGGTGTGAGTGGCGCACGGTACTATGTGTAGACCCGACAGTCCAATTAAAGGAAATGACGGATGATAGTGATTTGAGGCCAGTGAGCAAGATGGGGGCGAGGGGGGGGGGGTGGGAGTTCATTTTGGGAATCTGCATCCTCTGTGAAATCATGGTGCAGTATAGGAAGGTACAGTGCCCCCTGATGGCAGTGCTGACCCAGTCTATTTTTTTTAGGAAGATATGCGTATATGTGCCAGCACAATTATGGACTGTTAATCCGCCTGATGTTGGGTTACTGAGAAATATGACCCCAGTAAAGAGGACGTTGAAGTTAGGAGCAGTACTCCAGAGGGTGCGGCAGTACCCGTTGTCAAGGGAAGCAGAGGAAGGGACAAAAGGCACAATACATGCTCTATTAGAGCAAGGGATCTTTGCGCCATCCACGTCCCTGTGTAATACAGCCATATAGCCAGTCAAGAAAGCAATGGGGGTAAGTTGGAAGATGATCCAGGATCCAAGTCCTCTTAATGCCGTGGTGCAGAAGGAGTTTCCGGTAGTTCCAAATCCTACGACTATTCTATTGTAGAGAAAGTGCTAGACCCTACCCCCCTCAAACTGAATATGGGTAACATGCCAGGTTGATCAATGGTTCAAGTATTGCAACAAAAAAAAAATATATGGGATACATTACTCACCATAATCGTATTTCTGATGCTTGTATCTGCTTAGATTCACATGCTGTGCATAGGCCGACATCTAGTGGAAGCTGCGGAGTATTACAGTTTGTTTTTCAAAACTCGAAAAGGGGCGAACTAAGGCGTGCCAGTAATACTAGTTTTACAAAGGTAGCGGGCGCCCCTCTCTCGCAAGAACAGACATGATAACCTGTTCAGTGGTTATTAACCACTTGAGAGTTCGCAGCCACTGCTTTTACTCACTGTGCCTTTCACAGATGGGAAATATCCATTTGCATATCAGTCTTTGTCCTGCCCAGGGGCAGTCCAGCACCGAAATACAATGGCAATTCCAATCTGAACGAGAGTACCACCAGCAACCCCATACACGTGTTTCACCCTTGTTGGGGATCATCAGTGAGGTGAAGCTGATGCCTCTCTAAGCACAGTGAGAGGGAGACCACGTCTGGTTGCCCCCAGGAGACCTGAACAGGTTATCATGTCTGTTCTTGCGAGAGAGGGGCGCCCGCTACCTTTGTAAAACTATTATTTAAGGAACCTGGGATTGGTAACCCTAGGTCTCCTGGGGGCAACCAGACGTGGTCTCCCTCTCACTGTGCTTAGAGAGGCATCAGCTTCACCTCACTGATGATCCCCAACAAGGGTGAAACACGTGTATGGGGTTGCTGGTGGTACTCTCGTTCAGATTGGAATTGCCATTGTATTTCGGTGCTGGACTGCCCCTGGGCAGGACAAAGACTGATATGCAAATGGATATTTCCCATCTGTGAAAGGCACAGTGAGTAAAAGCAGTGGCTGCGAACTCTCAAGTGGTTAATAACCACTGAACAGGTTATCATGTCTGTTCTTGCGAGAGAGGGGCGCCCGCTACCTTTGTAAAACTATTATTTAAGGAACCTGGGATTGGTAACCCTAGGTCTCCTGGGGGCAACCAGACGTGGTCTCCCTCTCACTGTGCTTAGAGAGGCATCAGCTTCACCTCACTGATGATCCCCAACAAGGGTGAAACACGTGTATGGGGTTGCTGGTGGTACTCTCGTTCAGATTGGAATTGCCATTGTATTTCGGTGCTGGACTGCCCCTGGGCAGGACAAAGACTGATATGCAAATGGATATTTCCCATCTGTGAAAGGCACAGTGAGTAAAAGCAGTGGCTGCAAACTCTCAAGTGGTTAATAACCACTGAACAGGTTATCATGTCTGTTCTTGCGAGAGAGGGGCGCCCGCTACCTTTGTAAAACTATTATTTAAGGAACCTGGGATTGGTAACCCTAGGTCTCCTGGGGGCAACCAGACGTGGTCTCCCTCTCACTGTGCTTAGAGAGGCATCAGCTTCACCTCACTGATGATCCCCAACAAGGGTGAAACACGTGTATGGGGTTGCTGGTGGTACTCTCGTTCAGATTGGAATTGCCATTGTATTTCGGTGCTGGACTGCCCCTGGGCAGGACAAAGACTGATATGCAAATGGATATTTCCCATCTGTGAAAGGCACAGTGAGTAAAAGCAGTGGCTGCGAACTCTCAAGTGGTTAATAACCACTGAACAGGTTATCATGTCTGTTCTTGCGAGAGAGGGGCGCCCGCTACCTTTGTAAAACTATTATTTAAGGAACCTGGGATTGGTAACCCTAGGTCTCCTGGGGGCAACCAGACGTGGTCTCCCTCTCACTGTGCTTAGAGAGGCATCAGCTTCACCTCACTGATGATCCCCAACAAGGGTGAAACACGTGTATGGGGTTGCTGGTGGTACTCTCGTTCAGATTGGAATTGCCATTGTATTTCGGTGCTGGACTGCCCCTGGGCAGGACAAAGACTGATATGCAAATGGATATTTCCCATCTGTGAAAGGCACAGTGAGTAAAAGCAGTGGCTGCGAACTCTCAAGTGGTTAATAACCACTGAACAGGTTATCATGTCTGTTCTTGCGAGAGAGGGGCGCCCGCTACCTTTGTAAAACTATTATTTAAGGAACCTGGGATTGGTAACCCTAGGTCTCCTGGGGGCAACCAGACGTGGTCTCCCTCTCACTGTGCTTAGAGAGGCATCAGCTTCACCTCACTGATGATCCCCAACAAGGGTGAAACACGTGTATGGGGTTGCTGGTGGTACTCTCGTTCAGATTGGAATTGCCATTGTATTTCGGTGCTGGACTGCCCCTGGGCAGGACAAAGACTGATATGCAAATGGATATTTCCCATCTGTGAAAGGCACAGTGAGTAAAAGCAGTGGCTGCGAACTCTCAAGTGGTTAATAACCACTGAACAGGTTATCATGTCTGTTCTTGCGAGAGAGGGGCGCCCGCTACCTTTGTAAAAGTGCCAGTAATACTATCCCATGTGTGACGTCCACTGTACCCATGATCCCTCACACGTGTAAGACCCTCAGATTGTATTTTTTCTGACATGAGGTAGCATGAGGAGTAGCGCGAGTACAGAGTATCCAAGCAGATCGATAGATAACACTACAAGCATCCATGCGCCTTCTCTCAGAGGGGAGCAAGGGCGGGCGCATGTGAATCTAAGCAGATACAAGCATCAGAAATACGATTATGGTGAGTAATGTATCCCTTCTGAGGCTTGTGGAATCTGCTTAGATCACATGCTGTGTATGGATTAGCGAGCAGTGTTAGAAGGAGGTGGGGTGTGAGAAGGGTCATGAGAGAACAAATGTCTTAGAACCGCTTGTCCCACTTGAGTATGTGTCTTGGAATGAGTGTCAATGCAGTAGTGCTGAGTAAAAGTGTGAATAGAGCTCCAAGTAGCTGCTTTGCAAATGGTGTCAAGGGGTACATGTGCAATGAAAGCCAGAGTGGCCCCAGTGCCTCTTGTAGAGTGGGCCCTTGACGTAAAAGGCAGTGTTTTTTTCCGAAAGAGAGTAACACAGCTGGATACATTTGACTGTCCATTTAGAGATGGCACCTTTAGAGACGTGGTCTCCTTCTCTGCCTGTAGCTACGGAGATGAACAGTTGATCTGCCTTTCCTAGCGGTCTGGTCTTGTCTACGTAGTAGAGGACCGCTCTTCGCACATCTAGTGTGTGTAGTTTCACCTCAGCAGAGCTTTTGGGTTCCTGGAAGAAGGCCGGTAGCTCGATGGACTGGTTAACATGGAATTTTGAAATTAACTTCGGTGAGAACCTAGGGTGAGTTTGTAGAACCAGTTTATCCTTATGAACAGTAAAGAAAGGATCCTGCACTGACAGCCTGAATTTCACCGACCCTTCTTATGGATGTAATGGCTACTAAGAAGGCAGTCTTATAAGTCAGGTGTTTGAGACTAGCTTTATGCATGGGTTCAAAGGGTAGTCCCATGAGTTTAGCAAGCACCACATTAAGATCCCACCCTGGTGGTGGGTTAGAAATTGGAGGCTGGAGTCTCTTCACCCCTTCCATAAAAGCTTTGACAACTGGCACCTTCCACCATGACACCTTGTTATGGGAGGTGGTGTAGGCTGACAGCGCCGCCAGGTGTACCTTGAGTGAATTAAATACCAACCCTGCATCCAGTAAGTGGAGCATGTAGGTGACAATAGTGGAAGGAGTGCAATCAACTGGGTTGATTTGTTTATTCTGGCACCAGATAACAAATCTTTTCCACTTATCAAAGTAACAGTGTCTTGTGTTCGGTTTCCTTGATTCTTTTAGGATATCCATGCATCTCTGTGGTAAATTGAGATGGCCAAACTCTGACTTCAAGAGCCATGCTGCTAAGTTAGAGTTGGGTTGAGGATGCACGGTTTGTCCTCCGTGCTAGGAGAGTAGGTTGTGCCAGCACGGGAGTCTGAAGGGTTTGCACACCGCCAGTTTGCGCAGGTGCAGGAACAACGGTTGTCTCGTCCACATGGGAGAAACTAGGATGAGCGTCATCGATTCCCTGTGCATCTTGTTGACCACCTTCCTCATCAGAGGGGTTGGTGGAAAAGCGTAGGCAAACATCCCTGACCAGTTCACCCATAGAGCGTTCCCCATAGAGCCTGGCTGGGGGAACCTGGATGCGAATCCGGGGGCATTGTCTGTTTTCGCTTGTGGCGAATAGGTCTATCGTGGGGAAACCCCACTGTGAGAAGAGGTCTCCTACGATTTCTTCGTGTAGACACCATTCGTGTTCATCTGGGCGGGGGGGGGGGGGGTCTCTGCTCAAAACGTCCGCTAGTAAATTGAGATCCCCTGGAACATGCTGAAACGACAGGTAAATGTTCCGTCTGAGTGCCCATATCCAAATTTTCTGGGCAAGCCTGGACAGATTTGGTGAACAAGTGCCCTCTGTTTGTTTATGTAAAACATTGCTGTTGTGCTGTCCGTTAGGATCTGCACTGACAGGTTCGATAGGTGGGGTTCGAACGCTTGAAACGCCCTGAAGACTGCCAGAAGCTCTAGCAGGTTGATGTGTTTCTTGGCCACTGTGTGAGACCAGAAGCCATGAGCTGTCTGGTGAAGGAGGTGTGCTCCCCACCCTGACAGGGACGCGTCTAGTGACTACAGCTTGTATTTCTGGATTTTAAAAGGGTTTTGTACTAGTATTGGCGAAACGACCACTAGATCGTCCCACTGACCACTTGCCTGAGACCACTGTTTCGCCAACCATTCCTGCATGGTTCGCATGCAGGTGCGCATGGGGATCCAGGTAACTACATGACGCCATCATGCCTAGCAAACATCGCTTTGCGGACCCTTATCTGACGACCGGACTGATAGCGGAATTTGCAGTAATAGGTTCCGAATTCTTTCCTCTAATGAAAAGGCCAACCCCTCTTGAGTGTTTAGGATAGCTCATAGGAACTGTTTGGAGGTGCTTGGCACCAGGCTTGATTTTTTATCGTTGATTGAGAAGCCCAATTGGAATAGGAGGTCGATCGTTCTTTGGATGTCAGATCTGCAAATTACGGGGGTCTCAACTGTGATGAGCCAGTCGTCCAGGTAAGGGTACACTGGGATTGCCTCCCTGCGTAGGTGCGCCGCCACCACCGCCAGTACTTGGTGAATACCCTTGGAGCCGAGACTATGCCAAAGGACAGTACCTTGAACTGGTAGTGCTGGCTGTCTACCTTGAAACGCAAGAAACGTCTGTGCGCTGGGAACATGGAAATATGAAAATAGGCATCTTTCATGTCCAATGTTGCCATGTAATCTTTTTTTAGTAGGGGATTACCTCTTGTAGTGTAGTCATGTGAAATTTTTGAGGCTTGACATACTTGTTTGCAGGGCGTAAGTCTAATACTGGGCGCATTGTTTAAGCGCTTTGAAACACATTGTGTATAGGCGCTATATAAATAAACTATCATATCATTGTGATCTTTTTTTGGCACAAAGTAGTAAGTTGAATAAATACCCTTGTTTACCTGGTTGCCCGGGACGAGTTCTATCGCGTCCTTTGCAAGAAGAATGACGATTTCCTCGAGGAGGATTCTTTGGTGCTCCAAGGAGTGTATTTTCTGTCTTGGACGATGGTTGCGGGGGCATTTCAACAGTTCGATACATTATCCCGCGGACACTGTGGACAGCACCCAACTGTCTGAGGTGATCCCTTCCCATGCGTGGGTGAAGCTGGAAATGCGCCCCCCTACTGGGGATGCAAGGGAAGGGACCCTGAGCGGAGCATCACTGTTTGTTGGGAGGCGTACCGCCTCTGCCTGGGCTCCCTCTCCCTTTACCATGGCCCCTCTTTTGACCTCTGGCAAAACACTGGGTAGCCTGTTGGTTGCCTCCCCACAATGTTCCTTGGCCTCGAAAGTAATTCGACCCTCTCTGGGAATTCTGGCCACGAGAGCGACGAAAATTATTCTCTCGTTGGTTCGTGGGCTTATTAGTTAATTGTCCAAGGGACTTTAGGGTATCATATTCGTCCTTAGCTGTTTTGAGTGCCTCCTCCACCGCTTTCCCAAACAAGAAATTTGGTTCAACCGGCATGTCAATGAGTGTGGCTTGGGTCTTGGGTTTAAACGCCGACTGCCTCAGCCAGGCGTGTCTCTTGATGACTGGTCTCTGCGATGAGCCGGCCTGCATTGTCTGCTGCGTCAAAGGTCGCCTTGAGAATGCATCCGGACACAGATCTCCCTTCTGACGCAATCTGGGCCAACTGGCCCTTTAGAGGTTCAGGTGCGGAGGCAATGAGGGCAGCTACCTGTTCCCATTGGTGACAGTTGTAACTTGCAAGCAGAGTGGTGGTATTAGCAAGTTTTGCCTGGTAAGCGGAAGTGGAAGCCACTTTCCTTCCTAGCCCATATATCTTTTTGCTCTCCTTGTCTGGAGGAGCCTCAGAGGATGCTAGAGGTGTCCCCGCCCTCTTCCTGGTGGTTGTAACCACCAACGAGTCAGGTTTAAGCTGACCCCTTATATAAAGTGGGTCGGAGGGGGCGGCCCTGAATAATTTCTTTATTCTCGGGTTAACTGTCTGGGTAAGATTAGGGGTGAGTAGGGAGGGGTCAATTCTGCGTTGGAGAGTTCAGAATTGGTATGGCTTGGGCAAAGGATTTTCTATCCCCCATAATTTGCTCTGCAAAGTCCCTCTCTTTTTGAGCCCCTTGAGTGTCTATCTGAAAGCATTCTGCAGCTTTAGCTAAGACCTCGTTCAGTAATGGCTGATTATCCACAGGTGAGTTCTTTGGAATAGGGGAGTCGAGGCTATAGGCCTCTGCCTAGTCTTCCTCTTCTTCATCCTGGTCTTTATCGTCTCCATAATATACGACCCCTGCCTGGTCGTCCAGTGTTTGAATGTCTGAATCTTCACCATACTGATAAGGTTCAATAGTGAGTGGAACTGAAATCAGGCCCTGAACTGGAGTCTCAGTATGGGGTCTCTGACTAGGAGGTTGAGAGACTTTGGAGCCGGAAGGATTAGAGGTGGCAGGGGGATTCTGATAGCGGAGGAAGTAATCAGGGTTTTTCTTGTAAATATTTGCCATAAAAGACATTCTCCTCATCACGCTGTTGATGTCTTCAGAGCTCCATTCTTTGGAACTGGGAATGAACACCTCCTGCTGTGGTTCCTCTTCTATTCCCATATCCTGTAAAGTGGGAGGGACAACTTTAGGCCTAGTGACAGGGTCACAGGTCTTGGGCTTCTCAGAAGATTTATGTTTGTCCTGCTGAACTTGGTGGTCAGAAGCTTTTTTTCTGTTGTTTCTCCCCTTTTCCATGTGTAGAGGCATATTTCCCTGACTCCTTGGCTTTCCCTGAATCTTTCGACACCTGGCGTCGAGATTCGGAGGTGGGTTCACTAGCTTCTGGAGTTTTAGAGGGGGGGACGTTGAGACTCGGAGGCAGACGTGGAACAAACTACCAGAGTCGACTTTGAGCGTGCTGCTTGGGGGTGGAGGTCGGATTAGTCTTCCGGCGACCATACCTCCGTGACTTTAGGAAGTGTGGCACTTTTAGCAATCAGACGGTTGCTGTGTGTCATGAGGCGATCGAGACCTGGAGCGCCCAGAGGACACAGATTCTGCGGACCGCTCTGTGCCTTTTTCTGCCGATCACTCGACACGCGAGTCTCAGGTGGGGTTCGTGTGCTTAGATTAATGTGTGTGGGTAGCCAGGTGTAGTCCCCATAACTGCCCCACCGGACAGTCCTCCGAGGTCTGGGGCTTGCGCTTGGTTGTCTAATGACACACCTGTACCCTCGCCGCCCGATACGGCGGCGTTGCTGCCATCACTGGAGGAACCCACAGAGTCCATGGCCTAGAGCTGCCTGGCGTAGTGGGCCCAACGTTTGGTGGAGCGGTCCTTTAGTGTCTTAGCTTTGAAGAGCTTACACGCTCTGCAATTCGCTTTGGGGTGGTCCCTAGGCAGACACAAATTACAGGTGTTATGCTCATCTACCCAAGGGAACTTACGGATGCACTTGGGGCAGAATTTAAAAGGAGTACTCTCCATATGTTATTATATAGCAGCGGGCGAGAGTATGTAGGAAAATAAACATGCAAGTATGTCCACCCCCCCACTCTCCCTACTTGCAGGGCCAAGGCCAGAGGCCTTCCGAGGCCCAAAGTCTGTCGTGCAGTTTCGCCGGCTGTTCGTTTTTCAGTACCGGCGTCGATCTTCGAAGTCTCGACGTGGGATATGAGGAACGGGGAATTTTAGATTAATTTATGACAAGTATGGCAGAAAAAAACAATCTGAGGGTCCAACACGTGTGAGGGATCATGGGTACAGTGGACGTCACACTAGGGATAGTATTACTTACACGCCTTAGATGTCAGCCTATGCACAGTATGTGATCTAAGCAGATTCCACAAGCCTCAGAAATATATATATCAGAATTTTAGTGTTTTAGGGCGCTATATATTTTTTAGGGTCAAAATGCCCCATGCAGTTGAGGGGGATCTCTGGTATTACACATATATCCTGAATATCGAAAATAGTCTGAAAACTGAATAGGAAAAATGTTATTCATATAAGTAGAAATAATAACTCACTGTGTGGTAGCTACACAGAACATTCAGGCCAGGGCTCAATTAGTGCGGAAATGGATGCCGGAAAACAAGATGGTGGCAAAACCCTTATTCATGCAAAATTAAATAATTCTCTAGCAGCAGTTCACTATAGCTGGGGTATATATTTAGAACTTCTTGACAGCAATTCTGACTGTGATGGGTCGTGGGAGCCGGTTAGAGGTCTGGGAAAATACCAATTAGGGCAAACAGCTGCTGGGTTTGCAACATATGAGACGAAAAGCACAGTATACCCTGCCAAAAAGACTAAGGTGATCTGATGAGGACTGCTTCTTTCCAGACATCAAAGGATTTATAATGAAGGTCGTTAGGATCTCATACCAATTTAATTAGACTATGTATCAGTCAAATGAGGCTTGCCAAGCAAAGTCATATGGGCTTGGTGATGGACTAGCAAGCAACCCAATTGGAGAATTGGAGGGCTTATATGTTAGCAAAGAGAGCCAATGAGGAATGTATCTGAATTTGCATGTAAAGATGAGGTAATTGAAAAAGGCCTATAAAAGGCACGGTGTGATTTCTGCTCAGTGCTGCCACTTCTGATGTCGTAATAAAGATGATTGTTGAAACCTGTCCGGGTATCCGTCTGCCTCCTTGCCTTGTGTCCAGTCTCTGCATACCTGATCCACAGATGTCAAGTGCACAGGGAGGGCATTGGGAAATCCACTTCACTTGGCTTACCACAGGTGCCCAAAAACACACTAGGGGTCAGGGTTGTACCCTCACCCATGGGTGCCATAAGGGTATCCCATGGGTCTGTACACGAAACCAAAAACAGGAAGAGCTGCACTGCCAGGAGTCCCACATGGACTCCTGGGCAAAAAACAATACAGAACACAAATGAAAAAGGACTACAGGACAAGGGGGCCCTGTCTCTCCAATGCATTTCCAGCATCATAACTACCCACTAACAATCTCACCCCTCTGCATACACCTCTCAAACTCTAACCAAACAACCCTAACGCACAAACTTCACTACACCAAAACAACAAAACAAACCACACAGCCTCGCACAACTGCACACGGCGGCTACTGACTTGTAAAGCACCCCCAAGCTCAGCGAACTGCGTTAACTGAACTGAATCTGCCAACAGCACATCACTGCTTGCTTGCACTTATGCCGCTCGTTTCCCACTAACTTCACCCCCAACCCTTTTCCTTTCAGATCCGCCAGAGGACCACTCCAGTTGTGATACTGCGTGGTACAAATATCCTTTAACATTAACATCATCCTGGAGGGGCAAGTGTTTACTGGCCACCCTGCATTCAGTACTACTAGTAATCCCGGAAGAACACATGAAGGGAAAATAACTGCCCGTCAAGGTGCCAACAACCACTCCAGCACCTAAAGAAGCAGAGAGAGACTTGCAGATCACACAAGAATTTCGTATGCTGCTAGAAAAAGAACGATTTCAACAGCTGAAAAGAAAGAAGAGATCGAACTATATCTCAAAAGACTCTTCCGCGCTGCTCAGAGTAAAAACAGACGAGGATCAACTTTTTAGCTCAGCAGAGACTTTCATCTTTTTTGGTTCCTGGGGCATAAGCAGCTGATAACGCCAAGTGGGTTCAGATCATTCGATGGGCGCTAGTCCAGCTCGCCAATGATACAGAGAATGGGTTCAACGCCATCAAAGTAGAGCTCTGTGCATTGAGACTCATGACAAGGCAGAACCGCTATATGCTGTATCTGTTAACAGCCATAGAAGGAGGGTGTGTAAAAAGTTGGGAAGCAGCTGCTGCACTTTTGTACCCCAACGAGGATGCTGAGAATGGAACAAGTTACTTACCTGTAACTGTTGTTCTCCAGCAGCGGTCTGGCATGGATTCACGTGCTCATGATTTCTACCGCACGTTCAAGTGTTGTGAGTCCTCGTGCTTCACTCTTTGAGCTTTTTGCTGCGTTTTTCTGCTTTTGAGAGTTATACGCTTTGGTTTTATCGAGCCTGTGTGCTCCATCGATCATCTGACTAACGGGTTGACCGTTTTTCGTTCTTTTTTTCCAACGCTGATCAAGGGATGTTTTCATAGAGTATTCTTCTTGGAGGCTTCCAGAAGATTCTTCAGGCCTACACTGCATGGATCATGTCGGACGAGAAGAAGGACGGTGCTTCCCTCTTCAAGCATTGCTCCGACTGCAGTTTGCAGGATGTGGACATGGACAACAAGGATTCCCAGGGCCTGCGCTCACTGCACCAGACGCATTAGGAGGAAGATTGTGTGATTTACCATGGCTACAAGAAGTACACGTTGAAGGATCAACACCAACGACTGGAGTCGTGGCTGCAGGCCAAGGCCTCTGCACTGGGTGGTTCCCATGGGCATGCCTCTTCTGGATATGGCAAACCTGAGCTGGCTTCTAAGTCCTTCGAGGGCACTCCACTCGAGGGGGCCGAACACAAGGCCAAGCACAGCAAGTCCACTTCTGTCGGGGGTCGCCGCTGTGGAGGGTCCCGCAACTGTCAAGGCGCGATTGTCATCCCCAGCTGCATCGATCTCCGGCCACCACTCTGGATCGTCGTCCTAGAGGAAGTCAGCTACCCCTGGCGAAGCAGAAGGCCAGACAGGGTGCAGTGTCCAACCCACCCGCGACAGAGATGGCCAAGGTGGACAAGGGTTCCGACAAGGCCTCGAAGGAGAAAGCCAAGCAGCACAAGGTGTCCGACTCAGCCAGGAAGGAGAAGGCCAAACCAGACAAGGGATCCAGCCATTCTGTGAAGGCCCAGGTGCAGAAGGCGATAGTCGCCCTACCACGAAGGTGGTGGTAGTGGTGTCGCTTTCGAAGGCCGTAGGGACAGACATGCAGGGTACCCGCCCCTGACGATGGCCAGGGTGTCTCTTCCTCCCACGAGGCAGGCTTTGAGTAAGCTACTGGAGAAAACCCCTGGAGAAGAGTATGCGACCTCAATCCGAGACTGACCCCTCTGGACCAGAAGAAAGGGGGGCTGGGCAGGGGAGGGGGTGGGGCGCAGAAGGCCTCCAGGGACATTTCTTCAGCTGATGAGGAGATCATTTCAGTCGACAACCGTCCAGGCAGGTGATGAGGGAAATGCCGGGGACGACAACGGAGGTCACCATCTATGGAGGCGACAACAAGGGGCCTCAGGACAACAAGGGGCCGGATCCTAGCGCCCCTACACCCCAGATGCCACCTAGAGACCAGTCACTGAACATCCTCAACCCTCCACACGCTGGTGTCTGATATACAGAGGAGGATACAGACGACCCCTCCGCCTGCTCCTCCCGCAGCACCAGTGCCGGCCACCCCATTGACACCAGGGAGCCTCCAGCCAAGAAGTGAAGGAGGCACCCTGTGCTTCCATGCCACCCATCACCCCACTCTCCACTGCCACCCCCTCCTCCAAGGAAGACTGAGTCGGACACAGACAACAGGCACGGGTGACGACGGTGGGATGGGGGACCTCCCGTCATATTCTCCCAGAACCTCTGTCGGACGAGGAGGGAGGAGAAGAAGGAAGGCTTCTTATATCAGTGCCGGGAGGCGAAGAGGAAGACCATCCTTTCGATCCCTCTCCTGGACGACTTTTTGGGAGGAAGGGCCGTCTCTGCTGAAGAACCCCTATACAGCCCCAGCGAAGAGAGACCGGCTGGAGAAGAAGTACGGGGTGCCGGACTCTGCACCGAAGTGCTTACGGTGTCAACGGCCGCCAGTAAGAAATCATCGGGCTCGGCTGCTTCCTCCACCCCTCCGAACGAGGGGAATAACTTAGATCCTATGGGTAGAAAGGTTATCTACTCGGTGGCAGCGACCGTCGAGGCTGCCAACGCCCTCGCGATTATGGCCAGATATGACAGAGAGCTGTGGTTTAAGCAGGCTTTGCTGCTGGACTTCCTCCCTGATGACAAGCGGGTTGAGGCTTTGGAGATCCTTCAAGAAGGCGAGATGGCGCCAGACCACGCCATCACAGTGGCCCTGGACATCGCAGGCACGGGTTTCAGCTAGATGGAAAATGGAGTTTGTCTTCGCCGTCCTGGACAGGAGGTCCAGACAAGGGTTTTGGACATGCCCTTGGACGGGGACAACCTGTTCGGGAAGGTTGTGGTTGGATCCCTCCAGGCCATAAAGATGGACACAGATGGCACGTTTGTCATGATCTCTGCTTCCAAAAGGTCAGGGTTTTCCCAACTCCCTTGGAAGCAGATCCATAACCCAGGTTCCGAGTGCCAACCAGTCCCAATTGGGACCTTTTGGACCCAGTCCTGGCGCCAGTGGCACCAGGCTCATAAATATGCCCAGTCCCAGCGCTGGAAGCGCCGGGCTCATAATGCTTGGGTGGACTTACCTGCAGCAGACCATGCTGCTTACTTGCCTGCCAGTTGAGCCTCTGATCCCATTCTGTTTGGAACTACTTTTCCTGTTGGGTGGGGCAGGAGCCACTCCCTAGGTTCAGAACACTGGAACTCTTCTGGAAAGCAGGAACTCTTTTCTTACCTAGGCGTGGCTGTGGAAGGAGACACCTAAGCACTACAGGAGGCTATTTAAACCACACCCGATGGATGAATCTTGCTTTGCGTTATTCTGCATCCTCTGCAGCAGAACGCTCATCGTGTCTTCTGCATCTGATCCTGGGCCTAAGGAAAAAGGCTTACCATCCTGAATCCAGTCTTCAGCAACACCTATAAAGACAAGAAAGAACAGGTTAGCATTACGGTCTTCAGTGACAGCGCTTCACTTACCTGGTCCATCGGCTGTCACCAACGCCTCGCGCTGCATTCCGGCATCTGAAAGACAAAAGCTTACCAACTCTTTGCACGCTCCGGAGGCCTTCGGCGCTGCATCCCGCATCTGAAAGACAAAACAAGGTGCGTTTAAAGACATTGGGGAACTTTAATACTCACGTGCCATTACTCCTTTCCACATCTAACCCAGTGGGTATTCCGGCACCCTGCAGCCGCTCCGAACTTGTACCTGCAAAATAAAAAGACAGTTAGAGCGCATCGTGAAGCAGGCAACAAGCGCTTACTTACTTGCTTCCAGGCGCTTCTATTCATCACACGGGCTCCATCTTCAACTTACTTCAGCCTGTCATCCGCCATCGCCGGAACCCTGCAAAACAAGAGACATCATTACTAAAGACTTTTAAAGACATTAGAATTACTCGAAACTTACCGTTCGTGCAGTAAACGACGGACAGCAGTCCTCTGAAGTCAAGAGGCCTGCTCCCCTTATCCAGTGAAGAAACTGGTTACAGCACCCTGCCCCGAAGCAGATGGAGAGCACGGCGTTCACTTACCTAAGGTGAGAGCGTTAACCTTTGGGGTTCTACAGGAGAAGAGAAAGGGAAGAAGAGAGAGACATTCAATAACCCAGTTCATTAATCCCATATTTTCTATCTGCAGACATCTTACCCTTCGAGTCAGACATACAGTGCACAGAGGTCCAGCCCAAAGAGCCAGCCGTGTGTTACACATCACCTTTGAAGATACGGTATACGCCCAGTCAAGACCGGTGCCTCTACGGGAATCAGGTGAGCGTTACAACGTTCCCTAGGCACCCAACAGCATCGACGACCATCCTTTCGTTCCTCAGGAGGGGAGTCTATCCGCTCTTTGAAGGGTTTCGGGCAGGGGGGGTTTCGTCCTCTTACCGCCAGCTCTCCCGTTCCTTGACCCAGTAAGCCAACAGGGGTCGCTACAAAGCCTTTGGGGACGGAAGTCGTCAAAAGGGACCGCAGGGGGCCCATCGACCTCCAAGCAAGATTGACCCAGCCAGGACGTCAGGCCCCCACCTGTGCACCCTGGTGGGTGGCCAGCTGGCGAACTTGGTGGGCGTGTGGGAGACCAGCTCCACCTACAGATGGGTCGCCCATGGACACACCTTAGTTCCAACAAAAGTGTGAGCGAATACCACCGGTGGGCCGGCAGGAAAACTACATCCCTCAGCTGCTCGGGTAGGTTCGGGCCATGTTACAAAAAGGGGAGATGGAGCTGGTTCCAGAGACTCTGGGGCTCCTGAGTATACTCAAGGAGCCCCCTGTCGTCTTCCTCACAAAGGAAGACGACAGGGGGCTGGAGGCCCATTCTCGAGCTACGACGGCTAAAAAAATACATACAGTCCCAGAAGTTCAGGATAGTCACACTGCAGCACGTGCTCGGCCAGTTGGAGGAGGGGGACTTTGTCGTTGTTGGATCTGGAGGACGTGTACCTCCACGTCCCCATACACAAAGGACACTGCAAGTTTCTGTGCTTCGTCGTTCAGGGGAAGCATCATTAGTTCAAGGCCCTTCCGTTCTGGCTGAAGTCGGCGCCCAGAGTCTTCACCAAATGCTTGGCTCCGGTGCTGGAGCATCTGCAACTACAATGGATCCACGTTTACTCCCACCTAGACGACTGGCTCATCTGGGCCAAGTCAAAGGACACCGCCGTCGAACACACAGAGTGGACCGTGCGTTTGCTTATGGATTTGGTGTTCTCAGTTTACTATGCAAAGTCCTGCTTAACTCCATCGCAGGACGCACTGTTCCTGGGATCCAAGCTCGCAGTGTCAGGCCTGGCGTCACTGTCGGAGGAAAGGATATCGGCCATCCTGGGCAAGGTGCAACAGTTGTTGGCACTGAAGATCGCCATGATGAGGACCATCAAGTCGCTGCTTGGCATGATGTTGTCGTGCATTTACTGGATACGGCTCTTCAGGCTATGGGTGCTGCCACTGCAGGAGATCCTCCCGTGGGTCCAGGTGTCGGGAAGTTTACAGGACACGATCGAAGAGTAGTTCCAACGAGCGATCGGATCGTGGGGCGAGCGCTCCAATATCACCAGGGGCACATATTTCCAGAGCCCACCAAACCAGGAGACTGTCACGAAGGATGCATCGCTGGAAGGATGGGGAGCCCACATTGGACATCTTCACGCTAGAGGCCTGTGGCTGTCGGAAGAGAAGACGCTGCACATAACCGGAACTACTGGCTGTGTTTTGGGCCCTCAAGTCGTTTCTGCCATCCCTCAAGGTCAAAGTGGTGAGGGTCTTCACAGACAATACCACCACAATGTTTTACATCCGGAAGCACGGGGGCACCATATCCCCGGCTCTCTCCAGGGAGGCGCAGGACTTGTGGCACTGGGCCGTCGCCAGGTGATGTTCCTCATTCCATTCCACCCGGCAGGCGTAAAGAACACCATCGCTGACTCCCTCAGCAGGGAGCTACGCTTGTGCCACGAGTGGTAGCTCCAGCAGGACCAAGTGGACAACCTGTGACAGATGGGGCAATCCCCAGATCGATCATTTTGCCAGTGCAACGAACACCAAGTACCGGAGCCAGCCGGGGAGCATGGGGCACGCATTCTAATTCTCCTGGGAAGGCCAGTTTCTGTATGCGTTCCCTCCGTTACTTCTTTGAGTCAATCAACTCAGAAGGTGCTGGTGCAGGATGATCCTCATCGCACTGGCGTGGCCGAGACAGATCTGGTACCCAGACCTTCTCAGCAAGTCAAGCTGCTAGTGGTTTCGGATTTTCTCGCCAGGCAAAGAGGCACCATTTTGCACCACGACCCAGGATCGCTGAACCTGAAGGCCTGGCTCCTGCTGCATTAGAGTTCAGGGGTTACAGACTTCCAGCGTACTGCAAGGAGGTACTCGCCAAGGCCAGGGCATCATCTACATTATAATGCTACCAACACAAATGGAAGTGCTTTGCAATTTGGTGCCGTTGGCAGACGATTGACCCGCTGAGGATCACGGTCCCTCAGGCACTGCCACATTTGCCGACATTGGCTAAATCGGGGCTGGCTCACGCCGCCATCAAGGTTCATCTGGCGGCCATCTCCCGATACACCAGATCCCCAGGATGACCCTCCTTTTGGTTAAAGAATTCATCAAGGGACTGTTCCACTCTTTCCCACCAGTGAAGGCTAAGGCCCAGGCAAGGGGGAGCTGAATGTGGTACTTACTAGGCTCATGGGGGCCCCGTTCGAGCATATGCATTCTATTCCACTCATGTTTCTGTCATGGAAGACAGTATTTCGCGTGGCCATTACCTCTGCATGATGAGTGGGTGAGATCTAGGCCCTATCCTGTAAACCATCTTACTTGACTTTCCACGAGATGAGGGTGGTGCTCCGTACACACCCCTCCTTCATGCCCAATGTGCCGTCAGACTTTCATATAAACAAGCCCTTGGTGTTGCCTGTGTTATGTGGCCCGCACGAACAGTTTTCGGAAAACTTCTCCGCTTTTTGTGAACTTTGGTCCTGTGAACCATAGGACGGCCCTGTCCAAGGCTTCCATTTCCAGGTGGCTCTCCGGCTGTATCACTCACTGTCACCGATTGGAAACCGACTGCTGCCTGGTCGTCCGAGAGACCTTTCTACTAGAGCGATAGCTGCTAATACGGCGTTACTGTCTGGTGTGCCCCTGCTGGACATTTGCAGGGCTGCTACATGGAGGTTGATGCACACCTTCACGAAATTCTACTGCGTAGACAGGGATTCCTGGGAGGAGTCGAGAGTCGGCCAAGCAGTGCTGTGCAACCTGTTCTCTTGAAGATGAGCCTGGTGAGGAGGTAAGAGATTGCTTCTGTTGAGTCTTGCCACCTTCTGTGGTTGTGCATGTGTGTATTTCTATGTATTCTTTATTCATGAGCATGTGAATCCATGCCAGACCCCATGCTGGAGAAGGCACAAGTTACTTACCTGTAACTGCTGTTCTCCAGCTTGGGTCTGGCATGGATTCACATGCAAACCCTCCCGCCTGCCACTATGCGGCTCTTCTCTTGGTCCTACTGCCACTTTACGTGCTACCAAATCTAAAGATGGCTGCCAGAGGAGGGGCTTAGGTAAAGGGCATTCATTGGCTAGGGGCAGTATGACCCAGAAGTCAGTGATTGGTTTATAGGAGAAAGAGTTTAGAAATGAAACAAACTTTTTTCTTTTACCGAGGATTCCCAGCCTGATGACAACGAATATTCATGAGCATGTGAATCCATGCCAGACCCCATGCTGGAGAAGGTAAGGTTTTCATTTCAGTGATAATTCTTCCTGACCCATGTCAACCCAAGAACTTTGGTTAGACTTGGTAATTATTTTACCTTGTCCCTAGGTGAAGGGGAAATATTCCCCTCTCACCTTATCTTTTACTATTTATATGGGTGACCTTTTTATGCATCTCCATAGTGTAAGGTTGGAGTTATAGTTTCCTATAACTTTGTACCGACTGTAATATACTATGGCAGCACACAGCCTTTTAAATGCAGTGGCTTCCTTTTAATTCCCTTATTTCTTCAGTGAACTACTGATCCAAAAAAGTAAAGTGGGATTCACATACGCTTCACATTGATTTAATTAAAGCAGCACACCCCACCGTATATAGGGTGCTGTGTGGATACAATGTATCCACTTTATCACTTACCTGGTTAAATTTTTGTTACAATTACAAGTTTACCTGAATGGCTGGTGGCAGTGGTTTTACCTTAGTGACTTTTTAGTCGTATTACTCGCAGGCTGTTCAATCAGCCTCAATAATGCACAGAAGGGCCACCATTCTGCTATAACAGTGGGCTCCTTTTTTCGCCATTTCTCGTTTGAGGTATTTCCCTGCCATTCTAGATGGGAACAATCTCAGTGGAAGTTTTGTCTACGGCAGGAATCCTTTGTATTCCCGCCCAGGCGCCGGAGTGTCTGAGAAAGCAGGAAGCGAGGCAAACGTCCAAAACTCTGCAAGCCTTTGTCTTCCACCTTGCCTGAAAGGAACCAAGTCCCATAGGGGAGGGGCTGGCTGTCCTAATTGGACAGTGATACCGGCCCATTCTGTAAACTGCAGAGAGTTTGCATAAGTTGTGCTGTAGTTCTGTCAGCAGACTCCACTGATAGGACTTCAATATCCCCGCTTCCCTCCTCCACCTCCTCACCTGTCGAATCTGAGTTGTCTTC
The DNA here is from genome assembly GCF_040938575.1 of Ambystoma mexicanum. Lineage (NCBI taxonomy): Eukaryota > Metazoa > Chordata > Amphibia > Caudata > Ambystomatidae > Ambystoma > Ambystoma mexicanum. Next base: position 971,710,696 of record NC_090930.1, on the reverse strand, counting down.
AATAAAGTTGAGAGTTCGATGTGCTCTGTAGTCCTTTTCTTTATTTCTTTGTTGGGGATGTCTCCCACAAGAAGAAGCCACCGTGAGAGCGATAGAAACGCCCTGACCGGGACTCCCTCCCGGGAGGGACCGGAAAGGGGGGGGGAAAAAGCCAAGTGTAGGCAAAAACCCCAGTCAATAACAATGGCAGGTGGGTATCCTGATGGAGGTTGGACTAGCAGATCTCAGCAAAATCCAGCAAAGGGATGCAAAGAAGGAATAACAAAGAAACAGGAAAGGTAGGAAATTACAATAGCTCCTACTCCAGGAAAACGGAAAACTGCAGGCAAACAGGACGAAAAAACAAAAGAAAAAAAGTAGTAAATAGAGAGAGAAGGGGGGTCACGGGAACCGGGACCCGAGAGGACGAGGCGGAGCAAGAGAGGAAATGCTCAGCGGAGCCGAGTAACAGCGTATAGCAAACCGCGGCAGCAAAAGAAAGCACAGCTGACCGTGAAGGGGTTGCAACGCACAGAAGGAAGGATAGGGTGTGGTTAAATAACACCACGTTCGCCTGAGCGGAAAAAGACTAGACCGCTAAGTGGACGTGACAGGAATTAAGAAGTGCGTAATCGGAATCGGGGCCACAGACACCAGGTAGGAATGCGCAGCATGACAAGTTCCTGTTAAATACTCTGATCATGGAAACTCTGACAAGTCGACCACTGGAGCTGGAACCGAAGGGAAAGATGAAAAATAAAACATCTGTAGCTATTTTCAGCGACTGCAGAGCTTGCTGTGAATAGAGAGCCTGATGTAACCCTTCCTTCCATCGACCTGGGGATCCCTAATGCGACGACTCCTACCCAGAGCATGTTGAGATCCACTAGTCTTGATAAGATCTCCATTTTGAGCCATCCCACAATGTGCTGCAACCTTGCTGGGCTGCAAACAGCCCCTACCCTGGGACCTCAAGCCTGAGTGCAATGTATGGTCTTCTGAAGTCTGAATCTCGCAGTAACTTGGGTGGACTCATGCTGGATCTCCAGAGATCCGATTCGAATTCCTAGAGTCACCTCACCATGTGCAGGACCAAGAGAGTGAAGAGAATCCGACCGGCGATATTCGATCTTCATCTGGCTATTTTAAAAAAGGCACCAAATCCACAGAGCCGCGAGAATCCATGAAAAAACCTTTGCTGGACACCTCCTCTGCCGACTGCTGCAGCAAGTTCCAACCAGTGTCCAATTCTTTCGTCTCCAGACCATGAATCCAGGGACTGGGTCCTGTGCTGCTGCATCCTGAAAGCATTCACTCCAAAGCTCTTTTCTCCTAAGGTTCTGTGCTGGCTTGGGTAATACTTACCTTAGGTCTTGTGATAATGCTGTGAGGCTGAGTGGGTGTTTTGTGCAGTTGGGAGTTTGCCAATACAACTTGCCCAGGCCTAATGCTGTAACACATTTAGGGAATCTTCTGTTAGTCCCTGAACACTTTAACAAACACTGAAGCTGCTACTTACTTGTTTAAGATTATATACTCTGAAATTTTGACTTTCCTGCAACTGAATCCTATCCTGACCAGCCCACAGCTGGCACCTAGACCACTATGGTCCCTCTTCTGGCTCCAAGAAAGCTCATGCCATAGACTAGGAATGGACTTATGAGATACAGATTCTGTCTTGAAAGTATAACAATGGTATAAGTACTGACTTGCCAAAGAGTTAGTGTGGTAACTGAAGCTCTGCAATAGAAAATTCCAAAGTGTATAAAAGTAATTACTTCAAGTTGCTGTTTACTCCTTTTAAAAGTATAGAATTTGATTTACTCTGAATAGTGTCACACATTCTATAAAGTAATGTGTTGATAATGTTTTATCATTGCTTAACGGAATGAGCGTAAATGTTTACCAGTAGGGTTTACCTACTGTGAGGAATCTGAGGGAGTCCTCACTTCTTTCCCCAGATTATCACCCCTCCAGGGGCCAGGGAAAGGCCATCGCTTTTGGATCCTGACCCTAGGGGTGGATATGCAAGGGAGGAACACCTGGGAGAAGACTTGGGGAGTGGGGTTGAGGCACCCTTGGGTGAGACACAGTATACCGTCCGACCCACCCCCCCCGCCCAAGCACCCAACCCCCCCCACCCATTTCCCTTTCATGAGGAATCTGATGTTCCCCAGGCTTTTATGGGGTATTGACAATCCCTTCCCCATTTCATCTCTCAATATTTACCACTATGGTACTGAGACGAAGAGACCACCTAGGAACACACATCCATTCTTCATTAGTTCAACCACACACCTACACCACTCTGGTGCTGGGACGATGAGGGATGCACAGTACCAAGACTGTTGTGTAATTAACATAAAGAGCCCGCACCTGAAGACAAAGGGGCAGAATAAATGGCACTCTCACGTGAGGCTAATAGAGACACCAATACCTCTTGTGGAATGCTTGCAAATGGAAAGGCTGGAGGAAGAAGCAGGTAGACACCGGTCCGAAGCGCTGTGGTTCTGCAGAGTCATTGCAGTGGAAGCAGACTGTCTGCCACTGTCGTAAGGTCTCCGGAGGCAGGGGAAGGCTGCCGACCTCCAGGAGTGGATAGGACTCCCACTCCAAAGTAGCAGCCATAAAGGGCCATAAAGGGCCGACCAGACCGGAGAAGGGCACCTGAAAACAGCATTTTCAGGGAGTCAAGTGAGGCTGTGTGACAGAGAGGGTTGGAATGCTTGCGAGTAAACGAGCAGAAGCGGAGGCAAGGTAACGGTCTCTTCGGAAAGGTAAAACACAGATGCTGGATGCAAACAATGTTGTGCAGTTCGATGAACTTTATGAAAAGAGCGGTTTGAGAATACCGAACTGTAAAGAAAGTGCAAAGGCATTGGAAAGGCCAGAAAAATTGTAAAGTGGGAAATTAATAGGTGATAATTCCCAGCAGAAGTGAGACCTGGGAATTTACCATTACCTTGTTTTGAACATGAAGCATTTTGAATACCGAACCAAAAGGAAAGTGATGAGTGAATGCCACATGCATGAAAAGCCGGGGAAAACGTTCCCCGATATAAATAGATCAAACCAGTTCCTTTGTGACAACAAAAATAACAACTTTTTCAGTGACACGTAAATAACGAATAATGTTGACTGAAAACGTGTGTTATTTTATTTCTTTATTAACACTGTATACCAAAGGAACCGTGAATCAGAAAGCAAGCATTTGTAATGAATATGATTAACTGTGAAGTGTTGGAGTTCAGAAAAAGCAAGAATGGCTAAAGTCATAAGGGAAAGAATTGTACAAATTGTGGCAAAGCTATGAAAAGGTTGTGATGTTTCAACAAGTGAATAGTGGAAAGACAAGTATTGGAAAAGACTGAGATAAATGAAGTCTGATATCACTGTAGCTGAAGCAGTGGTGGTACAACTGTAGAAAAGAAGCCAATCGGATGTGTCGGTTGCGGGAAATGTAATGGGTGAAGCGCGTGGTTCGACAGCTACGCCTAGACTGAATACACCCCACTCAGGAAAAGCCACTTGAAGAATTTATAAGTTTATGGTTGAACATATAGAAAAGACTGCTTTATGAACTTAAAAGAGTTGAGCTTTATGATTTTGATGAAGAGTCAACAGCCTGAAAGCTGGGAAGAATCCTGAGGAATTGTGTTGTGAAAACAGTGAGAGACTTGAAAGCTTGGGGAAGGGAACCCCTTTTGATTGACATTGAACAACTTGGAATCCTGGGGAAGGGAGAGCCCCTTTCTGACCAAGAGCTGGAATACGTTCTGGACTTTTGTTTGAATACTTACTCATTTGAAGCAGACATCCCTGCACAGTTTGAACAAATAGATGTGAGGGCAAGTATAGGTTTTGGACACAGACGAACATGTTACTTACCAACTGGAAACGTTCTTTCGACTGGGTGTTCCACCCACATATTCCTCAGCTTTGATATACATATCTCGCCATCTTCGCTGCTTCAGAAAAACATTTCTCGGCAGAGGGCACTGTGCACAATGTTGTGGCGTTGAGGTCCCTCGAAGGCCGCTGTGGCGCGTCAACGTCTCCAGTATTATAAGTAGCTTGTGCTGCACCCGTTGGCTTCAGTTCTGTTTTTTGGTTCCATAACTAGAGGAACTAACCAGGCGCACCAAAGACTGCAAGCTCTCAGGAAACACAGTGTAATTCACATAAATTGTACAGTGGGGTAGGCTGGGAAGGGCGGTGAGGAATAAGTGGGAGGAACATGCAGTCGAAAGAACGTTACCAGTTGGTAAGTAACTTGTTCTTCGAATGGATTGTGTCCTCCCATGTATTGCTCATCTTTGATAGACTCCCAAAGCAAGCAGTGTCAATTTGGAGGGTGGAGTACTATTCAGATTTATCATGAATAGAATGAAGCACAGCCTTGGCAAAAAGGCCTTCTTGAGACGAAGAGGAGTCTAAGCAGTAATGCTTAACAAAGGTATGAATGGACGCCCAAGTTGCAGCTGGGCAAATGTCAATTACGGGCACACCCCTTTGAAGAGCCGCAGAAGTTGCCATGCCCCTTCGTGAATGAGCTCGAAGCCCTTTCCAGAAAGTCTGCAACACTCTCTGTAAGGGAGAATTCTCAGAAATGTGCCAATTCCCTCCACCTTAGAGACCCCCAGCAACTTTGCTGGATTTTGAGATCTTGATTTTTTTTTTACCTGGAGAGAGCGAGACCCTTTTTATGTATTATAATGCGATTTCTGAACTTGGTGTTGCTTTTGGTTGTGGAGCCTGACAAACTACATATGCATCATATTTTACATTGTGTCACGCAGCACCTTCAGTGCAGTGGCAAAGGGGAGTCTTTCAAATTTCCCAGAGGTTTAAATACCTTCTCTGGGATAAACTACTGTTTCCCAGAGCAGTAAAGTGAAATCGACTTTACTTACATTTGTAACTTTCTAGACCAAGCACACACTATCTTACAATAGGGTGCTGGCGGGTTTACCTAGTATCCCCTTTGTCTAGCTTCTCATGTAACATTTTAATGTTACCCTTTCCTCGCCGAATGGCTGGTGGGAGTGGTTTAATTTTAACTACCGTGGTGTGCATTTACCGTGGGCTGCGTTCGCAGCTGCAGTAAAGCAACCAAGGGTGCCATTTTTGTCTTCTTTTTTCACCATTTCTTTGTGGAAAGGTCCTTCTTGAGATTTACTCTGCGCGCCCAACGAGGTTTGGTCCCTTTGTTCGCTTTGCCTTTGGCGGGATTCCCCAGTGAAGCCTGCTTCTTGCTCCAGGGTGTCTGGGGTGGGCAGGAAGTGAGGGAGGTGCCCGAAACTCCCTGTGCTTAGTCTCCTAGGAGACCCAAATGCACTCTGTAGCGATTGGCCAGCTGACGGTCAGGCAAGGACAGCCACCCTGCTGGGTGATTGACAGGTAGGCTGTAATGAATGGGAGAGAACTGAATAAAAGACGAGGCTTTTGGCTTGGAAGGTAGAGTCGACCACTGGAACGAATGAACCGAAGACAAGCTGAAGAGGACGGCTGCTGCAACTCCTGGACCGTTGGCTTGCTCGGTGAAGCCCTGCTGCAGGTCCGAATCCCCAAGTTAATCTCGACAGAGAAGCCCTGTCAAGGACGACTTCTCCCTTTGAGTTGGTGGGACCAGTCAACTTGACACTAAACCACCTGGACACTCATCTCAGAGCTCGTTAGGTTTAACTAGGGAGAGGGACACCAGTTTGTGTGCTTGACGACAGATTTGCCAGCTTTTTCGACTATCCCATGCAGTGCAGGAGTCCCCCAACGTCCTCCCTCTTGTCCCCACGACTGAGGCTCAGGAACAGCGAGATCTGCAGGAACTGCCAGGAACAGAAGTCTTCAGCTGCATCTTTTTCTTCATATTAAGGTACTGTGAAAACTCGACAGAGTACTTAACTCTCGCAGTGAAAGTGCTTGAAACTTTCCCAACTTGCAGGGCTAATCAGCTTGTGACCCAATGTACGATTCTTTCTTTTACAAACTACTTCTGAGAATTTTGGCAAAGACTTTACCGTTTACTACCAGAACTGCTTTTACCTATCCAAGACTCTAGCCCATTGACTTTGGCCTAGGCCTATTGAATTGACTCTTCTGGTGAACTGAAAATATTTGCAGCGTCTAAAATGTATTTGTGGTCTTTATGATTAACTTGTGCCTTTTTGCTCCTACTTCAAAGTATACTGAATGCCTTTTTGCTCCTCCTTCAAGGGAGCCTAAACCGTCTGAGAAACTTACAGATTAGTACTGAAGTATATTTGTGTGTAATATTTGATTACCTCCTTCTAATGAATGTTTTATAACTGACTGTGAAATAAATTAATAAGTGTTTTACCAAGAAACCTTGAGTGTAAGTGTCTACTTGAACCACTGTGATTGCTAAGCCTCTGTGTAACATCATTACTGCTCACATTCCCTCTTGACATAAGCCTGGCTGCTCAGCTCCGCTACCAAAAACTGTAGTACAGACTTCTACTAAAGGTTGGTTTTGCTTACACCTGTAGTCCTAGTTGTGTGTAGTGGTCCCAGCACACAATTCTGCCTAAAAGTATATGGTTTTAATTACCTTTAATAGCTGCTGCTCTTCTAAACGTGTACCAAATGGTTGGGCTTTCCCTGGAACTGCTTGAAGCATTTCTAAAATAGTCTTAGAGTCAATTACTTACCTTCAAATACACTATTTCTTAAAGTGAAATTGGGTTTTGCTTTTCTTTAATGCTTAGTGCATTCTAAAATAGTGTGTTCATACTTATCAGAATAGCTTAAGGCCCCTCCAGAACATATACTAGTTGATTTACTAGCTCTGAACCGAGTTCTAAAAAGTAATGTTGTGGTTTATTATGTGATTTCATAACAGTGTCACTGCATGACTGACAGGGTCAACTATTCTTGAAATACTGATTGTATTTAAAAGTATATCTAACCTGGTCTTATTCCCCTAAAATAGTACATTACTATCCTGAATATATAACCTTAGGTTTCGATCACCTGGACTTGCTTCTTGCTCCTCTAAATAAGGTTACACCTTAGTTTGCATACCACGGGTATGGAGTTGCCTTTTATGATTGTGTTAATATGATGTTAAAGTACTTACTTGCCCAATATTTATCTTGGCCCACTTGTATTTAAATAAAGCCTTTATTTTCACAATACATAGTGTTTCAGTGTTTCTTTGCACCATATGCATGCTTCAATATATTTGTACCAAGCTAATGCCCCTCTCTCCCTCCCTTCCAAGATAAGCCTGGCTGCTCTGTATACGCTACCAAATGTTCTCAGGTGGTACAGCCTTATACTAAGAGTGGATGCATGTACTGCCTCAGATGTATGGTTTTATGTAGCTCTTAGTTGGACTTGAAAAACTGTCCCAACAGATGGTCCCACCAGTCCAAAGGGCTGAAGCACCAACAAGGGTCTTCTGAGATCAGGTAGTCGAGTCGAGCAGGGCTTCACCGGGACAATAACAAGAATGGTCGCCAAGCCTCCTCAGGTTTCGTTCTCTGGTTTTCCGTCGTCTGCACAGCTACACAGGTTACTTGGCTACTCATTTGATCTGCTGGAATAGCTGCAGGACTCTTCTTCTTACTCTAAATTAAGGAGTGATCAAACTCATACATCCAATAGCAAGGATATTGTGTAGCGTCAGCAATGCGAGGCAGACAACTGTTTGAAGTTTTTCAAAATATTCCTTTTTTATTAAAGGATACATATGAAATATCCTTACTCTTCTGAGGATTTCCCTGCCTAAACAAAACTAAAGGGAAACACCCAACACAGGATGTCTGGCCCTCACACTCAACATCAAATACAAAGAAAATACACATGGCAATTCAAAATAACATCAACATCATTCACAGTTTGATTACCTTTTAAAAACCCTGGGTGAACTCCCTTCCCCAGGATTCAAAACAGATTATAATCCAAAGGTCAACAAAAGAAAAAATAAACAAGAAAATCCTTGTAGACAGAATGGTCTTCAATTGGTTCTTGTTCAATGTCAAAGTAGGGTTTGTTAACCACAGTTCCAACAATATCAATAATTTTCTCCTTGAAAAAATGGGAATGTTCCACCTTCTTTGAACAGCCCCAATGGTATTCCCAGCCACGGTGCTTTGCCACCACTTCCAGGGACTCCAGGAGTTTCACCACAGTTTAAAAGAATAGCACATAGTTCCTGGTGAACAGTCAATATGCCAGTAAATCACAAGATTAGGATTCAATATCTGCGGAATGGTCAGGATGCTGCTTTCACAGTGCTGTTTTCACTTCCACAACTTCACTTCAACTCAACTTTACTATGAGAACCCTTCACCTTCCTCATAGTACTTCACGTCTTGTAGGCTTCTGTCTGGGTGCATCTACCGATACCTGAAAAATATGACTACAGATTCAATACTTTGCAATAAAAAAAAAGAAATAGTTTTAGACAAGATTTAGGTTCAGGCACTTCTAAACCCCAGGCAAGGCACTCTTCCTCTGAATATCTCCTTCAAAAGGGGCAGCCCATTTGTCCCTCTTGCCAGTCTCGATTTCAAGTAATATTTCCGGGCAGCAAGTTTGCCTTCTCCAACTTGACCTTCTTTCATCTGCCAACCAAACACACTCAGAAGCCTTGATGCCACAATCGTGGCTCCCGAAAATGGTTGCACACTTGTATCTTAAGCAACACTAAACTATCTGTAAGCATACAGTCTTCGTTTAGGTGGTGTTCTGGCTTTAAGAAAACTGCTTGCAGACTTCGTGGGAGAACATTCTTGGTGTGGCCAATGCTTGCTCCCTTTCTCCCTCTTCAATAATGGATCCCAAGTTTAAATGATTCATTTGTTGTCATTCATTTAAAAGGTTTGTGTGAAAGTTCACATGAATCAAGATGTCAAAAGTTCACCATTACATTGGCAAGTAAAATTAGGCACACAAGATCACTTCTTCATATAGGTTTTCAACTTCAATATGCTTGAAAATGACTTTTGGTAATATTGTTGCTGCACATGAGTGAAATAAAGATGTACAAGTTCACTCTTCCCTTGGGAAGTGAAATAATTCACACAACCACTTCTTCATATAGCTCTCTGACTTCAAAGTGTTCAATAATGGGTTTTAGTAGCGTTCGCTCTTCACGTAACTGAAGAAAAAGAATGATGAATCACACGCGAGTACTACTTTTCATTGTTCCATTGTCAATAGGATTAACCGAGAACTTCAGGGGGCTCAATTCTTATACGCGAGTGAACACAGGGCTAGACACTGTTTCCGGCAGTGCTCATGCAAGGAATCAGAATGCCATGTTTGACTTACTGGCTTCTGTAATCCTTGTTCTGCAGGTTGCACAACTTCAGGTACCACTTCTACTGCTTCTAGCTTCACATCACGCCCTACCTTGCTGCAGGTGTCTCCGGTTTGACCACTCAAAAAAATAAATAAATAAAAAAAAAAAAGGGGGCCCTCTCGCTCCTGAGGCCATGTCTTGCCTGCAGCACCTCGCCTCAGTCTCCGACACACTTGGGCACGACAATCTTCGCAATCAGGCTCACATGGGGAAAGGCATACTTGCACACCTTCCACTGAGCAGTTGGGGGGGTGGGGGGGGAGCAGGACCCCCTCAAAACAAGCAGGCGGAAACTGTCTCAGCGTTCCTGCGTCTCTCTGGTTCTCCCACTGCTGCATTCATTGCCAACAATGTGTAGTTTTCTTTCTGCCTCTGCACCTACAGCCCGCACTTCAGTCACAGCTCCAGCTCCTTCTCATTGCCTGCACCTAAGGGAGCCTTTTTTTTATTTATTTTAATTTGTGTATGGTTTTATTAAACCTTTACAAAAAAAAGGGTACAGCAATAATAGGAATTTACAGTACATACAAATAATTCATATACAGTGAATATATAGGTAAACAGAATAAGCAATAGAAAAACACAGCCATTTAGCAGTCGTCATATGGAGCTGGAATAATGGCGAATATATATATATATATATATATATATATATATATATATATATATATATATATATATGATACATTACTCACCGTAATCGTATTTCTGATGCTTGTATCTGCTTAGATTCACATGCTGTGCATAGGCCGACATCTAGTGGAAGCTGCGGAGTATTACAGTTTGTTTTTTGAAAGTCGAAAAGGGCGTCGACACAGGGCGTGCCAGTAATACTATCCCTAGTGTGACGTCCACTGTACCCATGATCCCTCACGCGTCTACGATCCCCAGATTGTGTTTTTCCTGACATGAGGTAGCATGAGGAGTAGCGTGAGTACAGATAGACCAAGCAGATAGACAGAAAGGTAAGACTACATGCAACCATGCGCCTTCTCTCGGAGGGGAGGAAGGGTGGGTCGCATGTGAATCTAAGCAGATACAAGGATCAGAAATACGATTACGGTGAGTAATGTATCCCTTCTGAGGCTTGTGGAATCTGCTTAGATCACATGCTGTGCATAGATTAGCGAGCAGTACCAGAAGAAGGAGGTGGGATGTGAGAAGGGTCATGAGCAAACAGGTGTCTTAGAACCGCTTGTCCCACTTGTGTATCTGTCTTGGAATGAGTGTCAATGCAGTAATGCTGAGTAAAAGTGTGAATAGAGCTCCAAGTAGCTGCTTTGCAAATGGTGTCGAGGGGAACATTTGCAATGAAAGCCAGAGTGGCCCCAATGCCTCTAGTAGAGTGGGCCCTTGGTGTAAATGGCAGAGTCTTTTCAGAAAGAGAGTAACACAGCTGTATACAGTTGATAATCCACTTAGAGATAGCGCCCTTAGAGACGCGATCCCCCTCTCTGCCTGTAGCTACGGAGACAAACAGTTGATCTGTTTTCCTTAGCGGTCTGGTTTTATTTACATAGTATAAGACCGCCCTACGCACATCTAGGGTGTGTAGTTTCACCTCAGCTGAGCTTTGTGGGTTTTGGAAGAAAGCCGGAAGCTCGATGGACTGGTTTACATGGAACTTGGATATGAATTTAGGTGAAAACCTAGGGTGTGTGCGTAAAACCAGTTTGTCCTTGTGGATAGTAAAGAAAGGATCTTGCACTGACAGAGCCTGAATTTCACTGACCCTTCTTATGGAGGTAATGGCTACTAAGAAGGCCGTTTTATAAGTCAGGTGTTTGAGACTACTTTTCTGCATGGGTTCGAAGGGGGGCCCCATGAGCTTAGCTAGCACCACGTTGAGGTCCCATCCTGGCGGTGGGTTCGAAATAGGAGGGTGAAGTCTCTTTACTCCTTCCATGAAGGCTTTAACCACTGGTACTTTCCACCACGAGACCCTGTTCTGGGATGTGGTGTAAGCCGAGAGGGCTGCCAGGTGTACTTTTAGAGAGTTAAAGACCAACCCTGCATCCAGCAGGTGGAGCATGTATGTTACAACGTTGGAAGGAGTGCAATCAACCGGGTTGATTTGTTTATTCTGGCACCAGATAACGAATCTTTTCCACTTGTCAAAGTAACAGTGTCTTGTATTTGGTTTCCTGGACTCTTTTAGAATGTCCATACACCTCTGTGGTAATTTGAGATGTCCAAACTCTATGACTTCAGGAGCCATGCTGCTAGGTTCATAGAGTTGGGTTCCTGATGCAGTGTTTGACCTTGTTGCTGGGACAAAAGGTTGTACCAGGCTGGGAGTCTGATGGGGTCGCACACCGCCATCCTGCGTAGGTGTGGAAACCATGGTTGTCTCGCCCACATGGGAGCAACTAGGATGAGCGTCATTGATTCCTTGTTCATCTTGCACACCACCTTCCTGATGAGGAGTTGTTGGAAAAGCGTACGCAAACCTCCCTGACCAGTTCATCCACAGGGCATTCCCCTGGGAGTCCGTTTGGGGGAACCTGGATGCAAATCCTGGGCATTGTTTGTTTTCGCTTGTGGCGAATAGGTCTATAGTGGGGAAACCCCACTGAGAGAAGAGATCTTCTACTACGTCTCTGTGAAGGACCCATTCGTGTTCTTCTGGGAGGGGGTCTCTGCTTAGAGCATCCGCTAGGGAATTGAGCTCCCCTGGAACATGTTGCGATGACAGGAAGATGTTCCGTCTGAGTGCCCATATCCATATTTTCTGGGCAAGCTTGGACAGATTTGGCGAACGAGTCCCTCCTTGCTTGTTCAGATAGAACATGGCTGTCGTGCTGTCCGTCCTGATTTGCACCGACAAGTTCAGTAGATGGGGCACGAACGCCTGCAGCGCTCGGAATACTGCCAGAAGCTCTAGCAGATTGATGTGGTTCTTGGCTACTGAGTGAGACCAGAGACCCTGCGCTGTGTGGTGGAGATGGTGAGCTCCCCAACCAGTCAGGCATGCGTCTGTAGTAACCACTGCCTGTACTTCGGGATCGTAAAAGGGTTTCCCCTTTGCGAGATTCTCTCTTGTCCACCAGTGTAGGCTTTGTACGAGTGTTGGCGAAACGACCACTAGATCGTCCCACTGACCACTTGCCTGAGACCACTGTTTCGCCAACCATTCCTGCATGGGACGCATGCGCAGACGCGCGTGGGGGACCAGGTAAATGCATGACGCCATCATGCCCAGTAACCGCATAGCTTTGCGTACTGTTATCTGTTGACCTGACTGATAATGCGGAATTTGCAGAAGTATATTCCGAATTCTTTCTTCCGAAGGGAAGGTCAATTCTCTCTGAGTATCTAGGATCGCTCCTAGAAACTGTTTTGAGGTGCTTGGCACCAGACTTGACTTCTTCTCGTTGATAGAGAAGCCTAATTCGTGGAGGAGGTCGATAGTCCTCTGAATGTTTGATCTGCAGATTCCTGGGGTTTCCCCCGTTATGAGCCAGTCGTCTAGATAAGGGTACACTGGGATTGCCTCCCTGCGTAGGTGTGCAGCTGCCACCGCCAGTACCTTGGTGAATACCCTTGGTGCTGAAGCTATCCCGAAGGGCAGTACCTTGAATTGGTAGTGGCGACTGTCCACCTTGAAGCGCAAGTATTTTCTGTGCGCCGGGAGCATGGAAATATGAAAATAGGCATCTTTCATATCCAAGGTTGCCATGTAATCCCCCTTTTTTAGGAGTGGGATTACCTCTTGTAGCGTGGTCATACGGAATTTTTGGGGCTTGACATACTTGTTGGCAGGCCGTAAGTCCAATACTGGGCGCATTGTTAAATCTTTCTTTGGCACAAGGAAGTAAGTTGAATAGATACCCTTGTTTACCTGGTGTCCTGGGACGAGTTCTATCGCGTCCTTTAGGAGCAGATTGTAGACTTCCTCGAGGAGGATCTTTTGATGTTCCAAAGAGTGGACTTTTTGTCTTGGAGGGTGGTTTCGGGGACGTTGCAGTAATTCTATACAGTACCCCTTGGATACTGTCGACAGCACCCATCTGTCGGATGTTATCCCTTCCCATGCCTGGGTGAAGCTGGATATTCGTCCCCCTACTGGGGTTGCATGGGAAGGGACCCTGAAATGAGCGTCACTGCTTCGGTGGAGGCGTGTCACCTCCTTTACTGGGGCTGCCTCTGCCTCTACCACGTCCTCTTCTACTAGCCCTACCATACCCCTGGGTAGACTGTTGTGAGTTGGTGTTCCACTGTGTACCCTGGGTGTGGGAATAGCTATTACCTCTATTGGAATTTTGGCCGCGGGGGCGACGAAAATTGCCGTTCCCTCTTTGGTTAGGTGGTTTTGTAGTTAACTGGCCAAGGGATTTGAGGGTGTCGAATTCCTCCTTAGCGTTTTTTAGTGCGTCCTCGACTGCCTTTCCAAACAGGAGATCACTTTCCACTGGTTTGTCTAAGAGTGCAGCATGTGTTTCCGCTCTGAATCCCGACTGCCTCAACCAAGCATGTCTTTTGATGACAGTCCCCTCTGCTATAATTCTACCCGCATTGTCTGCGGCGTCTAAAGTTGCTTTTAAAATGCAGCCTGAGACGTTTCTTCCCTCTGCACAAATGCGAGCTAGCTGGCCTTTAAGGGGTTCGGGAGCGGAATCTATTAGTGCTGCCACTTCTTCCCACTGATGGCAGTTGTAGCTGGCCAACAGTGTGGTGGAATTCGCGATTCTGGTTTGGTAGGCTGCCGTGGAAGCTACTTTTCTACCAAAACCATAGAGTTTTTTACTTTCCTTGTCGGGGGGAGCCTCCGAGGAAGATAATGGGGTTCCAGCTCTCTTGCGGGTGTTAGTTACGACTAGAGAGTCTGGCTTAAGTTGGCCTCTAATATATAGAGGGTCCGACTGGGCTGCTTTAAACAGCTTCTCTACTCTCGGGTTTACAGGTCTTGTCAAGTTTGGGTTGACAAGGGATGGTGCTATTCTGCGTTGAATAGATTTCAGGATGGGAATGGTCTGGGCTACTGTCTTCCTTTCCCCTATTAGTTCCTCCGCGAAGTCCCTCTCTTCTTGGACACCTTGTGTGTCTATGTGGAAGTGGTTAGCTGCCCGAGAGAGCAGTTCATTTAGGAGGGGCTGATTATCTATTGGGGAATCAGACACTGGGGCTTCCCTTTCGACTGGTGAGTCCATTCTGAAAATATCTGGGGTATTTTCTGGCTCATCCTCGTCTTCGTCCTCCCCGTAATAGTCTGACACTGCGAGATCTTCTGGTGTCTCAAAATCCTGGCCCTCTATAAGGGAAGAGTCTCCTTGGCCTGTAGGGAAAAGGCAAGAATAGGGTTGGACCTCGAAGGGTTCTGAAGCCTTTACTGGTGTTTCGACCCGGGGCCTTTTATTTGAAGGGATAGGGTCCCTTGAACCTGAGGGAGAAGATTCCGGAGGGTTTAAAGCTAGTAGTTGGTCAGGGTGTCTTTCGAAGAAATTTGCTAAGGAGGACATCCTTGACATTACTCTGTCAATGTCCTCGCATGACCAGAGTTTAGAGCTTGGGGTGACCCTGCTGGAACTCTCTAAGGACTGTCCCTGAGAAGACTTGGACGGGGAAGTCAGTTCTATTGTTGTGGGGGATTGCAAGGGTTGTTTCCTTTGTTGCTTACCCCCTTCCCCGTGGGTGGAAGTGTGTTTACCCTTTCCCCTATCTTTCGACGCCTGGCGTCGAGGATCGGATGTGGAATCCCTGTGTTTCGAACTAGGCTTCGAAACTGGGCCCTCCTCACTCCCAAGAGATGTACCCTTTCCCTGGGGTGTGGGCTGGGGATGGAAGTCATGTTCGTCTCCGGACGAGTGATCTTCCGTGATGTTAATGGGCGAGGCACTCTGTGCAAGTGTGGAGGCTTGCCTGACGTCGTGCGGCGACCTCGACCGGGACCGCCCAGAGGACGTCCTTTCGGACCGCTCCTTTTGTGCCTCTTTCCGAGGTTTCGACGACGTCGAATCTCGGGTGGGTTTTTTGTGTTTAGTGTGTGTGTGTGTAACGCTCTTGTCGCCGGGGGACTTCCCCATAGTCGCCGGGACGGACGACCTTCCGAGGCCGGGGACGTGCGTTAGGCTGTCTTTCGACGCCTTGGTGCCCTCGCCGTCCGAAAGTCCGGCGTCGCTGCCGTCGCTGAAGGTACCCTCCGCCTCCATAGCTGCTAGCTTGGCGTGGTGGGCCCAACGCTTGGTGGAGCGGTCCTTAAGAGTTTTTGTCTTAAACCTGCTACAGGCCCTGCAACCCGCCTCGGGGTGGTCTCTGGGCAGGCAAAGGTTGCACGTAGCGTGCTTATCTACCCAAGGGTATTTTTTATTACACTTGGGGCAAAACTGAAAGGGCGTACCCTCCATACGCGCCTGTGGGCAGCGGGCAAGTGTGTGTAGGTAAGAAGGTGTTTCTAACCGAGTGTGGAAGTGTACCACCCCCCACTCTCCCTACTGTAGGGCCGAGGCCAGCGGCCCAGGCCCGAGCCGAGGCGGAGCCTCAAGGCCCAATCCGTCGGGTTTCGACGTTGATCTCCTCCCCGGTTCGGCGTCGAGATGCTGGTCGACGAGGGGTGAGAAAATGGGGCAAATTAGAATTAGTTTTAAGTGTAAATATGGCAAAGCCAGGGAACTCCGATGAAGTGCTTCCGACCAGAATGGCGGAAAAAAACAATCTGGGGATCCTAGACGCGTGAGGGATCATGGGTACAGTGGACGTCACACTAGGGATAGTATTACTGGCACGCCCTGTGTCGACGCCCTTTTCGACTTTCGAAAAACAAACTGTAATACTCCGCAGCTTCCACTAGATGTCGGCCTATGCACAGCATGTGAATCTAAGCAGATTCCACAAGCCTCAGAAATACACACACACACACACACACACACACACACACACACACACACACACACACACACACACACACACACACACACACACACACACACACACACACACACACACACACACACACACACACACACACACACACACACACACACACACACACACACACACACACACACACACACACACACACACACACACACACACACACACACACACACACACACACACACACACACACACACACACACACACACACACACACACACACACACACACACACACACGGCTGGGGCTGGTTTGGGGGTAAATGCCCTTATGGTTAGCCTGGGGGGCGGCCAAGCAACCAGAAAGCACTCCACCAAGTACTCCAGGCGTGTGGTCCAGGGATGGAGAACAGCCCGGGAACTTCATTTCCCAGCGGGCCGCTCGCCGCTTGGGCCCGCTCGGAGGAAGACTGCCGCGCCCGCATCAGCGCGCATGCGCGAGCCGCGCCCATGGGGAGCCGCTCGCAATTCTGACCGGCGTCCTGGAAAGACGTGTTCTCCGGAGGCAAGCTTACGCGGGGCGATTCCACCCGACGCCTGCAAAACCCAGGCCCCGCGTACAAGGCAGAGATAAGTACAAAGCCTTACCTTGCACTTCATACCCGAGGGGGGGCCACGCAGTAGAAGCGGCGCAGAGACCCCACCAGCCCACCGCGAGCCGGAGCGCAAAACTCTTGCAGGGAACGCTAGAAGTAATAACGTCCCTAACCACGCATGAGACTCGAACTAACAATGCCCGCATGTTTCAATGTGATTAACAGTATAGTCGCATGACTCCGGACCGGCGCTTCTCGCCGTGCAGGGTATTCAGAAGCCACTAACCAATCACGCGCACAGGTATTGACTCTAATTTTGCTCTTGCAGAGAGAGACAGGAAATCTAGGAGAAGTTTGTGGCCCATCAACACGAAAAGGCCAGAAAGGCTGTGGACCCAGGCAGAAACTCAGGCAGAAACCGAAGCTAAGTACATTATTGCTTTGGGGCAATTCCCATTGGTACTGCATGAAGTGAATGCAGGTGTGGGTGGGAAGTTGGGCAATTGCTATAGATGCTGCATGAAGTAATGCAGTTTTGGAATCCCGCATGCTGCAATGTGGGGCTAATCTGAAGTCAATGCGTTTACTTGTGATGTCCTGGTGAGGGGCTCCAGTACAAAAGCCTGAGGTGAACTCAAGCATTCAGTGAAAGAGTGAGTGGTGAGAGCAGGAGTGCATGGGCGGCGAATTCATGGGGCAGGAGCCGAGGAGCATGTGACCCTGACATTCCCCCTTCCCATCCAGAACCACTACCTAAACCTTTTTCCGGTGTTCCTAACTTCCTTACCTATCCAACCAACGGACCCTAACCCTCTTTCCCCGAAGGGTCAAGGTTGCCTGTGCTGTCTATCTCCAGGTACTGCGACCTAACGGGGAGGGAGGCGTTTTAGCTGCGTTTGTGCTGCCTCTACACCTGGAAGAAGCAAGTTCTGACACACACTATCTCATATGGTCCAATTGGAGGTTGCAAATAAAGCCAGACAGTGCCAGACCCTCACACGTAGTTTGAATGCACAGACAGCGTTGCCATACCAAGTCAGTTGGTAAACCCAAGTATACAAGCTTTAGTGCACTCAAGCAGGAGTCTCTGAGGACGCTAAGTTGCATGCAAAACAGAATGAGATGTTTAGCTGTTTCAGGGGCTGACTGGCAAAATCTACAGAGGCTTTCTTCCACTGTGATTTGTTTCCACCTCAATTTAGTGTCCAGTGTTGAAAGAATATTCCAGCGCAATCTTAGCAATACATGCCGATGGTTTCGATTTGGGAAAATCGTAAGAACTGGAGAGGGGAACCCTCTTTTCTTATGTTCATGTGCTAAGTGAAGCATAGATTTATATGAATAGAAGGAGTTTGTAGTAAGGCAGCAGTCATAATCCCGAAGTTTTTTTGGTTTTTGCAGGATGAGTGGTTAGCTGTTCTAGATCCGAGTCAATATTGCAGAGAATGGTTTCACACAGGTTGCAAAATTTGAATAAGAAGCCAGAACGTTCAATATTACTTCCAACAAGTTCATATAAAGTGTTCGATATTGGTACCTTAAGCTTAGCATAAAAGCTAAGCATCCTCCAGTAAACACAGGATTTTAAATAAATATAACCTAACTCATATCGAATTGCAGCCAGAGGGACTGCGTTAGGTAGAAGTAAAACCTGTCTCCAGATGTCACCTTCAATCACATTGAGTTTAGCAATGGTTAGCCCCGTACATAGCTCCAAACCATATGTCAATTTCAGAGCTATTTTTCCTTCAAAGAAGAGAAGAGCTGGTCTAATGGAAAATTGACCATATTTGCGATCGATTTTCAGGATCTGTTTACCAAGTGCCTTAGCTTTGTTCAGAAGCATATTTATCTGCCCTCTCGAACCCCTACTAGCCCCAACATAACAACCAAGTTAGGTAGAGCAGATGTAGGTAATTATCCTTAACACCCCCCCTCCAACCCCCTGCAAGTTCCAGGAGTTGGTTTTCTTCCTGCAGGGACCTTTCGATAGGGCGAGGATTTTAGTTTTGGTGGGATTGATGTTCAGACCATTTAACTTCGCATAGTTTGAGAAAACATCTAGAAGACGCTGAAACCCCACCTTCGTTAGATCGAATAATAAAAAAAATCGTTCGCATAGGCCAGCCATATAATTTCACAGAACCCAGTCTTGGTGCCAAGAGACCCGCCTTTAGTAGGTATTCCACTGCGTCAGAGACATACCGATTAAACACCGATGGGGCTAAAACGCACCCCTGTTTAACCCCACAGAATGTGCGGACAACAGCTGACATGTCCCCCTTTTGGTTTAGGCGTATTCTTACACCAGAGTTATTATAGACCCCTCCAGAAGACACAGTAGTCACCTCGGTAAGGGTACTCGGGGGTGGGGGGGGCTAATAGAGCATCTGGGCCAACCTTTGTTAGAGATACCAAGGGTTGTTCTGGCGGGCTTCTTTCCAGCATGCCAGGTATGATATGATATGCTATATGGCATTTAAAACGCGCCTATACACAAGTGTTTCAAGGCGCAAAAAGGTATAGGTGTGTTAAACGTATTACAACTATCAGTTTGAACAATGGAGTCAACCAATTTGGCTTTAGTTAAACTAACAGAGGAAGATCTGTCCCTTGAAAATAGGCGCCAAATTCGATTTAGGTAGAGTGAGTGCGGAAGTTTTGACAAATAATAGGTTAGACTGTTTTGTAACCATTTTCCGCTTAATTGAGCGCGATTTACGTGGTACTAATGACTTTTTAGGGACAGTATGCTTAAGAGTACTTTACTGTATAGCACCGGTCTGAACAGATGGTAATAGTCTAGGAATAGAGTGAGGATTGGGGATAATCTGGAGAGGGTTAGGTGTCCAGGGTGAGGAAACACTAATGCACAGGCCATCAGATAGTGCAGGCTTAGGTTACCCTTGTGGTAGGTCATAAGGAGCTTCCAGAATAGACATGGTCTATTATTTCTATCATTCGCTGTGTTACTGAGGGTACTTGAGCAACTACAGGGGAAATTGCATCACCCTGTGGTACCAATAGCCAATTTCTGTGACAATTCAGTTCCAATCCAGTACACTTTGTTGGTTAGGTCTAAGAGTATTTCAGTGCCAATGCAGTCGATTTTCAAGTTAAGTTCCGTCATTGATCTTTGTACAGTCTTAAGTTCAGCCCAGAAGTTGTCGTACAGGGCGACAAATGAGCTGAGCACCATGTTTAAAGCGGAGACCGTCAGGTGAGTCAAACGGATGCGTGCATCCAGATCTTTCAAAGTGTGATGTAGTCGGGGGGCGCTGTTGTGCCCAGCGAAGATGGCCGCCTGATTTTCGGCTCCGTACTGCGAGGCACCTTCTCATCGTGATTCTCCTGTCTGCCCCGGCGCCACGATCATCCGTCACTCCAGAGAGACTGCTGGGGAGTCCGGGCACCCGCGGTCCAACCGCCGCCCACGGAGCCGCTCCTGCTGCGGCGATACGACCCGCCGCGGGTTGGGCGGGAGAGAGTGCTTCCCTGACCCCGCACACGGATCCGTGGGATCACAGTGGAGTCCCGCGGCTTGAGGCCTCCTGAGGGGGAGGGGCGCTTCACTCGGTTGCGCACTCGCCCTCCCCCACTTGCTGCGAGAGCGGCTGGCCTCGTCCTCCCTAATCCTGTGGACATCGGGTCCGGACTCCAGAGCGATCCGCTCCGCTGCCCCGTCCTGGGCGGCGTGCTGCCAAACCTCCATCACGGACTGGACGGAAGCGGGTGCGCCCCCGGCCCCTACTCTTGACTTCGCGAGGCCGCGCCGGTGACAAGCGGCTCGCGGTCCACTGTGGGGTTGGTGCGCTCTGCTTGATCTGTACGGCCACCCCCCCACCGGCTACGGGCACTGCTGGCCTCATCCTCTTCACCAAGGAGCCCCCCCACTACGGACTTCAGAGCGCTCCGCTCCGCTACCCCATCCTGGGGGGCGTGCTGCACACCACTGGGACTCTGGGATTCCGGCTGCGGGCGGTGAGTTCCCCCCTTCCTCCGGACCCCGATCCCCGGCCCCACGACCCTTATATCCCAGGGGCCGCGGGTATCTCTTGGGCCCTACGGGCACGAGGTGAGGTGTGTGCACCCCGGGTCTGCCTCATTCCAACCTTGCCACACCATAAACACTCCTCCCCGGACCCGTGGCCTGCGGTGGCAGTCCTCGCCGACATAGCAATTTATTTCTGAGACACTCTGAGGAATCTACCCCTTCGGCTGCTCTCCCTCCCGCACCGGAGTGCGCTGGGACCACCAACCACCAACATTCCAGGTGCCTCTGCTTCTGGGCCCCAATTGCCCTTGGATCCCTCCTTCCACTGACCGCTTTACTGCTTCTATCGGGGGCATTCCTCTCCAGTGGTCTCTCCCCCAGCCAACAACCCCCCCTCAAGCCCTCAGGAGGTGGTAACCCACACAGAAACATCATCAACGGTTTCCCACCGAACCCCCTGTCTGGGGGACCTAATCTCCAAGGGTGTTCCGGGGTCCATCCACTCGCCTTCAGTGATCTGCACTGTATACCACCCACCTCACTGCATTGTACGGTCGGGGTCTTCTACACCATATCAACACCTGCGACTCCGGCTACTACTGCCTCTACTACTGGTCACCACCACTCGGGCCCTGTCCACCCCTACAGACTTTCCGGCGAGGTGTTCAGGTCCGCCTGAAGTTTATCGACCCCCTCGTGCTCCGGCGGGACCCCCCCATCGGAGACACCATACCCCTTCCTTCCTGGTGCTCTGCCTGGGCCTCCCGCTCACACGTCTCCCTGACGTTCCTGGTGTCTCCCCTTGTGGCCCTACCCTATCTCTTTTGCACTCAAGGTTCCCCCCCTTCCGGCAACATGTCAACACAAACCGGCAAGAAACAATCCTCCATCAATATCTTCACGAAACCCTCGGGGACCCCCGGAGCTGAGGCGTCATCACTGGAACCTTCCCCCTCACTGGTACTGGAACCACCCGACTCCCAGAAAATGATGGAGTTTATCCGAGAGGGGTTCACCACACTTCATAGTAAACTCTATGACATGAACGGCACGATCTCATCCATCAAAGCACACATGGAGAGGACTGATGGTCGGGTTACAGAGATCGAGACACGAGTGAGCGCCGCCGAGGACGGTCTGGGTTCCCTTCGTGCGGAGGTCTCCACGCTATCTGCCCGCGTTACGGAGGTTGAGAAGAAGAACGAAGACCTCGAATCCCGTTCGAGACGCAACAACCTCCGTATAATCGGGGTGCCAGAGGATGATATACATGAACCCATGGAAGACTACGTGGAAGGCATGCTACTCCAACTCCTTGACTCCCCTAAACTTTCCCCGCAGTTTGCGATCGAGAGGGCCCACCGCTCACTTATGGCAAAACCTAAACCTGGAGCACCCCCACGCCCGATCATAGCCAGGGTCTTGAACTTTCGCGACCGCGATGCACTCCTCAGGGCGGCGAGGGCCCAGGGGGATCTCCTCCTAGGCGCAGCCAGGATCCATCTATATCCAGACTTTTCTGTGGCAGTTCAACGTGAGCGAAAAACCTTCCTGGCAGTGAAGAAGAGGCTGCGCGACCTCCATGTTAAATATGCAATGTTATACCCCGCCAAACTGCGTATCGAACACACAAACCGGGTATACTTTTTCACGCTCCCCGAGGAGGCATCCAGGTTCATTGATGAACACTTTCCTGGCTGAAATGCCCCCTCGACGGCCACTGACACTTGATCGCAACAGATCGCCCCAACTGTTGAACTGACACCGTCTAATCCTGCTTGGCTGGATTTCTGTAATTCCGCTATTACCTGATAAGTCTATTGAGTAGTGCCTCATTCACACTTTTGACAAAATGTTGGTATCACTGTTGTTGTTTCTCACTGTGATTGTTGCCCCCAGATTCACTGGCCCTTCACAACATGGCCGGGTCGCCGGGCAGTCTCCTGCTCGGTCCACCCCCCTCCCTGATGGGCTATGGTGGCCCGCCAAATGCTTTTCTCCCCCTGGTTCACCTCTCCTTAGGATTCTCTCTCGGTTCTCGCAGTTAAGCTAATACGCTTCTTGGTCCAGTGGATCGGTTATACACACTTTTTCACTCCAGTTCTCTTGTTCCACCACCTGCTGCCCATTTCCCCCACCGTCACCCATGGAACCTCCCCTGGGTGGGTACGGGTAATACTAGTGGGCATTATGTTTATCCTTAAATTGCCTTAAGGTTCGGAGCATCGCCGCCAGGCCGGTACACAGGCCCCCCAGGCGTTGATGCCATCGGGTTTGTTCTGGTTGCTTGGGTGTGGGTTGTTCATCCCTTCGTTTGGGGGAGGGATGTGGGAGGGGGAGGGGGGATCGGGGTTAAATGTAAAAGCAGCTTGGTATTCTCAGAAAGAGCAGAGCCCGAAGCATCATGGCCCCGTCGGCGTTTTCAATTGATCCACAGTAAGCACCGCCCATGGGGAGCACATTTCCACCCGCCCGTATTTCTTTATGGCTATCCCTGGAGGGTCGAGTGAGGAAACCCTGACATTTATGAGTTGGAACGTGCGGGGATTGGGTAATCATAAGAAAATGAGGTTACTACAACTTCAAGCCGAGAGGCATGGGACTAAAATCCTCTTCCTTCAGGAGACACATGCCTGCACAGAATACTGCGAAAAATTTGCTAAAACATGGGGCCCCCAAAGGTACTTTACCACCTATTCCACTCAGAGCCGCGGGGTTATGACCCTTATTCACAGAAGCCTCAGATACAACCCCATAGCCACGATTATCGACCCCCTGGGCAGATACGTTTTACTCCATGGTATCCTACAGAATAAGGAAGTAGTCCTGTTGAATATATACGGTCCCAACATTGATGATCCCGGATTTTACTCTGATCTTATAACTCTCTTAGATGGCTTCCCTCTGGTACCGATTCTCTGGGGAGGCGATTTCAACACAATATTCGACGTGGACTTGGACAGATCTGGCTCCAGACCCCGTCAACTCTCCAGAGCGGCTTACACTACACTCTCCTCTCTTCCCCGTTTATCCTTATTTGACGCATGGAGGCTTCTCTACCCTGATTCCCGCTCTTATTCCTTCTACTCTACGGTCCACAATTCCTTCTCTCGGATCGACAGATGGCTGTTGTCTGATGGGCTAATAAGGAGTGTATCTGGCATGACAATCCTCCCCAGGACCCTATCCGATCACTCCCCTGTAACCGTTACACTATGCTGGGGCCCAGATCGGGATCGATCCAGATACTGGAGAATGAAGCCGCATTCTTTACTCGATTCGGTATTTAGCTCTGAGATGGAGTCGGCGATCGAGGAGTTTTTCGAGATCAATACCAACTCCGTGTCCTCGCAGGCTACCCTCTGGGAATCCTTTAAGGTCTACATCAGAGGCATTGCCCTCTCCAAGGAAAATGGCATCCTCAAAACTATTCGCAGGGAGATCGCCGAGAGCGAGGCCACGTATCCTCACTTGAAGCTCGGTATTCCCTAGATCCAACCCCTGTAACCCTCGCCTTAATCGGCACTGAATTGGACACCTTCCGCGCTCTCGCGGACCGCGAGCTGAACTTTCTTGATAATCCCGGGCGGGCGAGGAGGTACGGTGAGGGCGAACGCCCTGGCCGTCTCCTAGCCAGACTCCTCCGCCATGAGTTTGGCTCCCCGCCCATTCCCGGAATTCAGAGACCCGATGGTTCCATGGCCACTTCCCCTGGAGATATCAATGTGGAATTCCTTTCCTTCTACCAATCTCTATATGCACACTCT
Organism: Ambystoma mexicanum; assembly: GCF_040938575.1. Taxonomy (NCBI): domain Eukaryota; kingdom Metazoa; phylum Chordata; class Amphibia; order Caudata; family Ambystomatidae; genus Ambystoma; species Ambystoma mexicanum. The sequence goes on along the minus strand of NC_090930.1, from coordinate 971,686,220 downwards.
GACAGTGCCACCGACGCAGAGATCGATGCTTTCCTAAATGGTCTCCCACTCTCGGTTCTCTCTCCCGACACCATCGGATCCCTCGAGAGTCCATTCACCCCTGAGGAGTTCTCAGATGCTATAGACTCTCTATCCTCGGGTAAGGCCCCAGGTTCAGACGGTATCCCTGTCGAGTTTTATAAACAGTTCAAATCCCTCCTGCTCCCCCGCCTGGTGACTCTATGGGAGGAATCGTTGGAGGCGGGCCAGTTCCCCCCTTCACTCCGCGAAGCCACCATAACAGTCCTACTAAAACCTAACAAACCCCCGACTCAATGCGGCTCTTACCGCCCGCTCTCACTGATCAACTGTGACGTTAAAATTTTCGCAAAATTACTCGCCCTACGACTGGTCCCTTACATGCCACACATCATCCACCCTGACCAAGCGGGGTTCATCCCGGGCCGCTCCACTTCCTTAAATCTGAGACGTCTTTTCAATATTATGAGCAGAGTGAACCCTGGCGTACACGCGGTGGCCGCGACCCTAGACATGCAAAAAGCTTTTGATTCTGTGTCGTGGAGCTACCTTTGGCGGGTGCTCGATAAATGCAAATTTGGTCCCACCTTTGTATCCTGGGTCAAGCTACTTTACTCCAACCCCGTCGCCAGAGTTCGCACTGAGGACCGCTGCTCCCCCCTATTCCAAATAGCTAGGGGCACCAGACAAGGCTGTCCCTTCTCGCCCTTAATCTTCGCTGTGGCAATGGAGCCGTTTGCGGACATGCTTCGCCAGAACCATGCACATAGAGGTCTACGTACGGCCGGCTCCTCAGATATAGTCTCTCTATATGCCGATGATGCTCTTCTCTATATCCGCTCCCCCGAAACTAACCTAGCCCCAATACTTGCAGACATTGCTCTCTTCGGGCGGATCTCCGGTCTCACAGTGAACTGCTCTAAATCAACCCTTTTTCCTCTCACACCCAGTACGCTCCCCCCTCCCGATACCTTGGGATTCGCATGGGCCCAATCTAGATTCACTTACCTGGGCGTAATGGTGTCACGTCATACTGAACGAGTCTTGGAAGATAATTTTCAGTCATACCTCACAAACCTTATGATAAAAATACAGGGCTGGAACAAACTTCCGATCTCACTGGCAGGCAGGATAGGGGTACTGAAGATGGTGGTACTCCCCCCAACTCCTGTACAGGTTTGCTAATATTCCGCTGTGGCCAGGAGTTGAATTCTTTCAGACATTGACACGCTCTCTTAACTCCTTCCTCTGGCATTCCGGTGCGGTCCGCCTTAAGCTTAAGACCCTCTCTGCCCCAATGGAGGCGGGCGGCTTTGGGGCACCAGACTTCCTCAAGTACTGGCTGGCGGCTCAACTCCAGCATACTGCACACTGGTTCAACATATCAGACCCCCCGCCCCACGTTAGACTGGAAAGGCTGTCAGTCAGCGATCGCGACATTCGATCTCTGGTGTTCATGCCAACCCCGGCGGTACCAGACTCACTTGACCCAGCGACATGCACATCCTTGGCCTTGTCCAAATCCTGGCAAATGTTGGGCATCACCCATCCCTTTCACGGTAACTTTCCAATTTGGAATTTCCTCCCTGGGGTCCCACGAGTTCCTCCCTCCGTGGTTCGCACATGGGCCGAGGCGGGTTATGAACTGCTGCGCGATATATTCGAACAAGGTAATTTTATAGAATGGCCCGACCTCCCGGCCCCCCTTAGACGGAAACCTTCCGTCTGGCTTCAGTATTCATCCCTACGTAGAGTCCTCAAGCACAAGTACACAGGCTTCCCAACATTGCCACCTGACGAACCTGCAATCACCGAGCTTTCCTCACCTGACCCAATGAGGGGCAAAATCTCCAGACTATACACCTTACTCCAAACCAGGTCACCCCCCACATTCCCCAAACTACGGCGCTCCTGGGAGACAGATCTCGGCCTCGAGATAACCGATGAACGTTGGTCCCACATGTGTGCACGGATCCATGGGGTGTCCTTCAACTCCCGGTTCAAACTGATCCAATTTAAGGTGACTCACAGGTACCACTACACCCCGACCAGGCTACATCACATCTCTAGTGACTCCTCCCCTAGGTGCCCTAGATGCGGCTACGAGGAGGCCGATTACATCCACATGATCTGGTCATGTCCTCGACTCACCCAATTCTGGACCTCAGTGTGCTCCACTACATCGACCATCCTCGAATCTCCCTTCCTTCCATCTCCAATGAAATGCCTATTTCATGATTTCCCTGAACTCCACCGCAACTCCAGGAAACTGGCCGGTCTCTGCATGCTACTAGCGGTGCGTACAATCCTACTCTGCTGGTTACGGCCTACCCCCCCCACCCACGCGCAGTGGCTCAAAGCAGTTACATGGGCCTCCGACACTGAAGAATCCTGGGCGGCCCAACAACCCGCCTGCTCCAGGCCTAGAGACATATGGCAGAAGTTCCGCTCGTTCACGTCCTCCACTGACACCGACTCAGATTCCGTATCCCCAACTCCCTCTCCTAACTCAACCTCAGGTGGCCCCTGAGCTGTCTCTCATTTACCTTTTATTTCGACCCTCTATGGGCCCCCTGGTGCTTATGTCGTTACCCTTTCCTTTATGTATCCCATTGATATGTATTGCATGTAATATGCCGATTGCCCTGTTTTGCTTCTAAAGGCTCTATTGTTATTCACCTGTATCTGTGTTACCAAGCTGAATGAATAAACAAAAGTTTAAAAAAAAAAAAAAGTGTGATGTAGTCTTGGAGTGTACATGACTTCTGATTTGTATCCCATGAGCTTGCTTCCCCCGCAGAGAGTACATTATTTGGGTCGATGCCTTCAATAATATTTTAAGAGCAGTAGGAGTATTCTGGGACAAGGCCCCTTGAGGCTGTAAGATCGAGTTTACAGGGATTTCATCAGCAGAGGGCAAATCCATGCCTATATCTGCACATTCAATAATACTAATATCAGTAATATTATTGTTGCCGCCAAAAATAGCCTGGTTAGTCATAGCTGAATGGCATAGCATAGCATTGCCTCTAAAAGCATTAGGTAGTTTGAATTCAGTGCTAGTAGAGGTTGCTTTCAAAATATATTTGTCCATAAATGTTTGGGCTGAGACAGGCTGAATAAGTTATTATTGTCTGGGGGTTTTATGATGCAATTCCCCATCAGGTGTAGTCGGGATATGAATCAATACTTTATGAGTGAGTGCCGCGGGACAAGTTTCCTTGTAGTTTGGGGTTTTATGCTTGGCTGTAGAAAAGCTAGATGACAGTCCCCGTTTTAGGTTTGAGGTAGTTAACACAGGCAAAGGCGGAACGCAGAATGAAGTTGAGGTTAGTTGTCCACTGGTAGGTAGACAACAGTTAATCAATGTAGGAAGTGGCTGGCTACTACCCGGTGGGTCCGCCAAAATGGCATCTGGGAGCATAGAAGATCCTTTTTGACTGTGTAGACCAGGCCTCATAGTTGTAGGAAGTATTAAAAGAGCCTCAAGGAAGGTGATAAAAACAAGCTTCTGAAATAGATTGAAAAGTAAGTAAAAACAGGTCCAAGGTTATTACGCTAAGCACAAGGTACCTTTAAATGAAAAATAGGTGTTACCAGATCAAAGTGTTTGCAGATCTGATACCAAGTCTGCAAACCCTGCAGTCTCTGGTAGGATGGAGAAGCAAAGGTGCTTCTCAGTGGCAGGAACACAGAGCGTGTGTGGGAGCAAAGTCAGTAGCTTAGGAGCTATTCAGACCAGATCTGATAACCAGCTAAAATTATTCAGTAATATAGGCAAAAATGTCCAGATATCTCAAGAAGTAAAATGCTTACTGTACTGCAGCATACGGCAGCCATCCACGCCAAACAGCCAAACAGCACCAGCCCTTCTGCCACCAGGGTTTACGCCGCTCGGGCGGCTGTGCGGGAGATTTGTAGTGCCGGCGATGTCACGTGAGGAAGTCACGTGACCTTCAGCAGCTCCGCCTCCCTGGATGCAGGCAGCAAGAGCAGAGTGCTTGCAGTGCTGCCTGGAGGGGGAGGCTAGCTGGAATAGGTAAAAAGTAGTAAAAACACACGATCCTGCAGCTCTGTAGCAATTCATATCCGGTCCCTTCTCTCAGCCTTTTGTGTATCCCAGGTCCCTTCAGGTGTGGGCTGTTCTGCATAATTGCCCAACTACTACAGCAGGTCTCCTCAGTCCTCTTCCTCGTCCCAGTACTTAAGAGATTATGGGAGTTGTAGTCCCAACCACAATGTAGGCAACTTCTTACTTTTAAGGGTAGATCTATTTCCTTAGAATTATTAAAAGATTAACTGTTAGAGTTAGTTGTTACAGAGGAAGATAATTGACTTAAGCAATATTGCTAGATACTTTTACTTCATACCACTTGGAGTAAGGAGGGTTATCATCTTGAGACACCCTGAAAGATCTTTCTGTTAAGGTCTGTTCAGGTTTCATGGTATTGGTGCTCAAAGCCATAAGATTTCTATGTGGTTCAGATACACAAGCCATTACCTGTTTTGGCCATCTTGAAAGGTGTTCGCTTTCAAAGGACACATGCCGTGTCCCATTCCCCGGGATCTCCTCACCACCCTGAGCCTCATCTCCTCCCAGGTGATCCTCCCAAAGTACGCCACCCCCAAGGTCAGGATCAGAAAGTTTGCCTTTCCCTGGCCACCTAGGAGCAGACTTTAGGCAAGGGTTCAGTGAGAGATCAGTAGGATTCTTCACAATATGCACCCCACACACACAGCAGTGGTCCAATCAGGGGCCACTGTGGGGCCGACTCATGCCTGCAAACTAGACTCACTTGCACCAGTATGTGGATTGGGATCATACAGTCCAAGCCCACTTCCAGGTCCATATACACATGGCATGTACTAGCCCGTTAAAACTTCCTGCACAAATGCAGGACCATAAAAGGGAATTCCTGAGAGAAGGCCAAAGAAAAAAAATGGGCAAAGAACAAGCAAACAACCTTGTGGCACAGCCATTTTAGGACACTGGTCACTGTTGGCATCCAAACACAATAAACGTGAACAGGCACACTAAAAATATAGTAATAATGGTAACTGCTGCCACCAGCTTGTCTTTAGGTAGTTAAAAGTAACCAACAATCCTGTTGGTATACCAAAGTATCCCCATTACCCTGCATTGGAAAACGCTATGTGCAAAATTAAACCGTTACCCAAACAAAAAGACAAAAGGGAAAAATGTCCTAGCACTGACAGTCTGAGGTTTCCCCATGACAAATGAGCAAAAAGGCCAGTGAAGTGAAGCTGAAAACTTCACTTCTCTATAAAAAGTCAGGACAAGGTGTGTAACAAAAGCAACAACTCTGGGGGGTCCATATAATATGGAGGGGAAAGTTGCCTAAAAGAGAAATATATCGCAAAAAACAGGAGGGGCCAGAAGCATCTTAGTCTTGTGCTAATTATGCAGACATTATTGCATCTTCCTCCACTACCTCTAAAACATACTTCACATTTTTTATAGCTACCTATTTTTAAACTATTACTTCCTGGTAGTTTCCGGTGATGAACAGATGTTGGTTGCAAGCCTCTTATTTCTGAAAAAAGGCAGGTCCTCTTCAAACATTTTAATACAGACACAATCTTGCATACAGTTTATTTCCCTTCATGAATATGATGTGTAGTCCTTAACCTGCGAACCATTTTTAATTTTTCAAAAAAATTAAAATCAATAAGTAATACTTACTGGATTTGTACCAGGTATGTAGACCCCATTCAGTCTGTGCAGGCAACGCTCAACACTTGCTTCATCTACAAGATCGACAAAGCAGTATCCAGTTTTCCCTCTAAAACGATACATTAAATCACATGGTATCAGTGTTTCTTGCTGTGACATTACAAACACCATTAAACATAAAATAAAAAATCATCTGAGAATGTGGAAAGTTCAAAGTAAAAGTTACCTTTGAGGAAAAATTAAGGCCAGGAAATACCTTTTTACCACTAAAAAAAGATAAAGTTCACTTAGTTATTTGTTTATGCTCAACACTGAATCACTATGGTGCATGCACAAACCAGGCATAGTAGAGCAGCGATCAGCAAGGGTTCAAGTGGGCTACCATTTTCCATACTCTACTTACAAATGTACAGTTACACTGCTACTGGTCATCTGAAAAAGGAGAAAAATACTGAGACCGACTTTATTAAGGGCATCAGACTAAAGCCGGAGTGTGTTTAGTACACTGGTCTTGGTTACAAAGGTTTGATTTATATTGCGAGAGAATAAGCAAATGAGACGTGCTCTTTGCAAATGGTTTGGGATCTGTACGGGACTGCATCAACTCAAGTGTGTGACTTGAAGTGGAATGCTAACATTCTAGTGTTGTGAATCCCTTCATAGTTGTGGGAGGCCAGAAGGAATATTGATTTGCAGTGTAATTTACTTTTGACAAACACCTCACCTAATGGGGTTGCTTTTTTGTAAATTACCTTCATCGATCCCTCTCAAACCTCAAATTCTTTCCCCATTGTTCTATAGATCACATTTGCGCTTGGGGAGGGTGGGGGTTTCATACCAAACATAGTGAGTGAACAAATAAGCAAGAGCAGACTCATTTCAAAATAGCAATGGTTGGTCCCCGCAAGTGTCCAAAACATTGGAGGGCATTACAGTAATGCCCACCTCTTCAGATATAGTGATCAGAAAACAACCATTGTAAATTAGGACAGTTTCTTTGGTCTGGTGTTCACTTTCGTTCTACAATCATGTACTTCATCCCCATGGTAGGCGATAACATTTTTGTTTTTCTACCATCCGTTTCTCACCACTGAGACCTTGCTAAATGCTACGCTCGACTACCCACTGTCAAACCTAACCTTAACTGGGTAGAGTATAGTATATGTTGCAAGAGCTTGGGGAAAGAAAATTTGATATATAAATTGGACCTCAAATGTACCATCCACCACAGAAAGTTTGCAAATAATAAGTTGTGACATGTCAGGAAATTCAGCTTTGTATTTCAACTTAGTGTACAGGCCAACATGCGGTTGGGTGATTTAATGTTAGTAGGTTGAGGAGCCTGGCAGTGCAGCAACAGACATTTTGAGGACCATGGGATTAACGTCGTTTATATCTGGCCAAACGAGTGGTCATATATCCTATTCACTCTTTATACAGAGACCTATATTCAAGATGCTCGACATGATCTCAAACAGATACAGACTAAACGTAACTTGCCTGCTAATCCCAAATATGTTATAAGTTATGTAAACAGCCCATAACAGCATCGTTTACAGACAAGTGTAGAACTGAAATGCTACTCATGGTAAAATAACTGACAAATCTCCCACTCTTAGCAGGTTCTTCCATTGAGGCGGTTTAGGGTCCATGTCATTCCAGAGTTTAAGCCACTACAAAAAGGAAGAAATAGCTTTGGTTGAAGTGGTCTCATAGGGATGCTATAACCTGCCAATAGGGTTATAGGTTTTTAGTTTTTGGAAGTCTACACTGCCCTTGGATCACTACTCAAATAGTTTTACAGCTGAATCCTTAAACATGACAGGAAACCTAGCTCATCCAATATGCACATTAATGGCAGCCTGCTTATGGTGTTTTGAGAAGTGTTTGTGCCTTAAATGATACACTTCTGAGATGGTAAAGGGAAGTCTGTGCTCGCCAATCTGGTGAATGATTTGCTGATGGCTATAAACAGATTCGATGCCAGCCTTTGACACGTAGCAGGCCTAATCATTTGCCACAAACACCATTAGGACAAAGCCTGGCAAGCATCAGAGGACTTGCTTACTTTTCATTATTGCAGTATGTACAGCAAGGCATCTTGGGATCACAGGCATCTATTAATTGTCCTGCCCTATTAGCTTACCGCAAATTGAACACTGTCGCCCCTTTTGTTCAATGGCATGTTACTTCAAAACATCAGCCGTAAAGCATGATTTACAAGATCACATATGCTCAAGTCACACAGATCTAATTATATTTCCTTATCAACTCAGAAGCAGCCGTTGAAGCCTAGTCAGGTTATGTGTCTGAGGTGATTGCCTGGATGAAAACAAATGGGGTGGAACTCACTCCCAACCAACATAGATATGCTCAAGACAACCCTTCATTCCATACTTGCTTCAAAACATTTTCCATCTAGCCTTTATTTTGGGATAGTTTACATCCACCACTTTGGCAAGGGGTGTGATTTTTCGTAACATTAAAGCACTTTGATGGAAGCCCAAGATAAAGGGCAGTTGGTGATAGAAAACGATAGTGCTTTTTTGCAAAACAATCCAAGTGAGACTCTTTTTCTGCAATCTAAAAGACGCCAATACCCTCGAGACACTCCCACTCTTGTAAATGCAGCAGACCTGTAGCATATAGCATCCAGGCTTGCCTCACAACACAACATAGGACTTTTTTGATCACATACCTTCCAAGCCAATCATTAACTAGTTTGACATTCACCACAGCCTCTCCCACTGCAGTAAAAGCTTGTTTGATGAAATCTTCAGTCATGTAGGGCTCAAGCTAAAAGAAAAAGAAAATGTAACCTGGATAAGCACTTTGTTAGATAATCCCATTTCTACTAGGCAACTGAACACATGCAGCAGCAACCACGTGCGTTCACACTTGCTCTTCCTATGACCAACATGTTATTATATCAAAATAAGTGGGGAAGATGCACTACCAGCGTTTTATTATGCATTTTAATGTCCATGCTGTCAACACTCCAAGAGTAAGAACCAGGTCAAATCTCCCAATGAAAGTGCAGAGTAGTTCGAGTGTCCTCTAGACTAGGACGCGCAAAACTACCAGAGGTTTGAAACACGGGTTAGCCTTTAAGCCTTTAAAAGCAAATAAATACTTAGCAAACTATAAATTCAGCAGGGATAAATTATGCAAAAAGATATGTGTCAATCATTAATGTGCTGTAATGAATCGTGAAAACACATGAAGGATACAACTACAATGTGCACTTTTGTATTTTACTGTAGATGACAGATTTGCTTAAGGATACTAGAATACTTGCGACTAAAAGTATGTGGACTATGAAAGAATGTCACTCTGAAGGATAAAAGCAATCCCATCATATTCCTCCCAGCCAAATGACTAACGGTGGAAATTATTTGGATTTCAAAACAAGAGAGTTCGTCTTTGACACAATGTTACTCTCCTAAGTGAGCCTACAGCTCCACTAGCGTTAATGGGAACACCTTGCAATATGTCCATCTAAGATGGTAACATTCCAAGCGTGTACCGGGGGTGGTGAGCCGCTTCCAAGTAGTCCATTCCACCTCGAAGGGCGCTATCACTATTAGGACCACAGGGCCTTAGTCTGGGTACTGCGAAGTTTAGCCATGCGTCAGACTTGCATAGAATTGTGGAGATTAATCATTTTGTCACAACAGATAGTACTGTATAGATTAGCCACATAGAAGTTAGCGAGTAGCCAAAGCACTAACTACTCTGCTACTACTTTCTCTAATACACCACCCAACACAAGCAACAGACACAACAAACTAGGACAATGGACCTTACCCGTAAGGACACAACAAGCCAGTGTGCACAACCTTAAACCCCTGCCCATCTACACAAACACACATACAAACCCCAACATAATAGTCACATAGAAACATCCCATGCATTGAACCTTAACCGCAAGGATCCACAAACGTCACTGCACACAAACCGAAATACCAGCAATCTACACATAAAACACACACCCACAACAAAGAGCCACACCAAAAGCATCCCAGGCATTGGACCTTACCTGTACAGATACAACAAGCCAGTGCATGCAACCTACCATCTGCAACCTACCTTTCTTTCTCTAGTTGCTGCGGCTGCCGCAGCGACTGCAGTTGTGCTTCCTCCCACCACCCGGAGCCCTTCTGTGCACATCCACCGTGGAAGGTAAGCGCCTCCCCTCCCCCCGGGGTGCAGTGAGCAATATCCGGCCTTAGTGTACAATCATTTCTTTGGACAGGCAACATCATCCTGCAAGTAATTTGTACAATTTGGGCTTTTACAATGCTCCGTTTTGTGCCAATTTTGTTTGCTCTCATTTGCCATCCCTGCTGATCGCCCGTTCCAAGATGGCCGTGTCCTTTGTGAGCACTGGAGTGCTCGGTCTGGTGCAGCATGGGGCCTAGGATTGGCTGTGGCCTTCCTTATCCTGGCCAATCAGAAGGCCAGCAGACTTGCCCGGAGGCCCTCTACTAAGTACCCTGTATGCTCCCTGTCCGCTACCAGGCCCGGTCCAGGGGTCTGCCCCAACCCTCCTCCCCACAGTGGCTGCTCCCCATACTCAGTTCCCTCTACTTACACTATGTACCTCTCCTGTCTGTATGTGCCTGCCTGTGTGAAAGTCATAGCTTGCTGTTCCCACTCCCCTTCCCTTGTATACCACAGTTGCCTTGCCTTTATGCTTCAACTAAACCCACAATGCCCACAGTCTGATTATGTTGCTACTCATTGATGTACCTACACCGCCTTTTGCTCAAGCTTTGAATTGCCTTTTGATGCAAATTGCTTTCCCATCCTTATCCTTGTCGTCATGCTGGACCTTTTGATCAACACAATCACAATGACTTGAATCATATTGTGCTCAATGACTTTGCATCATGGCACGTCCTGCATGACTCTTGCATCATTTCCGTCTCATTTCTGACTATTGTATCATGGCAGAGTTAATTCCATCTGTTTGCGCCTTACACTGTATTCTGCCTGCTTTTCCTTTGCTCACCTACTCGTCTCCCAGTCTTTCTCTGCTACCCTTTGCTTTACCTACTCTCCTCCCCCTTCCCTTCTCCATTAACTATGCACTTGCACTATCAGAAATGTCGTCAGCCCTAGTACAACAGTCACCGCTTGTTTCCTCTACTTGCCCGCCCCCCCCTCCTTTCCCCACCTCTTTCAATGTCCATGCACCATCAGAAACGTAGTTGGGCTTAGTACCATAATACATTACTCATTCTTAAATGTATCAAGGCCTTGTAAGAATGTGATTGTATTTTCCCTTGCTCTCTCCCCTGCCTTGAAGTGCTTCGAAAATCATTGCGTATAGGCGCTATACAAAAAAACTATCAAGCCAACACACAACAACGCCAGTTTTCCTCGTTCTGAACCCATTTTATCATTCTACCCTCACTAACCAATCCCTTCCTCTTTCTTACAGAGCCACGTAAGCACCTGGAGACTGCCCGTGGGTGGTATTGGTGTGCCGTATAAATCAACATAACACGTGGCCAAGATTTCTAAATAATTGGCAATATATGGACAAATACAGAGAAACAGAGACGGAGACAACAGCACAGTTACATTGTTGGACATGAACATAAAAAGCATGGTTTGTGTCTTGATGCAGTTTATCTGTATCCTTGATCCATAATGCACTTATAATTAATTCAAAAGTCAATACTTTAATGTTTTTGTTTTTACCACTGGCTTGGTACTTTCACTGTACAGTTAGGCGGGTGAAAGTCAGATGAACCAACTTGTGATTAAAGTTGGGTGCCAGACGTAAATGGCATGCGTGAGAACCACTATCAGTATCGGGTTATGGTGCAAACCAGTGTCAGGCTTAACAGGATCTCTCCCTTGATCCTCACCCGATTCTTCCTCGGTGTGTGGGGACAAAGAGGATCCTTTCCGGATCGCCTTCTTGTTCTTCTTTGAAGTCTTCCTTTCTTGGAAGAGATTGGGTAGCGTCTGTCACAAGGTGAAGCCACTATGTCCAACTGATAAACAGGCAGACTAGGGGCCCCTCTCTCTGTGTCTGTTGTGTCACGGAGAGCTTGGCAGAATGTCGTGAAAACTGATTGAAGAAGGCAGCAGCAGGGAGAACTCCAAGAAACTAGCCGGACTCCATAATGAGTAGCAAGAGAGAGAAAGAGATAGAGGCGCAAACAAAGCTTCAAGGAGGAAAAGGACGAGCATCGAAGAGTAATGGAGATCCAGGGAGCAAAGCTCTGGAAACCTGGGAAAGCAGAAAGCCTGGAGGAAAACCATAGCACAGCCAGGGGAGGAAGATGCTTGGGAAGACAGAGCGAGAGAAAAGCCAAAGAAATGAGAGAAGGGAGGTCAGAAGGGGTTCCTAGCACAGCACCCTACCTGTAAGAGCAGGAAGTCTGATGGGTTGCAATGCAGCGCGTTGGAAGTGAAAGCTATCAAAATGGCCGGTGGCCATCTTCGAAAAGACTAGAATGGTGAATATGTTCCAGGAAGAGAATGTAACAAAGTCAATGGCAGCTTGTCCACCTCTTCCATAGGCGCCAGGGGTAAAGGGCCATGACAACCACTCTGTCCAATCACCTTATTGTGTTTTGATTATGTGCATATTAAATTGAATGAAAAGCGAGTTTACTGGATGAGTGGCTTTTGTAAACAACCCCGTCCCCTACCTGAAATGACAGTGATTGATCTACAGAAACTGGTTTGTGGAGATACAGTCTTTGAAGTAAACGAATTTTAAAATTATGTACATTTTTGCAATCAGGACCCTAGCCTACATTCAAAGTAATGGGTTATTTTAGATGTGCCCAAGGAAAAACTGGTGGCAGCAGTTACTTTTGATGATTTTTACTGTACTTTTTGTTAGCATTACCGCATTTGGCCATTAACAGTGGCTAGTGTCGCAACATGGCCTTGCCACAAAGTTTTGTTTGTTATTTGGCCATCTTGTCCCGTTACCTTCTTCCTGCCCTGCCAGGTGAGGAAAATCCTTTTATGATCTTGCTCTTGCCTGGGAAAGTCTTGCTTTTAATGGGCTAGTGCAGGGCAATGGCAATGTGTGTGTTCCCAGGATGTGGGTTGAGACTGTTTGGTCACCATCCAAAAACTGGTTTTCTGTATGTCTAAAGTGTATGCATGAGTTTCAACATCAGTGGTCCTGATTGGACCACTGCTGGGGTGTGTATGAGGGGCAGATCTTTCACTGGGTGAGCCGAGTTTGTCTCACCCGAGTTTCTAGATATGAAGAGGAGTCCTGCAGCCATGCCCCAGGGATCCTGTAGAGATTCTGTGAGGGCCAAGTGTCCTGCGCAGCTGCGAAGACGTCAGAAGACCTCTGGCCCTGTCCTGAGAATGCCTGGCAACCAACTGTTGCTACAGTAATGGTGGAGCCCTGTCTGGCTGGTGATCTTTAGAAGGCCTTCGGTTGTACTTCAACGCTTGGAGCGGTGGGATCAACCATTCCCGATGTCTGCTAAGTGCCAAGCCACCTGGAGTCTTCGGAATCGTTCCTGGAACCATCCTGTGGACTGATTAATTCCAGTTTCGGCTACTGTGGTAGGTAGAGGCGTTGTGGTTCAGTGTTTCAACTCAGAACTTTGGGCACCCTCAGCTTGTTCAACAAGAGTAACTCCCGCGAAATGATGACGTTCCAGCTTCAATGGGACCCGAGATAGGAGGCCAACTCTGACCGCAAAAGCTGTTTGCCCTCCTGACACCGTGCATTGGTGACCTATGTCGAAACTGGCTTGCCCACATCTGATCAAGTACCCAGAGGAGTGATGCATCGATGCGAGTTGCATTCATTGACGGGAACAGGTTGCGCTAACTTCTGAATCCAACCGGGACATCTCTTGCACCCGCAACTCTTGGGCTCTGGTGACTGGAACAAACATCGGGAAAACCAACCTCAGATGACATTGTCAAGTCTAAAGAGAAACCAGCATATGGGGGTGAGTTACAGCAATACTTATCTGCCCCCCCACCCCAAACTTGTTGTCGAAAGCTGTGTTTTATTCGCTAGAATACATACTTAACTGACTTTTGGAACCCGTCTCCTATCCACAAGATCTTCCTCCCAACTTTTTCCCAGCTAACAAAACCTCTGGAAACTTTGTGAACCTTTTGGGCACAAGGCCCCAGTCAACATAAGGTTGGACTTCTAAAGTTAGGGTTGTATTCTTGTGGACTGCCATTGCAAATAATACCCATTACCTTTCCTTTCAGTATTGTGGGTTGGAAGTATTGTGATTTTATTGCTCTGGTTACAGGGGCTGTATATATGTATTTTATTATGAGTGTTGTGTGATAGAATTACTTGCCTACAGTCATTTTTATAGTGTTCGCTTGTCCATAAATAAAGTATTTGTATAACTACCTATCCAAGTGTAATCCTTGTAGACTCATTGTTGACCATTGCCCAGGCTCATCCTTCGTGAGACTTAGCCTTGGCCACTCCCCATGCTACCTTGATTGTTTTGGCTTCAGCTCCCAGAGTTGTTCCCTGCTCACTAACTAGGATGGCCTCCTACACATCTGTCCACCAAGCCAGAGTGCAGAAATCCAGCCTAACAATAGTTTTTTTTTTGTTTCATATTTCTTTCTCCAAAGATTTCAATATGCATAGAAAAAGACAAAAGCTTCATTCACCAGTCTGTTAGCTCCAACTTAATATATATAACCAAAAACGCCAGTGACAACAGTGCCCTCCACCCCCTCCGCCAGCCAGCACTGATGTCCATACCCGCTCGCCGCTCCCCAGCCCCCACCCACATACTCACGGCTCAGCAACCACTTCTCCCAATTTACAGTAATCACCATGTGCTTGGCCTCACTGAAGTCTCTTAGTACCATACAAGTACCTTCCATCTCTGCACTTACAATACATATCATATCCATCCCAGTCTACCACTCCCTGACCTACCCACCGTGCTTACCATACATCGGCCCATTCCGCAGGCAGCCTCACAGGAGCATTACATCTGGGGAATCCAGTAGAGCATCCAAGTAGTTGTCCCAAATAGAGCAAACTCCGTCCTGTTCAATGAATTCAGCCCGCTTAAGTCCAATGTGCGTCTCCGCTGTTGCCCATTTGATCATATTGCTAGACCTTGATCTCAGAGAACCTGATGGATTGCTTCCATTTCATAGCAATTTGTCTTTTTGCCAGTGTCATTCCCAACATAACAAGCCTCAATAGCAATTTACCCTTCTTCCTTGGCAGTATGCCCAACAGATATGTTTAATCGTGGCCGATAGCATCCACTCTGTGAAACTGGCTAACACTTCCATTACTCAATTCCAGAAGTTCCTCACAATAGGACATTCGGAACACATATACGAAAGAATGAAGGCCCATCGTATGA
The DNA here is from genome assembly GCF_040938575.1 of Ambystoma mexicanum. NCBI lineage: Eukaryota > Metazoa > Chordata > Amphibia > Caudata > Ambystomatidae > Ambystoma > Ambystoma mexicanum. The sequence continues at coordinate 971,671,142 of NC_090930.1, read as the reverse complement.
ACATTTAGGACAGCCGGCACTCTCCTTGTTATACATTTTTTGCACTCTGGTGGACGCAACATACACTATAAAATGCTTGCAGCAACGGTATTAGTGTACACTGCATGTTACAAGAAACCTTTGGTATTCTTGCAACGCTCTCCCCCATTCTGCACCCGCCAGCGCCTGCCCTATGTCCTCTTCCAACTTTCCCCTTACCGCCTGCACCCGAGTCACTGATCACCTCATGCATGACTATTGGGAGGGGTCAGAAATGCAAGACAGACAAGTCAAGAGTTTTCTAGCAAGAGGCCATTTTATTTAAACAATAGGGGGGTGAGAAAATCACCTCCATTTTCCTAACCCAACGAGGATATCCCTGCCTGTTAAACTAAGATTAAAAAAACAATATCAAAAAGGTATCTGTCCCTCACCCGTATACATAAAATAGAAATAATAGATGTATCATATGGCCGATTAAACTTAATAAAAATAACAGTTGTGTTCAACATAAACTTGATAAATTCAAGATTTTCCAAGTCAAAATTTTAAACAAGAAAGTTCCTTTCAATAGCCAAGCTCCGCCTCAAACCACAACAAAGTTCTTTTCACTCCACAAGTCTTCCACTTGGTACTTGAATGTCTTATTGCTATCCAGACCCTTTCACTCTTCAAAATGATTGTCCAAGTTCCACAGTTCTTGCTTGATAAACCAAACACTTTGTCTTCACACTTCCGGTCAGTATTCAATATAACCCCTCTTCAAGAACCACCACTTTCACATTTCTTTTTCATAAAGAAAGTTTTGTCAGGATAATTATAGCACAGTTCATCATAACACATTAGTGGCCTTGCCACATTCTTTCACCACAACTTCTACCACACTGTAGTACTTTAATGATCTTCCTCGTTCACTAACCTGCCAGGATTTACCACTAATAGTCCCTTTCCTGGTATACTCGCCTGCCAGGATAAAATTCCTGCCACTACTAATACAAGCACTCTGTGGTGACGCTTGCACTGCTTCAGACTTTCCACACTTCTACCCTTAATGAAGAAAGTTAATCAAAAGAAAGCTACTTCTTGTAAAAGTCTTTCACTTGCAACAACAGTACTGGGGTTCACAACTCCTTCCATAAGAATACATTACACAATGACACTCATTTGTTTGACCAAGGTAATGCAGGTTAAATTCCTCTCCTCCTTGATTTGTACGAAGAGGGCTTCTCTCCTGCCATCTTTGAATGTATTCAATATCACTGATACACTTCTGGTAATGTCTCCCTTTGAGGTAATCTAGATTACATTCATCTAGTTTAAATATTAACCCCGTTTTACTTTGGCAATGGTAGTCACAATACTTCTCCACTCAGACTCTTAGTATAAGCGTTATTGGCTTTACTTTGTTAGTTTGGTATTCAAAGGAATTGCATTCAGTCTGTGGTCTTTCACAGAGTGCCCCGGGGTCACCCATCAATGGCCAAATCACTGGTCTTTCCCTGCATGTCTGTTCAATCCGCTACTGCTTCAACTTCTTCTCTCATCAGGTCCTGGGCGTCCGTTCTGGTCACACTCCCACAGCCCGTCTTTTCTGAAATGGGAGCCTGTCTTCCTCCTTGCATGCTAAGTTGAACGGCAACCACTGTAGCGGGACACAGTTAGGAGAGCCTCTCTCTCCTACGGGTCAGGTCGACTCAGCACCACTTCCCACTGTGTGATCTCTGCATTTCAAAGTCCCAACTTCTACGACACTGACTGCACTGCGTTCTGCTGGAAACACAGCGGCGGTCCCAGTGTCACCTTTCTGCTTCTGCTGCTCCCACCGCTGCAGTAGTCTACTTCTTCTAATGGCCTGCACCTGAAGGGTCTTTAAACATTTAAAAAGTCCCGCTCAAGCATGGGCCATCAGAACCAAACTACTAAACTGCACATCACAGTTCTGTACCTCAGAGCTCCTCTTCCCAGTACCTAGAGCACTATGGGACTTGAATTTCCTAATGTTCAAAGTCAGTTTAACCTCATCTAATTAACTTGGTTTACATAGTGAATAGACTATACCTTTATGGGAGGTTTCTAAAGGAATTAACAGTTAGTTTTTGGTTTTATAGTTCAAACCCAAGGCAGAATCATAGCTATCAGAAGTAGTGATAATGATGCTTCTTGCATATATCATTCTCCTGTTGACTAGAAGGGTCTTTACCACTAACAATTTGGGTAATTTTGGGAAGGGAAGCCTTAAGCCTTACTCTGACAACAAGCCATTAGGTATTCCGGTATTATGGAAATATCACCCTCTGAAGTAGATTAATGCTGTGGATCTCCTAACAGTCATCCTATTCCCTTGGTGGCCTTCTCCTCCCAGATGATCCACCCGGCTAATACCATCCCCAGGTTTAGGATGTATAGTTATGGTTAAGTTGCTGTTTCCATAGGAAGAGCACTTTTTGGGTGGCTTATAACTCAGCTCCCCCTGGACAAATCCTCATCAAACTTCGCAAAAAAATGTATATGGGCCCCTCTGAATTTCTTCAGAAAGTTTGGTGATGTTTGGTCCAGAGGGGTCGGGGTGGAGTTATAGAGGGGGGTCCCAAAACATCTTTTTTTCCCCATACACTGAATGGGGGAAAAACTTTGCGCACGCCTACAGGCCAATCTGCTGGATGGATTTTCACCACATTTGCGGCAGGGGCTTGGTCCCGAAAGCGTGCTTTTGTAAATTTGGTGGCAATCCGTCCAGTAGTTTTCTTTAAAACGACCGAAAACTAGGTCTCAAAAAATTAGTGATAACTATGTCCGCTACGCGGTCACACTTCCCTATTCGCTGCGCGGACAAGAAATAGATTGGCTAACCCATAGCGTCATGTCCGCTGACATGTGACGCTTTCAGTGATTGGTTGTGGAAAAGCGTGAAGTTCGTCAGATTCTCCTGCTGCGCACGCCATCTTTTGTTCGTGTTTTGGTTGTACACGGACATCGCCGGTATCACATACAAAACAAGACACCATTGCACTGGTTACACTTATGAAATACTGTTTTGGAAGATGAACGTTAATGCAGCTATGATGGGATGTGGCAGGAGAAAGGCAAATAATGGTGTTTTATTGCCTGTCACCAAAGTCATACGGTAAACTGGAAGTTGACGCTCAATATACGGCCAACAATTACTGCATCTGTGTTACAATGTATTTAGAATAATATTGCAGTCAGACTGGCGTCCTAGAGTTTGAAATCTGAGGCAGCCACCTGCACTGTTTGTTGGAAACAGCGGTTCTGCAAGTGAATGGCGGTTCTCATGAATGTATTCGCATATGTTGTTGCAAAGTGAGAATGTATTTGCATTCTGAGTGAAGGTCACTTGGTTTGCTTTTATGGTTGCGAGCTCAATAGGCCCAAGCATCCCTCTAAAACCATAAGTGTAAATTGTTTTTTGACCTTGAGCGAAAGGGAAACTTAAGCAACAATGCAGAGAGTTAAAGTTTGCAAAAAAATACCATTTGATCAGGATATGTTTCAAAAACGTTTTTAAGGCACATGAAATATCAGTTCACGCAGATTCTTTGCAGCAAGTACATTGCAGTCTGACTTTATCCAAAACCAATGGAGGCGATAAATATCAAGTAAGTTTCATTTTGACGACTACATCGGACTGAGTTTAAATTTATTACCAGAACAATAATTTTGACAATGTAACTGAAGTATTACTTTTCTGTGCAGTTGTCATTTTTTTTCCACTTACGAAGAGTGCGGATTCTCTGCCTTTGCAGGCCAGGACTAGACTTACCCTTGTTCAACGTTAATATTTCTTCTTTAAAATGTCATGTTTGACCCCATCTCTTTGTTTATTAGGCTACACGTTCTTTTGGTCTTTTTTGAAATCACGAGATGTAATTTTTGTTACTTGACCATTATATTTTGGCTTTGTAACTGAAGGACATCTTTTTTCCAACTTATGAAGAGTGCAGATTCTCGCAGTTTGTAGCCCGTCACTAGATTTACCCATGTTCTGCCTAGACTTACCCTTGTTCAACGCTAATATTTCCTTAAAATGTAATGTATGACCACTTTGATTTGTGTATTAGTTTCCACATTCTTTTTGTCTTTTTTGACATTGTTTGCTGAAGGATGGGTACTGATATGTACTTTCTCTTACGTTTTTTCGACCAGCTACATCCTGCCTCACTGTGCTTGCCATGGATTTCAGATGCCGAGCAACGGCTTCTTTGGACGCCATCTGCAACTGATCGTGACCGGCTGCCTGTCCGTCCAATTTTGTGGGATGATCGGGCTGGCCCCCTTTGTCCATACGCTGAAGTGGCCATTAGGGGGAACCTAACCTCTTTTATGGTGGTGTAGGCCGAAGGTCATGGTGACGTCTTGGAAATCACTGTGCGAACAAAGCGGTTGCTTTATCGAAAACGCATACTTTGTGTATGCGAAAAGAACAACGTGTGCCTCACCATTAACATTTTCGATGACGCTCAGACACAATGTTACACTTTCATTGAAAATGGGATTAGTCTGATGGTCTCGAACAGTTTGTGAAATAAAACTACTTTACAAATTCTAAAATGTTAATGTTTTCTTTTAAAAAACAATGTATTATTTCAAAATGAAACGTTTTACGTTGCTGTATGTTCGTTCATTTTCAGGTTCTGCATCACGGCACATATTTTTGCTTTTTGTAGGCTGCCATGGAAAGCAAAGAGGGGACACGTATGGAACAACCGCCTTCCCTTTCTATGGTGGCCATCTTGGAAAAGGATTTGGTTACAGCGGGACGGATTATCATGACAAATCCTATTTTTTAGTACCACACGTTCCTGCTTTGCAAATCTAGATTGTTAATGCAAATCTTATTACGTCTATGTCCTTTACTGAGAAATATAAAGTAGAGGGAGTGTATGAGATTTTTTTTTTTTTTTTTAAATATGTTTACACTGTGAAAGGTGGTTCTTAAAGGAACATTTACTTTGTTTAGGGAAGGCTAATAAGGAAATTTGCGAACGGAAATGTGAAAAGAGGGCCCAAACAGTAATATGGGGCAGGGGGGGGGGGGTAGGTGAAGGGTGGAAAATGTTGTGAGTTTGTTATTTGTAAGGTAGGGGCAGCGTTTCTCATGCTCCTTCATTACAGCAGTGCTGCTGTTTCCTGGGGAGGAGGGATGGCTTTAGCTGATGTCATTTTCAAATAACTAGAACTTTTGCTAAAAGTATGTAATGTGCACTACATTGCTAATGGCTGACTACCAATACGTGTTCGAGCAGTGCAAGGGAAATGTTGAAGTTCGACGTTCCTACATCAATATGAAATGTATTCCCACACTGTCCACGAGGCATACATCTTATTGTTAAGTGTGTACGGATTCTCGGACACGTCACCGTGTTGTCTGCCAGCATATGGTAAGGAGGCATTCTGTGCAAGGTGTGTAATTAAGTTAGAAGTTACTTTACATTATGGTTATGTGCCACTACTAAAAACAGATGACCTTTAGCAAAAAAAGTTCTTAAAAAGGGACAGTATGGTTAAGTTGCCCTACTAAAAAACATGTCAAATTCAGTAAAAAAAAAAAGAAAAAAAAAAACGTTGATAAAAAGGACGTTATGGTTATATGTAAACCAGTTATGGTAAACTAAGCAACCATAACTCACGCCACCACCGTGCCCTGCTAGGAGTAACACCCAGGACATCAATGATGACATCACAAATATCATTGATGACATCACATGTGCATTTACTTTTCATACAAAGGGTTCTGAATGTAATGTTGGCAAAAAAGTATCAGGGATTGTCGGCAGATGTGATATATATATGCAAAACAAGGAGGAAGAGGCGAACCGCACTCCCGCAGGCACAAAAACTAGTGCCAGGTTAAGAAAAAAGTCAACACAACCGACACAGTAGAAAGAATACTTGTGTCTAATGTTTACAAAAGGATTTTAAAAAATGCATCGTGCAAAACCGAATGCACAACACACAAGCAGCACATAGAAAACAAAACAACAGCAGGACACCTAGGGGTAGCAGCCTGCAAACAATGCGTTCCGCGCCATACTGAGCGCTTGATCACGTAAGGGGGAGCGAGATTAGCAAAGGTAAATACCCTTCTGAGGTGCAGTCCCTTAACTATGTCAATGGCAACAAGTTGTTTGGAAAACATGAGGAAACAAAGCGGCCATATTGGAAAGGGTTAAAAATACAGGCAAAGTCAGAGAAGTAAAAGTACAGTGCATAAACAATTTCGTTGCAGGTTAAAAGTGGACCTGACCAGGATGTAAAACAGTGTGTGGGCCATAATAGTCCCAACATAAAGTCTGAATCCTCAAAAAAATAAAAAAATATTAATATGAGGGACATACTGAATATAAATGCACAGTGCATTATAAGCAGTGTAATCACCGGATTTGGCCAGACCACTATGGTGTAGTGAACCTATATATATTGCACATAATGATAGAATAGCCTGATTAACCTCGTGTCTGTGGAATCTTTGGGAAACCTGCACAAAGCATGCCTGCTGCCACTATCAGGTCATAAAACCAGCCCTCCCCCACTGTGAACTGGGCTTCGTCTGCTCACAACTCACAAATCTGACCTCCTCCTACAGCTGGCCCCACTAATGAATACACTTCTCGCCTGTCTGTCCCCCACCGCCTCCAGCGCCCTCCCCTGGACCCTTATTGGCCAAATCCATCCAGTGAGTTGTTGCTGGCCCGACACGCAGCACATCTGCTCCCTGTGCCTTTCCCCATCTTGGCTTACAGGTGAGCGTGTGCTTGTGCTTGTGACCACCCCTGCCCCCCCATTTGTACCATCATGGCACCCCAGTTAATACCGGGACCCTTGCGGGCTTTCCAGCTTCGCCACAGCTTGCCCCTTCCTTGTACCGCCTCCTGCACTCTCCCCCCTGGCCCTTATTGGCCAAATCCATCTTGGACCAGATCTGGGCAGCCATCTGCCCGGCAGCCCCAGAGGCAAAGGGCGCCTCATACAGTGGTGGCTCCAAGGTGTGTCTGCGGGTGTCAGCAGGGGAAGCCAGTGAAGCCAGTGACCAGCCGTCAACCAGCAGCAACCACCAAAGTAAGTGTGCCATGGGTGGAGAGTAGAGCAATTACTCTACTCCAGAAAGCCCTGCCACTCTACATTACCATACCTCAGAATACAGCTTGCCAGACAAATGCCACCCGCATCACCCTCTTAGGGAACACTCAACACTAGCAATCGCCCATTACAACATTACTCTCAAGCATAGGTGTATCAAACCCTCTGTATCTGCCATAATCTAAACTTACTGTACTATATCCTGAAATCTGCTGCATTGTGAAACTTTAGCCTCCCTCCCACTATACAGGACTTTCAAATCTAGCCATAGCCTCCGCCTCAATATATGGTTAATAGACCACTTTCTCTGCGTCACACCCAACAGAAATATAAATGTTGGCAAGTACCACACTTGGATTGAATTATGAACATTAGCCTGCGTCACATCTAGACAGGATTGTGAATGTCAGCCAGTGCCACATCTAGATAGAATAGCGAATATTAGCCATTTCCACATCTAGACTGCATTGGGAATGCTAGCTTGCCGCTTGCTGCGCATCTAGACAGGATTTTGAAAGTGGGCCAGTGCCACATTTGGATAAATTGTGAATATTGGCATGCGTCATATATAGACAGGATTGTGAATATAAACCAGTGTCGGATCTAGATAGAAATTCGTAGATATTCACGCGCCACACCTAGAAAGAACGTGTAAAGTTAGCACATATCCCTTCTAGATAGCGAGGCCACTAACCAACCCACTAACAATTTCACCCCTCTGCATATACACCTCAAACTCTAACCAAATACAACCATAGCCCTAAAGCACAGCAAACTGCACAAAGCAGCTTAGCACAACAGCACACAATGGCTACCGACCAGAAAAACACCCCCAAGCTCAGCGAACAGGGATGACCGAACTGAAGCTGCCAACAGCACACCATTGCTCTCTTGCACTTATCCCGCTCGTTCCCACTAACTCACCCTCCCACCCCATTTCGTTTCGTTTTCAGATACGCCAGGCGACCAGTCCGGTGGTGTTAATGTTAAAGGATATTTTTACCGTGCACCAACACTGTATGTCTGCTACAATATAGAGCAAAACCCATTTCCCCATACTGGGATTTGAGGCACGTACATATTATCTGTGTCCCTCTACTTCAGTGACCCTTTTCCATATTTTGTAAATCGCTTGCATCTGCCATAGCATTTGTTTAGCCTATCGGACAATCATAACCGGAATGTTCATCAACCCCTGCGGCGCAATTATTGCATGACCAGCCCCTTACACCCATCAAAAAAGGGTACCACATACTGCAACCAATATTTTTTAAAAAAAGGAAATGTGTGCTGCCTGCAGTTTTGCATGTGCCCAATTGCCTTTAAAAACATTAAACAAAGTGGCCAGGATAAGAAAATGGTAAAGGACAGACGTCCCTTTTCTATTTCCAACGCTGTTAGACATGGTTGGGATGTGAAGAAATATGCCGGAGGCCAGGTGAGTCTGGGTGGGGGAGGCGGTGAAAGAGTGCAAGGCGGGTGGAAGCAGCCAAGTGTCAAAGCAGCTCAGTGCAGTGGTTGAAGGGGCTGGAACGGCACGCAGGTTTATCCCTGCAGATATAGCCAGTGTTCTGTGCCTCCCGATAGGGCAGCGCGACTTCCTCAGTGCGAGTAAAGTATTAGTACAGTGTAGCACGGGTCCCATAAACCTCCAATATGTTTCGTGGCCCAAATCACAATTCCAGTGCATTAGTTACAATTCTTCATCTGTACAACGCTGCCTTCATTTGCAGAACTCTTTCGGTCAGTAATAAAGAGGCCTGCGGAAAGAGTACACCCCATGGACAATATTCAGTCACATGATACGATAAATCACAAAGCACATGGGCGCCACTTATTTCAACAAACATAGTAAAATGACACACGCCTCTAGAGCACCAATACAAAATGATAGAATCAGAAGATAAGGGCAAGGATAGAGTTTCAGTCGCAGTCAACAACTCAAGTCATACCTTTAGAAAATCATTTTCTTTGCCTAGGAAAATGCTTTTTTCAATATTGGATCATTCACAATTCCTTTATAGAACACTGGCTCCTAACAGCATCGGTTGTGCCCCGGAACAGAGCCATTGTCTTGTAAACAGTTAAGGCCTGATACACCTTGACCTTGGTGAGATCTCCACTTACGAGGCATTTTGCTTTCTGATCCTCCTGTTGAGACTCAATGAACCATACACTGGAAACTGCCCAGCCCTAAGTGTATGCAAGGAATAGGGTGGAGGAAGTGGCCGTCAGTTTGAAAACAGAGTTCGGGCAGAACTCAATGTTTGCCTAACTAAGAAGGGCTCTGTGTGGGTTATCTATAAAGGCCTAAGGTTTGGGGCAGCTGCAATGGATGTAGTGTGAGTGTTGCTAGTAGCAGCTGAGGGACAGAGTCTGATGTTAGCCTTGTGCGTGGTCTGCTGCTAGGGAGTGTTTTCTAAAACGTGAACTTCTAGCAGTAATTACGTCAATGTGATCGGAACTACAGGCAAAAGGAGAAACTGTAGTGAGGGCCCAGGAGGAAAACATATGTCCTCGGGGCAGATTGGCGTCTTTCCTTGGTTGCCACAGTTGAAGACTTGTTTGAAGATTGTGGATAGGGGATAAGCTTACAGACGAAAGGGAATGCAAGATGTAGTTTGTCAGGGCGATCTATAGTAGACAGACTCCTTGCTCAGCTATGGGTAGATGGTTCTAGCAGTTCGTTGAAGAGCCACGTCTTTAGCCGTTTCCGGAATGACCAGTAGTTCCATGAAATGTTTGAGAAAGAAGTTCCAGAATTCCGTGGCCAATAGTGAGAAAAAGGATCTTCCCTGCTGAAGGTCAGATTAAAGTGGCATTACTGAACCTTTGAGCACTTGGGGTGTAGTGCTAAAATATCATTTTTAAGAAAATTGGGCCAGTGACTAATCTGGCCTATTCATCACTTCTCCTCATAGGGGAGCCACCCGCTTTGAGGCTAGGCAGGCGAGTCTGCTAAGCAAGAACCTCCCCGGGGACTGGGAAAGTGAGACCTCCCTAGGGGCGACTCCCCGCTTGGGGACACGACTCGCATTCCTGTAAGAACACCCTGTCCAGAGTACATGGTCTGCCTACATAGGAATCAGAACTGCTGCTGTTACTTCTGTTTTGGACTTTCCAAAAAGTGACATTGCTTCAATGTCTGTGGCTTCAGGTAATGCTGGATCTTGCCTAACTCCAGTCAAATTAGCGACACAACCCTTTTGTTTGTGATGACGTACATGAAATAACGGGGAACTTGAAATGGAGGATAGCCAATCCCACCCAGAGGCGAGCCTCTGACTCAGTACGCACTGATGGGAGGAGCCACGGTAGGCCACGGATCTGGCGGTAGTGTGAGGAGCGAGCACATCGCTAGCAAGGCAACGGAAGGCTGTCATCCTGGATGGCAAGGAAGCCAAAGTCGAGAGAGAGAGACGGTGAAGAGACTGTCTCGCCTGGTGGGTCGCCCCCATGAAAGCAGTGGTGGGCTTGGGGCTCATTAATAAGACACTGAGATCAGACTGCATGGAAAAGTACGGACCCCAATCTCCACACGATGGGTGCATCAGTTGCCAAGCAGGGCAGAGCAAGGGAACACCATTGAAACACCTTTCTAAGGTGCCTTGAAACACCACGTGTTGTATAGGTGCCTTTCAAATATCCAATAAATAAAACGGAAGCAGATGCTTGCGATGCGCTAGCGCTGCTAAAAAGGGCCAAACAGCTACATCCAAGGCTGTGAAAGCCTAAAAGGTTACAGGAGCCAGGAAAACCAGAAAGAAAGACGTCCAGCAGAGACCTCGCTAAAGCAGGTGTATTTGAGAACCAAAGGGCTTTGGGAAGCACTGGAAATAGAATACACAAAGCAAGACTGCCAACAGAGGATCAGGCGGGGTTCACACGCCCAAACCAAAATGAGGAACATTTTCCAACGCCAAATCAGAAATGATGGCATTGCATTAAAGAAATCCTTTTTCCACGCAAAAAAGGGAATGTGGCGGAACTGTGAACAGATTCAAGACCTGGTGTTCAAAGCCTGCAAAGGAGGATGGAAGACCGCATTGTGAGATGCGAGACATTGAAGAACTGTTAAAACGATATCTTGGAAAGAGATCCCAGCAGTTGGGCCGAGCAAAACCAAAGGGTAGAGACTATTGCTCCAGTCCATATTATTTTGCATTCGTGGTAGGGCCAGATAGTACATAAGGTTTGGACTAAGTACTATTCTTTTGGGACATTTGACAAGCATCATTCGTTTTAGTTGGTTAGGTAGGGCATTTCCCTCACAGCGGTAGGGCTAGATAGGTGTTTCTTATTTAAATAAACACCCTTGAACATGTCACATCTTAGTCTGACTCCTACTGGTCCACCACAGGCCACTCTCGGTTTTGAAGTGTATTCCTTTCTTGTCCAGGACCCAATGGAGAATGCGCAGAACCTGGGTAATTTGTTCTAACGTTTTCATCCTAAGGAGTAGTCTGGCTGCTGCTTTTTGGACTCTGAAGTTTTTCCATTGAATATTCTGGAATGCCGAGATAGAAGCTGTTTACATAGTCCAGTGTTGACATAACTAGTGTTATCATGGCCATGTTACTATGGCTAAAGGCCAAATCCAGTCACAAGGCATCAGACGACAAAGTTGGAAAATGCAACTTCTGACAATTTCCTTGTCCATTTTAATTCTGAGCAGTTTTACTAAGGAAGATGGCACTGTACATGGGCTCATCTCATCTGGTCATGGGATTAGAGCATTCATCGATAGTTATTAAATAAAAAGTCAAAATGCAACTTAGCTGAGTTTTTCTCACTTTAACACATGCGAAAACAACAGGTCGGGTACTGCCATCTTGTGCTAAACTTATCCGTTGATCCATCACCCTAAATTCAAGTGCCCTCACGGCACTAATTCAGATCACTCACCCCAAACGATGACATCACTAGACGCTCCCGCCCCATTTCACAATGCCAATGCATGTCTCATGTCAACGCCCTCTGTGCGCAATCAATTGACGTGTCTCCATGGAAATGCCAAGACGCCTCGTTCCTCGACAAGTGTAAACAAAACTGATCACACAGCGTTGAAGTTTCTTCTTCCTTCGTGTCAGTGCATTTAATTTCAAGCTTCCCTGACTTGTTTCTGCTCTATTCAGGTATCTGCCAGGTAGGATACGCTGAGAACCCGTACTTATACTGCCTAAAATTAACTCCGATGCTTTTCATTTCTTATATTATGGACAAATGTCTTTACCAATCCCTATTTAATCATGTGCCCTTGCAAACTTTTAAAGTTTGAGCCTATTAATGTGGTCTTTTCACAATGTGTTTTGTAACATGGCAGTTTCTTCCCTTGTCTTTCTTTAACGTTCAATGTTAAAAGAGACACTCTTCATTTACCTCACTGTTGGTTCTGTGCTTCTTCACTATTCAGGAACTATGGCAACAATTCAGCCTACCTGTATGAGCCTGAATATTCTCAAGAGGAAATCCTCGGAAGAGAAAAAAAAACTCAAGAGGATGTGGAATCAGATGAAAGTCATGAGGCTCAATAACTGGAGCCTGGACCCAGTCGCATGGAACACGTTTCCACCTGATGTACCTGCCATCGTTTTGAGGTTATGCCTACTGATGTTGTAGAGAAAACTCTGGCTGCTTGGCCTACTTTGCTAAAAAAGACACCACTGCTATACGTTACCTAGCTGAATTACTTCAGGGCTGCCTGCCTTCCAAGATCCGTGTTGCGAATGAGGATGGTCTTTAAGCACGAACTTCGAGCTAAAGCTCGCCCTCGTAATCTCAAGTAACAAGTAAGTTTACGCTATATATGTTGTGTGTTTGGTGACTGAGATGGCTAACATAATAGGTTGTTACCCTACATCAATTTAACTTCAATGGATCACTGATGAAAGACTTTCTGTAAATTGTTTTCAGATTATAATAAATAATGTTTTCAAAGTGTCATCTTTAGATTTATCGGCTGAAAAATTAATTTTCTTTCACTTGGAAGTATCGCCCAAACTGTTTTTGGTGGAATGTGCATTCACATTTATAATTGATCTCTACTTGAAATCACAAGTAGTGCGAGTACTTCGCACGGAAAGGTACTTTTTAAAGCATAGCAATGCCTTCAATTTCACAAGGTAGTGCAAAGCAAATAAATTCAATGATTGGGTTAATTCAAGTAAAGTGTTTCTGCATCTCTTACACACGTGGTACAGGCTTGTGGCATATCGTGCCTTTACATGATGGATTCATGGACGACTGGGATTTCGCGTTCGATGAGTAATACCTGGCTGTGTTATTTGAGCCATTCGTGATGAATTCCCCAGTGACAATACTGTGTATTTATACAGACAATACCTCGACCGCAGCAGCATAATTTGTAGTGTCATTGCCATCCACTTTACCAAACTAAATAAAAAAATGAGAATCTGAACAGTTGTTAGACATTTTTTCTAAGTACACAAAACGTCCAACCATCTAAGAGCGTCATAAAAGATTGCTGTGCTTGAACAGGTTTACTGGCCTATCGCGCTCCCCTCATCCACACCCTCCGCCATCAATGACAGTTTGCATCCGTGGGCGTGCGCTCGCAAGGGGGCTGGGTAGATGGTGCTGAATACCATATACACCACAAAGGATTCTTTCGCATTAGTAACCCTTATCCACATGGCCACCCCAGACCAGTTGTCCACAGACCCCCCTTTGAAGACCCCGTCCCTGCAATCAACATAGGTCTGTGTCCTTTGACTGTGTTCCGGGCCTATTGTGCTCACCTCTTCCACACCCTTCTCTAGCAATGACAGTTTGCATCTGTAGGCCTGCGCTTGCAAGGGGGCTGCACAGGAGAGATGATGAGGTCAAACAATGTCAGAGGCCTGGGGGTGTGAACGAACACGTGAAACATTCACATACACACCCTCTTGTAGCTGACGCCTCATCATACCTACTACCCTCAACCTGAACGCAGCTCCACCCATTCATCTGAGCAATGCCAGACTCCGCTATCGCACTGGCCTGAGCCACAAGTCCTTTAGCATGATCTCCAACCAGACCAAGAATCTTATGCGGCAGACAACGCACACCGAATCCCCAGTTAACCAGAACTGTGCAACACCCCACAATCCACCACCCACTAATGCTACCCCTACTTCCATTCCCATTAAGTGTGCTTTCATCAATGCCCGCTCCTTGGTAGCCCACGCCACCTATGTTGCAGACCTTATCACCGCAAACCACTTAGACTTCATCGCAAATCACTGAAACTTGGCTCCATCTAGCAGCTGGTCCCACATTAGCCTTAGCCATCCCTGATAAGATCATCCGCGCTGACAGAAAAACTAGAATTGGAAGGGGAGTGGCCCTTATTGCGAAATCCAACCTAAACATCAGAAAAGCAATTAACACAACCCTTCCCTCGGCCGAACTCCTCTCCATCAAACTTCCATTATCTAACACCCAAACCACTCTCCTACACATTATATACAGACCCCCAGGCGCCCTGTCCACCTTCAAAGAGGATATCTCTCTTATACTTACTAACACCAAACCTAATCACAAATTATCATCATGGGTGATTTGAACCTGGGACTCAATGACCCTAATGACAGTCATGCCACCTCTCTCAATGACACCATTACTCACTTAGGCCTAACAACACATCAACAAACCAACACATACAAAAGGGAGAGCCTTAGATTGGCTAGCAGACGCCAACTGTAACCCCTCATTGACAGACATCACGCCTTGATCTTGGACCGACCATCTTATCACCTTCTCACTACCGAGAACTTTACCCAAAATGGCACTGCCAACTAGGACACCACAAATAATTTCCAGAAACAATCGCAACATTACTATAGAAAACTTTAGACCACTCGTTATGCCCATCACCAAGGCTAACTTCCACACTCAGAATGCCAACCCATCTGTCCTGGTAGATCTCTACAACACCACTCTGGAACTAGCCCTCAACCAGTTAGCTCCACTCAAACAACGAAAGGCTAAACCTATTGCCCATACTACCAAATGGTTCTCAGCATAAATAAAGGCTCTCCGCAACATCAAAAGATCTGCGGAAACTATCTGGAGAAAAGCCCCATCTCTCTCTACTAAAGACAAATTCTCATCAGCAGCCTCCACCTACAAATCTGCTATCTTAAACGCCAAAACAGAGATTTATAACTTGAGAATACACTGCCAAATCTGGCCCGAAAGAATTACTCTCCATACTAAGAGAACTTGAATCACCATTGCCACCCACAGAGGACTGCATTAAGGACAAAGCCTGGTGCAATAATATCAAACTAGCCCTTTCTAACAAAATTGCCCTTCTACAAGCTAAGTTTGGGTCTAAAAGAAGCCAACCTCGCCGCCAAAGACCACCTTAATAGCAAAAAGAGAACACTCCCAACTGCCCCCCTTTCCACTTCTCCCCAGTCACTGAGGAGGAAGCGTGGGTCCTCCCCGCCCTTATTAAAAAACCCAATCTAGACCCTAACATCCCCACAAATTATAGACCGATCACAACGGTCCCCTTTCTCCTCAAAATACTAGACAGAGTGGCTTACCTCCAAATACAACAACATTTGGAAGACAACCTCCTAGGCTTGCGACAATCCGGCTTTAGACCCAGACATGGGACCGAAACTGCCCTTCTGGATCTAAAAATCAAATGGACGAAGCCAAAGACAAGGGCAATATGGCCATATTGCTCCCGTTGGACCTCCCCGCTGCCTTCGATCTGGTTGACCAACAGATCCTCACACAACACCTCTCTTCGGCTGCCGCATTCTCTCAGAATGCCACCAATTGGATTCAGTCATTCTTGCCCGAGAGGTCGACTAGGGTCTTCGCCCCCCTCAGTGGCTGCCGACCCTGTCCCAATCCAATGTGGAGTTCCCCAAGGTTCCTGCATCTCTCCAACACTTTACAACATCTTCACTAAGCTTCTCTTTGACGGTCTTGACGATCTGAGTGTCGGTTATACTAGTTACGCAGACGACACCCAGGTCCTCATCACACTCACCGGATGCTATCAAGATGTTGCAAAGCTCAACGAAATGTACCTAGAAATTCAAGCCTGGATGGCCACACACAGCCTTTGCCTTAACGATAAGACGGAACTGCTTATCGTAGGCTCCCAGGCCCGCCTTAATAAATTGGACAGCAGGTACCAATCTTTCACCATTGACGGCAACATTATAAAAGTCTCTAAAGAGGTCAAACACTAGGTGTGTATCTCAACTCCACCCTATTGCTAAAAAAACAAATAAATGCCACCATCTCATCTACTACCACCTTTACTAACAAACTTATCAATGCCTGCAGGCCATTTTTATCCTCCACCAGCTGCCTTACCTTAGCCAGAGAGTTGATATTATCCAAACTAGAATATTGTAATACACTCCTGCTGGGCACCACAGCTATAAATCTGAACAGACTCCAGATTTTACAAAACAATGCCTTAAGATGCGCTCGCAACCTCCCGCGTAAGGCCCACATCTCCACAGCTAGTAAGGAAGTACACTGGCTCCCCATCCGAGACAGAATTACATTAAGAACCCTTGTCATTACACACAAATGCCTTTCACTGACCGCCCCATGCTACTTATCTGACAAATTCTCTAGACAGCACTTCCAGACCCACCAGAACACCTTACCCTGCACCAACTAAATATTCCCAAATTCAACCTAAAAACAGCAGGAGGTTCCAGTTTCCCTGTTCTTGCAGCTCAATGTTGGAATACACTCCCTTTAGCAATCAGATTGTAAGCTTCCTTTTGGCCATCCAGAGCCATGGTGAAATCCTGGCTGTCTAACAAAATGTTACTTGCCTACCCACCAACTTTGCTTCTCCACTACTCTAATCAGTACAGTATGATTTAACTTATAAATTTGAACTGGACCACCTTGTAACCCGGTCCTATACTATCTATTGTACTTGCATCATGTCACCCAATGCACTCTATGTACCACCCAATGTATGTACCTATTTCACACAACGATATGCAACTATGTTGGCCACAAGATTATGCGCCTAGCTACCTGAGGGTTTGGCCGCGCTCTACAAATAAACAAACTAAACTCTTCTGTAATGCTTTACAAACACTGTGAGGGTTAACAAGCATACATCTGTGAGCTCGATAACCGACATCGCCAGCTCTCCACTTTTTACCTTCCTTGCTGAGTCAGCTCATCTGTTCTTCTAGGTAACGGTTCGTCAACGTTTACTATGGTTTTCTATTGTTCTCTTCTAGGCCACTTTCTATTGCTTTATACTCAATGTACACTCTATATTTTATTTTATGAACAAAGTCTATGTAAGTAGGAAAAGAGATCTACATAATTCCTAACAACTATCTCATATCTGGTGACAGGCCACCTCTCTTCTCCCACTAAGTCCTGAAAGAATTGACCCAGTAGACCTTAAATTTAAAATCAATTTATTTTGTCAATATGAGACATAGTGACTATAAAAAACTAAACACCCAACATAACAGAAAGCATCACATACACCTATACACTGAAATCACATATCAACAACATCAACACTAAACAATTCAGACACAATTTTACAACTCAAACCAAGGCGATGCACGAGAAGGAGCAGTTCTTCCAAGGCGACCTTTAAGCAGGCAGAGCAGAGCGACAGGCCGAGGGACGGAACTGAGGTACGGAGAAACCTTCGACACCCTGGCAAGGGATTGGGACCTCAGAAGGGCCTTGAAAGTTGAACGAGGAAACCCAGCCAGAAGAGACAAACCTCTTGTGTTTCAAGGATACCAGCCATCCTCCCGGGGAAACAGCAGAGTTGGGGAGGTGCAACAACAGTTGTGATATCAGCCTTGACTGTGCTAAATGAAACTTGACTGCAACAGTATCCGACCAATGGATGTTAGATGTGTGTTGATAAGACGCTAGAGAAAGCAAAGTATTGTAAAGAACTGTAAATTAAAGATACAAAGTGGTCCGGCGAAAGGAGGATTGCCCAATCGAAAGTCTCTGTGAAATGTATGATGCTGTCAAAGCGCGGGAAGAGAAAAAAAAAAAGGAGATGCAAGATTTGAACTGTTGTAAGGTTTGATCTTGGCAGAGGGAAGCCTGGATTTGAGAGATCTTTGAACTTTGAAATAAGTACTGTGCTCGAAACTCTTAAGGAAAGAAGGTCAAAGTCGTCATGCCGAGGTACGAGCAAAAGCCTCGCAGTGCTGTCACGAGGCCCGCTCCCGGGGAGCCGGCTCAGGCCCTGCGTCCCCGAAAGTGGACATCAAGTCCCCGGGGAAGGTCCCAGCAACCCCTTATAGGGGCCCTTTGGACAGCGTCGTGGCGCCTATGGCGCCAGGCTCATTATGAAAGTGTTTGGGTGCACTTACCTGATGCAGACCATGCTGCAGAACCCCGGCCTCCTTGAGGCCTGAAAGGAACTACTTTACCTGTGGGACTCATTTACCACCCGGGCGTGGTCGGGGAAGGATACATACCTGATTGGAGGAAGGACACATTCTAGGAACTTCTTCCAAGGCTATTTAAACCACACCCGATCAGCCACACATGCTTCGCGTTGTTCTGCATCTAGCAGCTAGACGCTCACCGCGTCTGCTCCTGCATCTTGACTTCTGCCACACCTGCCAGCATCCTGAATCACCTGCAAAGGAAGGGAACAAGAGAACAGAAGAAGGAAAAGGCCTCACCTGCTAAATCTGCATCCCAGAGACATTTCACCGACAATCCTGAAAAGGAAGACATTTATTTTCAAAAACACATCGCATCGATCGCTGCAGCGCCGCATTCTACTCACCTTTACAGGGCGCCTCCATGTTCAGCAGCGACCATCCAAATTCGCAGTCGCACCCCCGTGCCTAGGGAGAAAAAGACAAGAACAAAGGTGAGAGAAAGAAGGGAAACGGGAAGCTAAAACTCCATGTCAAGACTTACCTGTTGGGTCATTCCCTTTTCATTTCGGGTCCGCGCCACATCCAGGCATTTTCGGACCCCGGCCCCTAAGGGGAAAAAGACATCAGCGTTAATGAGTGAATGAAAAGACATTACCAAAACACTCATTAAAGACTTACCTGATTTCCACAAGGATTTCACCGCTCACCTCGGGTCGGTGCCTGTTCCCCGGCATTCCGTACCCCGGCCCCTATGGGGGAAAAAGACACTAGCATTAGAACATTAATGCATGGACACACAAGGAGAACCACTTATAGAAAAACTTACCTGGAAGCCAAGCAAGTTTGGTTCTCACCCATCCGAAAATCCAGTGACGTAACTGGATGCCAACGCGCCCCTGCATCAGAAGCAGGATGGAGAGCTCGTCCTTCCAGACCCTAAGGTGAGACGCTACGGGGAAGCACAGAAGGGTTTTGAGGAGGGTGAGAGGGGTAAGAGGGAGGCCGATTTCACTACCCCGCAGACAGTTAACCCCCTATTCTCACCTACAGAAGGATACTTCTGCGAGTCAGACAAGCCAGATCTGGGGCCCGGTCCAGTCCGTCTTCCGAACCCTGCGCATCACCTTAGACGAGGTCACAGCAGCGCGAACCAGGCCAGCGCCCCTGTGGGAGTCAGGTGAGCCTTACAGTTTTGAAAGTCTTCGACATCAGAAGGAAAGTGAAAGGAGGATTGAGCCCGACACAGGGAAGACTATGAAGGTGTGATTGAAGCTTGGGGGAAGTGAACCCCACACATTGTGATAGAAAGGTTTGATTTACAAGCTAAAAGGTGACCTGTGCTGGAGCGAGAGAAAGCCGAGAGGTCCAGCAGATAAGCTAGTGACTTTTTGTGGAAGGCCAAGTAGGCCCTGGTCCACAAAACTAACTGCATCCTTGTCTCCGAAGCCTTGTGTCACAAGGTCCAAGTGTGCCACCTTACCAGTGCTATGAAACGTGGGTAAGGGAATTCTCAGCCATACTGACATTTCTTTTTTACACAGATTTTACTTTTTGCATTACGCATTCCCTTTACACATTTATTTTATTAGAAAGAGGCAGGCATTAGGTTTATTAGTATAGGCCATTTTATTTTGACTGACTAAGACGATATTTTCTTTTTTTGACCGTCAAAAATACTCCCATTTTAGGTATAGGGCAAGGTTGGAGTTCTCCAACCCCTTTTAAACTATCAATAAAGGTTTTGAAACTTGCAGCTCTTGCATAAGCGTCTACTTGTGACACCATGCCTCCCTTACACATGCTAAAAGTCAGAGTATAGTCCTGCATGTATTTCCAGACGATTTAAATTTAATAAGACAATGGCTCTTGAACAGTGGATTTCCAGTGTCCGAAATTGAAAGCAGAGCCAATGATGTCTTGGATGATGGGAGGGTTAATTGATTCCAAGCCTGCAGCATGCACTTCTGAGAAGATATGTACGAACAATCACAGTAAACTAAAAAGCGTGCCCCAGACTCCTTTGCAATTTAGTTCCAACTGAATTTCAGCACATGCTGACCCAAGTGAGAAGTGGACGCAGAATTTTTTATTTTTTTTTAGCACTTTCCAAATTTGCCTCTATAATAATAGATCTTATAAATGACGACTCAATATATTGAAATAGTATGTGAACGGGTAACAATTAACCATTTTCAGTTCTTGGGGCAGATTTCCATTGATATTTTATTACATAAGTTTCCTTCGAGACACGATGTAGCGTGGGTTTGTACATTTTGGACTTAAGAATACTTTGTGTATACCTGCTTTAGAGATAGTTGAATAGTTCAGTGCAGTGGGAGCCTTTCCAAACACACACACTCACATCCTTTACAAATCGGTCATTTTTTAAAATAACTAGTCTAGAAGTAGACCGCACTGACCCAATTACACACCATTACCATGAAGGAAACAGACACGTCCAACATCCTAACTTGCACACAAACCCCTTTTTTTTTTTAAATCGTTTTTAAGGTGGTCTAAATTATACTAATATCCATTTTCTATTGAACAATGGTATGAATATATACATCGATTAAAGGACCGTCATGCTAATCGACCACTATTCCGGAGTCAACAGCAACCTCACTCACTTTTCAAGTAATTGTTTTAAAATATTCCTTCAGAGGAGACTATACAAAATATGTATTTGTTCAAGTTAAACTTAAAACATATTGATTATTGTTATATATATTAGCTTTTGATACAAACTGGCTTGTAGGCTTCTTTGTCAATAGACAATTTTTCAAATGTAATTTATTTTGATGTTACATCTTTAATATTACAATTAGTTATATAGGCAGAGCCTGGAACTTCAACAATGTACTATTCTTCTACTGCAACCAGTCTGGAGCACAGGGTATGAAAAGTGATAATTTACTGATTTATACTAATAGTTCTTGATTAAAAATATATTTTTTACATTCAAGATAAAAAAATGTTTTATAATTTGCAATACTGTCATCAAATTGCAAAGCATTTCATCAACAACCTTAAAGTATCTGTCGCATAAACACACCCTTTCACTATATGGTGTAGGTTTTGCTTACAAACTTTAGTTGCTTAGAGAAAAATTGAATTGTTGAAACAAAATAACATTAATACGCATTAAAAGGGGCCACAATTTAATCAATAGGTTTTGCAGGAAGATCTCACACCAGCTCCATGCGACATCTCTGAAGCTTATCAGGTACAGTTTTCAAATATGTCTTTTTTAAAATGTTACATGTACACAGTGTTCGCCTTTACGTCAATACCAATTTAAACATTTTAAATCAGACGATTAACTTAATCATTTTACATAGTTGAACTTACATTATAAGGTCGACATCAACTTTCTCAAGATGTACTTTGTGAGATCAAAGATTTTAACATTACATAGTTTAACAATTTAACAATGTTCTTTAATTTGTTATGTACAAAAATGTACTAATGAAGCGGTCAAAATTGAAGAGGCACATGGACATGAGGTATATATAGTATATTGTAAAATATCAGTGATCATCCATTTGAACTGTGATATAATATTTAATATATAATGGTTTCCATAGTGACATTTTGTTATATATGTATATAGGATTCTTTAAGTGGAAGAGCACATTTCAAGGTTGATACAATTTCAAAAAGCTGTTTTTTCAACTTGGTCTGGTGCTCGGCAAATCTAATTTGACCGTTTCAAGGAAAATTCAGAAAAAAAAAAAAAGTACATTAAAGATTTTTTTTAAAAAATAAGTTGCTTTTCACTTATTTAATTGATACTCCATTTTCAAGTTGTAATTCATATATTCTCTAGGTGAGCTATAAATTAAGCATTTTTTTTCCTCTTTGATTACAAGCATAGGAAGACGACGAGCATAAAGACTCAACAACTACACAAACTAATGATGTTGCTTGCCAAACCTGTGTCACTTGGGAGCAGCTACATTCTGAGGCTCAGCATGGTCCTCAAAAGATTCAGTGTCCTGATGCAGATGTCCAGTGGCCGGAATTTGAATTGAATGTCACAAGTGACCCATACAAAGTAACCCTGGATCATTATTACTGCATACAATGTCACCCAGAAGAAACAGACAACCTAGAAGATGTTTCAGAATTGCTTGCAGAACCGGTCACACAGTCCACACCCTCTAACAAAATGCTATCTAAGAAACAGACAACGTCCCCGTTTCCCCAATACATGTGGGCAAATCAGAAATATCACACAGAAATAACCGAAGCATCTTCGCTACCGATTGACGATTGTGCTCGTGATGTGGACTTAACTCTTCCTAGTGTTGATGACTTATCCACCACCATGCAATCGCAAACCAGTATACTTCAGGACGATTGGCTATTAAAGGAACCAAAATACATTGTATTCGATTGCTGCCTGATTGAGATTATGAACATGATGAAATGTGATCATAAATTGCATAGGAGGATTTGTGGGGAGCCATTGGGGAAGTTTACTTGTGTAGTCAAAGGCACTAACCTGAAGATCAAGGGTAGCTGTCTACATTCATGGTCTGCTCAACCTATACTTGGAAAAGTGCCTGCTGGAAATGTACTTTGTTAATCTGCTTTGTTGTTTAGCGGATCAACATACAGTACAATTACAAGTGTTTCCATCTTGGGGGGGGGGACTCTAGTTCCTTTAAAAAAATCCAGTACTCCAAATATAGTACGGATTTTTTTTGTTCACCCGCTATTAGCCAGGCATAGACACTGAAACAGATGTTAATGGACAATGCTCTCACTGGCAAAAGGCTCTGGCTTGCTGGTGATGCAGTGTGGCAGTTCAGGTTTTTCTGCTAAACACTGCACTTACCACTTCCAAGACATGGCAACCAAACAAATCGTGAGTTCAGTCGTTGTGCAAGTATATGAATGTAGATCTTCTGTTGCCATGAAAAAATATGGTTTCAATAAATCCATTGAACTTCTACATTCCAGAGGATTGCAAATAGACCCGATAGCCACTGACGGGCACGATTCAATAGCCATGGACATGCAAAGCAGTTCCCAGACACAAGCATCAACATGATATATGGCGCGCTGCAAAATCAATTTCGAAAATACATTACAGCTGCTGAAAAAGGTTACAGAAAACATTTTAAATTGGTCAGTGTCTATCAACAACCATCTTTGGTGCAGCTCAAAAACTTGCGATGGATCTTTAGATATTCTGCTTGAAAAATGGCGTTCATTGATGCACCATTCTGCTAACATACACTCTTGGAAAGAAAACAAACCTTTCCACGAATGTGTACATGGACCATTGAGCAAGTAGCAGGAGCATAAGAAAAGGTGGTTGGTTCAAGGCTCCCCTCCTCACACAGCACTTGAGAAGGTTGTGTACGACAAAATGCTGCCAAGAGATAGGTGGGGACACTCCGAGTTCTAACACAATGGAGATTTGGAGGTGTTCCATAATATGTGCCTCAAGTACATGCCTAAAAGGTTACATTTTGGCATGGACGGTATGGAGTCAGAATAAGACAAGCTGTCAATTGCACACAATGAGAATGTTGGAAGGGAACAAGCAAAAACTGCAAGAATATACTTTATGCTGCTTTACAACAAGGAGTTCACCAAAAGAAGAAAACAGTGGGTGACAAAGGCAATCTTCCAGCAGATGGATTTTGAGTTTGTGAAAGATCAGACATTGAATGTGCCGGCCATGCAAACACATAGAACTGAACCAGATTTTGTGTTTCCAGGGCCCAGTCAATGCCACAGAACACTGCAAAAGAGGTTTGCCCTCCCAAATGTAACTTGTTGAGAGGTAGATTTCAAGATTCAAATGATGTGTGGCTCTCTTTACAATGTTTAACAATGCCAGTTTCAAGCCCTTGCATCGTGTTTGGATACAGTTTTCACTGTACAATAAATGGAATTGTATGTCACTTGAGTGTCACCCATTTCCCCCGTGCCTTCTGGACTGCAATCTCGAAGGATCTGGTAGGGAAACTACTTGGGTAGCAGCTTTAGGGGCTGGTTGATGCTCAGTGAATTGCTACACATGGATTGTAATCCGTTTTTGGCCTCTTTCATGTACTCTAGTGGGGGTTGGAATGTTTTTTCAATCGTTGTTTGACCAATTTGTGATGGGTTTCTCTTGTGTTATTGTAGCTTCTGAACATGTTTTTCTGGGCTGGCCTGCATTTAGGGTGTGCAGCCCTGGGGCGTTGTCATTTGTTTGTGTCTGGCTTTCTCCCAGTCCCGCCCTCCCCCTCCCGCCTCCCAGATGCCCCCTCCCTTGTTACGTCCACCTGGTCATAACTGACCTTCCCAGGGCAGCCCTCTGCCCATGCA
The DNA here is from genome assembly GCF_040938575.1 of Ambystoma mexicanum. Taxonomy (NCBI): domain Eukaryota; kingdom Metazoa; phylum Chordata; class Amphibia; order Caudata; family Ambystomatidae; genus Ambystoma; species Ambystoma mexicanum. The sequence goes on along the minus strand of NC_090930.1, from coordinate 971,646,357 downwards.
ACCCCTGAGGCTAAGGGCTCCAAGGCAAAGGGCAACTCCAGATTGTGTCTGTAGGTGTTAGCAGGGGAGGCCAGAGGCCAGTTGTCAAGCAGCATCAACCATCAAGGTAGCTGTGGCCTGGGTGGGGAGTAGAGCAATAACTACTCCAGAAACCCTGCCACTCTACCTGCCCTCTGACCATAGCAGACTAGGACATTAACACTAAGCTGCCTAACAACTAGATAAAATTGTGAGCAATAGCCTGTGTCGCAACTAGATAGAATTGCGAATGTTAGCAAGTGCCACACTTCGATAGACTTGTGAATATAAGCCTGCGTCACATCTAGACAGAATTATAAATGTCGGTCAGTGCCACATCTAGATAGAATGGCGATTAGCCATTGCCACATCAAGACTGCATTGGAAATATCACCAATGCCACATTTGGATAGAATTGTGAATGCTAACTTGCTTTGCATCTAGACAGGATTTTGAAGGTGGGCCAGAGCCACGTTTGGATACAATTGTGAATATTGGCGTCATATATAGACAGGATATTAGCCAGTGCCGGATCTAGATCACATATAGCTTTGCACAACAGCACACAACGGCTATCGACAAGAAAGCACCCCCAAGCTCAGTGAACAGTGTTAACCGAACTGAAGCTGCCAACAGCACATCACTGCTCTCTTCTACTAATCCTGCTCATTCCCACTAACTCGCCCCTACCCCCTTTCCTTTTCAGATCCGCCAGGGGACCACTCCGGTGGTGATATTGCGTGGTATAAATATCCGTTAACATTAACATTGATATGTAACTGTTAATTACATTTTAATTAATTACCGTTTGTGAAGTAATGTCACTAGAATGGCCTTAGAATTTCTATTTTTAGTTGATTTGCGTGTTTATTACCATCAATATAATTGATTTATATTCAATAAATGTCAGTCAGATTATTTCTATGTGACTCAAATCAAATGTAGAAGAGAGTGGTGAGCTTAAAACCAACAGGCCAACTAATTTAACGCTATAAACTAGCTCCTTGTTCGAAAGTGGTAGCTCCTGGTGACCGGTTCCTGCTGGATACCCAGGCACTGCTTGTAAATCCTGCTTATACAATCCCAATTTGGAGCCCTCTTTTGTAATGAACTCACAATAGTTGAAAAATCCAAGCAGAAAATCTGAGTAGTAGACATACAGAATCTCAATGTCTCCAGTACTCTGGTCCTCTCCAGGCTGGACTACTGCGACAGCCTCTTCCTCAATCTGCCTAAATCCTCCCTTTGGCCCCTTCAACTAATCCAGAATAGGACTGCAAGATTTATCCTTGGTCTCAAGCCCAGGGGCCGCATCTCTCATGCCCAAAAATCTCCCCACTGGCTCCCGGTGGCTGCCATGATCAGGTTCAAGACCCTCTGCCTCATCCACAAGGCTTTCTCAGGCCAGGGACCCCACTACATCCGACTCTTTCCCTAAATACCTCCTTAGAGACCTTCGGTCATCCAGCTGCTATTCCAAGCAGAGAGTGTGGGGTATATCTCTTTCCTCGGCAGGAGCATCCATCTGTAACAGCCTCCCTGCCCCGGTTAGGCTTCTGCCTTATCTCCTTAAGTTCTGGAAGATTCTGAAGACCCAATGTTTCTCTTCTTCACCCGCCCCTGCTAATGCCCCCCCGTCGCATTGGCTGGCTGCATGGTCCCTTCTGAGCTCTACAGGGCACCAGGCCCTCCTCGCCCAGTATACCTCGGCACACTATCTTCCTATCCCCCTCCCCACACAACCTGCACTTGCCCTTCCAGGTCCCCTTCCCCAGAAAAGCTTGGCGGCGTGTGCACCCCAACCGAGACTACTACTACAGTAGCTCCTCCTCCTCCGCCTCCCCCCCTTGTATACCTCCTCTTGCCCAACACCTCCCTCCCACCCTAGCATTTTCCCTTCTGCCCTGACCTACACCTCCCTCACTCACTCACTCACTCCCCTTCGCACTTCTTGTTACTGCTCTTGCATGATCCAAATGATACAAGGCTACATAGGACCGTTCTTGTTTTGTTCCCCCTCCTCCCCCTTGTCTTGTGGCACCTTAAAACACCATTTTTTGTATAGGCGCTTTACAAATAATAAATAAATAAAATAACTTGAGTCTAACCGTGCTGGAAAGTAAATATCATGTGAAGTGGCTGCAGATAGCAATAGACCATAGTGTTAGCCAACACTGAAATAACGAGTCAAGGAATATGAACATGCACCTGTGGCCTTTGCACATTTACATCTTACTGTGGCGGCTTACATGTGAAGGACAACCAGGCACGCATGCATCAATGTAGAAATCAATACGATTGCCGGAATAGATATAAACAGAAGCCAGTAAGCCATCCAAAACTGCACTCATTCAAGGCATGCTGGAATTTTAGAGACAGCTTCTTTAACCGCAATTAGACAAAAATCATGAACAACGCACCTGTGATAACCATGATCTGGGATGATCCCCAAACACCAATCTGTCCTTTTGCAGTTGCAGCAATAAAGTAACATGGCAGCCTATAGGTTCTAAAAACGTGCAGATGTGAAAGTGTTGCATTTGAAATTTAAATCACTAATTTCTACTCTGTAATGGAACGCCATGTGCCTCGATCACACATCGGTAATGGAAGATAACTTTCTGTGAAGAATGCAAAGCCTGGGATTAATCGATCGAAGATCACCGTTCACAATCAAACAACAAATGAGAACCTACCATGTGATGTTCGTTAGTTATAACCTCTATTGGAAAAAGTTAGTCATGTTTTTGTGGACTTAATCACCTCTTTTCAGCTGGTGGGAAATATGCAGTACTATCGAGCTAATATAAGAAAACGGGGGTCAGTTCTTGCGGTTTAATGCTAGTTTTGTATGATTGGGGGGCATGGTTTTTAGAGGTTCTTTGTGGGTTGCACGAGTCGATAGTATACTGTAGGACTTGTATGGAGAAAAGGTGGAACGATGACAGATAAGGGTAGCTTGGTGTTGTGGGTGTGGATTCCTTTGTCGGGCAGAGTGGTGGCGATTCCCTAATGGCCAGGTACTCTTGGATTCAGATGATCTTCATTCTGAAACATGCAGCAATTTGTTTGCAGAGTTCTTGAATCTGTGATGGGGTTCTGCTGCCAGGGGTTTGAATTCTTGGATGATCTTAAGCATTTCCCTTTGGCTGTTGTGCTGCTTCTATGCCAATGGGGAAGCTTGCTTGCTTGGCTTTGATCATTTCTGCCCTGAAGAAACAACTGCTGGTGGCAGGCAAGCCCGTCTGCTTGTATGGTTTTGCTGCATAGGTCTTACAATTTTATATTTTATGTGGTTTGAATTCCGGGGAGTTTAATCTTCTATGAGCTTTTAAATGGCTTCTTTGGCACTATGTTGTTAATTGTGGAGTTTATCTAGTCGTTAAGGTTGTGCAGTTGCTTCGCTGCTGTTGCAATTTGTGCTGGGGTTGTCTTAGGTCTCGCTATTGGAATATTATGTCTTTACCTGACCAGAGTCCAATTAGGATGGTGGGTGCTTTGGATAGTTCTGCGAGTGGGGGCACTTTTGTGAAAATTGTACATGGGATAGATAAGCACTGAAAGCTAGAATCATACCCTAAAATACTGTTGAGCCCAACAGAAAGCTTATGGTTTAGCCTGAACCTGCATAGTGTCAGTAACAGATAGACAGTGAACCAAAAGGTCATCTTTAAAAGAAGTAATTGGAGGGGGGCGGGTCGGCCAAGATGGCAGAGGTATAGCACGCACACCTTCAACCCTCTGTCCACCAGCCCCCCCACCGACGACACCCTGCTGGCGCCGATTTTGTCCAAGTACTCTGACTCCTTCTGGGGGTTGAAGGAGAGCAGGCTCCAGTAATGGTGGCGCGGTGGCTGCAGTGAGCTGTGGTGTGCATAGGCTCGACCTCGTTGGTTGTGCGGGCAAGATGGTGGCTGCCGAGTAACTCTGATAGGCTGGGACGCTGCGTGACATGGAAGCTGCGGCACAGGACTAGAGGTGACCTGTGAAGTGGGGAGCTGGCAGAGACCCATTGACAGAGCTTTGAAGGGGTGAGGTGCTGTGGGAGCAGTGGAGCGGTGGCCTGCGAGCAGATCATAGACAAGTGCGGATCGCTGTCTGCTGGTGGGAGACCCTGCACTAGCATGCCCGCCAGGGCCTCTGATCATGACTCACAGCAGGGAGGTAAGGAGAAAGGCATGTGCTGGGAGGCTTGGTGCGCCCCGCTCTGAAGTGTCCCGCAGTGCAGAGTGATGCTGCAGAAGGCCGATCTATGCATTTCAGCACACAGCTGCTGCTGCTCTGCCTGCCCGTGGGGTCCAACTATAACCAACTGGAGCAAAAGAGCTCTGCTGAGGCTTTGAGTTGGGGGTTTGGCTCCCCCTGCTGATTTACAACCTGTTAAGAGGGGCTGAGTGGAGAAGAAACAGCAGCAAAGGAGACATGATGAGGAGCTCTCTACAGTGGTGTTGGTGTCTCCAGTGGCAGGGGGTGCTGTCTGGGCTTGGAGGCTTTCCTTCAGACCAGGGAAGAGAGCGGAGGCTGGGTCCGTCCCCTAAGAGCCCTGAGGGTGCAGCTATCTGGTCAGATGTCCTTGGAGGCGGGTGAGTTGTACCGTCAGTCTACGACCCGAAGCAGGCCCAACAAGTTGAGCGCCTGCTGCATGCAGGGAGGGAGGGAAGTGCTGCAGCTCCAGACCCATCAAGAGTATCCGGTCTTGGGGTAGCCCCGCTGGCTGGACCCTTTGTCCTGGTGTGTGCTCTGCCCTCCCGCCGTCACCGCTCAGCAAAGAAATGGTCAACTCAGCACGGGAGCTGCGGAAGGAGATCGGTGCACTAGGAGACAGTCTACCAAAGTGAGCGGTCGACAGTGAATCTGGCATCGTAGATGAGAAGTTCAGGGGTCTCCGACTGCTCTTCATGGAGGATACCGAGATGCTGAGTACTAAATGCAAGGATCTGGAGAACAGAGTGAGAAAGGACAACTTATGCATTACATTTCTCAAAGGAAGGGCAGAGGGAGACGATATCGACGGATGCGTCAGGCAACTTTTTCAGCAGCTTCAACCGGAAAGGCGCCCATGCTACACTTAAGATTGATAGGGCTCACAGGATTGGCCCAAAGAGGGACTCTGCGGACTGCCCTCCTTGGGATGAAGTTGTAAAATTTCACAATTAGAAGACCAACGAGACAATCCAGGGACAGGCGAGAACAGTGAATAAGATCCAGTTCAGAGACTCTGTGTTCCACTTATTTCAGGACGTCTCCCAAAACGCACTCCAAAAGGGAGATGACAGATTAAACCAATAACGGAAGAGCGGAGGTGCCGGGAAGTAGGATATAAGTGGACATATGCCTTTGGCTTGTAATTCAAACTGGGAGACAGGGTGCACAAAGTGTTCTCGGCTGAAGGGGGGAGCAAAGCTTCTGAACCTTCAAATTTTAGAGCTGGATCACCCTGGCACGAGGTCACAGAGACAGGACCCCCGCCCAGGGGGATTGGAACACAGTCCTGCATGGAAAAAAGATAGCCGGCAAGAGAGATTGGCATTGATCTCCATGTTGCCACGGATCAGTATGTTGTTAGGGGGAGGGGGGTGCAGGATGAGGGGTATAGCCATGCCTGGCATACCTCGCCAGTGCTCACCGTAACAGTTAAAAAGAGGCCTTGCTGGTGGATAGAGCACCAGCTCAAGGTGCTGCCGACATGGTTGGTAATTAGGCCGTTTTGTTGATCTGCGATGGCCAGTGGAAGGGAACGCAGGGGAATGGTAGTTATATCTTCCAATGCAAGTGGGATAACGAGGAGACAGAGGGGCTCTTAGGGGTAACTATTGGGCATTTGCTTGGCAAGAACCGGGGAATGATTACCCATGTTGTGTTTGTCAATGATGAGAGGTCCGGGCAGAGTAGCATGGGCGAGTTCACGAATAGGGGAGAGCAAGTATTTGTGATGCACGGGACATTTGGGAAGGTAGTATGTTGATTAACGTATGCAGCCGGAATGTTCGGGGCCTCAACACCCAGACTAAACGTACACCTAGATGCGCTCCACGAAACACACCTAGTGGCCAAAGATCAATTCAGGACCCGCAACAGGTTCTACCTGCAGTAGTTTCATGCCTCAGCTGATAGTAAGAGAGCAGGAGTAGCAATTCTGGTCCATAAGAACCTGGTATTTGTGCACATTTACCAGGAGGGGGGGACAGATGGGAGGTTGGTGATCAGCAAATTGCATGGGAAACTGTAAACCATCCTAGCCTTCTATGCCCCAAACATTTCCCAGGAGTTATTCGGGATGCAAGTATTAGACCTGGCGGGGAAGCATGGGCAGGGAGCACATTAATCCTGGGAAACATGAATATGGTCATGGACAGATGGCAAGACAGCGCCACACAGGTGACTTACTCTTCAGCAGGGGTGGCCTCTGTGAGAAACCAGAAAGGGCTCTCACCCGCTAAACCCGGGGATCTGTCATTCAGGTGGCCAGGACTCAGCCAGCGCTTTTGGATCCAGTTCATGGGGGTGGACCAGTGCGGGAGTATCACCTGGGTGAGGGGTCTTCAGGGAGTGGTAGCGACACCGGATGGCGAGACGCTGTATCCCTCTCTTCCCTCTAACACCTTTACCCCTATCCTACCAGGTAGAATATGTGGGACCCTTGCCCCACCCCCCTTCTCTCTTTCCCTTCTCCAGCACTTTCACAGACAGCCAGCCAGCTCTTGGAGAAAACAGACTCCGAAAGGTGTACCCGACATGTCCCGCTGCTATGGTCAGGCGAAGTCAGGCAATTACTGACTATCACTCACACCTGACTTCCATTAAAGTTTCCCACATGGATAAAAGGCTGAGCGCGAGAGCGCACGGAGCGAGGAAAAGCACACAAAGGAACATCAGTTTTGAGTCGGCAGCTGAACAAGGGGAGAAAGACGGCAAACCCAGAAGGGTATGCAAGAAGGGAAATACCCTCAACTTTTTCGACCAGACGCCGTTACTTTCAAGAAAACTTCAAGGTAGAAAGCGTAAGCCCAGGAAACCGGAATGAAAAATCCTGCATTGTGTGTCGAAGATACCGAGGGCCCTCCTGCATAACTAACCAAGGCGGGGAGGAGCAGCAGCAGCTGCCGTGGTATCGTCCTAGGCTGGCTCAAAGAAGAAAAGAAGCACCAGAGAGATCAACACAGCTGGTGAGTTGGGGAGACCAATGCAAGACTGGTCTGTGTTGAAGAAGGTTGCAAGCAGCAACATTGTATAATGAGTGCTGGAACGAACATTGCTGAACGTGTGTGATGAAACACGTGAGTAAAGCTAAACTGCTGATGAATGTTTGAACTTAGAAGGCAAGATACAATACCTTTGACAGAGTGGTCCGGCACTGTGAATGTGCTCAATCGAAGGTCTCTGTAAGGTATCCAGCCAAAAGAAATGAATGTAGAAGATTGATGAAAAGAAGTGTGTGAAGTGAAGCGGTCCTGCGACGGTTTAAGCAAAACCCATCGCACATTCGAATTCGATTTTGGTAAAAAGAGGATCCAAGCCTGCACGAGTGAGGTCCATGGTCTGAGGGAGACCAAGTGTAAACATTGTGATAAAAGGGGGTCTCAGCCTGAAGATGACCGATGATGAACATTCAAAGAGAGAACTTGTGCATGTAAAAATCCAGATAAGAATGGAACTTTGTTACGACAGAACCTCTGCAGTAAGACTGTTATTGGAAAAGAGGCTTTGGCAGAAGGCCCTGCTGACTGTGCTTTGAACTATATCCTTGTGGCCAAGCAGCCACAAGGCCACAAATGTGTGAGAAGCTCGAACATGCCACCTTGCCATGTACTGAAAATGTGGGGGAGGGAAGCCTACTCCTCAACAGTCCTGACATATTTCTTGAACACTTTCGTTTTTGGATACACCATCATCCCACACCCTTTTATATTTAGAAGTAAGGATTGGCAATAGGTTTATTAGTTTAGGCCCTTTCATTTGAAAGAGTGTTGACTAGGACTGCATTATTATTTGATGGTCATAGCTTGCTCCCAGAATTAGATTTAGATGGGAGTTACTACCAACCCATTTGAAGTTCAATAAACTCCCTTGAACTGTGATCACTTGTGTCTGTCTTCACTGATACTGTGCCTTCCTTACACCTCACGTAACCTACGGGACCAGCTCCAAGAGTTAAATCTTGTAGACATCTGGCGCAATAGGCACCCCACAGCCAGGGCAGATACGTACACTTCCTACATTCACCTGTCAGCTTCAAGAACAGACTACATTGTCTTGTCGGCAGAAATGGTCAGACTGGCCTTGTCGAGTGAGATTCATCCAATGACTATGGCTGATCAGAACGGTGGGTCTTGGGTGGGAGAGCGTCCGAGTGCCCAGTGGAAGTTGCCTCCTGGGGTTCCTGATGGATCCAGTGTGCCTACAAGGACTGAAAGAAGCCATTAGAGGCTATCTTCGAACAAACGCCGCTGCTGACACTTTGTAAGGGTACTACTGGGATGCCCTTAAGGCGGTAGTTTGGGGTGACGTTATCTTCAATGCAGATGCAATGAAGTGTTTGAGAGGGCAGGAGAAGCATTATCTCCTGCAGGAGGTGGGGGATGCAGAGAAAAGATATAGTGATATCTGTAAAAGAAGAGCTTTAGAGAGCGGTTGCCATGGCAGAGAACCAGTTGAAACTGCCCAGGACCAAGAAGGCAGAGCGCACCCTGCATGGTCTTTGGCCCCTCTACTTTGGGCTGGGTAATGTCCCAGGTAGGCTGTTGGCTCATCTCATTAGGCAACAGAGCAGCTCCTCATTTATTTAAACTCAGATGCCAGAACAAGGAGTGGAGGGGTGGGTGTGGGAGAAGCGAGAAGAGGAACCTCTTTCACGTGTTTTATAGCACGCTGTACTCCTCCAGCAGACCCAGCATTCAGGAACAGAGATTATACCTGGACGGCGTGGAGTTGCAGCAGGTCTCCTCTTTAGACGTGGAAAGCTTAGAGGCACTTAGAGCCGCAAGAGTTATACAGGCTAACTGATCCCTAAAGTTGAATAAGGCCCTTTGGCCTGATGGGTTCACTGCCCAATTTTACAAGGCGCTGGCTCAAGTGCTGGCCAAACCAATGTCCGAAATCTTTAACGGTGTAAGGGATGGGGAACACTTCGGAATCCATGAAAGAGGCCGAGGTGGTGCTCATTCCTAAGCCAGGAAAAGTCCCCAAACTATGCTCGTCATACAGTCAGATAGGATTTTTCGTAAAAAGTCTAGATTCAAAAGGACCAACAAGCCGGCTGGAGAAGTGCATGCCTGCCTTAAGACACCTGGAGCAGTCAGGATTTATCTGGGTCAGGAGCACAACAGATAACATTAGAAGGGCACTCCATCTAGTGGATAAATCGATCAGAAATCAGGCACACTCCCTCCTTGTAACGCTCACCTGATTCCCGTAGAGGCGCCGGTCTTGACTGGGCGTATACCGTATCTTCAAAGGTGATGTGTAACACACGGCTGGCTCTTTGGGCTGGACCTCTGTGCACTGTATGTCTGACTCGAAGGGTAAGATGTCTGCAGATAGAAAATATGGGATTAAGGAACTGGGTTATTGAATGTCTCTCTCTTCTTCCCTTTCTCTTCTCCTGTAGAACCCCAAAGGTTAACGCTCTCATCTTAGGTAAGTGAACGCCGTGCTCTCCATCTGCCTCGGGGCAGGGTGCTGTAACCAGTTTCTTCACTGGATAAGGGGAGCAGGCCTCTTGACTTCAGAGGACTGCTGTCCGTCGTTTACTGCACGAACGGTAAGTTTCGAGTAATTCTAATGTCTTTAAAAGTCTTTAGTAATGATGTCTCTTGTTTTGCAGGGTTCCGGCGATGGCGGGCTGAAGTGAGTTGAAGATGGAGCCCATGTGATGAATAGAAGCGCCTGGAAGCACGTAAGTAAGCGCTTGTTGCCTGCTTCACGATGCGCTCTAACTGTCTTTTTATTTTGCAGGTACAAGTTCGGAGCGGCTGCAGGGTGCCGGAATACCCACTGGGTTAGATGTGGAAAGGAGTAATGGCACGTGAGTATTAAAGTTCCCCAATGTCTTTAAACGCACCTTGTTTTGTCTTTCAGATGCGGGATGCAGCGCCGAAGGCCTCCGGAGCGTGCGAAGAGTTGGTAAGCTTTTGTCTTTCAGATGCCGGAATGCAGTGTGAAGACCTCCGGAGCGCACGAAGAGTAGGTAAGCCTTTGTCTTTCAGATGCCGGAATGCAGCGCGAGGCGTTGGTGACAGCCGATGGACCAGGTAAGTGAAGAGCTGTCACTGAAGACCGTAATGCTAACCTGTTCTTCCTTGTCTTTATAGGTGTTGCTGAAGACTGGATTCAGGATGGTAAGCCTTTTTCCTTAGGCCCAGGATCAGATGCAGAAGACTCGATGAGCGTTCTGCTGCAGAGGATGCAGAATAACGCAAAGCAAGATTTATCCATAGGGTGTGGTTTAAATAGCCTCCTGTAGTGCTTAGGTGTCTCCTTCCACAGCCACGCCTAGGTAAGAAAAGAGTTCCTGTTTTCCAGAAGAGTTCCAGTGTTCTGAATCTAGGGAGTGGCTCCTGCCCCACCCAACAGGAAAAGTAGTTCCAAACAGAAGAGGATCAGAGGCTCAACTGGCAGGCAAGTAAGCAGCATGGTCTGCTGCAGGTAAGTCCACCCAAGCATTATGAGCCCGGAGCTTCCAGCGCTGGGACTGGGCATATTTATGAGCCTGGTGCCACTGGCGCCAGGACTGGGTCCAAAAGGTCCCAATTGGGACTGGTTGGCAATCGGAACCTGGGTTATGGATCTGCTTCCAAGGGAGTTGGGAAAACCCGGACCTTTTGGAAGCAGAGATCATGACACTCCTATTGTCACTAGATGCTGAGGAAAGCACTCAACAGGTCGGAGTGGGGGTTGGGGGGGGGGGGGGGGGAAAGTGTTCTACAGGTTCAATATAAGCCCTGTTCAGATGGATTTCTAAACTCTGACCTGCTGGGCAGAGGTTTAGGAGACCACCCTCGGCCTTGTGAAACAGGAGAAACTTCTGGACAAGCCTAATCTTGGTAGCTTGTCAGGCGGTCAAGACTAAATCTCAGGAGGGTTGAGAGTGATCGGAATGCCACAATGAGCACATACAGCAACAAACCAAAAATTACTCTTAGACAAGTGTATATGAAAAATATCTATACATTGTTGGCCCGATTAAATAGACACAAGTAACTTATCAGTGAGTAAAACAATGATCACACAAATCCTTAACCCCTTACCTGCCAAGGGATACCCCCCCCCCTCAAACCCCTGTGCCTAGGCCTTTTTTGGTATGTCGCCATTCAATCCCTTGTCATTTTTTTGTTACATAAGATATCTCGCCCAAATTTGGCCCCGTTTCTTCCCACATGTAGACGGTCATAACGCCACCAAGGAATCCTAGTTTGCTGTAGGGGATGTGAGAAAATAACCAAAAATTGAGAACATTTTGGATTTTTTCTGAAAATGCCAATAAAATGATGTACAAAGAAGCCTGTGGTTTTTTC